>NC_069503.1:689406574-690137824 GCF_027579735.1 Bombina bombina | reverse complement strand
ATTTAAACTACATTCAAGCTATATTTAAGGACTTGTTTCAACTCTTATTTCTACTTTTCCTGCTGAGGAACCCAAGATAAACAATCCTTGGAGGTAGATTCAGGAATCTACAACATTTCTCTGACCTGCCTATGCTCCTCAGCTTACTCCACTGCGACTAGCCACGAGGTTGAGAGGCCTCTTCTGTCTGACTGTCAGTGCTGTAGGGGCTTCCGTACTAATACCCCCCCAGGTCCCTGGGTTACCAAACCAGTTTATATATAACTGGACAGTTTATTATTTTTGTTTGTTCAAACACTAAACTAAGCTCCGTGCTCCGACACTGCTAACCGCTAACGACTAGTCACATCAAACATGGCTGAGCGGATTCTTCAAGAGCTGGAGACTTTGATGCTATTCCATCTAACCCAAGTTGAGGAGAGCCTCTGTGGATCTCTGCAGGCGGACACCCATGTAGCCTCATGCGCCGGACTTGTTCCAGAGACGCACACAAGTGTTCCTGAGACGCAAATAGTTAGCTGGCCTCTAAACCGTCTACTGCAGGGGCCTCCACCAAAAGCAGACTGCCCAGTCTCAGACCCGGCTGGTATAGGTGCTGCGGAGGCATTTCTTTTCCACACTACAGCAAATGCTAAGAGTGTGACAGAGGCGATCCCTTACCACGATGCACCCGCTATCACAGCAACCTTAGCAGACCGTACCAGTGAAGGTCTGCCCACTGAAGTCTCGGCAATCAAGGAGGTCTTGATCAGAGGCACTGACACCCCGCAGGATATCACTCACCTCCCAGCGGAAGAAAAGCCTAGGATTCCGGTAGGACCTAGGAGGAAATACATCAATCCTCAATCTGCGCCGGCGAGCTCCAGCAGCCCCGCTGATCTTAGCATTAAGGCGAGAGGTGTTAGGCACCACATCTTTGTTTACATAAGGGAGCTAACTGGCTTCAGGATGGACTATGTTGCCGGACATGGGTTGTCTGAATCCCCAAAAGTTTGCGGCTCCGCTTCACAACCCGGGCTACTCATCAAAGCCGACACCGGGAGGCATGCCATGAACAACTCCCAGGCATACAGTAAAGGTGTTGGCTAAACTATAAGCTACCCATGTTCTGAAATTGCAGGTGCCCTTAAGAACATCACAGAACAGTTTGTTGTAACTTCCATGACTACCTGCTTATTTAAATAGAACTTCTGTTTACGACAACTTTCATTGCCCAAGATGATATCCATTTTCAACAATGTGGGGGTATCCATTCAACTCTGTGGGGTCTGAAGCTTTAAGTTCACAGCTGTGTTTAGGATCCAATGTCAAAGAGGAATGCTACTAGTTGTTCGTATTTTCTGTTTCACGTTACCCCTTTCAGTTTGTATAAAATTAATCAGTATGTTCGAGTGCTCTTTTGGGAAGTTCTGGTGTATACGAGTGAGCGATCCCTAGTTTAAGCTTATTTGTGCTGTGAACATTGTTATATATATATTATTTAAGGCAGTTTTACTGGCTGCCTGTAAGCACAATGCATTAATTTCTGCTCATGTGCGCTTTGTACTACAATAGGTCAGTTGTGAGCAGCCTTATTATTTATTATTTTTTACCCTTACTTGCTTGCACGCATTGCCCATAACGCATACTCATAGATGTCCTGTTAATTGCAATGTTTATTTCAGGCAATCCCATTGGTATAGATGCAGGCACCGTTCAATAGTTTCTACTCATGTGTGGGATGTTCACTATGTTGTCCAGAATGGGCTAATGATTCTGCTAGTATATCCCCCAGTTTGGGGTTGTATATCAAAGCACTGTCCATACTTCTCAGAGGTAGGCGCAATAGAGGTAAGCACAATAGACACAACGTCTGCTCTGTAGTTGAATTTTAGTGGTTTAGATAGAGACCCTGTGCAGTATCACACTTTTAGCACTAGATGGCAATACAGACGGTCTCACCGCTCATATTGTTTTAATTGCGAGTGCCCCTATATGCTTTATCCCCCCAGTTCCCTGCTTTTTAGTTTGAGTTTAACTCTAGATTGCCCTGCAATGGTCAGTATTCTTGACAGGGGGAGCCCATTCTACACTTAATGCTTACTTCCTTATAGGAATCTACTACCCATATTAATCTAGAAAATAAAATGCAATAGTTTCCTTGTTGATAGATTGTTTAGAGGAGTTATATATGTTTGACATGCTTGGTTCTGGTATCAGCATCTAAATGTCAACTTATTTAGATGACATCAACAATCTTTTGCTGGATGCTGTTTTCCTCTATTTTTTCTATTGTTAAAAATTACATTTCTATGCTTTTAATAGAGCTACATTTATAATACCCCTAAATACTTTTTATGTTAAAACTAAGGGCCCAAGAGAGGTCCTAAATACTGATAATGGGGACAAAAATGAGGAATATCGTTCAATGTCTGCAAAAATGTTTGCTCAGTATTGCATTGTATTTTTCTTTATTTACATGTATGATAGTTTTAGAATTGTAATGCACATTTCCTCAATAAAAATATATAAATAAAAAAAAAAATACAATACCCCCCAACATTACAACCCACCACCCACACACCCCTACTCTAAAACCACCCAAACCCCCCTTAAAAAAACCTAACACTAACCCCCTGAAGATCTCCCTACCTTGAGTCGTCTTCACTCAGCCGAGCCGAATTATTCATCCAAGCGGGGAAGAAGAGGTCATCCATTCGGTTGAAGTCTTCATCCAAGCGGGGCAGAAGAGGACTTCTATCCGATTGAAGTGTAGATCCAAGCGGCATCTTCTATCTTCATCCATCCGGATGGTCAATTCTATTGGCTCATCCAATCAGCCAATCTGATTGAACATCAATCTGATTGGCTGATTAAATCAACCAATCAGATTTTTCCTATCTTAATTCCGATTGGCTGATAGAATCCTATCAGCCAATCGGAATTCGAGGGACACCATCTTGGATGACGTCATTTAAAGGAACCGTCATTCGTCGTTCAGTCGTCGGCCCGGATGGATATTCCGCGTCGGAGGTTTTCAGGATGCTGCCGCTCCCCCCCGGATGGATGAAGATAGAAGATGCAAGTGGATCAACACTTCAATCGGATGGAAGACCTGTGGGTGGTGGGTTGTAATGTTGGGGGGGTATTGTATTTTTTTTTTACAGGTAAAAGAGCTGATTATTTGGGACAATGCCCCGCAAAAAGCCCTTTTAAGGGCTGGTAAAAGAGCTAATTACTTTGTAATTTAGGATAGGGTAGGGCATTTTATTATTTTGGGGGGCTTTTTTATTTTATTAGGGGACTTAGATTAGGTGTAATTAGTTTTAACTTCTTGTAATATTTTTTATTTTCTGTAATTTAGTGTTTGTTTTTTCTTGTATTATAGTTTAGTTTATTTAATTGTACTTTAGTTCATTGTAGTTAATTGATTTAATTAATTAATGATAGTGTAGTGTTAGGTGTATTTGTAACTTAGGTTAGGATTTATTTTACAGGTAATTTTGTAATTATTTTAACTAGGTAGCTATTAAATAGTTATTAACTATTTAATAGCTATTGTACCTAGTTAAAATAAATACAAAGTTGCCTGTAAAATAAATATAAATCCTAAAATAGCTACAATGTAATTATTAATTATATTGTAGCTATATTAGGGTTTATTTTATAGGTAAGTATTTAGTTTTAAATAGGAATAATTGAGTTAATAGTATTAATTAATATTCATTATAGTAAATTTATTTTGTTTTATTTAAATTATATTTAATTTAGGGGGTGTTAGGGTTAGGGTTAGACTTAGGTTTAGGGGTTAATAACTTTATTATAGTTGCGGCGAGGTTGGGGTCGGGAGATTAGGGGTTAATAATTGAAGGTAGGCGGCGGTGATGTTAAGGAGGGCAGATTAGGGGTTAATAAAATTTATTATAGTGTTTGCGAGGCGGGAGTGCGGCGGTTTAGGGGTTAATACATTTATTATAGTGGCGGCGATGTCCGGTCAGCAGATTAGGGGTTAATAAGTGTAGGTAGGTGGTGGCGAGGTTGGGGGCGGCAGATTAGGGATTAATAAATATAATATAGGTGTCGGCGATGTTAGGGGCAGCAGATTAGGGGTTCATAGGGATAATGTAGGTGGCGGCGATGTCCGGTCGGAAGATTAGGGGTTAAAAATTTATATTATAGTGTTTGCGATGTGGGGGGGCCTCGGTTTAGGGGTTCATATGTAGTTTATGGCTGTTAGTGTACTTTTAGCACTGTAGTTAAGAGCTTTATGTTCCGGCGTTAGCCCATAAAGCTCTTAACTACTGACTTTTTTTGCGGTTGGAGTCTTGTCGGTAGAGGCTCTACCGCTCACTTCTTCCAAGACTCGTAATACCCGTGTTAGGCAAATCCCATAGAAAAGATAGGATACGCAATTGGCGTAAGGGGATTTGCGGTAGCCTCGAGATGCGGAAAGAAAGTGAGCGGTAGACCCTTTCCTGTCTGACTCGTAATACCAGCGTTAGATAAAAAGCAGCGTTAGGACCCCTTAACGCTGCTTTTTAAGGCTAACGCAGAACTTGTAATCTAGCCGTTAGACTTTAAAGAACTCACCAGAAAGGCAAATATCTTAAAGGGAAAGTAAAGTCAAAATTTAACTTAGCGCATGTAATTTTAAGACACTTTTAAATTCCTTTCTATTTTCAAACATACTTTGTTCAATTGGTATCTGTTGTTGAAAAAGAATATGTACATACTTTTATCCTACAATACTAGGTGCTAAGCTGGTTATTGGTGCCTGCTTGTTTCTTGTGATTGGCTAGATCAATGTGTTCAGTTAGCTCCCAGTAGTACAATGCTGCTCCTTCAGAAAAGGATACCAAGAGAATGAAGCACATTTGACAATAGAAGTAAATTACAAAGTTGTATGCTCTCAGTCATAAAATACAATTTGGGGGTTTCATGACACTTTAAATTGTTAGTATCTTTAGAATTTTTGCAAAAACTTAGTGCAGCCATACTATAGTATAACATTGGAAGATCCCAGGTGCGTAGCGCTCGTCCATTAATCAGTACCACTAAATGGCAGTATGATCCTTGCTTACTACTGCAACACTATGCTGCTGTGTGTGTGTAAAAATTTTTATTTAATGAGAGAAGGGTAAAATCTTAGTTTAGCGTTCTAAATTATTTTCTCAGCCATATCTCATTATTTTCCTACAAAAATTGGCGCGGGTGTTCAGATGAGGGCTACCAACAATGCTGCAATGTTTGTGTCTCCAGGAACAAAAAGGGGGGCCATATTTTGGGGTATAAAGTCCCTGTTTTCCCCATAGACTTTCCACAGCCAGCCATCTCTGCTCACCTACATGGATACATTGTATCAAACCCTCAGCCTAGAGGTTTTTATACATTTGTAACTGTTTACTGTACACACACTTAAAGCAGCCCTCTCGGTAACAACTGTACAGACTGCTGAGGAAATAATGTTCACACAGCCTTAAAGGGCATGATAGCACCAGGTCACACAGCCTTAAAGGGCAGGATAGCACCTGGTCACACAGCCTTAAAGGGCAGGATAGCACCTGGTCACACAGCCTTAAAGGGCAGGATAACACCTGGTCACACAGCCTTAAAGGGACAGATCACTGTAATGTGCACGCAGCACAACCTTAAAGGGCAGCTCAACACCTGCCCACAGAGCCTTAAAGGGACAGATCACCGTAATGTTGACACAGCACAACCTTAAAGGGCAGCTCGACACCTGCGCACAGAGCCTTAAAGGGACAAATCACCATAATGTGCACCCAGCACAACCTTAAAGGACAGCTCGACAGCTGCGCACAGAGCCTTAAAGGGACAGATCACTGTAATGTGGACACAGCGCAACATTAAAGCGCAGCTCGACACCTGCGCACAGAGCCTTAAAGGGACAGATTGCAGTAATGTTCATGCAGTGCAACCTTAAAGGGCAGCTCAACACCTGTGCACACAGCCTTAAAGGGACAGATCACTTTAATGTGCACGCAGCGCAACCTTAAAGGGCAGCTCGGCACCTGCTCACAGTCTTAAAGGAGCAGGCACACACAACCTTTTAGTGAGTTTACTTGCACAGTTTCAAAGGGAGCAATAGTATGCATCCCCATGTGATGCACGCAGCCTTAAAGGGACACTCTGTCTTAACGGGACAGTGGCACGTGCACGCACACAAACACACAGAGGACTCTCAGCCTTTAAAAGGACAACTTGCACCACATGCATACAACCTAAAGGGGACAGATCAACGTAATGTTCATGCAGCGCAACCTTAAAGGGCAGCTCGGCACCTGTGTGCAGTCTTTAAGGTACAGGCACACACAACCTTTAGTGGTTAAACGCACACAGTTTTAAAGGGAGCGATAGTATGCATCCAAACGCAAAGCACACCGCCTTAAAGGCACACGTGCAAGCCTTTAAAAGGACAACTTGCACCATAACCACATAGTGTTAAAGTAACAGCTCACACCATGCACACCTAGAGCAGCCTTAAAGGGCAGCTCACCGCCTGCTCTTACAGTCTTAAAGGGGCAGGCACACACAACATTTAGTGGGTAAAGTCAGACCACACGCACACAGTCTTAAAGGGAGCGATAACAGTATACATCTGCACGCAATGCACAGAGCCTTAAAGGAACATCTCACACCATGCACAGTCTTTAAGGGGCAAGCACACAGGCTTTTAAGCACACCCAAATGCACACAGCCTTAAAGGGGCACCCAGTATTAAAGTGACGGAACTCACACACACAATTTGAATGGTACAGGTGCACAAACACAGCACACACAGCCTTAACAGCACATATCACATTACGCTTGCACAGTCTTAAAGGCACGGACACCCTCACACAATGCACACAGTCCTTAAAGTGATAGTAAACTTTTCCCTTTGTCTAAACAAATCTGGAATGTTATAGATATTTTAGGAGTTTAACTCTTCAGTTGTTATGAAGATGTGCTATAACTTACTTTTTAATGTAGCGCTGAAATTCAAATACCCTGCCCTCTGGCCACCAACTTGAAAAGTAATATTTTTGTTGAACTAACAGTTTGAAATATTTTCCAATCATCTCTCTAAAGCAAAGGTGCTCTATGACTAGAGGGCTGATTGGGGGACCGTTCAAACTGTTAGCTCAACAACAACAAAAAACACACACTCACAGACTAAAAGCACAGCTCATGGCTTTGTGTGAATGCCATAAAATCTCTATAACTCTTTTTATGATTGCCTTGAGTTATCTCTAAGGGGCCAATTTACTAAAGTGCGGACGGACATAATACAATGTAGCATATCATGTCCGCCGCACATCGATAAATGCAGACAGCATACGCTGTCGGCATTTATCATTGCACAAGCAGTTTTTGTGAACTGCTTGTGCAATGCCACCCCCTGCAGATTTGCGGCCAATCGGTCGCTAGCATGGGGTGTTAATCAGCCCGATCGTATAGGATCGGGCGTATTGAAGACCGCAGCCTCAGAGGCAGCAGATCAGTTATGGAGCAGCGGTCTTTAGACCGCTGCTTCATAAGTGCCATTTCTGGCGAGCCTGAAGGCTTGCGCGGAAACAGGGGTCATAAGCTCCATTCGGAACTTGATAATTCGGCCCTAAGTCTGTGTGTACCATAAACCATCCATTTATAGCATTTAAGGCTGTGCGTGAATGCCATGAGCTGTCCTTTTAAAGCTGTGTGTGAACATTGTGATCCTTTCCTTTATTCATAACATACACTGTAATGTGTAATATGCCGGTTGGCAGGAGGATTAGGTTAGCCTGTCAACAGGTAATTCGGCAGATGTACACACTGAATGTGAGTGTGATCAGTGTCTCAGAAGTTTGTTGGTCTAGGTGACTGCTGACTGACCAGTGCATGAGTGGGGTTGACATTTGCCAGGTGGATAAATAATATGTCATATTAAAGCGATACTGAACCCAAATTATTTCTTTCATGATTCAGATAGAGCATGCAATTTTAATCAAATTTCTAATTTACTCCTATTATCAATTTTTCTTCCTTCTCTTGGTATCTTTATTAGAAAAAGCAGGAATGTAAGTTTAAGAGCTGGCCCATCTTTGGTTAAGCACCTGTGTAGGGCTTGCTAATTGGTGGCTAAACGTAGCCACCAATCAGCAAGCGCTATCCAGGGTGCTGAATCAAATAAAGATACCAAGAGAACAAAGAAAAATAGATAATAGGAGTAAATTAGAAAGTTGATTAAAATTGCCGACTCTATCTAAATCATGAAAGAAAAAAAAAATTGTGTTCAGTATCCCTTTAATTATAAGCGGTGATGAACATAAGGGATATTTCTGTTTATACAATGAGCAATAACACTGCAATATAATTATTAAATGTACTCAGGTTGAGATTGTTTTTAATTAGTAACTTTAAACAGATTACATTGCATTTAAAATTTAGATGTTTGAAAATACAAGAAAAAAACATTAGAACAAAAACATTTCTAATATAAAATATAAAACACAAGAAACCAGCATTGATGATACATTTATCTTATTTTACAATTGAGTAGATTCTTGTCAACTGGGTTTACTCACAGCAAATAGTTTTTGTCAATAACCAGCAAAAAAAATGCAAAAACATTATCATCTCCAAGATATGAGGGAAATAGTTCCCTACTTGTACCAAACTGTCTGCGCAACTTACGCTTTTCTCGCATCCACAAGTTCTCAATATTTTGGGTATGAATTTCTTCATCCTCTGGTTGCACAAAGTTCTACTGATGGATCACTGTGGAATGTTGGTAGATTCCATTCCGATGTAGTTCAATATTTTTATAGGCCCACCATCCATCAGAAATTATATGACTCCCTGACGTGTGGCAGCTGTTCAATCAGGAACAATACGTAGGAAACATATTTTTGACCCGCTTTCTATTCCTCCAAACACTCAGTGTCCTTCCGTCCAACGGCCTCTGTGGTATTTTCAGTGAAAGTACTTGCTTTCGTCAATCTCTACTACAATTGGGTTTCCATCTTTATCAAATCTACCTAATTCTGTAAAGGAATAGTCTTAATATTTCCCATATTCCTCTCAGCAGAAATTGAACCAGTTATCCACTGTATTTTTAGCTTGGATGTTGGCTTCGTGCTGTGCCAAGTTTTAGGGCATATGTTGTGCCCAGCAGTGCACCAAAAAAAGATTTGCTTGAAAGACAGATGACTACGAGTAAAAAATGAACCATGACGTACACTTTTCCTATAAACACATGTTTTACATACCCAGCGATTTCCATCAATACCATGAATATAATTTTGTAATTGACAGTGTTGGTTGCTGGTTTCACATATGTGGCTGTTCCTTATTAACCTACGACTGGCTAGCCAACGCATTGATGCCTCTGTGTCATGGAGTTCCTCTGCAAGGCTTGAAAGTCTCCATATCTCACTTTGAATGTCTGCTGCATCCATGACATTTTGAACTATGGTGGTTCGATTTAAAGCTGATCTTCCTGTCATTGCCACTTTTATTGGATGATGTGCTTACTGTATACAGAGCAACTGGCTCTGTCTTTCAGCTGTAGACAATATAGCACATCTTGTGCTGCTTTTCCCTCTCTTATGAGGTGTAGGAAGAGATGCTGTTTGCCACAGGTTGAACTAAATTAAATGTTTATGTTTTTCTAATTAACTATACATAAGTCTTTGATTGGAAGGTAATCTAAACATCCTGCTAACCATACAATGGTTATGTTTTAACTGCATTTGCCTTAATGTGTGAAAGGTCATAGCTGTTTTTCCACATTATATGGATACATTTATTGGCAGCCTGGCTCTGTTAAGTGTCTAATTTCTTCAAAGTAGTCTAGCTGCAGAGTGGAGCTCCACTCTAGACAGGAAACATGTGACCTCCACTGACCCTAGACAGGAAACATGTGACCTCCACTCAAAGCTTTTTTTTTTTTTTTTTTTTTTTAATCAACTTTAATGTAACAAACAACCTACAGACAATCATTCTGAAAACGAAACATTTTGCAGCTTTCTTGTTCTTCTTAATGTTCACTCACAGTGGTTTATGCCGATTGTCATTTATAAGGTAACCACTTTGAGTGCACATTAAGAAGAGCAAAAAAGCTGCAAAATGTTTTGTTTTCAGAATGATTGTCTATAGGTTGTTTGTTACATTAAAGTTGATTTAAAAAAAAAAAAAAAAAAAAAAGATTTGAGTGGAGGTCACATGTTTCCTGTCTAGAGTGGAGATCCAGTCTGCAGCTAGACCCTTCTCAATTTCTTAGTTAAATTTAACCATTTGCTTTAGGTTGACCTGAACATTTTTTTACAAGATGAAGCTTACACACATAAGATGAGCTCACAGCAAGTGTAAGTTCAATTAATAAAAAATCCATTTTTTTTATTTTATTTTGTGCAAAAAAAGTTCTCTGTGTGTGTTGTCTATATTTCCCTGAATACTGTGACCTTCCCCTTTGAGTCTGTGTTTTGGTGTGCATTGATCTGTCCCTTTAAAGACTGTGTGTGATGCGTTTTTATTTATGATTGCACATTTAAGACTGTGTGCATGTGGTGTGGATATTTAATACTCTTTGTGTGTGTCAGGGTGTAGCTTTAAGACTTGAGGGGTGAGCTGCCCATTTAAAGGGACACTGTACCCAAATTTTTTCTTTTGTAATTCAGAAAGAGCATGCAATTTTAAGCAACTTTCTAATATACTCCTATTATCAATTTTTCTTCCTTCTCTTGCTATCATTATTTGAAAAAGAAGGCATCTAAGCTTTTTTTTGGTTTCAGTACTCTGGACAGCACTTTTTTATTGGTGGATGAATTTATCCACCAATCAGCAAGGACAACCCAGGTTGTTCACTAAAAATGGGCCGGCATCTAAACTTACATTCTTGCATTTCAAATAAAGATAACAAGAGAATGAAGAAAATTTGATAATAGGAGTAAATTAGAAAGTTGCTTAAAATTTCATGCTCAATCTGAATCATGAAAGAAAATTTTTGGGTACAGTGTCCCTTTAAGACTGTGTGATGTGTTTGTATATGCATGCTGTTTGGTCCATGTGTTTTTGGGTGTGCTTTAAAGTTGTGTGCTTTGTGTAACCCCTTTTAACCCCTTCACCCAATAAGACGTGTATATATACGTTTTGCAGTACTTTGCTTATCGTACTGCAAGATGTATATATAAGTCTTAGCTTCCAGATGCGACAGCAGTCTCGGCTGTTAAATTACAGCTGAGAGCTGGAGTTCCTGAAGCTCTAAGCATCTGCCGCATATGGAACTGAAGCGCGATAGGTTCCATATGAGGGCAGATGCGTGACCGTTACAGACGGTGACACTGTGTGTGTCACCATCTGTAACGATCTTCTGTTGGTGATGGTGGGAGGTGTGGGTTGCCCAGCAGTGGAGGTGGGAGGGCCCTACGCTACAGAAAAAAATAATAATAAAGGGACAGGGAGGGATGGGGCAGCTATACTACAGAAATAGGGTTTTTGGGGTGCCCTAACTAATGATCGATGGAGAGGGGAGTTGGGGGACACACTACTCTACAGAAAATAATAAAATGAAGAAAAAAGGAAATAAAAAAACCCAAACGTACTGGCAGACAGCTGCCAGTACCTAAGATGGTGGCTAATAGTTAGAGGGGGTAGGTTTAGAGAGCTTGGGGGTAATAGGGGATCCTACACTGCAGAAAACATGAAAATAAAATAAAAAAAATATATATTTTCATGTCTGCCAGTACCTAAGATGGGGTGACCGATGAGGGAGGGAAGAGAGCTGTTTGGGAGGGATCAGGTAGGGAAGTGTCATGTGGGAGGGTAATCTCTACACTAAAATGTGGTGCAGCTGCAATTAGCGGCCTTATAATTACCAAACAGCAATGGCAAAGCCATGTTGTCTGCTATTTCTGAACAAAGGGGATCCCAGAGAAACTTTTTTTTTTTTTAAATAATTTTTTTATTGAGGTAATGAGTGATAAAAACAAAACAGAAAATATGTCCAGGCACAGATCAAAGTTGATAAGAGCGCTAATACAATTCCCGTACAGAAAATAGACTTAAGCTAAAACATTAAGGTACAAGTATTGCAATTGTAATTGCCATGTCTAAACCGCAGCGGTGCCATATACATACGAATGAGAGCTTTTATTATACAATATAGCAAATTCAATAGTAAGAGAGTAGCTGCTGGCATGGGTTATAACAATATGTCTAAAATTTTGATCATAAAGCGTATGACATATAAGGTTAACAACAGAAGAAACTAATGTATGGCAAATATGGCTGGCTGCAACATATAATAATGAGACCTCATTTTTTTAGTAAGGATGAGAATGGTCCCCAAATTGCAGTGGAAACCATAGAATAGTTGATTCAAAACAGGGTGGGGCAAAACGGGGGTTAGCTTCATGGTTTTGTTGGGGGGAGGGGAACTCAGCGGGCGAGAGCCGCTCTAAATGAGAAAAAAGGGAGGGGGAGGGGGCGGAGCCAGTTAGGGTGTCTATCTGGTTGAACTTTTGGGTCTCTAGACTTTTTGGGTATAGAACAAGTAGAGATAACTCCTAACAAAGTCATGTGTGAAGTAGAAAAACTAATATATATTTTGGTCTCTTTATTTCTAGGGGCCATAAAGATATAGGCTTGCTATAGCCAAAATGGGGAGGGTTTTCCCAACAGTGGTATAAACACGCCACATCTTTAATAGCACTGTAGCAGTACGTCATAATAGCTTTGAAGAAGTCTATATCAGATATTGAACATAATCTAGATTTTAGAAAATGAATCGTAGGGAACAAGTATAATACTACAAGGCTGAGTAATACTCTAAAGGGTTAGGATAACATGCTTAATTAAGAACAGGAGACTAGGTACTATGTGGAGATGAGCAGAAGCTTGGCTAATGTATATAGATATAAGCTAAACACAACAAATAAGGTGTGGACAAACAGAGCAACAAGAGTTGCTATGATCTTATTTCCGCTAATTCTGCCCTCTCTTCACCAGACCAACGGCAAAGGCCCAGAAGTTGACCAATGCCTCCCACTCCTCAGAATACGCTAAAAAATATCTGTCATGGATAGCAGCTTATACATATAAAAACTTGTCAATAGGGACCCGCGAAAGAGATAGAGCACTAGGTTAGAACATACATTATGAGACTAGTCCAAAATAAAGGGATCACTAATCTAATTTTGACACAACGTTACTAGGGATACGTACATGAGTTAAATGGGTAACAAAATATAGACATAATATACCCCCTATAAACCAACCTAAGGGGAGATGATGCTAGATGGAAGGGCCACAAACACCCCTTATAAGTATATGGGGGCATATAGAAATATAAATGTATATAGGCCCTTAAACCAAGTCAGTAGTCGCCATAATTTAAATAAGGATCTCACATACTCAATGTATACGTATGTATAGGGATTGATGTAATGAGAATAATAAAGATGAATAATGAGTTTAAGTATATATAAGCAAGGTGCCCAATTTAGTGATGTTAACCTTCTAGAGAAACCTGTGGCTTTTAAATATGTGCGCAAACCTCAAACATAGTATGGCCACTCATAAACCTTAGAGTTATAAGGCATAAAAAAACTGAGAGGAATGTTGCTAAGTACATAAACCTATAGATAAAATAGCTGTCTCAGTAATCAACAAATCTGTGAACATAAATATAAACAAAATAACAGTACTGCTGATATAGTAATGGCTCTTGTAAAACCACCCAAATATCTCAATACAGGGCTGAAACAGACAAGTCATATGCTATAGACAAATCAGAGACCGAGACATCAAACAGCATTATTATCTTAAGAGGCCCAAGTATCCATAGCTAAATGTCTTGTTAGGGATAAAGAATTAAGTTGGACAGAGAAAGTTCTCCACAACAATAAGTGTTAGGGTATCCCATCCCTAGTAGAATGCCATGTCGCTTTACCCTTCTCCGGACTTAACTGAGAGTGTAGGGATCTGTTGGTGAGCGGGGGATAAGTGCAACCCAGACACCATGTTGAGTGTGATAGGTCTGAAAAGGCGTTAGCCATCTGAAAATTAAGATTACTGCAGTCTGCGTATCTGATACAAAAATGTCCTGGGGTAGCACTGGTAATCCAGATGTGCTGCTTGATTGATCTGGAGAACATATGTCGGCTAATACTGGAGTTTCCTTCATATCCATGAGTACCTCCATAGTGTAATTAGGCTGATGCGACTCAGCAGCTATCTCCTTTTCCACTTTATAAGCTACGCCATTATCAGGCTTGATCCTGTGTGCGTGTTGAGGAGCGTGTTGAGTTTCAAATGGCAAGGTTTCCAAAGACACGTGGTTTCCAGGCCGCAGTACATCCCTGCAAATCGTATAGTGCCGATCCATACGAGTAGACAAATCATTCAAAAGAAGGCACTAGCTATATGTTAGTTGGGGATGAGTCAGTATGTGAGCAAGGGGATCTGTGGGCTGCACCTCTGAGAGTAGGCCTGCTTAGCTTTGGTTGGCAGGTAAGATGGCAACCTTCTTGTCGTGAGTAAGTCCCTGCTGTAGCTTCCCGCTGCTGTATCGCAGGGTATCTGTCCGCCTCAAGACCAGATATCACTCTAGAGTTTACAGCTGAGATCACTGCTAGGAGGGCGACAAACCTTGGTCCCGATGCGGACAGATCCTGGTAAGGCGAGCTCCGCTAATCCACACTCCGGAGCCAAACTTCTCAGCTACAAATGTTGTGGGTAGTGTTGGGTCCCATCTCCATGAAACTGTTATGTATTTGAGGAGGCATTAGGTATATTTTACCCCAAAATTTGATAAATGTAGCAGGAGCTCTGCTGAAGTGCGTCCGCACTCGGTAATGGCTAGCTCCGCCCCCCAGAGAAACTTTTAATAACCATTTGTGCTATGATTGCACAAGCTGTTTGTAAATAATTGCAGTGAGAAACACAACGTTTGTGAAAAAATGAACATTTATTTTAATTTGACCGCATTTGGCGGTGAAATGGTGGCATGAAATATACCAGAATGGGCCTAGATAAATACTTTAGGTTGTCTACTTAAAAATATAAATATAGTTTTGACAGGTAAATAAAAAAACACAAGGCTTTTTTTCTGTTTAAATGGAGTGATAGCAAAAATGCTAAAAATTATCCGGTATTTTGGGCAAATTTTTCTCTGAAAGTCTCGGTAGTGAAGGAGTTAAGTTTGTGTGCATATGGTGTGAGCTGTTCCTTTTATGATGTGTGCACTGTTTGTGTGCCTGTACCATTAACACAGTGTGCAGTATAGTGTGAGCTGTCCCTTAACGTCACGGCTGTGTGTGCTAAGTGCCAAGTATGTTTTTGTGCATGATGTGATCTGTCCCTGTAAGACTACATGTGGGTGTGCCTTTAAGACTGTGCAAGCGTAATGTGATCTGTGCTGTTAAGGCTGTGTGTGCTGTGTTTGTGCACCTGTGTCATTAAAGCTGTGTGTGTTTGGTGTGAGCTCCCCCTTTAAAGTCTGCGTTTGTGTCTGTCACTTTAATACTGGGTGCCCCTTTAAGGCTGTGTGCATTTGGGTGTGCTTAAAAGCCTGTGTGCCTGCCCCTTAAAGACTGTGCATGGTGTGAGATGTTCCTTTAAGGCTGTGTGCATTGCGTGCGGATGTATACTGTTATCGCTCCCTTTAAGATTGTGTGCGTGTGGTGTGACTTTACCCACTAAAGGTTGTGTGTGCCTGCCCCTTTAAGACTGTGAGCAGGCGGTGAGCAGCCCTTTAAGGCTGCGCTAGTTGTGCATGGTGTGAGCTGTTCCTTTAACACTGTGTGGTTATGGTGCAAGTTGTCCTTTTTAAAGGCTGTGCACGTGCCCCTGCCCCTTTAAGACAGAGCGTCCCTTTAAGGCGGTGTGCTTTGCGTTTGGATGCATACTATCACTCCCTTTAAAACTGTGTGCGTTTAACCACTAAAGGTTGTGTGTGCCTGTACCTTAAAGACTGTGTACGCAGGTGCCGAGCTGCCCTTTAAGGTTGCGCTGCATGAACATTACGGTGATCTGTCCCCTTTAGGCTGTATGCGTGTAGTGCAAGTTGTTCTTTTAAAGGCTGAGAGTGCTTTTTGTGCGTGCACGTGCCACTGTCCCGTTAAGACAGAGCGTCCCTTTAAGGCTGCGTGCATCACATGGGGATGCATACTATCGCTCCCTTTAAAACTGTGCGTGTAAACTCACTAAAAGGTTGCGTTTTCCTGCCCCTTTAAGACTGTGAGAAGGTGTCGAGCTGCCCTTTAAGGTTGCACTGCGTGCACATTAGGGTGATCTGTCCCTTTAAGGCTGTGTGCGCAGGTGTCAAGCTGCCCTTAAAGGTGGCGCTGCGTCAACATTATGGTGATCTGTCCCTTTAAGGCTGTGTGCGCAGGTGTGGAGCTGCCCTTTAAGATTGCGCTGCGTCCACATTACGGTGATCTGTCCCTTTAAGGCTGTGTGTGCAGGTGTCGAGCTGCCCTTAAAGGTGGCGCTGCGTCCACATTACGGTGATCTGTCCCTTTAAGTCTCTGTGCGCAGGTGTCGAGCTGCCCTTTAAGGTTGCGCTGCATGCACATTATGGTGATCTGTCCCTTTAAGGCTCTGTGCGCAGGTGTCAAGCTTCCCTTTAAGGTTGCGCTGCGTCCACATTACGGTGATCTGTCCCTTTATGGCTCTGTGCGCAGGTGTCGAGCTGCCCTTTAAGGTTGCGCTGCGTGTACGTTACGGTGATCTGTCCCTTTAAGGCTCTGTGCGCAGGTGTCGAGCTGCCCTTTAAGGTTGCACTGTGTGCACATTACGTTGATCTGTCCCTTTAAGGCTCTTTGCGCAGGTGTCGAACTGCCTTTTAAGGTTGCGCTGCATGAACATTACTGCAATCTCTCCCTTTAAGACTGTGTGCGTGTGGTGCTAGTTGACCCTTTCAAGGCTGTGTGGTTTTTTGTCTGTCCCTTTAAGACTGTGTGACCAGGTGCTATCCTGCCCTTTAAGGCTGTGTGCACATTATTTCCTCAGCAGTTTGTACAGTTGTTACGAGAGGGCTGCTTTAAGTGTCTGTGTACAGTAAACAGTTACAAATGTATAAAAACCTGTAGGCTGAGGGTTTGATACAATGTATCCATGTAGGTGAGCTGAGCTGGCTGGCTGGGGAAAGTCTATGGGGAAAACAGGGACTTTACACCCCAAAATATGGCTCCCCTTTTTGTTCCTGGAGACACAAACATTGCAGCATTGTTGGTAGCCCTCATCTGAACCCCCACGTCAATTTTTGTAGGAAAATAATGAGATATGGCTGAGAAAATAATTTAGAATGCTAAACTAAGAGGAAAACGAAAAGCAAATACTTTTGTGGGGTATGTCATTGTATTTATACCAATAAAGCTGGAAATTTTGATAATGAGCCAGGCAACCTCAATCTAACAGTCACAGACCTGTATAGCACAAATATGTTCTTATACTTGTTAAATCAAAATAAACAGTTTCAAACTAACCTTTCTGCATACAGAACAACCATTTGTTATGCTTAAACAGTGTTCTTTCATATGCACAAAATAGTTTTAGAATTAAGTGCACACTGCTCCATCTCAGGTATGGAAGTATGGAAATTATAATGGTTATGTTAGCATGTTTTTATTACCAGTAAGTAAATGCACGAGGGAGCCATGACCGGTGCAGCAACTGAGGAATTGGACGCACTGCCACAGAGACACAGCTCAACGCCATAACTCATAAGTATATCAGCTAGTTCCTTTCCAGCTGAAGAACCTGCGATGTCACAACAGTCACATGACTGCAGTGATCACATGGCGCAGAGAGCTCCGAGTCCAGGAAGTAGAAGGTTTGGAGACTCAAATCAATAGGAATGTAATTTGTGATCTCAGATTTATCAGAACATATTTAAGTATTTTTCTTTGCTTATTGTGTACAAAAAAATTATTTTTTGTTTGTTTCTGTGAAGTGCCCAGGAGACAAAGCACTTTTAGAAGATAAATTAATTTTGCAGAAATAGCAAATTATGTGATCACTCCTAAATTAAAGGGACAGTCAACACCCGACACAACTTAATCCCATACCTTAGATCCAAAAAAGAAGATGCGTCTGCACCGCATCCCATGTTCAATACCTCTAACGTTATATGTGTAATCATCCAAAGCACATACAGTTTTATCGTGTAGATATGGCACACAAACTCCTCCCCCTCCTCCGTCTTCTTCTCTATTAAATTCCATGCTCATTCACGGTGACGCTGTTTCTTTGCTAATGCGCATTACAATTTATGTCTGCTCACCAGCAGAAATAGAAAGTACAGCTGCAAATCACCGTGAACGCGTGTAAAGAATCCAACTGAGGATTGGATGCCTTTAAAATGAAAGTTACTATCTGGAGGATAAAACTGTATGTGCTTTGGCTGATTACACATATAATGTTAGAGGTATTGAACATGGGATGCGGTGCAGACGCATCTTCTTTTTTGGATCTAAGGTATGGGATTAAGTTGTGTCTGGTGTTGACTGTCCCTTTAATTGTATATCAAATTACATTTTCTGTGTTATTTTTTTTAATATCAGGAACATGTTAAATAGCAGCAGTGAGTTCTTGTTTCCTAAATAATTCAAACACCTTTAAAGGGACTTTTTGTCCCCGTCTAGATAGTGGATTAATTTAAAAAAAAAAATACAATTTAATGTATCACATTTCCTTTGTTCTTATGGTATCCTTTGTTGAAGAGTAAACAAACGTAGGCTCATAGCAAAAGTGTGCATGTGTCTTTAGAACTTTATAGAAGCAGTGTTTAGCGCCTGTTCATTTAGCTCTTATCCTCTATAATAAAAGGCCAGGTATGTTTGTCCGAAGCTGTTATGTGCAGTAGAGACTGCGCAAGGACAAATATACCTGGCCATAACGAAGGATCAGTCAGCAGAGAGGGTGGATGGGAGCGTATGTGGTGGGGCCATGGCTGGGCGGGAGGCTACCCAGCCAGTATTTTACAGGCACAGCTGGTAATTGGGGATTAGGAGTTGGTTCAGGTATTAGCAAAAGCGTTTTTTTTTTTTTTTTTGCAGCAGCAGCTGTCATGTTACAGACAGGCTACAATCCGTTTTCTGTTGTTATTGTTACACGTGTTTCCAGCAGATGGCGCCTATTACGGATATAGAAAAAACATGTTACCACAGTAACTGTCTGCAGTAACAACAAGCTTCCCTTCGCCTTGCTATGATGCGCTTTACTCACTGTAAGAGGCGTGGCCTGGGGCGCTCGGGAGATCCGCAACACAGCAAGACTAGTACTGAGATGTAGGAGCCGTATATGCCTGTGCAGCCTGGACTGGGCAGGGAGGAGAATTTCCTATCTCGACTCTAGATGACTTGCTAATGTCACAGGAGAAGCTGCCAATGCCATGTCGAATTGTGAGCTGCTTTCCTCAACTTGGATTTCTGGACAAAAGCGGCGAAAGTGACAGCATCCCTGAGGTAGCACTTAGGGCTCAAAACGCTGCTGTCATATAGTCTAGTGTGAGCCACAGAAAGGCCCAAACACTGGCAGATCCTTCATTTATTTTATCCTTTGCCCAGGAATTTGATTTACCATTTTTTTCTATTGATAGAACTGAACACATAGCTGAACAATACATATGTGCTTAAATTATGTTTAAACATCAGGTGTATTCCATTAAATGCACTACACAGCCCATGACCATAGATTGTGCTATATAGAGCATAACACACAAAGGCGTGGAACCCTTTTTTTTTACAGATTACTGTTACTCCAAGGGAACATGATAAAAGGGAAACTATGGTTTTAAAAAGGGTTCCACGCTTTTGTGGGTTATTCTCTATATCAGAATCTAGGCTCATGGGCTGTGTAGTTTATACTACTACTATTTAATAAAAAATAATAATTTAACATCTATTAAAGCCCATTCCCCTCAGAATTTTTTTTTATAGCAATCACCTGCATGTGATCTGGTTGCAAAAATATGTTCTTTCAAAGCACCTTCAGCTTGAATAGCAAGGAATTCCTTGCTGATGCAGGGTCTTTTATTACTAATGTCATCATGCATGTAAGCATAGTGCAGAAGATGTCCTTGTGTCCTCTACACTGAAGGGACTAAATTGATTTATTATGTTTAGGTCTATTTCCTATCCTACAGTGTTTTCATATTAAAGGGATATTCCCTCCAAAATTGGAATCTATGTGGATGCATTTCAGTTTTGAATAGAAGCATTTTAGTAATATAAATGTATTATCAAAAATTCTTCTAATAAAAGCTATAGCTGTTTCAAAAGTGTATTTAAGTATGCACCATGCAGCAGCATTTCAAACCCAGCACTTGCTCAGAGAGCCTAAGGTGCTTGCACCATCTGGTAGTGACTCAATTTGTCAATTGCTGACTTGATACAAGCCCCACTTACGCACTGATCAGCTGTAGTATTTAAAATTCTGGTGCACTGAGAATATCTAGCAATGCTTCACATGCAGAGAAAGCAGTGATAACTTTTACTAGAAGCGTTTTTACTAATACATGTATATTGCAAATATGTTTCTATTTAAAGATGTAATTCAGCTATGTGCATTTAAATTTTGACCAGAATGTCCATTTAAAGATGTTGGAATCTGGATTAGTGCCCTGGTGATAGGGACCTGAGAATACAAGGAGAGTGGGTAGGAAACACTTAGAAAAAGTTTGCAATAAAAGAATATACTTGTCATATAAGATAAGCAGACCAGTTGAAAGAAAACCTAAAAAATAAATATATTTTCATTTGTATTTGCTGTAAATATAGTCGGTTTCTGAAATCCTGTATTTTATATGAAGTAGAATAATGCTTTTAATATTTCATATGCTCTTGTGAGAATGAGTGGAAAAGTCAAGTTAAATCATTTAAAAAGATTTAATAATTGCATTATATGTGTGTGATAGGCAGAGGTTAAGGTCTGTGAATGAGAGGGACAGGAAACATACTTGCTAATGACCTCAATTTTATTACAAGACCAGAGACTCATATTTTACATTACTTTCAATTTACTGCTCTGACAGCTTTTTAAAGTATACAGTGTTAACATTAGTAAACATAAAACAAGTGAAACAATAGAGAAAACAAAAGAACCAATAAGTACAAAGCCATGGATGTAGAAGATGATATCAGCCAATCAGCATCCTCTTAGTGTCCATAAACAGTCCAGAGCGCACCAATGTCTCCTCTTTCTTTTTGCTGCTGTGAAAAGATAAGTACCTGGCATTGTCTCCCTAATAAAGTATCATTTTATTTTATATATTAAATGTTATCATATATTTTAGTTTCTCTTTTTTATTCAAAGTTTATTTCTCTTATTATTTTATTTTATTTATTCCCTTTTACTATATTTTTCCAGCCGTTTCTCTATCTCTTTGATTTGTGGGAATTATATGTTCCCTTTTTGTCCTTTTTGTGTCCCTTATGTCACTTCTTATTCTTCTTACTTGCATAACTGCTATTGACTCGACCGGGTATTTTTCTTTCAACCGGGTTCCTCCTCTCATTTGTGGTGTGGTGCGGTGCATCTTCCGACGCCATTTTGTTCCTCCACCTTTCCCGCCTCCTTCATTTGTATTCTTGACGTCTTTTGGCAGTGAAGTGCAATTCCTTCCTCCAGGTGGTGTCTAAACAGTTTCGGCTGTATTATTTAATATTCCGGTTTCTCTCAGGACTTAATCATGCCCTCAGTCCTTTACATATATCTTCTATTTGCAACATTGTAAGTTAATTTTTTCTCCTGTCATTTCTAAAGCAATATTTAATTTCTACCTCTGTGTGTCACTGTTTCTCTGTCTTCACAGATTATAGACAACGTTTATTCAAGCCTTTCATACTGTTGTGCTGCTTTATTAAAAAAATGTATTTACCCAAAATGTATTATATTTTAAACATTTTGATTTTATTTTAATTTTGCCATTTTTTCTGTGATCTCAAGATGTCTCATGAGGAGAATAATCCAGCTAATTCTGACCCCTCTTTACAGAATATTACGGCCTCTATGGAGTTCTTTATGAGGAAAATGGACAATAAAATGAATATCTTTATTGCTAATTTTCAGTCAGAAACCCCTCAATTATTTAAAAAACATACTTGTAAAACTAAACATCTTTCCACCTCTCATCCCAGAAGCAGAACTTTTTTTTACTTTCTGCGATGAGAGTTTTTTTAGTAAAAAATTTTCTGCAGGTCATTTTGAAATAAAAATTAGCTGTAACCCTTTCCTGCCAGGGTTAAAGTGTCTACATCGGAACAACTGTTCCGATGTAGACAAATTGAAATCACGCGATGGTGCACACGATCACAAGATTTCAATTATTGGATTGGGGCTGGGGGGCGTCCCTATAACCCTAGGAACACCCTCCAGACCAGCGATCAAATCCAGGAAGCGCAGAAGGCTTCAGGACAGCTGTTGGCTATGACGTTGTATTCCGTCATAACGGCTCTAAAGCCCAGTGTAATTATGATGGAATAGAACGGCATAACGGCGTTAAAAGGTTAAATCGTTATCGTTCATAAACATTATTTATTTAGAACAAAATAAACAATTTTTTTTTTAAAACGTAAACTTTCACATGTAATGTAACATCAGAAATCTTTCATACAACTTATAAACATGGTAAACACTTACATGTAGCAGCTGCATCACAAATTTTACATGGGACTTAAAAAAACAAAACATAATTCACATGTAGCATCATAAATTTAACGTGTGACTTTTTAAAACAAAACATTCACATGTAGCGCATCACAAATTTTTAATATATGACTTATGTAAAACATGATAAACATTCACATGAACCATCACAAATTTTACATACAACTTTTGATGTCACATTTTCTGAATTTCTTTTACAAGATGCAGATTTAAAGTGTCTGTAGTATGATGGACCATATTTGCTTAGGATGGCTGATTTTAGAAATGTACGTGTTCCTTTGTATCCAGATGGGGGACCATTTAAAATGATGAATGTTCTTTGATCAGTTGTGCCGATTTCATCCCAGCTCCCATCACTTGCTCCTGGCTTGCCATTACTCTGGTAATTGTTGTTCCCCAACTCTTGCATACTGCTTCAGATACTGGGTGTGGAGTGCCACATAGGCAGGGAGCACAGTAAGTGCCAGGGACAGTGGGGACGAGTAAACGCAGCAGCTTCCCACTCCCTGGGGGGAGGGAGGGGGGATCTGCCTGCAAACCACAGAGGGAGGGTTAGGAGGGGGGAGGGGAAGAATAGGGATAGGCCAAGGGAGGTTTTCAAGAGAGAGGGGGGTAGGAAGAGATATAAGGGCTTACCTCAAGCAGCAGCACCAGTTTCACAATTTTTTTGTTTCATTGCAGGGTCGGACCGGGTCATTCGTGGAGACTGAGGCATCATGGATCGACACAGAAGGAAGCAGATTCCCCCAAGAAGACTGCAGGACAGCGTTGTGACCATCCGGCTACCTAGAAAAAAGAAGATATCTGAAGTTAAGTATAGTGTTAGGGCCCAAAAATCACCTCCTACATCTTCACTTCCTCCTGAGTATCCTCGATCCAATCCCACCCTGCATTCTCTTCCTCCCTGTCCTTCCCCTCATAGCAGTCCCTGCCGCTCTGCTTCCCGCTTTCCTGCCCGGTCTTCATCATCCTCCCCTGCATCATCCTCCCCCGCATCATCCTCCCCCTGTTCATCCCTCTCAGGCTCCCCCTGCTCCTGTTTAGCCCCTCCACCTCAGTCGCATCCCCCCGCCGCTGCTCCACCCCACGCCACCCTCATCCACTCTGCTCAGCTCCGGTGGGGCTTAGGGCCTGCTCCACCATCATGGCCGATCCTCCAGAATCCCCACCCTCCCAGACGCATAACCGGAAGCGACCTTGGTCGTCACGTCTGGTTTTTGGACCTCCGCTCCCTCCCCTAAACGACGAGCAGGCTTGGAGGTAGTGGGACCCACCGGTCACCAATCGCCTCCCAAGCGGCACCGGAAGCGAAGTGGGGCATCGCTTCCGGTCGCGCAGGCGAACAATAGTAGGGGAAAATCCCCAGGCCTCACCAGGACCCAATCCCGGGGAAAGGGCCGCTACATAGGGTCAGGGGACCTTGCTAATAGCTCCAGTGGAATGCTTCCTCTCAACCTCCCCCCCCCCTTCCCCCTTCTATCCCGCCGTTCATCCTCCCTCCCCCCCTAATTAGAGCAGGGGTATCCCTCCAGGTCAGCACCCCCCCTGGAAAAAAAATACATAAGGACCTGGATTATAAACAGGGGTCAGGCAGGCCCTCCCCTAGCCGGCTATGTCCCCTCCCTTCTCATAGGTCCCTCAGTCCCCCCAGGCCAGGGGGGCACCCCCCCCTCTCCCCGACCTGGTCTACCCCCGCCTGGGAAGCCAGCCTCCCCCATTCCTTCCCTCCCCCGCCCCCTAGGGCCCACCATACCCCCCATATGTTTCCCCACTCCACCCCTCTTCTCAGCACTACGGCAGCCACCACAGGAAATGGATTGCTCCGAAAATGGCGCAAGTACGTTTCGCGACCGCAGGAGGGGAGCCAAAGGCGCAACACATCGCGGAAGGAAGAAGTCAAGAGAGGATACAGGGAGATCAGACGGACGCTACCAAAGGCCTGAGTGAGTATAATGATTTGTGTGATATAAGTGCTTTAAATTCATCATCGGGCTCGGGATCAGAAAGTTCTAATTCCGATTCAGATGGGGTAGGGGACAACAGGTCCAAATGTGACAGAATACTTAAGTTACTTAAAAAAATGAGAGAGAACACCAGGAAGGTCTCAATAACCAAACGGCGGGGAACACCAGATGCATACGCTAATAACACCCCAATAACACATAGCTACCAAGGGGAAGTAGAAGGGGGCCTTGCTAACCCCGCAGATAGAGCAGGTATACCATGCGAACTCGACCATTTATGGGATCATTTGAAACAGAAAACAATTAGAAAAGCAAGGATGGGGAGGTACATTGAAGTGTTCCAATTAACCAAGGATGCGGTGAAGGATAAGGATAAAAAAGATGAGAGATTGCAGAAAAGAAAAGACCCACCTAGGAAAGACATAGTGCAATGGATGAAGGGTTTCTTAATATATGCCGCATGCTACTTGATAGATAGACCAACACAAGGGGAGAGCCTGGCTAGATATATGCACAACACAACAATTGGGGGTCAGGTATGGAGGGATTACGATACTGAATTCAGGAAAAAACTAGGAAAGGCTACCAATAAATATTTTGGCAGGAAGAAACTGGACATGTGGACTAGACTAGTCAAACCGGACAGTAACAATAGGCAGAAAGGGGGTTATTACGGTAACAACGGGGGAAACAACACGACGGGCATATAATGACAAAAAATGTGACAGAGAAAATTGCAACTTTAAACATGCATGCAGATATTGTAAGGGGATTCACCCAGGAGCAGACTGTAATAGAAATGCTAGGAGGCCCTTTCAGCCCAGGGGAGCCAACCAATCACAAACTAATTAACCCCATCCAATGTTACACCCCGCTCCATATCCCAATAATTGTAAACCTACTGAGAACCTACAAAAACACAGAAAGAGACACCTTTTTGACAGAGTCATTTACAAATGGCTTCCGTATACCAACGCAAGAGGAGATAAAAACAGGGAAACCCCGGAACTTAATATCAGCTTACCAGTACCCTGATGTCGTGAAAGATAAACTTAAAAAAGAGATTAAGTTGGGGAGGGTAGCAGGCCCCTTTAACAAACCACCATTACGCAATATGGTAATTTCACCGGTGGAGGTAGTGCCAAAGAAAGAGCAAGGGAAATTTAGACTCATTCAGCATTTGTCTGCGCCCAAAGGAACGTCAGTAAATGACGCCATAGATGAACAGTTATGTTCACTAAAGTACCACTCCTTTGACCATGCAGTCCAAATGATTAAAAATTTAGGAGCAGGCGCAGAATTGGGCAAAATAGACATAGAAGCGGCATTTAGACTGTTACCTTTACACCTGCAGAGCTATAGACTGATGGGAATCAAATTTCAGGGGCATTATCTCTATGACCGGTGTCTGCCTATGGGGTGCGCAATATCCTGTGCATACTTCGAAGAATTCAGCTCATTTATACACAACACTTTGGTAGAGAGAACGGGGTTAAGGAGTATAGCACACTATTTGAACGATTATTTGATTGCAGGAGAAACAGGAACAAAGCAGTGCATATTTTTAATTACCCAGCTACAATCGCTGCTTAAGCAATTAGGGGTCCCAATAGCACAAGAAAAGACAGAGGGACCAGTTACCTCCCTTACATTCCTGGGTATAAAAATAGATACGCTGGAGGCAAAATGCAGCCTCCCACGAGATAAGTTGGCAAAGTTGGGTATTCAATTAATTAAGGCAGGCGCATTGAGGTACACAACACTCAGGGAAATGCAGGCTTTGCTAGGGCTCCTAAACTTTACATGTAAGGTTATTCCCATGGGCAGAATTTTCAATAGACGTTTGGAACAGGCTACAGCAGGAATTAATAGCCCAAGAAGCAAGATAGAACTGACTGACAAGATGAGGGAAGACATACAAATGTGGGCAAAATTTATTTCACAGTTTAACTGAGTTAGAATTTGGCAAACTGGACTCCTCTCCAATCAGGGCATACATTTATTCACAGACGCATCAGGTGCGCATGGGTTTGGGGCCTATTTACACGGGAAATGGTGCGCAGAAAGACGGCCAAAAAATTGGGTGGAAATTGGAGCAACAAAAAATCTCACGCTCTTGGAGCTTTTCCCAATAGTGGTTTTGGTGGACATTTGGCATCACCATTTAAGAGACAAAAGAGTGAGATTTTGGACTGACAACATGAGCGTGGTACATGCAATTAACAATCTTGCTTCGAAATCAAAGTCAGTCATAAAACTACTACAGTTAATAGTGCTGAGGTGCATGCAAAGTAACATCACATTTACAGCAGCCCACGTGCCAGGGGTAAAAAATATACTAGCGGATGCGCTATCAAGGAAAAAATGGGAGGTGTTCTGGAAAGTTGCGCCTAATGCAGAAAAAAATAGAACAGCTTGCCCATTCTATCTTTGGCAGATGGTGAATCCGAAAGCATCCTTGGGGATTTGGTAAAACAGTCCCTCGTCCCTAGGAGTTGGAACAATTACACAAGGTACTTGGGGGAATGGGGCGCATTCCTGGCAGAAAACAGGATGCAGGTCAATTCCTTAACAGCGCTCTGCGAATATCTAGTTACACAAAAGAGGAAGGGGGTCAAAAAAGGCTTAGTCAAGGCAAAACTAGCCACGGTATAATTTTTTTCACAGCTGCAGGACCACAGGGACCACACTAAACAGTTAATGGTTAAAAAGGTTGTGAAAGGGTGGGATAAAGGTAACACTAGAAGAGATCAAAGGGAACCCATAACAAAAGAAAGACTGGCGCTAATTTAAAAAAAATTGAAGTATATCTGTAAAGACAAATTCGAAACTACATTATTCAGAGCGGTATACTCATTAGCTTTCGCGGGGGCATTCCGAGTAAATGAATTAGTAGCAAAAAACAAAAAAGATCAGCAAGGGGGATTATTCTTCAATCATTTACGATTGTACAAAGACTCCATTATGGTGTACGTGAGGAGGTCAAAAACTGACCCAGACGGAAAGGGGTGCTGGGTATCCATTAACAAAGATATGGATTAGGGAACGTGCTCCCTAAGAAATGTGCACAATTATATTGCTATTCGCACAAAAGGGGGCAAACAATTGTTTTTCACATGCCAAGGGGGATCCGGTTACTATTTTTCAATTCAGACAAATTCTGAAATTAACAGTCCAAAAGCTGGGTTGGGAAGCAATCAGGTATAACCCGCACTCATTTAGAATAGGAGCAGCGACATCAGCAGCCTTAAGCGGAGCAACAGACAAGCAGATTAAGAAGATAGGCAGTTGGAGATCTAACTGTTTTAAATCATATGTAAGACCATAAAAAAAAAGTGTGTTTTTAATAAATGTCAAAGTGTCAAATAGAGGAGGCGTAGAAGTTTACAATTGCTTAGCAATAACGTCACATTGTCTTCTTTGTTTCCGTACAGGCGATAGGGCGGTGAGAGTATGGAAAATAGGGCACTCCTACATACACTGGGCGGCAGTTAAGGTGGCAAAGGATAATTACCAACAATTAGGCTTCCACCTTAGCAAGGTGTCAATAAGATGGCTAGGGAGGAGAGGCATGAGATGGGAACACCTTACGCAGACGATTAACCAAGCAGCGGCAAGGTGAGGGGATCCAGACACCATAGTAATCCACTTGGGGGGGGATGACATAGGATATTGGCAGAATACCGATCTGATTGCAGCCATCAAGTCAGACATACAGTGGCTTACTACTAAATGGAAACATCTTAGACTAGTTTGGTCCCCCATAATATCAAGACAGATTTGGGGTGGTGTAGAGTCACAGAGAGGAGCATTCCGAGCAAGGAAAAGAATAAATAGTGCAGTTACAAAATTTATCATGGCACTGCAAGGCCAAAAAGGCACGGATGGGCAGCACACGGCAGAATAAAGGTGGATTGTGTGGAACTGTACAGACCGGACAGGGTACACCTATCGGATCGCGGGTTAGATATTTTTATGGAAGACATAAAAATTACCTTGCAGAACATGGTAAGTAGAGGTCATGGTTAGCCAAGAATAGGAATATAGCGCATAGGTAGCGGCAAAAGAGTCCCCTCTTTTTGTTTTGGTATTGGTGGCGGTAATTTGCGGCCAGTATTGGTGCATGGTTTGACCGAGTAATGCACAGGGCGTAAGTGGAACTATAGGCCTACGACCCCGATTGGCGAGCCAGTAAAAAATTTCCACATGCGCAATGCAGCGTTTGGTGCGGTGTAAGTTAAGCACATAAGAGGCTGGCTGGGGGAGCGCAGGCTCCCTCCACGTTTGGAGAACAATTTGGTGATAATTGTTAAGTCCGCCGCAAATTAAAGGGGGGGGTTTAATTAGGGGACTCATTGCCGTTACTGATGTGTATATAAATAAAGTGACCTTTACTAATTTTTACCACTAAAACGGTGTTGCGTATTTATTGGGGAAGAGAACAAAAGAGGTGTGTTGGGCGAAGGGGAGGTTGGCTATAAAGGGATATAGTCTTACAAAGGGACCAGTTGTCCCTAAGCCACTTATGGGTGTGGAGTGCCACATAGGCAGGGAGCACAGCACAAAGTGCCAGGGACAGTGGGGACGAGTAAACGCAGCAGCTTCCCACTCCCGGGGGGAGGGAGGGGGGAGCTGCCTGCAAACCACAGAGGGAGGGTTAGGAGGGGGGAGGGGAAGAATAGGGAGAGGCCAAGGGAGGTTTTCAAGAGAGAGGGGGGTAGGAAGAGATATAAGGGGTTACCTCGAGCAGCAGTACCAGTTTAAATTTTTTTTCCCCACCCACCCATCCCCTTAGGAAAGGCAAATTATGGCATTGATCTTTCCATGTGTTTTTCTTTTATTGCAGTTGTCCAAGCGTCAAAACGGTCACAGAGAGCAATGAGTCCAATTGGTGAAAACGAAAATGTCATGCTAGTCGGTTGACATGAAATGGCAATTAAGTTGTTAGTTAATTCCTGGCTACCCCCAGCTGACAGGTAGCGTACCAAATGGGCGTAACTGCAGTTGGGGCAATGGCAAACCCCCCCGGGGATGCAGTAATTTGCGGCCAGTATTGGTGCACGGTTTGACCGAGTAACGCACAGGGCGTAAGTGGAACTATAGGCCTACGACCCGACGGGCGAGCCGGTAAAAAATGTCCACATGCGCAATGCAGCGTTTGGTGGGGTGTAAGTTAAGCACATAAGAGGCTGGCTGGGGGAGCGCAGGCTCCCTCCACGTTTGAAGAACAATTTGGTGATTACTAATGTGTATATAAATAAAGTGACCTTTACTAATTTTTGCCACTAAAACGGTGTTGCGTATTTATTGGGGAAGAGAACAAAAGAGGTGTGTTGGGTGAAGGGGAGGTTGGCTATAAAGGGATATAGTCTTACAAAGGGACCAGTTGTCCCTAAGCCACTTGTGGAATGGTTAATACAAAGGTTAGCAACTTTATGGCAAGAGCATACTTGTTTCTGCACTGTGCCACAATCATTTTTAACAGATTTTTCAGCTGATGAATGTTATGTTCTTTTCTCGAAACAGTGATGACATTTATCATGCAGCTTAGAAGTTGTCTATATTCAAAAAGCAGTTGATCTTTATTGACCGTTTTTAAAAACTGAAATGAGAACACACTGACATAATATAAAAAACTGTCTGAACTGGTAAAGTATTTTTCTGCCTGTTCAAGTGAAACTTTTGTGCTTGGAAATGTTAAATAATCTAGGTTGAACAGGAATTTTGCCCTATCAATCTTTCGGCTAGATTACAAGTTTTGCTTCATAATGCTGCTTTTTCACTACCACTGGTATTACGAGTTTTGCAGGAATATCTGTAACGCACACTTTTTTGGCCGTAACGCAACGTAACTACAGCAACTTTCAAAAAGTCCTTTTTCAATGGGACTTCCATAGCGCCGGTATTACGAGTTTGCCTGTCCAGCCAAAAAGTGAGCGGTACAGCCCATAACTACAAGATCCATACCGTAAACTGAATGTCAGTAGTTATGGCTTTTATGTTACAAAGCCGTAACATAAAACTCATAACTAAAGTGCTAAAAAGTACACTAACACTGATAAACTACCTATTAACCCCTAAACCGAGGCCCTCCCGCATCGCAAACACTAAAATAAAATTATTAACCCCTAATCTGCCGCTCCCGACATCGCCACAACTATAATAAACATATTAACCCCTAAACCGTCGCACTCCTACATCGCAAACACTAGTTAAATATTATTAACCCCTAATCTGCTGTCCCTAACACAGACGCAACCTACATTACTGTTATTAACCCCTAATCTGCTGTCCCCAAAATCGCTGCCACTATACTAAAGTTATTAACCACTAAACCTAACCATAAGTGTAACCCTAACACCCACTAACTTTAATATAATTAAAATAAATCTAAATAAAAATTACAATTAATACCTAAATAATTCCTATTTAAAACTAAATACTTACCTATAAAATAAACCCTAAGCTAGCTACAATATAACTAATAGTTACATTGTGTTTATCTTAGGGTTTATTTTTATTTTACAGGTAAGTTTGTATTTATTTTAACTAGGTTGATTTGTTAGTAAATAGTTATTAACTATTTACTAACTACCTAGTTAAAATAAATACAAATTTACCTGTAAAATAAAACCTAACCTGTCTTACACTAACACCTAACCTTACACTGCAATTAAATAAATTACATTAATTAAATACAATTAACTAAATTACAAAAAAACAAACACTAAATTACACAAAATAAAAAAGAAATTATCAAATATTTAAACTAATTACACCTAATCTAATATTAAAAAAATATTATTTAAAAAAAAGCCCCCCCAAAATAAAAAAAACCCTAGCCTAAACTAAACTACCAATAGCCCTTAAAAGGACCTTTTACTGGGCATTGCCCCAAGGAAATCAGCTCTTTTACCTGTAAAAAAAATACAAACAACCCCCAACAGTAAAACCCACCACCCAACCAACCTCCTAAATAAAACCCTAACTAAAAAAACCTAAGCTCCCCATTGCCCTGAAAAGGGCATTTGGATGGGCATTGCCCTTAAAAGGGCATTTAGCTCTATTGCTGCCCAAAGTCCCTAATCTAAAACTAAAACCCACCCAATAAACCCTTAAAAAACCTAACACTAACCCCCGAAGACCCGCTTACAGTTTTGAAGAGCCGACATCCATCGTCAGCGAAGCCGGGAGAAGTCCTCAACAAAGCCGGGAGAAGTCCTCAACAAAGCCGGGAGAAGTCTTCATCCAAGCCCGGGAGAAGTGGTCCTCCAGACGAGCAGAAGTCTTCATGCAGACGGCATCTTCTATCTTCATCCATCCGGCGCGGAGCGGGTCCATCTTCAAGACATCCAGCGAGGAGCATCCTCTTCTTCCGACAACTCCCGACGAAAGAAGGTTCCTTTAAGTGACGACATCCAAGATTGCAATAGGATTGAGCTTGCATTCTATTGGCTTCATTGAGGACTTCTTGCCACTTCGTTGAGGACTTCTCCCGGCTTCGTTGACAATGGATGTCCGGTCTTCAAAACTGTAAGTGGATCTTCGGGGGTTAGTGTTAGGTTTTTTTAAGGGTTTATTGGGTGGGTTTTAGTATTAGATTAGGGACTTTGGGCAGCAATAGAGCTAAATGTCCTTTTAAGGGCAATGCCCATCCAAATGCCCTTTTCAGGGCAATGGGGAGCTTAGTTTTTTTTGTTAGGGTTTTATTTGGGGGGTCGGTTGTGTGGGTGGTGGGTTTTACTGTTGGGGTTTGTTTGCATTTTTTTACAGGTAAAAGAACTGATATCTTTGGGGCAATATCCTGCAAAAGGCCCTTTTAAGGGCTATTGGTAGTTTAGTTTAGGCTAGGTTTTTTTTTCTATTTTGGGGGGCTTTTTTATTTTGATAGGGCTATTAGATTAGGTGTAATTAGTTTAAATATCTTGTAATTTGTTTTTTATTTTGTGTATTTTAGTGTTTTGTTTTTGTAATTTAGGTAATTTATTTAATTGTAGTGTAAGGTTAGGTGTTAGTGTAACTCAGGTTAGGTTTTATTTTACAGGTAAATTTGTATTTATTTTACCTAGGTAGTTAGTAAATAGTTAATAACTATTTAGTAACTATTCTACCTAGTTAAAATAAATACAAACTTGCATGTAATATAAAAATAAACCATAAGCTAGCTACAATGTAACTATTAGTTATATTGTAGCTAGCTTAGGGTTTATTTTATAGGTATTTAGTTTTAAATAGGAATTATTTAGGTAATGATAGTAAGTTTTCTTTAGATTTATTTTAATTATATTTAAGTTAGGCAGTGTTAGGGTTAAACTTAGGTTTAGGGGTTAATAAATTTAGTATAGTGGCAGCGACGTTGGGGGCGGCAGATTAGGGGTTAATAAATGTAGGTAGGTGGTGGCGATGTTAGGGACAGCAGATTAGGGGTTAATAATATTTAACTAGTGTTTACGATGCGGGAGTGCGGCGGTTTAGGGGTTAATATGTTTATTCTAGTGGCGGCGATGTCCGGAGTGGCAGATTAGGGGTTAATAATTTTATTTTAGTGTTTGCAATGCGGGAGGACCTCGGTTTAGGGGTTAATAGGTAGTTTATGGGTGTTAGTGTACTTTTTAGCACATTAGTTATGAGTTTTATGCTACAGCTTTGTAGCATAAAACTTATAACTACTGACTTTAGAATGCGTTACAAATCTTTTGCGGGATAGGCTGTACCGCTCACTTTTTGGCCTCCAAAAAAAAAGCTTGTAATACCGGCGCTATGGAAGTCCCATTGAAAAAAGACTTTACAAAATAGCGTAAGTTAATTTGTGGTACAGCCAAAAAAGTGTGCGGGACAGCTGTACCTACAAGACTCGTAATAGCAGTGGTAGTAAAAAAGCAGCGTTATGAGCCTTAACGCTGCTTTTTTACTCATAATACAAAACTCGTAATCTAGCCGTAAGTCTTTTCTGGTCACTGTCTGACTAATTGTTCAGGCAGCCTCTCTCTCTCAATAATTGTTTTAAAAAAAAAAAATTCTTCACAAGTGCCTCCACTCCCTAGTCCTACTACAGTCTACTCTAATCTGTCTAAGTATCTACTATATCTGCTAATTAAAATTTCAAAGTAAAACTAATTCTGCTAATTCAAATTTCAAAGTAAAACTAAATTAAATAACTTCTTTTTGTCACACTACTCTGACACTAACTAACTGTTCAGGCCAGGCCCAGGGCCCCAGGCAGTGGCCCTCAGCCTCTCTCAACTCAGAATCAGAATAAACAAGCTTGCTTTGCTAGGAGCTAATTTTTTTTAAACTAAAAATTCTGCCCAAATAAGTTCCTCCACTCTCTTTAATCTGTCTATATATGACAGATCTGCAGCTGCTAATTTTGAACTTCAAGCAAATTGAAATAAGCTCTGCTCTCTCAAGATAGCTCCTATCCGCTCAACGGCTATCTCCACAATGAGATTTTTGCGCCGTTGAGGGGGAGGAGCCATGACGTATGCGGCGTGGTCAGGTGTAGGGTATCAGACAGAGACAGAGCACAGGTTGAAGTCCCACTCGCACAGTTCAGCCTGTGCGATTAAGCCTCTATAGGAAGTGAGCTGGGAGCGATGCCTAGTGCAGTGCTGCACAATAGATCACTGTGTGACAGGCATAGGGCTCTCTACCGCGCATGCGGATAAAAAATAAATAAATACATACGCAATAAAAAAAATTCTTTCTTTTAAAAAAAAGTCTGGATTTCAATTTTTGGGGGTAAAAATAAAATATAATTTTTCCAATAGGGGGCTATTTGAAAAATTATATTTTATTTAGCAAAAAGTTTTTTTTCTTCTTGCCTGTGGGTTCACGTGCGGAAGTGCACAAATGGAGGAGCCTCCACTGCTCATAGTGCTACAGACACTTGTATGCTCCTGATCCTACATACCTACATCTCAACAAAGGATACCAAGATAACAAAGTAGATGTGATAATAGAAGTAAATTGGAAAAGTTATTTTTAAAAGTAATCATGAATGAAAAATCATGACTTTCATATGTTTAGATGCTGCTATTTCATATACATGATAGAAAACATTTGCTTACTATATTAAAGTGATATGAAACCCAGAAAATGATTTAGTGATTCAGACAGAGTGTACAATTTGAAAAACATTTCCAATTTACTTCTATTATCAAATGTACTTAATTCTCAAGGTATTATTTACATAAGAGATACCTAGGTAGGTGTCTGGAGCACTACAAGGTAGAAGGCAGGAAATAGTGCTGCCATCTAGTGCTCTTGCAAATGGATAGCATTCTTGCAAACCCGAGCTTATGTTCCTGCTTTTCAACAAAAGATACCAACAAAATAAAGAGAATTTGATAATAGAAGAAAATTAGAAAGCTGTTTAAAAGTGCATGCCCTATCTGAATCAAGAAAGAACAAATTTGGGTTTTGTGTCCCTTTAATGTGTGTGTGTGTGTATACTGTGAATAGAATTCACTTTTAGCCCCTTAACCACAGCTAACATACTCTGTACACTGGCTGGTGTTTTTGCATTTAGGGGTTAAATAGCACGCTCTCGCTAACAGTGGTGAGACTGTGCTATTTATGCATTCTATTACAGGGCTGAAAACCACCTTGTGACACACAACATACAAGATCATTTAATTTACCTCTATTTTCTAATTTACTTTGTTCTCTTGCTATCCTTTGTTTAAAAGAAGGTAAATAGGCTCAGGAGTGTGCTCCACTCGTAATAACAGCACACGCAATGTGTGCGTTTGCATTGCAGGGAAGCGTTGCCCTCCCAATAGTGCGCTTCCATAGGCTCCAATAGGAGCCTCGTTCTCATGCCGATACACGGGGCAGAGAACCTAGTGCAGCAAAGGGGGTAAGTCGGGCAGTGATAGGCAGCAAATTTAAAATACACATATTAACACACAAATATATATGTATATAACCATATACAGATATATTTATAGGAATATTACAGTCCCCATAGACCGCAATGTAAAGGCACCTTTTAGTGCCATTTTTTTCTAACATCCCACATCCCCTTGCTTTAACCCCTTAAATCTGCTTTGTGCAGTTATTATTTGAAAAAATAAAGATGCCAATAGTTAGTATATTAATAAACGCACTACACACTTTTGGGGGAAATTGGGGGACATTTTTAAAATTAACGAGTGCTCTGACCTCTGGCTAATTTTTGGAGCACAAAGTTCTACCGCGAGCTTGTGGTAGCATTAACCAGCCACTCGTAATGGCTGGTTATTTAACGTGCGTCCGTAAACGGGACATTTTCACATTTACAGGCGCACGTTAAATAAGCGCCCCACCTGTAATCTATCCCTAAATATTGTGATTTTTGTGACAAAAATATTGTTTTAGTATATAATTACCTTTATTGCGACTAAAATGTTGTTAGTATAGTTACTTTAGGACAGTATTACAAATCAGCAACTCAATAAATGTCAAAACTGACACAGTCACAAATTTTAACAAAGTTGGAAAACACAAGCTTTCAATTTTATCTTTGCTACTGAGTAAACTACACATTTATTTTTATTTTTACAAATGTCGACTAAATAAAGCATATTATAGAAAAAGCCTTTTACGTACACTCATTTTAGTCACATCACTTTCAATTTTCTTCTGAAGCTTGTGTAAAATGTTCTTAAAGGGACAGTCAAGTAAAAAAAACTTTCATGATTTAAATAGGGCATGTAATTTTAAACAACTTTCCAATTTAGTTTTATTACCAATTTTGTTTTGTTCTCTTGGTATTCTTAGTTGAAAGCTAAACCTAGGAGGTTCATATGCTAATTTCTTAGACCTTGAAGGCCACCTCTAATCTGAAAGCATTTTGACAGTTTTTCACCACTAGAGGGTGTTAGTTCATGTGTTTCATATAGATAACATTGAGCTCCTAGGAGCAAGCATTGATTGTCAAAAGAACTGAAATAAGGGGGCAGTTCGCAGAGCCATAGATACAAGGTAATCACAGAGGTAAAAAGTATGTTATTATAACTGTGTTGGTTGTGCAAAATTGGGGAATGGGTAATAAAGGAAATATCTACCTTTTTAAACAACAAAAATTCTGGTGTTTACTGTCCCTTTAATTTCTGATCACACTCTGGAAAAGAGATAACAAACATATTAAAAAGTGCACAATTTCTTAGTATAAGTTGCTCTAGGTCTCTTATTCAGTGGTCTATTTACATTAATAATAACCAGTAAAGGTCCCTTAATGCATTAAAATCACTTCTTTTTTTTTGTGGGTAAAACTATTTAGAGATTTATATACAGAAAAACAAGGGAAAACGTTTGATCATCTATTAATTATTTAAATAAATGAAAACAATCTAGTACACTGGTCAGGTGCTACCTGGAAACAATTGCTTAAATAATTCTTATAGAAAAGTGGATGGACCAAAATAAGGAACATCCAAAAGACCAGGTATAAGCACTCAGACTATTCAAAAAGGTCACAGAGATACAGTCCAGAGGGTGTTGGGGATCCCACAGAACAGATGCTGTATCTCTGTGACCCTTTTAAAGTGGAGTGAGCCGTTCACCTTGGGACACCAGGATCACGCTAAAGGGGTAGGTATTTCATCTCTGACCAGTGGAGTTGGCTGTGTGCTGACGGCGGTCTGATTGGTGAAGTCGGCTGTGTGCTAACGGCGGTCTGCCTGACTCTCCCCTTTTGATTTCCCTTGGTGCTCTTGTGGACACTTTTGGTCTGTTTTGATAACGGAGTTAATTTCCTGGGCATTTCCCTGCTTGTTGAGGGTGCAATACACTACAAGTTTCCAGCTTATGTTTATCTATGCTGAACATTTATTGTTATGGTGCACCATATGAAACTCTCTAAGCCGGCCAGTTATGCTCTTATGTGAGGGGCCCATATGTTTTGTTTGTCTCTATGTTTTTGTATTTATGTTTGTCTGTATATATATATATATATATATATATATATATAAGACTACATAAATAACTTTTTTGCATTTACCTTTTCTGTCCCTGTGAATATTTCTAAATGGTCTGAGTACTGATACCTGGTCTTTTGGATGTTCCTTATTTCGGTCCCTCCACTTTTCTATAAGAATTATTTAAGTATTTAGAGATTTACCTCTAAAAGTAGGCCGCTCTTCTGGTTTCTCTTTCCAACAAAGTTGCATCATGTCTAGTGCCTCTGGTGGAGAATTTTCTGGAAGTTCTTCTAAACTTGGCCTATCCCCACCGATTACACAAACACGTAATTGCTCAATGTTGAATGCATCTAGAAAAAATAATCAGCATAATGAGGGTCACTTAGGTGTGAAATACAGCAAAGATAAACTTGTATCATCTGGCTAAGTGTAAAAGTAGTATACAGTAATCGTGTAATCTATATGAACGCATATGGATTCCTCCAAATTTTCATCAAAATCCTGGACAAATGGACTGGGGGCCAAAATGGCCAAGTAGCGACATTTTACATGTTTGTTAGTTGCATTCGTTTTAGAGGAAAGAGCTGAGATTGTTTGATTAATCAGCTCATTCATTTCCAGTAATGTACAGGGGGTCTGACCATTACTGTCTACTACTTTCCCTGTCCCATCCAGACAGAGTATTACTACATGATTGATGTGAGGGACAACAAGTCATGCATCAATTGTCATACATATTTGTCCAATCCTAACTTAACCTAGTATAGGGCGACTAGGCAAAGCTCTGCCATGGTTAATTACTTTCATCAGCTTTTGGACAGTGCAGTTGTGTGTGCCTCTGTCAGCTATTTCTCATTGTGTGTGCTGTTTTTGTTGTTGTTAGGGAAGCAGCACAGTGCAACTGAACAGTAGTGCATTATTTTATTTTTTTACTCTGTGGAGCAGGAATTTATTTTTCTATAATGTTTTAGTGATAGAGTTGTAGCATTATATTTATATAAGATTGCATTAGGGCATTGCAGGACTGGTATGGCTCCTGTCTGAGCCCTGCCTCTGCTCTATAGCAGGGGTGCCCGGACTTTAGTGAGTTATAATCTTTTTTGTAGAAGTTGTCAATGAAATTAAAATCAGGGCATTCTTGTGTTTTTTCACATAAATAGTACACAGGGTTAATGATTTCCCACATTAGCAGTTATGAAGTCCAAAGCTATGGACAAAACACATCTTCTGTGGGGGGTTTTAAATCACTTTTGCCTTATGTCTATCAACCCTGTTGAATTTGAATTTTACATTAATAAAGGGTGCTGGTTGACACCACAACTAATAACTGCACTTTGTGCCCCTGGGTGCAATTTTAAAGATGCAAAATAGTAGAACTCTTTCACTGATCACTTTATCAAGGTCAGCTAATATTCCCATACTTGAATATGTTGAGTTCTGAATAAAAAAGTCAGTAAGGGGACACTATAGTGTGCTAGATTAATTTAAATTTATAAGATAGACAAAAAATGTATTCTCAGTTTTAAAATTAGTTTAACTAAATTCACTGTGTTATCCTTGGCTGGAAGACTCCTGTAATGTCCACAAAAAAGAGCTTATTACCCACCCATCCTATCAGTTTTCAATATATAAATACAGTAGGGAAGCATACATTCATATACACTACAGCCTATTTCATAAAGCTAATTGACAAGTAAACAGTTTGGTAGATAAGTCTGACTTTTGATGCTTTTTTGTCACAAAAACCTAAAAGTAATCATGATGTTGTGGGTGCCTCTGATATAAAAAAAACTCACACATACAAAATAAAGTAAAGGTATTGGAGCATATTTATCACAAAGACCGCTGCTCCATAACCCTGTCCGCCTGCTCTGAGCAGGCGGACAGACATCGCCGGAAATCAACCCGATCGAGTACGATCGAGTTGATTGACACTCCCCTGCTGGTGGACGATTGCAGGGGGGCGGCGTTGCACCAGCAGCTCTTGTGAGCTGCTGGTGCAATGCAGAATACAGCAAGCGTATTGCTTGCCGTATTCAGCGAGGTCTGGTGGACCTGATCCGCACTGTCGGATCAGGTCCGCCAGACCTTGATAAATAGGGGCCATTGCCTCTATCTATCACAGCTCCCTATACCTCTCAAAACATGCTGCAGGACCAAACACTTCTCTGTATAATGCCATGCTAAATGAATAGAAATGATTAGCAGCTGGCTGTTGCACACAGTGCATGCCCATTGCCTACTATACTATAGTAAGTAGATATGTTTGATATATTATATTATTAAATATATATTATACAAATTAGTACCTCTCATAATTATTGAAATGCAAAAAAGAATGGCAGCACTCTCTACATTCAGAATTCTTGCTTTGTTTAGGGTTCTCTACTCTAGGATGTCCGCTGACTGCCCTCGATCAACAGAACCTCTTCGTGATGGTTTCATCTAAATGAGCCTTGCCAGGTGATGTATTTACCAATTTTGGAGCCCCTCTTATTCAAGTTTTTACTTTTTGTTGGCATTTTTTTAATTGAACAAACTTTTCCATATTCTTTTAAAACCTTTTGATTTTCTGATTATTATTGTACAAGAAGAGGTTAAATAGTGAGCACTTCCATCCAAGTTTCAGTACTGCCTCTATTTTTCAGCTTGCCCTCTCAAAAGATTGATTCTTTTCCCTTAATCAGATTGATTTAAACCAGTTATGGATGGTATAGGTTGTTGAATATGCATAGTCCCAGTACCATATTTCATCTAAAGGGTTTTTAAAGGTTGCACATAATAGTTCAATTGGCCTGCTGGTTAATTCTCCACTCGCTCTCTTTAAAAATGTTATTGCGTTAATACCATTTATTCAACTTTGTTAGATTTGCAAGTGAACTCATATAAAATGACAACTTCATTTATGGGCAGATACAAGGAGAAAAGCCAAAGAGATCTGTTGTCATAAATAGTTGTTAAGCCAATATTCTGTGGTCTTTTATTAATCTCTTTGGTCTTGATCGCACTTAACCTTGCTTATTAATAAGAGGAAACCAAGGAGCTTAATTGAGGAGTTTTGGGGTCTGATGAAGGGGTCAATACCCCAAAACGTTACTGGTATGTAATTAAAGATTTGATTCACATTGCATCAAGTCCAGAGAGTGCTTATTTTTATTTACTTGTTGATACCCCTTCAGCACCCTGGCGGGATATATTTCTTGTTTGTGAGAGTGCACCAATCCTGGACTTTATATATTCTTGTAAATTGATGAATGGCCCTAAAATCTTCAATGTAACCTCAAATACAACAGAAAGAAACTTCCATAGTGTAAAACTGCTTAAAATATCATAAAAGTTTGCTCTATAGGCTCTGCACCATAGTAGTGTACCTTTTCATGTGGGTCTCAAACATAACATAATAATAATTTCCTAGAGGCTGGCTATTGCACACAGTGCTTGCATATAGCTAAGATATAGTACCACTGCTCTAATTCAAGTAATTTATTTATTGTAGTGCATTATAATTACTACTAATACTGAATGGGCTCCTGTCTTGCCTTTCTCTTAGGTAGGCATTTGTGCCAATATTTCAAAGTTCACACCAGTGCACAAATCCCATAAATCCACTTTTTGTGTGTCAGAGAGCCCAACAACAAAGAACTAATAGCTATTATACTGTAATAAAATTGTTAGTCAGTAAGAGGGTACTATGTTTCCTGCTGCCCTACCACAACTGCCAGCACCATAAATACCAGTGCAGAGTTTGTGTCTGCTTCTACTTGTCTAATGAGCATAAGTGTGAACAGCACTTTTGCCTCTGCTTCACAGAGTGAAATATAATTTTCAAGGACATTGTCTGCTGCTCTGGCTCAAACATCTAGAGGAGCAGCAGCAGCAGCAGCAGCAGGGTCATCTTCAGTATCTGTTGTAGCAGACAATCCCATGTCCACAAGAAGTAGGACATATGCAGGGTCCAGCAGTCCCAGAACTAGTGGCAGCAACATCAGTAGCAGAAAGGGTCATCCACAAAAGTTATGAGACCAATGAGGGGAACTGAAGAGGTAGGTGATTTGACATTTGGCTCCAAGCCTAGTAGCATGATTAGGATGGGGTCTCAGGTTACCAAACAGCCTCCAAGTACACATCAACTTTTTAGTCTACTCCTAAAACCACCTGCACCAGTGTTTCCCCCAGTGCCACCATCATTTATACTACTGCCAGTTCCGCCTCCTGATTTCCTCCATATTTTATAGTAGCAGCTGGGTAGGATTATCAGAATCAGAAAGTTGTCTCCCAGCAGCAGCAGGATAGACGTTGCCGGAGTATTAGGTGATCCCATTGTGCAAAGCAGTCAGCGAGAAGAGGGAATTATTGAGCGGGTTTCCCTAGTCTCTGGTTTGGCCAATCAGAATATATTATTTTGACTCCCAGCATGTCTGCTATAGATGCCCTTTACTCTGGACCAGGAGGAACTTGATTATGAGCCTGAAGAGATAGTGAATGAGGAGATTCCACTACAGAGGCTGTGCATTGTGTCAGCAGTGCAGGCTACTCCCTGGTTTTAGGGAGTCTTCATCTGCATTGAATCTCTCCATCACCACCATCATCTCCAGTTGTAGAGCAGCATCATCCACTACCCATGTTATCAGATGCCACCTCCACTAGTGTACTATGAGCAAGCCTCATGTGTGTAGGCTGTAATTCTTTTTGCACAAGTAGTCAGTAGTTGTCTTACAGCACCACCATTCTGTAAGAGAAGTTCATCACACACTCTAAAATATGGCAGCAATGCTGAATTAAGTGTTTAGGAAATCTGTCAATATAACATCAGAAAAAGTGCTGAAGAGAAAGCAAAAATACAGGGCAACTAGCTCTGTCCGGCTGAGGGGCGTAAGTATTACTGGTGGTCAGAGCTTTCATACTGTGTTTATATTATTGTATAAGATTGCAGGAAGCTTAAACCTGACATTCATCTCTGCATTGAACTGATACGGGATGTGCAAGCTGGTATTGGCAAGTAGAGTGGTCTCTGTCTCAAAGCTGCTCCAGATCTCTTCCATATTGTTGGTAGCATTTAAATACTGTATATGGACTTTATGTGTACTTGGGTGCAGCATTATTAATAATGTAGCAGGATTATTTTGTCTGTGTTTTCTATATGGAGACACTTCTTTCAGAGACTGTATGCAGTACTGTTCATACATGAAACCTACAGAGCACTGTTGTTAAGCTATAATTATAGTTTTATAAGCTTTTACTTTGTCACTTGAAGTTTCGCTTTTGATCTGTTAGTGTTAATATTTCTGCATACAGAAAAAGAAGCAAATCTGCCAGGAAAGAACAACAGCTTAGTGGCTTGTTGTTCTATGGCCTGGTTACAACTTAAGAATGGCTTCTTTTAGCCCAATCGTGCTTTTCACAGAGGAGCACTTTCCTAAAGTATATCAGTCTGATGCTGTCTAATAAGGCCAGTCCAGGGGTTTCCATTTCCCTTGATCAGAGGAGAATTGCCTGGTATTGCAGGCCTGGACTGACCTTATTAGGCAGGATCAGACTGATATACTACAGGGATGTTCTCCTCTGTGAAAAACACATTTGGGCTACCAGAAGCTACTCACAGGAGGTAACAGGGCCATAGAAGAAGCCACTGAGCTGTTGTTCGTTCCTAGCAGACTGCTTCTCTTTATGTATGTAATGTCAATATTGCTCTCTACCTTCCAGACAATTATGTTTGTTTTACTAGCATTACTGAATTGTAGTTTAAAAGTATATTAGCCGCTTCTTATTTTATCACTTCGAGATCCTCTCTACCAATAACTGGATTTGATGTTGTGCTGCGAGCAGCCGGAGCAGTGTGATCTAATCATCCTAAGCACATAGGGAATTCTTTTTTTTGTCTGCAATTGTGCATTGATATGTCCAGGCAACGTTTCACTTTTGCTAATACTATGATGTTTTGCTATTAAGCGAAGAAGATATATGAATGCTAGTAGACTAGTTCTTAGGTACTAGAGCAGCAGGTATAAGAAATATACTGAGATGTATTTTTTTTTTTTTTTTGCAGATACAGCTTTAGCTTAGATAAATTTCGTGCTTACTCATAATATGGACTTTTCACCTAATGGTCCTGATTGGCACTTTTTTTTTTATCCACCTCTAGTCTACTTTTATTTTCATTATTTTAAATATTTGACTCACACACTATACTTTCTATGTAACTTTCCTTTCCTTATATATAAAAGTTTCAGTATTGTTATTATTACAATGTAGCTTTCTTAGCTCCGGCTATTTGTTTACAAACTAATGTTTCATTACCCAGGTCCTATTATTTATAGGTTAGATGCCATTCCTAAAACTTACTTTATTATACATTTTTATTCAATTAAGGGGACCCATATGCAATCTGTTACATATATACACACCTTAAATAAATAAATATATATATATATATAAATAAATATATAAGGGTTTATTTTCCTGATATGCTTCACAAGTGATTTGATTTAACCATAAGTCAGACAGTTATGTATAGTATGAAAATAGTCAGAGAAAAACTTAATTTATATAGGTTTATTCTAGATTTAGGTACTTTCATACACTTTGGGCTAGATTACGAGTGGAGCTGTAAACATACTGTAAAATATTCTAAATAGGGAGCGGAGCTAGCCGCTGGTCTGAGTCGTCACATGACTATACAGCTCTGCTAAAAAATTTAATTTTACTATCCATGTGATCGCCTCAGTTTAGTAAGATACCTAGATAAGTGGACTAATATATCTGGCAACACAGTGGTGGGGTGAGCGGACAAGAAGAGGACCGGGAGCTCTTTTTATCCTACCATACTTTCCGCCGTAATTATATCCAGAGAGGGAGCAGCCATCTTGCTACCCACATGGCATCCTGACCACACAGGACAAGCATTAAGAGAGAGGGGCTAGGCACATAGCATAAGCCTAGAGAAGCACCAACATTTTCACATTCCGGCAGCACAGGCTAACGGATCACTGAGGAGAAGCTGAGTCACAATCTTCATTTTACCGCAATACCAAGTAGGGGAAGATCCGTAAGGAAAGGGCCTCACAGGCCAACTAGCTAGCCCCTGCTACATTGGGGTGCCCACTTGACTCAAAGGTGGTCCCTACAGTGAACTGCATCACCATAGCTTCAGCACAAGGCAAACCTCCTTTATATCGCTGATCCCTAAGTTGGCAGACAGTACTCGTGGAGGGTGCAGCCACCATTTGCGGCCTAGCTCAGGAGGGTCGGGGCTCCACTCCAGAGCTCAATCTACGACACGCACCACTTCATCGTCAGTGTCGGACCTGCGCTCACCCTGTGAGAGAGAGATAGGTGCGGCCTCGAAGACTGTAGGCAAAAATAGGAGGAAAATCTGCAGAGACTTAAGCGGTAACAAAACCGAAACGAATCTCCTGGCAGTGAGTACAAAAGGGGGTCCTGTGGGTGTAAAAGGGGATATATACCTAGCACCTTATTTGTCACTGTAGACGTTCCCTATTTCATTAATACTTCAAGGCCTGAGAGTCTATTAGTTTGGGCACAAGTTGCCATCTCCATAAATGGCCTGCACATAGTGCCCTTTACTTGTACACATGCATAAGATGTATTTCCTTGAGGAGGACTTTTCACAAGATGATTATAACACTCTTTGAATGACTTTATATATCTATGTCAGATCTGATACATCTGTGGTCATAAATTATTTATCAGCTTTCTTACTGTGCCGCTTATGGACTATGCAGATAATATATGCGAATGTGTACCAGATGCTTTACACTGTGAAGCGAGATAAAGTCTATAGTTCTGAAGAGCACTGAACCTCACTAGGCTCTCCCCTGCTTACACTTCATGTACCTGCAGAATACAATAATACAAAGGGACATACGTGTATTTTGTGTGCAACTATATTGCCATAGGTGGGGTGGACGGTGTCTACTCTCCTCCATTTCCCATTAGGTGGCATCTAGCGGGTCATATCCTCTTTACATTTTTCCCACATTGTCATAAGGTGACACAATCCCCGGGAGAGAGACACAATATCTACCTACCTGTGTTCACAGCAGAAGAAACAAGTTACTTAGTGGGAAAATACCTCAAGGGCATGTGACGAATACACATCAGGCCCACTCTGTGGTATAGTCTGTACAGCAGTCAAGAAGTGAGGATAAAATTCTAGTACCTCAGGCCCCCTGTTGTAGATTATTTGTCTCTGTTGAGAATATCTCCAAACAAATATGTCACAACAAGCAAGGAAAAATCAGAAAGGAAACCTGTGGGCTAAAAAGACTGTGATGGATCATTTTCAGTATCATAGAGATCATGATAGCAATAGATCTGAAGATGAGCAAATCTTTTCACCAGACGTGTCAGATGAATGTCTTGACGGCAGTCGTCCAAACTTAACCACCCCTGGAAGGAGCCAAGGAGAGACCTCTTCTCTCCCCTTACATTCCATACAACTCATGTTTGAAAACCAAAACCAGACCCTCACGAGAAGCTTTGACAAGCTAGAGAAGTCGTTTGAAGATTTGAGGAGAGATATTTCCACCATTAATGAACGCACTAACATAACAGAGAGAGAGCACCTCATGGTTGATCATGCTAATTGGGTTAGTCACACGTAGAGCTTAGCAGATCAAGTCTCCTCTCTTGAAGCAAAATTAGCGGACTTGGAGAATCGCTCCAGGAGAAATAATGTGAGATTAAGAGGCATCCCGGAGTCAGTACCTCCACAAGATCTAGAGGTGTATGCTTTGCGTCTATTTCAGTCTATTCTGGGCTCAGCAGGTGGTGATAATGCAAGGATTGATCGGATACACAGAACTGCGAGATCAAGAAATCTTCCTCCGGGGAAACCAAGGGATGTTATTGCCCGCCTCCGTTATTATTCGTATAAGGACAAGTTAATGAGAGCTCTATTACGATCTCCACAACTGAATGGCCAGTTTAGAGGAGTATCCATGTTCCCAGATCTCTCCTCATTTACCTTAATACAGAGGTGGAGCTTCTCTGACATCACCAAAGTCTTAAGGGATAACCAAATTAGATACAGATGGTGGTTCCCGACCTAGCTGATTGTCACCAAAGATGGGGCCCAACACACTTTATTATCTCCCAGGCAAGGACAGGAGCTCTTGAAATCATGGCATCTAGGCCCACAAGACCATGAACCCCCGGATTCTCCAAGGAGGCCTAGCATTGGACCACCCATTAATAGACTGGACATTCCAAACCAACAGCAGGGAGGACATGTTGGTTTAAGAGCAGCTGCCCCAGACTGGAATCCTGCCAATCCGCATCTAAATCTCTGAAGGTGATATACAATTGGGAGACTATTGCTACCTAGCACCCTAAGAAGTGCTTCAGTTACCCTATGACTCATGGGTGGGACGCCCCATGATCACACTGTTACCTGTATGGTTTCGCTTAACTTGTTTAACTATTGTTGCTGGTTACCTATGATATCCTTCAGTTGAGGATCAGACTGATAATGGAATGTGTGCTTCGGCTTGGGTACACACACTGCTGGATATGCCTAGCTCTCATTGTTTGAAATTTACATTGTACCTCCGCTATTTTGAGTTGCTGTGTTGTGTGCCTGGGTGGAAGCACCGATAATAAGATCTATAGGTATGATGCTAATTGTGCCTTAGTTTTTAAGAAGACTAGTTAGTAAACATTGTGTTTTATACTTTTATTGGCAGGCTTTCAGAAGACGGGTTAAAGACTGAAATGTATAATTATGCACTAATTTTGTATTGTGTGCCCCCTCCTGGACACGATTCATCAATAGAGGCTACTCCAAAAAATGTATTGAAGGTGCCATGGCTAAGGTCAATAAATTGAGGAGGGATGAGATACTGTACAAAAAAAAATGATAATTCCCTGCATAATGAAAAAATAAGATTCATATCCACCTATAACAGTCAATGGGAACCAATCAGAATGATCATGCAAAGGCATTGGCATCTCCAAACCTTTGAAGAAAAAATAAAAGAGAAGGTAGGCCCTTTTCCACTTATGGTGGCTCGAAAGGCTCCAAACCTTAAAGATAAACTGGTAAAAAGCATTTACAAGAAAAGTACCACTAAGGCCGATTGGCCACAATAGCCAGCCATTTTGCCACATACCATCAATCTGATACTTCTTCCCTAAAAATGATGGCAATAGATAAGGGAATTACAAATGGTAGAGGGGGAAATAATGATATGATCTTCCTACAGAAAGAGACTCGCTGGATTTACACTTTAAAAACTAGGTGTCCTAGAGGTCTGAATGAAAAATTGGAATTTGCTTCTTTCCTATAACGAGGGCCTTTCTGTGTCTTGGTGTAACCTAATCAAACCTAACAGGTCCCTTATATCTGTCTAATGTAAAAATTTCTGGAATGGGGCCAAAAATACCTTAGAAATATATAGCATTCTTTACTTGTTGTCTTTAAACCTCTATGATGAAGTGAGCGCTTTGTGTATCTGTATAGCCTGTAAATAGCTTAGTTGTTTTATGTAGGATATTACTCTTGATGTAAAGGCATAGTGCAGTACACTGAATGTAGAACATGATGTCATAAAATAAGGAGGGGCATACAGGTATAAATGAAGGCACCTGTATTACGAAATTTAGCCCTGATGAAGCCCCTGTTTGTAGGAGCACATGGGGGAGAAACGTGCGCCAGCAAGCTCCTAACCTTTGTTGTGCACTTTGCGGTCAGAGCAACTACATATCAGCCAGACTAACTTGTAACATTGTGATGGAATCGAGAGATGCTTTTATGTTATACACCTTATGACATGTATCATTACGAATACCTGCAATTGTTTGTAAGTTCAACTAGCCCCTTAATAACAGTCCCAGCATAAGATAGTGACGCTGGAGCGATCACGCACACTGGGTGAAACTTGGATGTGAAATTTGGGGGTGGCTAAAGAGAACAGGACACAGGCAACTGCAGACAACCTAAGCTGGGGTCTTTAGTATACACACGGAACCGCTGTCCTTTGGAAACGTGCAGCCCGGTGTGGGCAAGAGGTGTTGGTTTTAACGCATACAGACACGGACTTCCTTGTTGTGAGCGGACAAGACAAAGATACAGACACAGGCTGACCGAGGAATCGGGAGCAGAAGTGCTGGGATGCACGAGACGTAACAATGTATCGTAGTCTCTATTTGCTCTGAAGCCTTTTTAGTCTGCAACGGTCTGTTTTAAGACTCTCCAGCTTAACTAATTATGCTGAGTTATTAACAGCTATGCTCTCTGTATGTGTTTTTACCACCAAGACTGACAATTGATCTTGATACAAACTGGGTTTGGTAACTCAATTGATACACATGTTTCAAGTTACATAAGTTACATATTCTCAAGTGGCACACTTGCATATACTTGTTAATCTTTGTATAGTGTATATCGCTTCAGTACCCATTTGCTGAGGCTATGTTATATTACTATTATGGTTGATGGTTGCTGGCCAGCATTCATGCACACAGGTTTTTTATGAGGTTGTGTATATGTAAGCTTCACACACAATACACCCTTTTGTATTTTTCTAATAAATTTGTTTAAAAGAGTGCTGTATTCCCTCACTTTAATACAGGTTTTCCCGAGATCCTGTTAGCTCTCTCTTGTTTTTTTATTTATATTACTAAACTGAGGGTTTGCACCATTGTTTCTAGGGTCTGGAATTGGTATCTGGATTCGTATCCACTTAACATATATAACAATTCCTCTCTCCTAATACCTATTACTTTATACACACATATACATATATATATATACACACACATACATATAAAGTGGCGTTGTATATGCACTCTCACCAAATGTTCCACAGCTGCCAGGGTGCTCTATTAGTAAAACAAAGTTCAAGCACATCAAAAAAAGCACTCACTGGACTTCAGTCAACAATAACTTAGATAGTAGAATTTTATTCCAAGCGTGTGGCGTTTCGGAGTAAACAAACTCCTTCCTCTAACAAACAAAACTTAAATAGGCATGTGAGGCCCTCCCCAAACCCATCTGCCAATGAAGAGATATTGTGTGCAAAAATGTATATAAATTAATTAGACTAAATCTAGTCATAAATCATCCTATAAATCAATAAAAATCAATATAATAAACATGGTGCTATTGAACAAAAGGATCCCCACTACTGAGCTCATATATATCAAAAGGACCATAAACATACTAAATAATATGTCAAATGTAACAAAACTAACACGCTCAACTTAGCTATTGTCGATCACAGCGTATTCCCAAGAATGGATGAGTACACACCCACCAGCTGGAACTGCAGACGAGACTCGTCACTCAATCAACTACCGAAAACATAAATTGTAAATTTAAATGATAGTGTCCCAGCCAAAAATCGACTAGCCAGTGTGAACACCTTAATACCTGAATCTTACGGGTTCATCAAACTAATGGTACACAATCACTATTGTCAGCTCAAAATCACTAACGCTAAGGTCGACAACAAACCTTTGTAAAGGACATGTAATATCACCACAACTATCAACCAATCACCTTTAAGGAAATTTTCCTTGTGTTACAAGTAAAAATAGTGACGTCAGAATACTCCACAGTGTCAGGAAGGCGGCGTGAACCTATCATGTAGCTTAACTTAGACGCACAAATATTCTGAAGCCGCAGCTTCATTGGTGATAACACACCTTCATAATAGTGAAATAAATACATTATATTATATAGTGAGAAAATTGTCGCCTATAGTATGAGCCTATAACTTATATAACCAGGACCAATGAGGACCAACAAAGAAAACAAGGTGTTAATGTGATCAAACCTGATAAAAACATAAAAAAAATGTAAACTTAAAATTATATACACCAATAGTATATAAGAAAAACATAGGCAGACAAAAAACATGACAGAAAAAACATAACAAGAAAAAAGGATAACTTTACACAAGTAGGCAAACCTCCAACGTGTGTTCATGCGAACAAAACAATATGTTCTTATGTTAATTATACAGGCAAAAATTAATAAGGCTCCAACAGAGCACAAAAGGTATTCACCAATTGCAAATAAAGAATGAAACATGGACTCTCATTGTGTCTTCAATGGAATCTTTTCTCTATTGCCTCCCCTTCGACATGGGGGACGACGACAACGACGACAACGACATGATCTATAATCCTAAACCGTAGATCCTTCACTGCATGATGCGATTTGAGAAAGTGCCACTGGTTGGTCAGCTTTGTCAGTCTGAATTGCCTGGCATATGGAGGATCTATGGTTTGCCATCCTGGTTCGTGCGTCATCACAGGTTTTTCCAGTGTAGAATTGGCCAGATGGGCAGTGTTTTACCCAGTGATCCAACATCCAAATTCAAACAAGAGATTGATCTCAAACTTGTCAAATCCAACTGATTGGACCATCCTATTACACCTATACTCTATACTCTTCCGAAAGTGCATAAAGATGTCCGCAAACCACCTTGGAGACCCATTGTGTCAGCAAGGGGGTCTTTGCTACAGCCATTGGCACAATTCATTGACTCATCTCCAACCTTGGGTTAAGCGTATGAAGTCCTATACTCAGGATTCAAGAGGTTTTATTACACTCATCACTCAGCTCAACAACATTACCGAGGCCGACTTGCTAGTGACACTTGACGTGTCTAGTTTATATACTGTTATTCCACAGGATTTGGGAATTGCCTATGTCAAAAGATGTTTTAGATGTATTCCATATATTGGACCCTGTGACGATGTGTTGATTGAGCTACTCACGGACTGTCTATCCAAAAATTATTTCCTGTTCGAAAGCACATATTACTTACAGATTGCCGGAACTGCCATGGGCTCGAATGTGGCCCCCGCTCTGGCCAATCTGTTCATGGAGGACTATGCGATCAACTAGATGTAAGTGTAGAGCAAACATATTAAGACTTATTGCAGATACATTGATAACCTCTTCATGATATGGGAGGGTGATCAACAATCCTTGAATCAATGGGTAATGGATTTCAACAATTTGGACAGCACCATCAGATTTCAGCATCAAGCCAACCCGGACACAATTGACTTTTTGGATGTCCGTGTGTTCAAAAACGGCAACAAGTTAGGCACCACCCTCTACAGAAAGGTGGCAGACAGGAATTCCATCCTCCTTGCGGATAGTTGCCATCCTCCTTCTTTAATAAGAAACATACCTAAGGCCCAATTCCAAAGGTTCATTAGGAACAATACAGATCAACACAAGTGTGCTCAACAACTAGGAGACATGACAGAGAGATTCAGGCGATACAAACCCTGATTACTCCAAGAAAGTAAAAGCTCTGCACTTATCACCAATGTTCCCCTATGTCAAAATGAGGAACAACGACTAACATTCATCACTACTTATGCACCAGACGAACATAGGATTGTGAAATCCATCCAAGATGAATGGAAACTAGTTCAGGCGTATCACAATCTACCTTTCACACAATATGAAGTACCTAGGATGGCATACAAGAAAGGATGGAGTCTCAGAGATCTCCTAGAACACACTAATGTACCCATGAAAGAGTCTACACATTCATGTTTACAGAAGAGGAAGGGTTGTTTCCGCTGCCTAAGCTGTGTAACGTGTAATGGCATGCTGACTGGTTCTTCATTCCAGCATCCTGACAAAAAGAAAAAAATATCTAATCAACGCATTTCTAACATGCACCACAACCTATATTATCTATTTGCTTCACTGCCCATGTGGCAAATTCTACACTGGAAAAACCTGTGATGATGCATGCACCAGGATGGCCAACCATAGATCCTCCATATGCCAGGCAATTCAGACTGGCAAAGCTGTACAACCAGTGGCACATCATGCAGTGAAGGATCAACGATTTAAGGTTATAGATCATGTACCCCCCTTTCAAAGTGGAGGCAATAGAGAAAAGATTATCTCTGATTGGACTTTCTTTTCCCCCTATAAAAACGTTACAAAAACGCTACAGTTGGGGTGACAGAGTTTCTGTATGTCTCTCCAATGAGAGTCCTCTTTTCTTCCTTTATATTGGAGAGCCAATGCTTATCCAGCATTATACATTTGGGAAATTGGAGTATTTTTCTAGTAAGAGTCCCCTTTTTTTCTAATGGGAATCCTCCTTCCCCCTTTCCCTAATGAGAGTCCACATATCTGTTTGCTGCGAGTCCAGATCCATTAAAGACACAATGAGAGTCCATGTTTCATTCTTCATTTGCAATTAGTGAATACCTTTTGTGCTCTGTTGGAGCCTTATTAATTTTTGCCTGTATAATTAACATAAGAACATATTTTTTTGTTCGCATGAACACACATGTTGGGAGATTTGCCTACTTATTCAAGTTTTTACTTTTTGTTGGCATTTTTTTAATTGAACAAACTTTTCCATATTCTTTTAAAACCTTTTGATTTTCTGATTATTATTGTACAAGAAGAGGTTAAATAGTGAGCACTTCCATCCAAGTTTCAGTACTGCCTCTATTTTTCAGCTTGCCCTCTCAAAAGATTGATTCTTTTCCCTTAATCAGATTGATTTAAACCAGTTATGGATGGTATAGGTTGTTGAATATGCATAGTCCCAGTACCATATTTCATCTAAAGGGTTTTTAAAGGTTGCACATAATAGTTCAATTGGCCTGCTGGTTAATTCTCCACTCGCTCTCTTTAAAAATGTTATTGCGTTAATACCATTTATTCAACTTTGTTAGATTTGCAAGTGAACTCATATAAAATGACAACTTCATTTATGGGCAGATACAAGGAGAAAAGCCAAAGAGATCTGTTGTCATAAATAGTTGTTAAGCCAATATTCTGTGGTCTTTTATTAATCTCTTTGGTCTTGATCGCACTTAACCTTGCTTATTAATAAGAGGAAACCAAGGAGCTTAATTGAGGAGTTTTGGGGTCTGATGAAGGGGTCAATACCCCAAAACGTTACTGGTATGTAATTAAAGATATGATTCACATTGCATCAAGTCCAGAGAGTGCTTATTTTTATTTACTTGTTGATACCCCTTCAGCACCCTGGCGGGATATATTTCTTGTTTGTGAGAGTGCACCAATCCTGGACTTTATATATTCTTGTAAATTGATGAATGGCCCTAAAATCTTCAATGTAACCTCAAATACAACAGAAAGAAACTTCCATAGTGTAAAACTGCTTAAAATATCATAAAAGTTTGCTCTATAGGCTCTGCACCATAGTAGTGTACCTTTTCATGTGGGTCTCAAACATAACATAATAATAATTTCCTAGAGGCTGGCTATTGCACACAGTGCTTGCATATAGCTAAGATATAGTACCACTGCTCTAATTCAAGTAATTTATTTATTGTAGTGCATTATAATTACTACTAATACTGAATGGGCTCCTGTCTTGCCTTTCTCTTAGGTAGGCATTTGTGCCAATATTTCAAAGTTCACACCAGTGCACAAATCCCATAAATCCACTTTTTGTGTGTCAGAGAGCCCAACAACAAAGAACTAATAGCTATTATACTGTAATAAAATTGTTAGTCAGTAAGAGGGTACTATGTTTCCTGCTGCCCTACCACAACTGCCAGCACCATAAATACCAGTGCAGAGTTTGTGTCTGCTTCTACTTGTCTAATGAGCATAAGTGTGAACAGCACTTTTGCCTCTGCTTCACAGAGTGAAATATAATTTTCAAGGACATTGTCTGCTGCTCTGGCTCAAACATCTAGAGGAGCAGCAGCAGCAGCAGCAGGGTCATCTTCAGTATCTGTTGTAGCAGACAATCCCATGTCCACAAGAAGTAGGACATATGCAGGGTCCAGCAGTCCCAGAACTAGTGGCAGCAACATCAGTAGCAGAAAGGGTCATCCACAAAAGTTATGAGACCAATGAGGGGAACTGAAGAGGTAGGTGATTTGACATTTGGCTCCAAGCCTAGTAGCATGATTAGGATGGGGTCTCAGGTTACAAAACAGCCTCCAAGTACACATCAACTTTTTAGTCTACTCCTAAAACCACCTGCACCAGTGTTTCCCCCAGTGCCACCATCATTTATACTACTGCCAGTTCCGCCTCCTGATTTCCTCCATATTTTATAGTAGCAGCTGGGTAGGATTATCAGAATCAGAAAGTTGTCTCCCAGCAGCAGCAGGATAGACGTTGCCGGAGTATTAGGTGATCCCATTGTGCAAAGCAGTCAGCGAGAAGAGGGAATTATTGAGCGGGTTTCCCTAGTCTCTGGTTTGGCCAATCAGAATATATTATTTTGACTCCCAGCATGTCTGCTATAGATGCCCTTTACTCTGGACCAGGAGGAACTTGATTATGAGCCTGAAGAGATAGTGAATGAGGAGATTCCACTACAGAGGCTGTGCATTGTGTCAGCAGTGCAGGCTACTTCCTGGTTTTAGGGAGTCTTCATCTGCATTGAATCTCTCCATCACCACCATCATCTCCAGTTGTAGAGCAGCATCATCCACTACCCATGTTATCAGATGCCACCTCCACTAGTGTATTATGAGCAAGCCTCATGTGTGTAGGCTGTAATTCTTTTTGCACAAGTAGTCAGTAGTTGTCTTACAGCACCACCATTCTGTAAGAGAAGTTCATCACACACTCTAAAATATGGCAGCAATGCTGAATTAAGTGTTTAGGAAATCTGTCAATATAACATCAGAAAAAGTGCTGAAGAGAAAGCAAAAATACAGGGCAACTAGCTCTGTCCGGCTGAGGGGCGTAAGTATTACTGGTGGTCAGAGCTTTCATACTGTGTTTATATTATTGTATAAGATTGGAGGAAGCTTAAACCTGACATTCATCTCTGCATTGAACTGATACGGGATGTGCAAGCTGGTATTGGCAAGTAGAGTGGTCTCTGTCTCAAAGCTGCTCCAGATCTCTTCCATATTGTTGGTAGCATTTAAATACTGTATATGGCCTTTATGTGTACTTGTGTGCAGCATTATTTATAATGTACCAGGATTATTTTTTTGTCTGTGTTTTCTATATGGAGACACTTCTTTCAGAGACTGTATGCAGTACTGTTCATACATGAAACCTACAGAGCACTGTTGTTAAGCTATAATTATAGTTTTATAAGCTTTTACTTTGTCACTTGAAGTTTCGCTTTTGATCTGTTAGTGTTAATATTTCTGCATACAGAAAAAGAAGCAAATCTGCCAGGAAAGAACAACAGCTTAGTGGCTTGTTGTTCTATGGCCTGGTTACAACTTAAGAATGGCTTCTTTTAGCCCAATCGTGCTTTTCACAGAGGAGCACTTTCCTAAAGTATATCAGTCTGATGCTGTCTAATAAGGCCAGTCCAGGGGTTTCCATTTCCCTTGATCAGAGGAGAATTGCCTGGTATTGCAGGCCTGGACTGACCTTATTAGGCAGGATCAGACTGATATACTACAGGGATGTTCTCCTCTGTGAAAAACACATTTGGGCTACCAGAAGCTACTCACAGGAGGTAACATGGCCATAGAAGAAGTCACTGAGCTGTTGTTCGTTCCTAGCAGACTGCTTCTCTTTATGTATGTAATGTCAATATTGCTCTCTACCTTCCAGACAATTATGTTTGTTTTACTAGCATTACTGAATTGTAGTTTAAAAGTATATTAGCCGCTTCTTATTTTATCACTTCGAGATCCTCTCTACCAATAACTGGATTTGATGTTGTGCTGCGAGCAGCCGGAGCAGTGTGATCTAATCATCCTAAGCACATAGGGAATTCTTTTTTTTGTCTGCAATTGTGCATTGATATGTCCAGGCAACGTTTCACTTTTGCTAATACTATGATGTTTTGCTATTAAGCGAAGAAGATATATGAATGCTAGTAGACTAGTTCTTAGGTACTAGAGCAGCAGGTATAAGAAATATACTGAGATGTATTTTTTTTTTTTTTTGCAGATACAGCTTTAGCTTAGATAAATTTCGTGCCTACTCATAATATGGACTTTTCACCTAATGGTCCTGATTGGCACTTTTTTTTTTATCCACCTCTAGTCTACTTTTATTTTCATTATTTTAAATATTTGACTCACACACTATACTTTCTATGTAACTTTCCTTTCCTTATATATAAAAGTTTCAGTATTGTTATTATTACAATGTAGCTTTCTTAGCTCCGGCTATTTGTTTACAAACTAATGTTTCATTACCCAGGTCCTATTATTTATAGGTTAGATGCCATTCCTAAAACTTACTTTATTATACATTTTTATTCAATTAAGGGGACCCATATGCAATCTGTTACATATATACTCACCTTAAATAAATAAATATATATATATATATAAATAAATATATAAGGGTTTATTTTCCTGATATGCTTCACAAGTGATTTGATTTAACCATAAGTCAGACAGTTATGTATAGTATGAAAATAGTCAGAGAAAACTTAATTTATATAGGTTTATTCTAGATTTAGGTACTTTCATACACTTTGGGCTAGATTACGAGTGGAGCTGTAAACATACTGTAAAATATTCTAGATAGGGAGCGGAGCTAGCCGCTGGTCTGAGTCGTCACATGACTATACAGCTCTGCTAAAAAATTTAATTTTACTATCCATGTGATCGCCTCAGTTTAGTAAGATACCTAGATAAGTGGACTAATATATCTGGCAACACAGTGGTGGGGTGAGCGGACAAGAAGAGGACCGGGAGCTCTTTTTATCCTACCATACTTTCCGCCGTAATTATATCCAGAGAGGGAGCAGCCATCTTGCTACCCACATGGCATCCTGACCACACAGGACAAGCATTAAGAGAGAGGGGCTAGGCACATAGCATAAGCCTAGAGAAGCACCAACATTTTCACATTCCGGCAGCACAGGCTAACGGATCACTGAGGAGAAGCTGAGTCACAATCTTCATTTTACCGCAATACCAAGTAGGGGAAGATCCGTAAGGAAAGGGCCTCACAGGCCAACTAGCTAGCCCCTGCTACATTGGGGTGCCCACTTGACTCAAAGGTGGTCCCTACAGTGAACTGCATCACCATAGCTTCAGCACAAGGCAAACCTCCTTTATATCGCTGATCCCTAAGTTGGCAGACAGTACTCGTGGAGGGTGCAGCCACCATTTGCGGCCTAGCTCAGGAGGGTCGGGGCTCCACTCCAGAGCTCAATCTACGACACGCACCACTTCATCGTCAGTGTCGGACCTGCGCTCACCCTGTGAGAGAGAGATAGGTGCGGCCTCGAAGACTGTAGGCAAAAATAGGAGGAAAATCTGCAGAGACTTAAGTGGTAACAAAACCGAAACGAATCTCCTGGCAGTGAGTACAAAAGGGGGTCCTGTGGGTGTAAAAGGGGATATATACCTAGCACCTTATTTGTCACTGTAGACGTTCCCTATATCATTAATACTTCAAGGCCTGAGAGTCTATTAGTTTGGGCACAAGTTGCCATCTCCATAAATGGCCTGCACATAGTGCCCTTTACTTGTACACATGCATAAGATGTATTTCCTTGAGGAGGACTTTTCACAAGATGATTATAACACTCTTTGAATGACTTTATATATCTATGTCAGATCTGATACATCTGTGGTCATAAATTATTTATCAGCTTTCTTACTGTGCCGCTTATGGACTATGCAGATAATATATGCGAATGTGTACCAGATGCTTTACACTGTGAAGCGAGATAAAGTCTATAGTTCTGAAGAGCACTGAACCTCACTAGGCTCTCCCCTGCTTACACTTCATGTACCTGCAGAATACAATAATACAAAGGGACATACGTGTATTTTGTGTGCAACTATATTGCCATAGGTGGGGTGGACGGTGTCTACTCTCCTCCATTTCCCATTAGGTGGCATCTAGCGGGTCATATCCTCTTTACATTTTTCCCACATTGTCATAAGGTGACACAATCCCCGGGAGAGAGACACAATATCTACCTACCTGTGTTCACAGCAGAAGAAACAAGTTACTTAGTGGGAAAATACCTCAAGGGCGTGTGACGAATACACATCAGGCCCACTCTGTGGTATAGTCTGTACAGCAGTCAAGAAGTGAGGATAAAATTCTAGTACCTCAGGCCCCCTGTTGTAGATTATTTGTCTCTGTTGAGAATATCTCCAAACAAATATGTCACAACAAGCAAGGAAAAATCAGAAAGGAAACCTGTGGGCTAAAAAGACTGTGATGGATCATTTTCAGTATCATAGAGATCATGATAGCAATAGATCTGAAGATGAGCAAATCTTTTCACCAGACGTGTCAGATGAATGTCTTGAAGGCAGTCGTCCAAACTTAACCACCCCTGGAAGGAGCCAAGGAGAGACCTCTTCTCTCCCCTTACATTCCATACAACTCATGTTTGAAAACCAAAACCAGACCCTCACGAGAAGCTTTGACAAGCTAGAGAAGTCGTTTGAAGATTTGAGGAGAGATATTTCCACCATTAATGAACGCACTAACATAACAGAGAGAGAGCACCTCATGGTTGATCATGCTAATTGGGTTAGTCACACGTAGAGCTTAGCAGATCAAGTCTCCTCTCTTGAAGCAAAATTAGCGGACTTGGAGAATCGCTCCAGGAGAAATAATGTGAGATTAAGAGGCATCCCGGAGTCAGTACTTCCACAAGATCTAGAGGTGTATGCTTTGCGTCTATTTCAGTCTATTCTGGGCTCAGCAGGTGGTGATAATGCAAGGATTTATCGGATACACAGAACTGCGAGATCAAGAAATCTTCCTCCGGGGGAAACCAAGGGATGTTATTGCCCGCCTCCGTTATTATTCGTATAAGGACAAGTTAATGAGAGCTCTATTACGATCTCCACAACTGAATGGCCAGTTTAGAGGAGTATCCATGTTCCCAGATCTCTCCTCATTTACCTTAATACAGAGGTGGAGCTTCTCTGACATCACCAAAGTCTTAAGGGATAACCAAATTAGATACAGATGGTGGTTCCCGACCTAGCTGATTGTCACCAAAGATGGGGCCCAACACACTTTTATTATCTCCCAGGCAAGGACAGGAGCTCTTGAAATCATGGCATCTAGGCCCACAAGACCATGAACCCCCGGATTCTCCAAGGAGGCCTAGCATTGGACCACCCATTAATAGACTGGACATTCCAAACCAACAGCAGGGAGGACATGTTGGTTTAAGAGCAGCTGCCCCAGACTGGAATCCTGCCAATCCGCATCTAAATCTCTGAAGGTGATATACAATTGGGAGACTATTGCTACCTAGCACCCTAAGAAGTGCTTCAGTTACCCTATGACTCATGGGTGGGACGCCCCATGATCACACTGTTACCTGTATGGTTTCGCTTAACTTGTTTAACTATTGTTGCTGGTTACCTATGATATCCTTCAGTTGAGGATCAGACCGATAATGGAATGTGTGCTTCGGCTTGGGTACACACACTGCTGGATATGCCTAGCTCTCATTGTTTGAAATTTACATTGTACCTCCGCTATTTTGAGTTGCTGTGTTGTGTGCCTGGGTGGAAGAACCGATAATAAGATCTATAGGTATGATGCTAATTGTGCCTTACCCATGTGTTATAAGTTTTTAAGAAGACTAGTTAGTAAACATTGTGTTTTATACTTTTATTGGCAGGCTTTCAGAAGACGGGTTAAAGACTGAAATGTATAATTATGCACTAATTTTGTATTGTGTGCCCCCTCCTGGACACGATTCATCAATAGAGGCTACTCCAAAAAATGTATTGAAGGTGCCATGGCTAAGGTCAATAAATTGAGGAGGGATGAGATACTGTACAAAAAAAAATGATAATTCCCTGCATAATGAAAAAATAAGATTCATATCCACCTATAACAGTCAATGGGAACCAATCAGAATGATCATGCAAAGGCATTGGCATCTCCAAACCTTTGAAGAAAAAATAAAAGAGAAGGTAGGCCCTTTTCCACTTATGGTGGTTCGAAAGGCTCCAAACCTTAAAGATAAACTGGTAAAAAGCATTTACAAGAAAAGTACCACTAAGGCCGATTGGCCACAATAGCCAGCCATTTTGCCACATACCATCAATCTGATACTTCTTCCCTAAAAATGATGGCAATAGATAAGGGAATTACAAATGGTAGAGGGGGAAATAATGATATGATCTTCCTACAGAAAGAGACTCGCTGGATTTACACTTTAAAAACTAGGTGTCCTAGAGGTCTGAATGAAAAATTGGAATTTGCTTCTTTCCTATAACGAGGGCCTTTCTGTGTCTTGGTGTAACCTAATCAAACCTAACAGGTCCCTTATATCTGTCTAATGTAAAAATTTCTGGAATGGGGCCAAAAATACCTTAGAAATATATAGCATTCTTTACTTGTTGTCTTTAAACCTCTATGATGAAGTGAGCGCTTTGTGTATCTGTATAGCCTGTAAATAGCTTAGTTGTTTTATGTAGGATATTACTCTTGATGTAAAGGCATAGTGCAGTACACTGAATGTAGAACATGATGTCATAAAATAAGGAGGGGCATACAGGTATAAATGAAGGCACCTGTATTACGAAATTTAGCCCTGATGAAGCCCCTGTTTGTAGGAGCACATGGGGGAGAAACGTGCGCCAGCAAGCTCCTAACCTTTGTTGTGTACTTTGCGGTCAGAGCAACTACATATCAGCCAGACTAACTTGTAACATTGTGATGGAATCGAGAGATGCTTTTATGTTATACACCTTATGACATGTATCATTACGAATACCTGCAATTGTTTGTAAGTTCAACTAGCCCCTTAATAACAGTCCCAGCATAAGATAGTGACGCTGGATCGATCACGTACACTGGGTGAAACTTGGATGTGAAATTTGGGGGTGGCTAAAGAGAACAGGACACAGGCAACTGCAGACAACCTAAGCTGGGGTCTTTAGTATACACACGGAACCGCTGTCCTTTGGAAACGTGCAGCCCGGTGTGGGCAAGAGGTGTTGGTTTTAACGCATACAGACACGGACTTCCTTGTTGTGAGCGGACAAGACAAAGATACAGACACAGGCTGACCGAGGAATCGGGAGCAGAAGTGCTGGGATGCACGAGACGTAACAATGTATCGTAGTCTCTATTTGCTCTGAAGCCTTTTTAGTCTGCAACGGTCTGTTTTAAGACTCTCCAGCTTAACTAATTATGCTGAGTTATTAACAGCTATGCTCTCTGTATGTGTTTTTACCACCAAGACTGACAATTGATCTTGATACAAACTGGGTTTGGTAACTCAATTGATACACATGTTTCAAGTTACATAAGTTACATATTCTCAAGTGGCACACTTGCATATACTTGTTAATCTTTGTATAGTGTATATCGCTTCAGTACCCATTTGCTGAGGCTATGTTATATTACTATTATGGTTGATGGTTGCTGGCCAGCATTCATGCACACAGGTTTTTTATGAGGTTGTGTATATGTAAGCTTCACACACAATACACCCTTTTGTATTTTTCTAATAAATTTGTTTAAAAGAGTGCTGTATTCCCTCGCTTTAATACAGGTTTTCCCGAGATCCTGTTAGCTCTCTCATGTTTTTTTATTTATATTACTAAACTGAGGGTTTGCACCATTGTTTCTAGGGTCTGGAATCGGTATCTGGATTCCTATCCACTTAACATATATAACAATTCCTCTCTCCTAATACCTATTACTTTATACACACATATACATATATATATATACACACACATACATATAAAGTGGCGTTGTATATGCACTCTCACCAAATGTTCCACAGCTGCCAGGGTGCTCTATTAGTAAAACAAAGTTCAAGCACATCAAAAAAAGCACTCACTGGACTTCAGTCAACAATAACTTAGATAGTAGAATTTTATTCCAAGCGTGTGGCGTTTCGGAGTAAACAAACTCCTTCCTCTAACAAACAAAACTTAAATAGGCATGTGAGGCCCTCCCCAAACCCATCTGCCAATGAAGAGACATTGTGTGCAAAAATGTATATAAATTAATTAGACTAAATCTAGTCATAAATCATCCTATAAATCAATAAAAATCAATATAATAAACATGGTGCTATTGAACAAAAGGATCCCCACTACTGAGCTCATATATATCAAAAGGACCATAAACATACTAAATAATATGTCAAATGTAACAAAACTAACACGCTCAACTTAGCTATTGTCGATCACAGCGTATTCCCAAGAATGGATGAGTACACACCCACCAGCTGGAACTGCAGACGAGACTCGTCACTCAATCAACTACCGAAAACATAAATTGTAAATTTAAATGATAGTGTCCCAGCCAAAAATCGACTAGCCAGTGTGAACACCTTAATACCTGAATCTTACGGGTTCATCAAACTAATGGTACACAATCACTATTGTCAGCTCAAAATCACTAACGCTAAGGTCGACAACAAACCTTTGTAAAGGACATGTAATATCACCACAACTATCAACCAATCACCTTTAAGGAAATTTTCCTTGTGTTACAAGTAAAAATAGTGACGTCAGAATACTCCACAGTGTCAGGAAGGCGGCGTGAACCTATCATGTAGCTTAACTTAGACGCACAAATATTCTGAAGCCGCAGCTTCATTGGTGATAACACACCTTCATAATAGTGAAATAAATACATTATATTATATAGTGAGAAAATTGTCGCCTATAGTATGAGCCTATAACTTATATAACCAGGACCAATGAGGACCAACAAAGAAAACAAGGTGTTAATGTGATCAAACCTGATAAAAACATAAAAAAAATGTAAACTTAAAATTATATACACCAATAGTATATAAGAAAAACATAGGCAGACAAAAAACATGACAGAAAAAACATAACAAGAAAAAAGGATAACTTTACACAAGTAGGCAAACCTCCAACGTGTGTTCATGCGAACAAAACAATATGTTCTTATGTTAATTATACAGGCAAAAATTAATAAGGCTCCAACAGAGCACAAAAGGTATTCACCAATTGCAAATAAAGAATGAAACATGGACTCTCATTGTGTCTTCAATGAATATGGACTCGCAGCAAACAGATATGTGGACTCTCATTAGGGAAAGGGAGAAGGAGGATTCCCATTAGAAAAAGGGGACTCTTACTAGAAAAATAATCCAATTTCCCAAATGTATAATGCTGGATAAGCATTGGCTCTCCAATATAAAGGAAGAAAAAAGGACTCTTATTGGAGAGACATACAGAAACTCCGTCACCCCAACTGTAGCGTTTTTGTAACGTTTTTATAGGGGGAAAAGAAAGTCCAATCAGAGATAACATTGCTATCCAGTGTTGATATTGAGTCCCTTTGGGGCTAATGTGCCCAACTCGAAAATCCAGCATGTTTCCTTCTAAAGAAGAATCTTTTCTCTATTGCCTCCCCTTCGAAGGGGGGGGACGACGACAACGACATGATCTATAATCCTAAACCGTAGATCCTTCACTGCATGATGCGATTTGAGAAAGTGCCACTGGTTGGTCAGCTTTGTCAGTCTGAATTGCCTGGCATATGGAGGATCTATGGTTTGCCATCCTGGTTCGTGCGTCATCACAGGTTTTTCCAGTGTAGAATTGGCCAGATGGGCAGTGTTTTACCCAGTGATCCAACATCCAAATTCAAACAAGAGATTGATCTCAAACTTGTCAAATCCAACTGATTGGACCATCCTATTACACCTATACTCTATACTCTTCCGAAAGTGCATAAAGATGTCCGCAAACCACCTCAGAGACCCATTGTGTCAGCAAGGGGGTCTTTGCTACAGCCATTGGCACAATTCATTGACTCATCTCCAACCTTGGGTTAAGCGTATGAAGTCCTATACTCAGGATTCAAGAGGTTTTATTACACTCATCACTCAGCTCAACAACATTACCGAGGCCGACCTGCTAGTGACACTTGACGTGTCTAGTTTATATACTGTTATTCCACAGGATTTGGGAATTGCCTATGTCAAAAGATGTTTTAGATGTATTCCATATATTGGACCCTGTGACGATGTGTTGATTGAGCTACTCACGGACTGTCTATCCAAAAATTATTTCCTGTTCGAAAGCACATATTACTTACAGATTGCCGGAACTGCCATGGGCTCGAATGTGGCCCCCGCTCTGTCCAATCTGTTCATGGAGGACTATGCGATCAACTAGATGTAAGTGTAGAGCAAACATATTAAGACTTATTGCAGATACATTGATAACCTCTTCATGATATGGGAGGGTGATCAACAATCCTTGAATCAATGGGTAATGGATTTCAACAATTTGGACAGCACCATCAGATTTCAGCATCAAGCCAACCCGGACACAATTGACTTTTTGGATGTCCGTGTGTTCAAAAACGGCAACAAGTTAGGCACCACCCTCTACAGAAAGGTGGCAGACAGGAATTCCATCCTCCTTGCGGATAGTTGCCATCCTCCTTCTTTAATAAGAAACATACCTAAGGCCCAATTCCAAAGGTTCATTAGGAACAATACAGATCAACACAAGTGTGCTCAACAACTAGGAGACATGACAGAGAGATTCAGGCGATACAAACCCTGATTACTCCAAGAAAGTAAAAGCTCTGCACTTATCACCAATGTTCCCCTATGTCAAAATGAGGAACAACGACTAACATTCATCACTACTTATGCACCAGACGAACATAGGATTGTGAAATCCATCCAAGATGAATGGAAACTAGTTCAGGCGTATCACAATCTACCTTTCACACAATATGAAGTACCTAGGATGGCATACAAGAAAGGATGGAGTCTCAGAGATCTCCTAGAACACACTAATGTACCCATGAAAGAGTCTACACATTCATGTTTACAGAAGAGGAAGGGTTGTTTCCGCTGCCTAAGCTGTGTAACGTGTAATGGCATGCTGACTGGTTCTTCATTCCAGCATCCTGACAAAAAGAAAAAAATATCTAATCAACGCATTTCTAACATGCACCACAACCTATATTATCTATTTGCTTCACTGCCCATGTGGCAAATTCTACACTGGAAAAACCTGTGATGATGCATGCACCAGGATGGCCAACCATAGATCCTCCATATGCCAGGCAATTCAGACTGGCAAAGCTGTACAACCAGTGGCACATCATGCAGTGAAGGATCAACGATTTAAGGTTATAGATCATGTACCCCCCTTTCAAAGTGGAGGCAATAGAGAAAAGATTTTTCTTCAGAAGGAAACACGCTGGATTTTCGAGTTGGGCACATTAGCCCCGAAGGGACTCAATATCAACACTGGATGGCAATGTTATCTCTGATTGGACTTTCTTTTCCCCCTATAAAAACGTTACAAAAACGCTACAGTTGGGGTGACAGAGTTTCTGTATGTCTCTCCAATGAGAGTCCTCTTTTCTTCCTTTATATTGGAGAGCCAATGCTTATCCAGCATTATACATTTGGGAAATTGGAGTATTTTTCTAGTAAGAGTCCCCTTTTTTTCTAATGGGAATCCTCCTTTCCCCTTTCCCTAATGAGAGTCCACATATCTGTTTGCTGCGAGTCCAGATCCATTAAAGACACAATGAGAGTCCATGTTTCATTCTTCATTTGCAATTAGTGAATACCTTTTGTGCTCTGTTGGAGCCTTATTAATTTTTGCCTGTATAATTAACATAAGAACATATTTTTTTGTTCGCATGAACACACATGTTGGGAGATTTGCCTACTTGTGTAAAGTTATCCTTTTTTCTTGTTATTTTTTTTCTGTCATGTTTTTTGTCTTCCTATGTTTCTCTTATATACTATTGGTGTATATAATTTTAAGTTTACATTTTTTTAATGTTTTTGATATATGTTTTTATCAGGTTTGATCACATTAACACCTTGTTTTGACACATTGGACTTTGGGTTCCCATTTGTTTGAGCTCTACGTCCATAACTTTACCCATGTACTTATATGTGGTTTCTCATCTGATTTTTGTCACATTTGCAATGATTCTTATATATATCTTTTAGGTTACATTATTATAGGTATAAGCGATATTTGACACCTATATGGGGTTCACTTCAAACCATATTTTTTAATTGTAATTATAAATATATCTTCGGGTTATTTCTATGTGCGCTTTAGTATGATATGTTATATTTTTTACCTCATTATTTACCTTGTTGGTCCTCATTGGTCTTGGTTATATAAGTTATAGGCTCATACTATAGGCAACAATTTTCTCACTATATAATATAATGTATTTATTTCACTATTATGAAGGTGTGTTATCACCAAGGAAGCTGCAGCTTCAGAATATTTGTGCGTCTAAGTTAAGCTACGTGATAGGTTCACGTCTCCTTCCTGACACTGTGGAGTATTCTGACGTCACTATGTTTACTTGTAACACAAGGAAAGTTTCCTTAAAGGTGATTGGTTGCTAGTTGTGGTGATATAACATGTCCTTGACAACGGTTTGTTGTCGACCTTAGCTTTAGTGATTTTGAGCTGACGATCGTGATTGTTTACCATAGGTTTGATGAACCCGTAAGATTCAGGTATTAAGGTGTTCACACTGGCTAGTCGATTTTTGAACGGGACACTATCATTTAAATTTACAATTTATGTTTTCGGTAGTTGATTGAGTGACGAGTCTCGTCTGCACTTCCAGCTGGTGGGTGTGTACTCATCCACCAATGGGAATACGCTGTGATCGACAACAGCAAAATTGAGCATGTTGATGTATATGAGCTCACTAGTGGCGATCCTTTGTTCAATAGCACCATGTTTATTATATTGATTTTTATTGATTTATAGGATGATTTATGACTAGATTTAGTCTCATTAATTTATATACATTTTTGCACACGTTGTCTTTTCATTGGCAGATGGGTTTGGGGAGGGCCTCACAGGCCTATTTAAATTTTGTTTGTATCACATTTGATTGTCAAATGAAGGAGTTTGTTTACTCTGAAACGTCAGACGCTTGTCCAGTGAGAGCTTTTTTTGATGTGCTTGAACTTTACATATATACACATACACACACATATATATATATATTTATTTATATATATAAAGTATCTCACAAAAGTGAGTACACCCCTCACATTTTTGTAAATAGTTTATTATATCTTTTCATGTGACAATACTGAAGAAATGACACTTTGCTACAATGTAAAGTAGTAAGTGTACAGCCTGTATATCAGTGTAAATTTGCTGTCCCCTCAAAATATCTCAACACAAAGCCATTAATGTCTAAACCATTGGCAAAAAAAGTGAGTACACCCCTAAGTGGAAATGTCCAAATTGGGCCAAAAGTGTCAATATTTGGTGTAGCCACCATTATTTTCTAGCACTGCCTTAACCCTCTTGGGCATGGAGTTCACCAGAGCTTCACAGGTTGCCACTGGATTCCTCTTCCACTCCTCCATGACGACATCAAGGATCTGGTGGATGTTAGAGACCTTGCGCTCCCCCACCTTCCGTTTGAAGATGCCCCACAGATGCTCAATAGGGTTTAGGTCTGGAGACATGCTTGGCCAGTCCACCACCTTTACCCTCAGCTTCTTTAGCAAGGCAGTGGTCATCTTGGAGGTGTGTTTGGGGTCGTTATCATGTTGGAATACTGACATGCAGCCCAGTCTCCGAAGGGAGGGGATCATGCTCTGCTTCAGTATGTCACAGTACATGTTGGCATTCATGGTTCCCTCAATAAACTGTAGCTCCCCAGTGCCAGCAGCACTCATGCAGGCCCAGACTATGCCACTCCCACCACCATGCTTGACTGTAGGCAAGACACACTTGTCTTTGTACTCCTCACCTGGTTGCCGCCACACACGCTTGACACCATCTGAACCAAATAAGTTTATCTTCCAGTAATCCATGTCCTTATTTTGCTTGTCTTCAGAAAACTGTTTGCGGGCTTTCTTGTGCATCATCTTTAGAAGAGGCTTCCTTCTGGGACTAGCCATGCAGACCAATTTGATGCAGTGTGCGGCGTATGGCCTGAGCACTGACAGGCTGACCCTTCCCCACCCATGCAACCTCTGCAGCCATGCTGGTAGCACTCATACGTCTATTTCCCAAAGACAATCTCTGGATATGACGCTAAGCACGTGCACTCAACTTCTTTGGTTGACCATGGCGAGGCCTGTTCTGAGTGGAACCTGTCCTGTGAAACGGCTGTATGGTCTTGCCCACTGTGCTGCAGCTCAGTTTCAGGGTCTTGGCAATCTTCTTATAGCCTAGACCATCTTTATGTAGAGCAACAATTCTTTTTTTCAGATCCTTAGAGAGTTATTTGCCATGAAGTGCAATGTTGAACTTCCAGTGACCAGTATGAGAGAGTTTGAGAGGGATAACACCAAATTTAACACACCTGCTCCCGATTTACACCTAAGACCTTGTAACACTAATGAGTCACATGACACCAGGGAGGGAAAATGGCTAAAAGGTTAGCTTTTAATAAAGAATAACAAGAGTACAAAGCAAATTTGATGATAAAAGTAAATTAAAAAGTTGTTTAAAATTACATGCCCTATCTGAATCATGAAAGTTTAATTTAGACTTTACTATCCCTTTAAAGTAAAGGTTTCTACTGCATAATAAAGACAATGTGATAGCACTTACTCTCAATTTTAAATGAGCAGTAGATTTTTTTCTGACAAATTTCCAAAGTTATTTCATTTCACTGGGCCCTGTATCACGTGACAGTCATCAGACTCATGCGTATACACTTGTGCACATGCCCAGTAGGAACTGGTGCCTCAGAAAGTGTGCATATAATACAATTGTGCACATTTAGATAATGGAAGTAAATTGGAAAGCTTCTTAAAACTGCAAGTTCTATCTGAATCATGAAGGTTTGATTTTGACTTTAGTGTCTCTTCAATACAGATTTATTGTTACTACTTGATAGTAAAGTTGAATATAGCAACAGTAAACCTAATACTATCATCCAAGGATAAATAATTACATTTTCAAGCATTTGCTAATCACACGCTGTGAAAAAACAGACTTGTACTGAATAGTATGGGAAATGTATAGCATATTTGCATTGCTCTTACACCACAAAAATTGAGAATATTTTATCATCTGGAATTTAATATCAAAGATTATTATAAATGACCAAAGTGATTACGATACAATTTATTTCTACCATACACATTTGTATAGGTGAGTAAATATATAAATGGTAAACAGACTTTGTACCCAATTCTCACCGTCATGTAGAGAAACCATCAGTTTATTTTACTGAAATGAACAATTAAAGACAAATATATTCTAAACACAAGACAGTGCTCACACCTATACAGTAACTGTAAATAGAATGAACATATATATATATATACACACACACACACAGCTCAGTTATAGCTAGCAATTATATTATGCTCACTTTTAGCTAGCAATGATGAAACAATGCCCAAATTAATAAAATATAGAGTATAAAATATCCAATCAAATCAAAAGTCCACATAGCAAACAGCAGTTCCATGTAGCCAGGGATTCCACTGATGTCTGCAAACAGAAAGTGTACCAGTATGGGGCACAGAAATATATATACATTGTTACTGCTCTACTCACAAGAATAAAGCACATCCAGGTGCTATATGAGCCTGCAGGAACTTCTCAGTCTCCCTCCTGACTGTCAAACAGCAACTGTAACCAACCCTGATGTGAGTCTCTCACTGAAAACCTCTCGATCCAAGTGGTAATTTACATATGGCAGGCAGGTAAGTCCCTCTGCTAACTTACAACAGGTAGCCTTCTGGAAAACAGTTTCTTCATTATATTTTACCTACCAAGTTGTTTTTATTGTATGTGTTTGTATATTTAGTGGTAATTCTTTTTGTTTTGTTTTTATTTTAAATGTATATATTACCTCTAGCTCATTGCATATTTTATCAACTTTATGTCTGCCATTATGTTAAGTTAGTTTAAGCAGCTCTGGCCCATATATCTGTCTATTTGTTTAATGGTTTTGTTTCACCCCCTTGTATACCTCAGTCTCAGTCTTATCTCTGTAATATTTTGATGTTTTGTTTTTGCTTGAATGACCCTTAGCTCAAATGTCCATAAATGCACTCTCCCATTCCTTTAAAACACTTTTGCAGGCCCATCAATAACCTAATATATCTCTCTCCTTCAGCTTGATTTGAAATATATCCTGCCCCAGAACAGAAAATACAAAGATTTTTACACTCAGCTGTTTCAACTGCCCTCTGCTAACTTACAACAGGTAGCTTCCCTCCCACCCTACCCCTCACCCCACCCACCCCAAGCTCATTTCCTCATTAATAGAAAGTTTCCCACACAACTTTCACTCTACTGAAATGACAAGTGCAAACACTGATCAGCACATCCTTCCATTCCCTTAACCCTATAGAATACACATTACTTTTGTAATATTATGTTCCATATACCTTTTGTTCCTTTATGCAATTGTTACAGTAATTCTGTGTCTTATGTGTTTAACTGGTTCCCAATTTTGTAAAAATGCTCAATATATTCATATTCCTTTTTGCTACCCTTTGTCTCTATAACAAACTACACTATTCAATTACTTCTTCTCCCTCTCCACCTGCACTGTTCATTAGCCCATCTCTCTTAAACTCACCTTACTTTTGTACTCATGAACTTTACCTATTCCTAAACACTCTCTCTCCCCCCTGCAGCTCGTCTCAAAAGCAGTCTCACTACTGCAAATCTGTATCTCATCTCATGTCACTCTCCCTCTTGCTTCTACTTAATGCTGGTGACATCTCCCCTAATCCTGGTCCCCAACCACTGACAAGCCGTGCACATCCATGTGTACCATCCCATAGACTCAGAAAACAAAACTCTGCACACTTTACTCACATTCCTCTTGCATCAAAAGCCACTACCCCTTTCACTTGTGCACTCTGGAACTCTCGCTCTGTTTGCAACAAGCTCACTTCTATACATGACCTCTTCATCTCCCGCTCCCTCAACCTTCTGGCCCTAACAGAAACCTGACTCTCTCCCCTAGACACAGCATCCACTGCTGCTCTGTCACATGGGGGTCTCCACTTCAGCCACACTCCTAGGTCTGGTAATAGACAAAGAGGTGGTGTAGGTATTTTACTTTCCTCTCGTTGCACCTTTCAACAAATACATCCCATCTCTTCCCTCACTTTTACCTCATTCGAAACCCACATGATTCGCTTATTCTCCCCTCTCTCTGTACGTGTTGCAGTCATATACCGACCCCCTGGCTCCTCAACTCAATTTCTAGATCACTTGGCTGCCTGGCTACATTATTTCCTTTCCTCAGACACCCTGCCCTCATTCTTGGCGACTTCAAGATCCCCCTTAACAATCTCACTGCCTCATCTGCTAAACAACTTCTGCAACTCACTTCCTCTTTCGGTCTGTCACAATGGACTGATTCTCCCACTCACAAAGACGATCACTCTTTTGACCGGATCTTTAGCTATCGATGCACTCTCTCAAACTTCCCAAACTCCCCTTTTCCTCTTTCCGACTACCATCTCCTTACTTGCAACATATCATCCCTTCCTACAACTCTCCCTCCTTCTACTCCTCACACCAAACTTCACAGAAGCATTATGTCTTTAGATCAGCAACAACTTGCTAATTCCCTTAAACCGCTCCTCTCATCCTTCTCCTCCTTTTCCTACCCTGAACAATCTATCTGCCACTATAATTCCACCCTTATATCCGTCCTTGACAATCTTGCCCCTCTTACCATTGCTCAGAAATCACACACTCATCCTCAGCCCTGGCATACTCCTCTGACACGGTACCTACGCAGATGTTCCCGTACTGCTGAATGGCACTGGAGAAAATCACGGAGTTCAGCTGATTTTCTTCATTACAAACTCATCTTGAACTCCTACTATTCTGCGCTTAATCTCCACAAGCAACACTACTTCTCTACTCTTATCTCTAATCTTTCTTCAAACCCAAAACGTCTGTTCTCCACTTTCAATAATCTCCTCCGCCCTCCCCCACTTCCCAATACAACTTCTCTGTCAGCTCAAGACTTTGCCAGTCACTTCAATAACAAAATTGACTCCATCAGAAATTAAATCAGCTCTCAAGATAATTCCATTCTCTTCCCCCCTCAAATGCTCTCACTCAACCACAACCCACATAACCTGAAACTTAGCTCATTCTCCCATGTTACTGAGGAAGAAGTTTCGGCACTTATACTCCGCTCTCACCTCACTACCTGTCCTCTTGACCCTATCCCCTCACGGCTACTCCCCTCCCTCTCTGCTACCCTTACCCCTATACTAACACACATTTTCAAACTCTCCCTCAGCACTGGTACATTTCCCTCATCGATGAAACATGCACTGGTCACACCTATCCTCAAAAAAACTTCCCTTGATCCTACCTCCCCATCCAACTACCACCCTATTTCCCTCCTCCCTCTTGCCTCAAAGCTTCTCGAAAAACTAGTATATGCACGCCTATCCCATTTCCTTACGTTAAACTCCCTTCTTGACCCGCTGCAATCTGGATTTTGTCCCTATCACTCCACAGAGACAGCTATTGTTAAGGTCACCAAATACCTACTTACAGCAAAATCAAAAGGCCACTTCTCTCTGCTTATCCTCCTTGATCTGTCCGCAGCCTTTGACACTGTCGACCACCCTCTTTTGCTCCAAACCCTCCAATCCTTCGGCATCTGTGACACAGCCCTTTCGTGGCTCTCTTCCTACCTGTCAAACCGTACCTTTAGTGTAGCCTTCTCTGGGGCCTCCTCTGCCCCGTCACCACTTTCTGTCGGAGTACCGCAAGGCTCTGTCCTCGGTCCCCTTCTCTTCTCAATCTATACGTCATCACTAGGTTCCCTAATTAAGTCCCATGGTGTCCAATATCATTTGTATGCCGATAACACCCAAATCTACTTCTCTGCACCAGACCTATCTCCTTCCTTACTAACCCGTGTCACTAACTGTCTTTCTCAAATCTCTTCCTGGATGTCCTCTCACTACCTCAAGCTAAATCTCTCCAAAACTGAGCTCCTCATTTCCCCCCCTTCTTCCAAAATCTCCACCCCCAATATCTCTATAACTGTCGACAACTCCATCATTACCCTTACCCCACATGCCCGATGTCTCAGGGTCACATTTGACTCGGATCTTTCCTTCACTCCTCACATTCAGTCCTTGGCTAAAGCCTGCCACTTCCACCTTAAAAACATCTCTAAAATTAGACACTTCCTTACACAAGACACAACTAAGATTTTAATCCATTCTCTCATTCTTTCCCGCCTTGATTACTGCAACTCTGTCCTCTCTGGTCTCCCCACCTGCCGCCTAGTTCCTTTACAATCCATAATGAATGCCTCTGCCAGACTCATCTTCCTTACACGTCGCTCTTCATCTGCTGCTCCTCTCTGCCAATCCCTTCACTGGCTTCCTCTTGCCTCTAGGATCAAACACACAATTCTCACTCTGACATACAAAGCCCTCAACTGCACTGCTTCCCCTTATATCTCAGACCTTGTCTCCAGATACTCTCCCTCCCGTCCCATTTGCTCTGCTCATGACATCCTACTCTCCTCCTCTCTTGTTACCTCATCACACTCCCGTTTACAGGACTTCTCCAGACTGGCTCCCATCTTGTGGAACTCTCTGCCTCGCCCCACAAGACTCTCCCCTAGTTTTGAAAGCTTCAAGCGCTCCCTAAAGACTCTACTGTTCAGGGATGCATACAACCTATGCTAACCTTACTTTATACCAGTTCCACTCCTCCATTGCTATCCCCTGAACCCCCTTAAGTCCAGCTGTTTGTAGATCACCTTCTTAAGAGCTGATTACAACAATGCAACTCTTGGCAGGGCCCTCTACCCATTTGATCCCTTTAATTGTTTTGTTGTACTACCCTCTGTTTATAGCACTGCAGAATCTGTTGGCGCTCTACAAATAACCGATAATAATAATAATATTATCAATTTTTTTTCATTCTCTTTCTATCTTTATTTTAAAAACAAGAATGCACACTTAGGAGCTGGACCATTTTTTCGTTCAGCACCTGGGATGCGTTTGCTGATTGGTGGCTAAATTTTACATCAATTATGTTTTCTCCAACATTGGTGTGTCCGGTCCACGGCGTCATCCATTACTTGTGGGAAATATTCTCCCCCACAGGGAAAGGCAAGGAGAGCACACAGCAAGAGCTGTCCATATAGCTCCCCCTCTGGCTCCGCCCCCCAGTCATTCTCCTTGCCGCTCTGAACAAGTAGCATCTACCACGGGGATTGCGAGGAGTTTGTGGTGTTAGTTGTAGTTTTTTATTCTTCTATCAAGAGTTTATTATTTTAAAATAGTGCTGGCTTGTACTATTTACTCTATAACAGAAAAGTGATGAAGATTTCTGTTTAAGAGGGCTATGATTTTAGCAGACAGTAACTAAAATCCATTACTGTTATCACGCAGGACTATTGAAACAAGAGAAATTCAGTTGGGGGTAACAGTTTGCAGACTCATCTGCTTCAGGTATGACTGGTCTCCTTCTAACAACACAGGCTAATGCTAGATGACAGTCATATTTCCCCTCAGGGGAAAAGGTAAGCCATTTTTCTTTCACCTCAGCAAAAAAGATAACAGGCTTCCCCTTTTTGTTTTTTATGCTGGTAGACACTGTTAGGGGCAAAATCGATTGGTTTTTATTACAATATGATACCATTTGAAATATTTTATAAGCTCACATACACTGGGGAACGTTTTTTATTGATCTGGCTTGTTTTAGACACCTAAATCTAGTCAGGAAGGCCCCTTCACTCTAGTGTGCTGAGTGAGGAAGCCTCATTTTGGTGCTTCAGCTGCACAGTTGATTTACAAGGCAGTGCATGCAGATAGGGTCCTGTGGCTCAGAAAGTGACTCCAAAAGGCTTTTTTCTGTGAATGGTGACCCCTAAGGAAGGTAAAAAGCTGCAACAAGGCTGTAGCAGGGATTGTAGTGTATAAAAACGGTTAAATCCAACAATTAGCTCCGGTTTGTTTGTTTTAAAAGCTAGAGTATCCATATTTGCTGTGCAATACTTTCTAAGCATTAAGACACTGGGGTCCAAATTTCAGAAAAATCGGATATTGCCTTCATAGTTTTTTTGAACATTCAGAAATAAATGTGTCATTTTATTATTTAAAGAGACAGTAACGTTTTTGTTTAAAATCGTTTTTATTGCATTGTTTGCCTGCCTAAATCTGTTTAACATGTCTGTTCCATCAGATAACCTATGTTCTGTGTGTATAGAGACAAATGTGGTTCCCCCTTCGAGTGTTTGTGATAATTGCGCCATAGCGTCCAAACAAAATCAGGACAGCTCTGTTATTTTTCATAATGTTGCCCAAGATGATTTATCTAATGAAGGTAGTGGGGATAGCTCTACATCCTCTCCTTCTGTGTCTACACCAGCTTTGCCCGCGCAGGCGACACCTAGCGCGCCAGTGCTTATTTCTATGCAACAATTATCAGTAGTAGTGGATAATTCTATAGCAAATCTTTTATCCAAACTGCCAGCTTTTCAGAGAAAGCGTGATTGTTCAGTTTTAAATACAGATAAAAAGGATGAACAATCAGACGCTGACGATGCCTTATCTATTTTACCCTTGCATCAATCGGAATTGGCTGTAAGGGAAGGGCTGTCTGAGGGTGAAATTTCAGATTCAGGAAAAATTTCTCAACAGGCAGAACCTGATCTAGTGGCATTTAAGTTTAAACTAGAACATCTCCGCGCTTTGCTTAAGGAGGTATTAGCTACTCTGGATGACTGTGATTCCATGGTAGTACCAGAGAAGTTGTGCAAATTGGACAAATTTTTAGAGGTGTCAGTGCACGACGACGCTTTTCCAATACCTAAGAGGGTAGCGAACATAGTGGAAAAGGAGTGGGAGAAGCCAGGTGTACCCTTTGCCCCACCTCCTATATTTAAGAAAATGTTTCCCATAGTAGACCCTAGAAGGGACGCATGGCAAACGGTCCCGAAGGTTGAGGGAGCTGTTTCAACACTAGCGAAGCGCACAACTATTCCTATAGAGGACAGCTGCACTTTCAAAGATCCTATGGATAAAAAATTGGAAGGATTGCTTAAAAAGATTTTTGTTCAGCAAGGGTTCATCCTTCAACCAGCTACGTGTGTTATTACTGTCACTTCAGCGGCGTCCTTTTGGTTCGAAGAACTAGAAAGGTCGCTCCAGAAAGAGACTTCCTATGAAGAAGTCATGGACAGAATTCACGCATTAAAGTTAGCTAATTCCTTTATATTGGATGCCGCCTTTCAAATAACGAAATTGGCGGCGAAAAACTCAGGTTTTGCTATAGTAGCGCGGAGGGCTCTTTGGCTAAAATCCTGGTCGGCAGATGTGTCGTCCAAGACTAAGTTACTGAATATTCCTTTCAAGGGTACGACACTTTTTGGGCCGGAATTGAAGGAAATTATTTCAGACATCACTGGGGGTAAGGGCCATGCCCTCCCACAGGATAGGCCTTTTAAGGCTAAGAACAAGTCTAATTTTCGTTCCTTTCGCAATTTCAGGATCGGACCGGCTAATAACTCCACTGCCGCTAGACAAGAAGGTAACGCGGCCCAGCCCAAACCCGCTTGGAAGCCCATGCAAGGCTGGAACAAGGGTAAACAAACCAAGAAACCTGCTGCTGCTACCAAGACAGCATGAAGGGGTAGCCCCCGATCCGGGACCGGATCTGGTAGGGGGCAGACTATCTCTCTTCGCTCAGGCTTGGGCAAGAGATGTTCTGGATCCCTGGGCACTAGAGATAGTTTCCAAGGGATACCTGTTAGAATTCAAGGGACTTCCTCCAAAGGGAAGGTTCCACCTGTCTCGCTTATCTTCAGACCAGATAAAGAAACAGGCATTCTTACATTGTGTAAGAGACCTATCAAAGATGGGAGTGATAAACCCAGTCCCCTCCGGGGAACAAGGTCTAGGTTTTTACTCAAACCTGTTTGTGGTTCCCAAAAAAGAGGGAACTTTCAGGCCAATTCTGGATTTAAAGATATTAAACAAGTTCCTCAGAGTTCCATCCTTCAAGATGGAAACCATTCGGACAATCTTACCGACAATCCAACAGGGTCAATTTTTGACTACCGTGGATCTAAAGGATGCGTATCTGCATATCCCAATCCACAAATCTCATCATCAGTTCCTGAGGTTCGCCTTTCTGGACAAACATTACCAGTTTGTGGCTCTTCCATTCGGTTTAGCCACCGCTCCCAGAATTTTCACAAAGGTGCTAGGGTCCCTTCTAGCGGTCCTAAGGCTGAGGGGCATCGCTGTAGCACCTTATCTAGACGACATCCTAATCCAAGCGTCGTCCCTTTCCAAAGCGAGGGCTCATACAGACATTGTGTTGGCCTTTCTCAGATCTCACGGGTGGAAGGTGAACATAGAAAAAAGTTCACTGTCACCGTCCACAAGAGTTCCTTTTCTGGGAACAATAATAGATTCTGTGGAAATCAAGATCTTTCTCACAGAAGTCAGAAAGGCAAAGCTTCTAAAAGCTTGTCGAGTTCTTCATTCTATTCCTCAACCCTCCATAGCTCAATGCATGGAAGTAATAGGACTAATGGTCGCAGCAATGGATGTGGTTCCTTTTGCTCGAATTCATCTAAGACCATTACAGCTATGCATGCTCAATCAGTGGAATGGGGACTATACAGACTTGTCTCCCCAAATTCAAGTAGATCAGGTAACCAGGGACTCACTTCTCTGGTGGTTGACCCAGGATCACCTGTCTCAGGGAATGAGTTTCCGCAGACCGGAGTGGGTCATCGTCACGACCGACGCCAGCCTCTTGGGGTGGGGCGCGGTCTGGGACTCCCTGAAAGCTCAGGGCCTATGATCGCGGGAAGAGTCGCTTCTCCCGATAAACATTTTGGAACTAAGAGCTATATTCAATGCGCTCCTGGCTTGGCCTCAGCTAGCGGAAGCCAGGTTCATAAGATTTCAGTCGGACAACATAACGACTGTTGCGTACATCAATCATCAGGGGGGAACAAAGAGTTCCCTAGCGATGAAGGAAGTAACCAAGATAATCCAATGGGCAGAGAATCACTCCTGCCATCTATCTGCTATTCACATCCCAGGAGTAGACAACTGGGAGGCGGACTATTTGAGTCGTCAGACTTTCCATCCGGGGGAGTGGGAACTCCATCCGGAGGTCTTTGCTCAGTTAACCCAATTATGGGGCATTCCAGACATGGATCTAATGGCGTCCCGTCAGAACTTCAAGATACCTTGCTACGGGTCCAGATCCAGGGATCCCAAGGCGACTCTAGTGGATGCATTAGTGGCGCCTTGGTCGTTCAACCTAGCATATGTGTTTCCACCGTTTCCTCTCCTTCCCAGGCTCATAGCCAGGATCAAACAGGAGAAGGCCTCGGTGATTCTGATAGCTCCTGCGTGGCCACGCAGGACTTGGTATGCAGACCTGGTGAATATGTCATTGGCTCCACCATGGAAGCTACCTTTGAGACAGGATCTTCTAGTACAAGGTCCATTCGAACATCCAAATCTAGTTTCTCTGCAGCTGACTGCTTGGAAATTGAACGCTTGATTTTATCCAAGCGTGGGTTTTCAAATTCTGTGATAGATACTCTGGTCCAAGCCAGAAAACCTGTGACTAGAAAGATTTACCATAAAATATGGAAAAGATATATCTGTTGGTGTGAATCCAAAGGATTCTCCTGGAGTAAGATTAAAATTCCAAAGATTCTCTCCTTTCTCCAAGAAGGTTTGGATAAAGGGTTGTCAGCTAGTTCTCTAAAAGGACAGATTTCTGCATTATCCGTCTTGTTGCACAAACGACTGGCAGCTTTGCCAGATGTACAAGCTTTTGTTCAGGCTTTGGTTAGAATCAAGCCTGTTTACAGACCCATGACTCCTCCTTGGAGTCTAAATTTAGTTCTTTCAGTTCTTCAAGGGGTTCCGTTTGAACCTTTACATGCCATAGATATTAAGTTATTATCTTGGAAAGTTCTGTTTTTGGTTGCTATTTCTTCTGCTAGAAGAGTTTCTGAATTATCTGCTTTGCAGTGTAATCCACCATATCTGGTTTTTCATTCAGATAAGGTTGTTTTGCGTACTAAGCCTGGTTTTCTTCCAAAAGTTGTTTCCAACAAGAACATCAACCAGGAAATAGTTGTTCCTTCTTTGTGTCCGAATCCAGTTTCAAAGAAGGAACGTTTATTACACAATTTAGATGTTGTTTGTGCTTTAAAGTTCTATTTAGAAGCAACAAAAGATTTTAGACAAACCTCATCTTTGTTTGTCGTTTACTCTGGTAAGAGGAGAGGTCAAAAAGCTACTGCTACCTCTCTCTCTTTCTGGCTGAAAAGCATTATCCGCTTGGCTTATGAGACTGCCGGACGGCAGCCTCCTGACCGTATCACAGCTCACTCTACTAGGGCTGTGGCTTCCACATGGGCCTACAAGAACGAGGCTTCTGTTGACCAGATATGTAAGGCAGCGACTTGGTCTTCTCTGCACACTTTTGCCAAATTCTACAAATTTGATACTTTTGCTACTTCGGAGGCTATTTTTGGGAGAAAGGTTTTGCAAGCCGTGGTGCCTTCCGTTTAGGTAACCTGATTTGCTCCCTCCCTTCATCCGTGTCCTAAAGCTTTGGTATTGGTTCCCACAAGTAATGGATGACGCCGTGGACCGGACACACCAATGTTGGAGAAAACAGAATTTATGCTTACCTGATAAATTACTTTCTCCAACGGTGTGTCCGGTCCACGGCCCGCCCTGGTTTTTTAATCAGGTTGAAAAAATTTTCTTTATACAGTACAGTCAGCACGGCACCCTGTAGTTTCTCCTTTTTCTCCTAACCGTCGGTCGAATGACTGGGGGGCGGAGCCAGAGGGGGAGCTATATGGACAGCTCTTGCTGTGTGCTCTCCTTGCATTTCCCTGGGGGGAGAATATTTCCCACAAGTAATGGATGACGCCGTGGACCGGACACACCATTGGAGAAAGTAATTTATCAGGTAAGCATAAATTCTGTTTTCTTTCATGTAATTGGCAAAAGTCCATGAGCTAGTGACGTATGGGATAGCAAATAACCAAGATGTGGAACTCCACGCAAGAGTCACTAGAGAGGGAGGGATAAAAAATAAAGACAGCCAATTCCGCTGAAAAAATTAATCCACAACCCAAATCATAAATTTTAATCTCATAATGGAAAAGAAAAAAACTGAAATTATAAGCAGGAGAATCAGATGCCTGAAGAACTTTTCTACCAAAAACTGCTTCTGAAGAAGAAAAACCATCAAAATGGTAGAATTTAGTAAATGTATGCAAAGAAGACCAAGTTGCTGCTTTGCAAATCTGATCAACTGAAGCTTCATTCTTAAAAGCCCAGGAAGTGGAAACTGACCTAGTAGAATGAGCCGTAATCCTCTGAGGCGAGGATTTACCCGACTCCAAATAAGCGTGATGAATCAAAAGCTTTAACGAAGATGCCAAAGAAATGTCAGAAGCCTTCTGACCTTTCCTAGAACCAGAAAAGATAACAAATAGACTAGAAGTCTTCCTGAAATCTTTAGTAGCTTCAACATAATATGTCAAAGCTCTTACCACATCTCAAGAATGTAAAGATCTTTCCAAAGAATTCTTAGGATTAGGACACAAAGAAGGGACAACAATTCCTCTACTACTGTAATTGGAATTCACAACTTTAGGTAGGAACTTAAATGAAGTCCGCCAAATCGCCTTATCCTGATGAAAAATCAGAAAAGGAGACTCACAAGAAAGAGCAGATAATTCAGAAATTCTTCTAGCAGAAGAGATGGCCAAAAGAAACAACACTTTCCAAGAAAACAATTTAATGTCCAAAGAATGCATAGGCTCAAACGGAGGAGCCCGTAAAGCCTTCAAAACCAAATTAAGACTCCAAGGAGGAGAGATTGATTTAATGACAGGCTTGATACGAACCAAAGCCTGAACAAAACAATGAATATCAGGGAGTTTAGCAATTTTTTTGTGGAATAAGACAGAAAAAGCAAAGATTTGTCCTTTCAAGGAACTTGCAGACAAACCCTTATCCAAACCATTCTGAAAAAAAATGTAAAATTCTAGGAATTTTAAAAGAAAGCCAAGAGAATTTATGAGAAGAACACCATGAAATGTAAGTCTTCCAAACTCGATAATAAATAATAAATCTTTCTAGAAACAGATTTACGAGCCTGCAACATAGTATTAATCACTGAGTCAGAGAAACCTCTATGACTCAGCACTAAGCGTTCAATTTCCATACCTTAAAATTTAATGATTTGAGATCCTGATGGAAAAAAACGGACCTTAAGAAAGAAGGTCTGGCCTCAACGGAAGTGGCCAAGGTTGGCAACTGAACATCCGAACAAGATCCGCATACCAAAAACCTGTGTGGCCATGCTGGAGCCACCAGCAGCACAAACGATTGCTCCATGATGATTTTGGAAATCACTCTTGGAAGAAGAACTAGAGGCGGAAAAATATAGGCAGGTTGATAACTCCAAGGAAGTGTCAATGCATCCACTGCTTCCGCCCAAGGATCCCTGAACCTGGACAGGTACCTGGGAAGTTTCTTGTTTAGATGAGATGCCATCAGATCTATTTCTGGAAGCCCCCACATCTGAACAATTTGAAAAAAATACACATCTGGGTGAAGAGACCACTCTCCTGGATGTAAGGTCTGACGACTGAGATAATCCGCTTCCCAATTGTCTATACCTGGGATATGGACCTCAGAAATTAGACAGGAGCTGGATTCCGCCCAAGCAAGTATCCGAGATACTTCTTTCATAGCCTGAGGACTGTGAGTCCCACCCTGAAGATTGACATACGCCACAGTTGTGACATTGTCTGTCTGAAAACAAATAAACGTCTCTCTCTTCAATAAAGGCCAAAACTGAAGAGCTCTGAGAATCGCACAGAGTTCCAAAATATTGATTGGTAATCTCACCTCTTGAGATTTCCAAACCCCTTGTGCTGTCAGAGATCCCCAGACAGCTCCCCAACCTGAAAGACTTGCATCTGTTGTGATCACGGTCCAGGTTGGACGAACAAAAGAGGCCCCTTGAACTATACGATGGTGATCTAACTACCAAGTCAGAGAAAGTTGAATATTGGGATTCAAGGATATTAAATGTGATATCCTAGAATAATCCCTGCACCATTAATTCAGCATACAAAACTGGAGAGGTCTCATATGAAAATGAGCAAAGGGAATCTAGTCCGATGCTGCAGTCATGAGACCTAAAACTTCCATGCATAAAGCTACTGAAGGAAATAATAGAGACTGAAGGTTCCAACAAGCGGAACCCAATAAAAATTGTCTCTTGTCTGTTAGAGACAGAGACATTGACACAATCTATCTGGAAACCTAAAAAAGGTGACCCTTGTCTGAGGAATCAAGGAACTTTTTTGGTAAAAAGATCCTCCAACCATGTCTTTGAAGGAACAACAGAAGTTGATTCGTATGAGATTCTGCAGAACTAAAAGACTGAGCAAGTACCAAGATATAAGTACCAAATAAGGAAAACACAGAGAACCTTTGAAAAGATTCCTAGAGCTGTCGCTAGGCCAGAAAGGAAGAGCAACAAATTGGTAATGCTTGTCTAAAAAAGAAAACCTCAGAAAATGAGAATAATCTGAATGAAACAGAATATGAAGATATGCATCCTGTAAGTCTATTGTGGGCAAAAAATGTCCTTGCTGAACAAAAGGCAGAATAGATCTTATAGTCACCATTCTGAAAGATGGTACTCTTACATGACAAATACTCTTACATGACAAAACCCAAGACCCTGTTCCTGAAACGGAACTGGTATGAATACCCCAGATAACTCCAGGTCTGAAACACATTTCAGGAAAGTCTGAGCCTTTACTAAAATTGCTGAAATACGTGAGAAAGAAAAAGACTTCTCACAGGCGGTCTTATTCTGAATCCTATTCTGTACCCCTGAGAAACAATATTCTGAACCTAAGGAGTTTGGACCAAATTGAACCAAACAACTTAGAAAAATCTTAACCTGCCCCCTACCAGCTAAGCTGGAATAAGGGCCGCACCTTCATGCAAATTTGTGTGCTGGCTTTGATCTCTTAAATGTCTTGAATTCATTCCATCTTGAAGAAAGCTTCCAATTAGAAATATATTACTTGGGGAAGAATTAGGTTTCTGTTCCTTATTAAGAACAAAAAACGGTTAGAAGCTTAAGATTTACCCTTAGAACTTAATCTTGAGGCAAAAAAACTCCCTTCCCCACCGTAACAGTTGAAAGTATTGAATCCAACTGTGAACCAAATAATTTATTACCTTGGAAGGAAAGAAAATAGAAATCTGGATTTAGAAATGAAATCAAATCAGCATTCCAAGATTTAAGCCACAAAGTTCTTCTAGCTAAAATAGCTAAAGACATAGATTTAACATCAATTTTGATAATATAAAAAAATAATCCGATACTTGTTGCGCTAAAGTTTCCAACCAAAAAAGATGAAACAGCTGCAACATCAGCCAAAGAAATTGCAGGCCTAAGAAAAGGACCTGAAAATAAATTAATTTTCCTTAGATAAGATACAAGTTTCCCATCTGAAGGCAGTGATGTGCAGTCACTAGAGGCAGGTGAGGCAGTGCTTCACCTCTCATATGGGCAAAAATATATATTTTTTTTTATTGGCTTTAAAAAAAAATATTGCATTTTTTCCCCCCAGCATTTTTTTTCACAGCTACATGTTGTGCAATGGAGAGGCACAAGCAGGTCTGCCCACCATTACATAACATGCTGCTCCACCTACTGGATGAAAGTGGTTAAGATCATTGCATGGCCCATAAGTGCTTATTTGAGGCAGTCCTATTTGGGCTGACCCAATCCAGTGAGAGGCATTAGTTAGGGGAACTTAGGGTTGGGGCTGGATGTTAAATCATATAAAACAAAAAAAAAAACGGAAAAAAAACTATTTTCATTTATTTTGTTGCTGCCCTGTTCAGCTGACAGCTTTGCTAAAGTGAAAAAGAGAGTTCTGTACTTCCCCTCCAAGTGCAGTGGAATGTTCCACTGTCACTTCCTTACAGAGCAGGAAGAGCAGTGTTTTAGCCACATTTTATTAAAGTGCTGCAACCTTAGATTTTACTGAAAGGGATTCTGTTAGTGAAAATTATAATTTAATGAATGTGGTTTAGTGTTTTTTTGGCTTTTTTTACTATTTTACAGCAGTTTAAGTATCGTTTTTGTATTTTGTTTACTCAAACTTTACACCCACATTAGCAGCTTGCCTCTGTACTCCACACTAGTTTATAGTCTCATCACTCTCTTACTGACTTATGAACTCTCTGTAGCTCTGCAACTGTGTTTTCTCACATTATCTTAATATTATGCTGTTTGTATGGATGAGTTGTTATTTGACAAGAGTAAGCTAGACCAACAGCATGGTAATGTAAAATGAAACCAAGCAGTTTATAATGAGTTATAGCAAATATTCTCCATTGCTCCTGTAGCTATAGTATTTCATTTAAAACCAGTGATTCCTTAGGTGTATGTTGGACAACCATGATGTAGACAACAAATAATAATTTATGAATGCTCCCATTTATATGTGCTGTTCTGTTTCAGATATTTAAAATATATTGTAGACTATTAGCATTTGATAGTCACTTAAAATATTACCTAAACATTCAATGGTGCCACCCCCCATTTCAGTGTCCCCTTCCTCCCACTTATGTGTCTCTCTCCTCCCTCTGTCTCCCTCTCTCCCCACTTATGTGTCTCTCTCCTCCCTCTCTCCCCACTTATGTGTCTCTCTCCTACTTCTGCCTCCCTCTCTCCCCACTTATGTGTCTCTGTGTGTGTGTGTCTCTCTCTCTATCCATCTCTCTCCTTATGTGTTGTTCACCTCCATGGTCTATTTGTCTCTCTGTCTCTCTTCCTCCCCCTCTGACTCTCTCATCCCTTATGTGTCTCTCTAACCCTCTGTGTGTGATTGTGTCTCTCTCTTTCTCTCTCTCTCTCTCTCTCTAACCCTCTGTGTTGATTGTGTCTCTCTCTCTCTTTCTCTCTTTAACCCTCTGTGTGTGATTGTGTCTTTCTTTCTTTATCTCTCTCTCTAACCCTCTGTGTGTGATTGTGTCTCTCTCTCTTTCTCTCTAACCCTCTGTGTCTCTCTCCCTCTCCCCCGTTTCTCTCTCTCTCTCCCCCTGAGTGTTTTTCTGTCTTTCTGTCTACCTTTTATTTATTTAATTAATGAATTGGTAGTGCCATCTGAGGGTGTGGCTTTATTTAAAGGGGTGGGGTCAAGCGCCCCACCATCTTTAAATTTCACCAGCCGCCACTGGATCAAGACATTTTTATATTTACTGAATAATGAAGGAATCTATGAGCATAATTTGCAGCATTAAAGTAAAAAGTATGTTTTAAACATATTTTAATGGGCCTGGATTTCTAGATCTCATAATCAGAGCAAGCATTTTGTTATTTGGCAAGAGTTTCTGTTACAATCCTTTAGACTAAAATCAGATGTTTACTAAGTTGCCCAATTTTCCAAGACACCATTTAAAGGGACATGAAACCCATATTTTTTTTTTCATGATGTAGAAATGCAATTTTACATCTAATATCTAATTTTCTTCATTCTTTTGATATCCTTTGTTGAAAATCATATCTAAATATGCTCAGTAGCTGCTGATTGGTGGCTGCACATAGATACCTCATGTGATTGGCTCGCCCATGTGCATTGCTATTTCTTCAACAAAGGATATCTAAAGAATGAAGGAATATCCTAGCCACTGCCTCACCAGCCTCTGACGTCACCGTCTGAAGGATCTTTAAAATAAATACTATTTTCCATAGGAATAGTAGTACGTTTTAGCAAGAGTAGAGATTAACTTTGGGGATCTTTTCCCAAAACTCCAAACCAACTACTGGCAAAGGATACAATTTTTAAAACCTTAAAGAAGGAATAAAAAGAAGTACCAGGCCTATTCCATTCCCTAGCATTAGGAACTGGAAAAAACCCTCTAAAGTAACCACAGGAGGTTAATAAACAGAATTTAAATGTTTACTAGCTTTAAAATCAAGAGGACTAGTCTCCTCAATATCCAATATAATCAACACTTTTTCAACAAAGAACAAATGTACTCCATTTAAAATAAAAAAGTAGATTTGTTAGTGTCAATATCTGATGAATGATCTTCTGAATCAGATAGACCCTCATCAGAGAAGGATAATTCAGTATGTTGTCGGTCATTTGAAAATTCATCAACAAAATGAGAAGTTTAAAAAAGACCTTTACATTTTATTAGAAGGCGGGATGGCAGCAAAGCCTTCTGAATAGAATCAGAAAAATATTCTTATAAATTCCCAGGTATATCTTGTACATTAGATGTTAAAAGAATAGCAATAGACAATGCATTAATACTGATGGACATTTTCTCTGCATGTAAAAGTTTATCATGATAACTTATTACAAACCACAGCTAAAGATATAAATTCATAACATTAAAATAAATTAACTTAGCTTTGGTAGGACTGATATCGTTAGCAGGAATCCAACAGTGTTTTCTGATACAGGAACAGTTTTGAGACATCTTGCAAATGTAAGAGAAAAAACAACATATAAAGCAAAATATCAATTTCCTTATATGACAGTTTCAGGAAAGGGGGGAAAAAGGCAAACAGCATAGCCTTCTGACATAGAAAAAAAGACCAGAGGCAAAAGGAATGGGTCTTAAAATAATAAAAATATTTGGCGCCAAGTATGACGTACAACAAACAGAAAAATATTTTTTGGCGCCAAAGACGTCCGGAAACGAAACACTTGCATCATCTTTGATGCAACCTCGTGAAAGACTCAGCGCCAACAAAGACGCCGGAAATGAAGAATTTGCGTCACAAATGTAACTTTTGCGCCAAAAAAATCTCGCAACAAAAATGACGCAATAAATTTTGACATTTTGCACCCTCGCGAGCCTAATACAGCCCACAATTTAAAAGAGTCAATTTGAAAAAGACTAAACCCCAGGTAAGAATTTTTTTTTATTTTTTATTTTAAAAAAAGCATTTCCCAGATATGAAACTGACAGTCTGCAAGAAAAGGAAATTTATGCTTACCTGATAAATTTATTTCTTTTGCGATATGACGAGTACACGGATTTCATCCTTACTTGTGGGATATCGCCTCCTGGCCAGCAGGAAGTGGCAAAGAGCTCCACAGCAGAGCTGTATATATAGCCCCTCCCTTCCCTCCCCCTCCAGTCATTCGACCAAAGTTAGGAAGAGAAAAGAAAAGCCAAGGAGCAGAGGTGACTGAAGTTTAACAAAAAATAAAAACCTGTCTTTAGATAACAGGGTGGGCCGTGGACTCGTCATATCGTAAAAGAAATAAATTTATCAGGTAAGCATAAATTTCCTTTTCTTTTACAAGATATGACGAGTCCACGGATTTCATCCTTACTTGTGGGATACAATACCAAAGCTATAGGACACGGATGAAAGGGAGGGACCAGACAGGGACCTAAACGGAAGGCACCACTGCTTGAAGAACCTTTCTTTTGCAAGATGTACCGAGTCCACGGTTTCATCCTTACTTGTGGGATATTATCCTTTCCTACAGGAAGTGGCAAAGAGAGCACCCACAGCAGAGCTGTCTATATAGCTCCCCCCTTAACTCCACCCCCAGTCATTCTCTTTGCCGGCTCTAAGCAGGAAGGGTAAAGTGAAAGAGGTGATAAACTGTTAGTTTTTATTTTCTTCAATCAAGAGTTTGTTATTTTTAAATGGTACCAGTGTGTACTATTTATTCTCAGGCAGCAGATGGATGAAGATTGCTGCCTGGAGGATGATGATCTTAGCAGTTGAAACTAAGGTCCACTGCTGTTCCCACAGAATCTGAGGAGTACAGGAAAACTTCAGTTTGAGGAACGGTTTCATGCTATGCAGCAATGAGGTATGTTCAGTCATATTTTTTCTGAAGAGACTGTGTATTTCAGAAAGGCTGACATTATACCCAGGAGGGTAAGGGTAAGCAGTAATCCTAGAGCTAAAAAGAAAGGCATTACTTAGCTTGCTTATGGGGCCAATTACATATATGGTTGACACTGAATGTAAAATGTTTGTGTGCATGGTTGGAATGCTTTAACGTTTTTTGTGGGCAATAAACGTGTTGGGCAACTTTATGAGGACACACATGGCTTATTTTTAGGGTCTTGGAACCCACATGGCTAGTTATAACCACTCTGGTGCGGTTCTTTAGGGCTCAGGGAACATCGAGTGAGATGGGCGGGGCCTATTTTCGCGCCTCAGTTGTGCACTTAGTTTTGTACAACAGCAGCAAGCTAACTCCTGAGGGCCCTGGTGTATGTTTGGGGCCAAATCAAAGCTTTTACCCCACACTTTCGATCCCTGAGGGCAGGTAGGGCCACAGCAGGGCTGTGGCAAGGTGCTGAGGTTTTTTTTTTCCGGATTTGGGCCTATTTTCGATCCGGTTTGGACATTAAGGGGTTAATTGTTAAAAAATTTTGTGGTGCAATCTTAACTACCTATTGTGTGCCTACATACAAAATTTTGAAAAATTTGGTGCGTTTTTGCAGAATGTGTATGCTTTTTTTTCTCTTAAAGCACAGTACCATTTTTTAAGATTGTTATTTTTTTCACTAAATAAAGTGTTTTCATGATTGTTTGTAGTCATTACTAGCCTGTTCAACATGTCTGACATTGAGGAAAGTCAATGTTTAATATGTTTAGAAGCCATTGTGGAAACTCCCCTTAGAATGTGTCCCTCATGCACTGAAAGGTCAATAAATTGTAAAGAACATATTTTAGCTACTAAAAGTATGTCACAGGATGATTCTCAGTCAGAAGAGAATCAGGTTATACCATCTAATTCTCCCCAAGTGTCACAACCGTTAACGCCTGCACAAGCGACGCCAAGTACTTCTAGTGCGTCTAATTCTTTCATCCTGCAGGATATGGCCGCAGTTATGAATACTTCCCTCACTGAGGTTTTATCTAAGCTGCCTGGGTTGCAGGGGAAGCGTAGTAGGTCTGGTGTGAGAACAAACACTGAGCCCTCTAACGCTTTATTAGCTATATCTGATGTACCCTCACAATGTTCTGATGTGAGAGATTTGCTGGCTGAGGGAGAGATTTCTGACTATAGGAAATATGTTCCCTCAGACAGATTCAGATATGACGGCTTTTAAATTTAAACTAGAACACCTCCGCTTATTGCTCAGGGAGGTTTTAGCGACTCTGGATGATTGTGACCCTATTGTAGTTCCAGAGAAATTGTGTAAAATGGACAAATTCCTAGAGGTTCCTGCCTATATACTACTATACCTATTGAGGACAGTTGTGCTTTCAAAGATCCTATGGATAAAAAAATTAGAGGGTCTCCTGAAGAAAATATTTGTTCTTCAAGGTTTTCTTCTCCAACCTATAGCGTGCATTGTTCCTGTAACTACTGCAGCGCTCTTTTGGTTCGAGGCTCTGGAAGAGGCTCTTCAGGTTGAGACTCCAATTAGAGGATATTCTAGATAGAATTAGGGCTCTCACGCTAGCTAATTCTTTCATTACAGATGCCGCTTTTCAATTGGCTAAATTAGCGGCGAAGAATTCAGGTTTTGCCATTTTAGCGCGCAGAGCGTTATGGCTTAAGTCCTGGTCTGCTGATGTGTCATCAAAAGCTAAGCTTTTAGCCATCCCTTTCAAGGGTAAGACCCTATTCGGGCCTGAACTGAAAGAGATCATTTCAGACATCACTGGAGGGAAAGGCCATGCCCTTCCTCAGGATAAGATGAATAAGATGAGGATCAAACAAAATAATTTTCGTTCCTTTCAAAACTTAAAGGTGGTCCCTCTTCCTCTTCCTCTGCAGCGAAGCAAGAGGGAAATTTTGCAAGAAGCCCGCTGCTGCTACCAAGACAGCATGAAGGGGTAGCCCCCGATCCGGGACCGGGTCTAGTAGGGGGCATACTTTCTCTCTTCGCTCAGGCTTGGGCAAGAGACGTTCAGGACTCCTGGGCTTTAGAAATAGTAACCCAGGGGTCAATATATGACCACCGTGGACTTAAAGGATGCATATCTACACATTCCTATCCACAAAGATCATCACCAGTTCCTCAGGTTCGCCTTTCTGGACAAACATTACCAGTTTGTGGCTCTTCCCTTCGGGTTGGCTACGGCTCCCAGAATTTTCACAAAGGTGCTAGGGTCCCTTCCGGCGGTTCTAAGGCCGCGGGGCATAGCTGTGGCGCCTTATCTGGATGATATCTTAATCCAGGTGTCAACTTACCAATTAGCCAAGTCTCACACGGACATCGTGTTGGCTCTTCTAAGATCTCACGGGTGGAAGGTGAACGTGCAAAAGAGTTCACTTATCCCTCTCACAAGAGTTCCATTTCTGGTCTGATTCGGTGGACATAAAAAAATTTCTGACAGAGACCAGGAAATCAGAGATTTTATCCATCTGCCAAGCTTTTCATTCCATTCCTCGGCCGTCAGTGGCTCAGTGTATGGAGGTAATCGGTTTAATGGTAGCGGCACTGGACATAGTTCCGTTTGCTCGCTTGCATCTCAGACCACTGCAGCTTTGCATGCTCAAACAGTGGAATGGGGATTATGCAGATGTATCTCCTCGGATAAATCTGGACCAAGAGACCTGAGACTCTCTTCTTTGGTGGTTGTCACAGGATCATCTGTCCAAGGGAATGTGTTTCCGCAGGCCAGCATGGGTCATAATGATGATGGACGCCAGCCTATTGGGCTGGAGTGCAGTCTGGAATTCCCTGAAAGCACAGGGATTGTGGACTCAGGAGGAGGCTCTCCTCCTGATAAATATTCTAGAACTGAGAGCGATATTCAACGCGCTTCAGGCGTGGCCTCAGCTGGCGTTGGCCAGATTCATAAGATTCCAGTCGGACAATATCACGACTGTAGCATATATCAATCATCAAGGGGGAACAAAAGAGTTCTCTAGCGATGATAGAGGTTTCCAAAATAATTCAATGGGCAGAGACTCACTCTTGCCATCTATCAGCAATCTATATCCCAGGAGTGGAGAACTGGGAAGTCGTCAGACTTTTTATCCGGGGGAGTGGGAACTCCACCCAGAGGTGTTGCACAAATGATTCAGCAATGGGGCACACCAGAATTGGATCTGATGGCGTCTCGTCAGAACGCCAAACTTCCTTGTTACGGGTCCAGGTCAAGGGATCCTCAGGCAGTACTGATAGATGCTCTAGCAGTACCCTGGTCGTTCAACCTGGCTTATGTGTTTCCACCATTTCCTCTCCTTCCTCGCTTGATTGCCAGAATCAAACAGGAGAGAGCTTCAGTGATTTTGTTAGCACCTGCGTGGCCACGCAGGACTTGGTATGCAGACCTGGTGGACATGTCTTCTCTTCCACCATGGACTCTACCGCTGAGACAGGACCTTTTGATTCAAGGTCCGTTCAAGCATCCAAACCTAATTTCTCTGCGGCTGGCTGCTTGGAGATTGAACGCTTGATTTTATCAAAGCGGGGTTTCTCTTAGTCGGTCATAGATACCTTGATTCAGGCTCGAAAGCCTGTCACCAGGAAAATCTATCATAAGATATGGGTAAATATCTTTATTGGTGCGAATCCAAAGGTTACTCATGGAGTAAGATTAGGATTCCTAGGATTTTGTCCTTTCTCCAAGAAGGATTGGAGAAGGGATTGTCAGTTAGTCTATTAAAAGGACAGATATCTGCTTTGTCTTTTCTATTGTACAAGCGTCTGGCAGATGTCCCAGATGTTCAGGCTTTCTGTCAGGCTTTAGTTAGAATCAAGCCTGTGTTTAAGCCTGTTGCTCTGCCTTGGAGTTGGAATTTAGTTCTTAAAGTTCTTCAAGGGGTTCCGTTTGAACCCATGCATTCCATAGATATTAAGCTTCTATCTTGGAAAGTTCTGTTTCTAGTTGCTATCTCTTCAGCTCGAAGAGTTTTCTGAACTATCTGCATTACAATGTGACTCGCCTTATCTTGTTATCCATGCTGATAAGGTGATTTTGCATACCAAACCTGGATTCCTTCCTAAGGTTGTTCTAACAGGAATATCAATCAGGAAATTGTTGTTCCTTCTCTGTGTCCTAATCCTTCTTCTAAGAAGGAACGTCTGTTGCACAACTTTGACGTGGTTCGTGCTTTTAAGTTTTATTTGCAAGCAACCAAAGATCTCCGTCAAACATCTTCTTTGTTTGTTGTCTATTCTGGAAAGCGTAGGGGTCAAAAGGCTACGGCTACCTCTCTTTCCTTTTGGCTGAAAAGTATCATCCGTTTGGCATATGAGACTGCTGGACAGCAGCCTCCCGAAAGGGTTACAGCTCACTCTACTAGAGCGGTGGCTTCCACATGGGCTTTAAAAAAAATGATGATTCTGTTGAACAAATTTGTAAGGCTGCGACTTGGTCTTCGCTTCATACCTTTTCCAAATTTTCCAAATTTGATACTTTTGCTTCTTCTGAGGCTATTTTTGGGAGAAAGGTTCTGCAAGCAGTGGTGACTTCCGTTTAGGTTCCTGTCTTGTCCCTCCCTTCATCCGTGTCCTAAAGCTTTGGTATTGGTATCCCACAAGTAAGGATGAAACCGTGGACTCTGTACATCTTGCAAAAGAAAACAAAATTTATGCTTACCTGATAAATTTCTTTCTTTTGCGATGTACCGAGTCCACGGCCCGCCCTGTCTATTCAAGACGGATAGTATTTTTTATTGAAAACTTCAGTCACCTCTGCACCTTATAGTTGCTCCTTTTTCTTCCTAAGCCTTCGGTTGAATGAATGGAGGGTGGAGTTAAGGGGGGAGCTATATAGACAGCTCTGCTGTGGGTGCTCTCTTTGCCTCTTCCTGTAGGGAAGGGTAATATCCCACAAGTAAGGATGAAACCGTGGACTCGGTACATCGCAAAAGAAAGAAATTTATCAGGTAAGCATAAATTTTGTTTTTATCCCAAAAACAGCCTCAGAAGAAGCAAAAGTATCAAATTAGTAAAATTTGGAAAAAGTATGAAGAGAAGACCAAGTTGCAGCCTTGCAAATCTGTTCAACAGAAGCATCATTTTTTAAATGCCCATGAGGAAGCCACAGCCCTAGTGGAATGAGCCGTAACTCTTTCAGGAGGCTGCTGTCCAGCAGTCTCATATGCCAAACGGATGATACTCAGTCAAAGAGAAAGAGAGGTAGCCGAAGCTTTCTGACCCCTTCGTTTCCCAGCAAAAACCACAAACAATGAAGATGTTCAACGAAAATCCTTAGTCGCCTGCAAGTAAAACTTTAAGGCGCGAACTACGTTTAAGTTATGTAACATACGCTCCTTCTTAGAAGAAGGATTAGGACATAATGAAGGAACAACAATTTCCTGATCAATATTCACGTTAGAAACAACCATAGGAAGAAACCCAGGTTTGGTACGTAACACCACCTTATCAGCAGGGAAAATAAGATAAGTTGTATCACATTGTAAATCCGAAAACTCAGAAACTCTGCGAGCAGATGAAATAGCAACCAAAAATAAAACTTTCCAAGATAATAACAATATCTATGGAATGCATGGGTTCAAACGGAACCCTTTGAAGAACTTTAAGAACTAAATTCAAGTGGTCTAACACAGGCCTGATTCTAGTTAGAGCCTGACAAAAAGATTGGACATCTGGAACATCTGACAGACGTTTGTGCAACAGAATAGAGAAAGCAGAAATCTGTCCCTTTAAGGAACTTGCTGACAACCCTTTCTCCAATCCTTCTAGGAGAAAAGCTAAAATCCTGGAATCCTAACCCTACTCCATGAGTAGCCCTTGGATTCGCACCAATAAAGATATATACCCCATATCTTATGGTAAACCTTTCTAGCAACAGGCTTCCGTGCCTGAATGAAAGTATCAATGACCGAATGAGAGAACCCTCGCTTGGATAAAATCAAGCATTCAATCTCCAAGCAGTTAGCTGCAGAGAAACTAGATTCGGGTGATGGAAGGGTCCCTAAATGAGAAGGTCCTGCCTCAATGGAAGCTTCCATGGTGGCAGAGAGGACATGTCTACCCGATCCGCATACCAAGTCCTGCGTGGGCACGCAGGAGCGATTAGAATTACTGAAGCCCTCTCCTGTTCGATCCGAGCAATTACCCAGGGAAGAAGAGCAAACGGTGGAAACACATAAGCTAGGCTGAACAACCAAGGCACTGCCAAGGCATCTATCAGTTCAGCCTGAGGATCCCTTGATCTGGATCCGTATCTCGGAAGCTTGGCATTCTGACGAGACGCCAACAAATCCAATTCTGGTCTACCCCACCTGAGAATTAGGCAAAGACCTCCGGATGAAGTTTCAGAAAATCTGCTCCCCAGTTGTACAACAAGAGTGAGCCTCCGCCCACCGATTATTTTGGATACTTCCGTCTTTGCTAAGGAACTCCTCGTTCCTCCCTGATGATTGATGTAAGCCACAGTCGTGATGATGGCCGACTGAAACCGGATGAATTTGGCTAAGGCCAACTGAGGCCAAGCCTGAAGTGCATTGAATATTGCTCTTAACTCCAGAATATTGATTGGGAGTAGAGACTCCGACCGAGGCCACACACCCTGAGCCTTCAGGGAATTCCAGACTGCACCCCAACCTAGTAGATTGGCATCCGTTGTCACTATCACCCATGAGGGTCTGCGGAAGCACGTCCCTTGGGACAGATGATCCTCCAAGAAGATAATCTCTTGTCTCCTGATCCAGATCTATCTGAGGAGACAAATTCGCAAAATCTCCATTCCACTGTCTGAGCATGCTCAGTAGTAGAGGACTGAGATGAAAACGAGCAAACGGAATTATGTCCATTGCCGCTACCATTAATCGAATTACCTCCATGCACTGGGCCACTGAAGGCCGAGGATTGGACTGAAGGGCTCGGCATGTATTCAGAATCTTTAATTTCCAGACCTCCGTCAAGAAGATTTTCATGGATACAGAGTCTATTAGAGTTCCCAGGAAAGGAACCCTTGTCTGTGGAATTAGTGAACTCTTTTCTACATTCACCTTCCACCCGTGAGTCCTTAGAAAGGACAGAACCATGTCGGTATGCAACCTTGTTAGATGATAAGACGCCTAGATCAGAATATCATCCAGATAAGGCGCCACTGCAATGCCCCGCGGTCTGAGAACTGCCAGCAGAGACCCTAGAACCTTCGTGAAGATCCTGGGTGCTGTGGCCAGCCCGAAGGGAAGAGCCACGATCTGAAAATGTTTGTCTAGAAAGGCAAATCTTAGGAACTGGTGATGATCCTTGTGGATAGGAATGAGAAGGTATGCATCCTTTAAGTCCACGGTAGTCATATATTGACCCTCCTAGATCAATGGAAGAATTGTCCAAATAGTCTCCATCTTGAAGGATGGGACTCTGAGAAACTTGTTTAGACTCTTAAGATCTAAAAAGGGAAGTAACGTTCCCTCTTTTTTGGGAACCACGAAAAGATTTGAGTAAAACCCCTGCCCCTGTTCCAGACATGGAACGGGACAAATTACTCCCATAGTGGAGAGGTCTCTTACACAACTTAAGAACGCCTCTCTCTTTATCGGGTCTACAGACAATCGTGAAAGAAGGAACCTTCCCCTTGGGAAGGAATATTTGAACTCTAGTTGATACCGTTGAGACACGATTTCCAGTGTCCAAGGATCCTGAACGTCTCTTATCCAAGCCTGGACAAAGAGAGAAAGTCTGCCCCCTACTAGATCCGGTCCCGGATCGGGGGCCGCCCCTTCATGCTGTCTTGGGAGCAGCAGAGGGTTTCTTGGGTTGTTTACCCTTGTTCCAAGCCTGGTTGGGTCTCCAGACGGACTTAGCTTGAGCAAAGGTCTCCTGTTCAGCGGCAGAGGAGGAGGGAATTACCTTAAAATTTGGAAGGGAACGAAAATTACTCTGTCTACCCCTCTGCTTAGATGTTTTATCCTGAGGTAAAAAATGGCCCTTACCTCCTGTAATGTCAGAAATAATCTCTTTCAAGTCAGGTCCAAATAGAGTCTTCCCCTTGAAAGGAATAGACAAAAGCTTGGATTTAGAGAACACATCCGCAGACCAAGACTTTAACCACAAGGCTCTGCACGCTAAAATGGAAAACCCTGCATTCTTAGCCGCTAACTTAGCGATCTGAAAGCGGCGTCAGTGACCAAGAAATTGGCCAATTTTAGGGCCTTAATTCCTTTTTTTTTATTTTTTATTATCAGACCCTCCAATTTCTTATCCATAGGGTCTTTGAAAGCACAACTGTCCTCAATAGGAATAGTTGTACGCTTAGCTAGTGTAGAAATAGCACCCTCCACCTTAGGGACTGTTTGCCAAGAATCCCGCACTGTGTCAACTATAGGGTAAATTTTCTGGAACATAGAGGAAGGGGAGAACAGGATACCCGGTCTTTCACATTCTTTGGTGACAATCTACGAAATTCTCTTAGGAACCGGAAAAGTATCTGAGTAAGCAGGGACTTCCTGTCCATCTACACAATTTTTCTGGAGGAACCACAATAGAGTCACAATCATCCAGAGTCAATAAAACCTCCCGAAGTAACAGGCGGAGGTGTTCCAATTTAAATCTAAAGGACATGACGTCCGAATCTGTTTGGGGCAATGCACTACCTGAGTCAGACAGCTCCCCCTCAGACAAAATCTCCTTACCCTCCACTTCATGAATGAAAGTATCAATGACCGAATCAGAGAACCCTCGCTTGGATAAAATCAAGCATTCAATCTCCAAGCAGTTAGCTGCAGAGAAACTAGATTTGGGTGATGGAAGGGTCCCTAAATGAGAAGGTCCTGCCTCAATGGAAGCTTCCACGGTGGCAGAGAGGACATGTCTACCCGATCCGCATACCAAGTCCTGCGTGGGCACGCAGGAGCGATTAGAATTACTGAAGCCCTCTCCTGTTCGATCCGAGCAATTACCCGGGGAAGAAGAGCAAACGGTGGAAACACATAAGCTAGGCTGAACAACCAAGGCACTGCCAAGGCATCTATCAGTTCAGCTTGAGGATCACTTGATCTGGATCCGTATCTCGGAAGCTTGGCATTCTGACGAGACGCCAACAAATCCAATTCCGGTCTACCCCACCTGAGAATTAGAGCGGCAAAGAACTCCGGATGAAGTTTCAGAAAATCCGCTCCCCAGTTGTACAACAAGAGTGAGCCTCCGCCCACCGATTATTTTGGATACTTCCGTCTTCGCTAAGGAACTCCTCGTTCCTCCCCGATGATTGATGTAAGCCACAGTTGTGATGATGGCCGACTGAAACCAGATGAATTTGGCTAAGGCCAACTGAGGCCAAGCCTGAAGTGCATTGAATATTGCTCTTAACTCCAGAATATTGATTGGGAGTAGAGACTCCGACCGAGGCCACACACCCTGAGCCTTCAGGGAATTCCAGAAGGCCTAAATATGTATAGCTTAGAGGAGAGAAGGGAAAGAGGTGATATGATAGCAACTTTCAAGTACATTAAAGGGTTTAGTAAAACTGAGGCTGTGGGTATTTTACATAAAATGGAAAATTCAAGAACAAGGGGTCATGAGCTCAAGCTAAAGGGTTCTAGATTCAGGAGTAATTTGAGGAAGCACTTCTTTACAGAAAGAGTGATTGATTTATGGAATAAACTTCCTCAAGAGGTAGTAGCAACAAACACTGTGGGGGACTTTAAAAATGCATGGGACAAGCATAAGGCTATCCTACAAACTAGATAAGTTTATACTGTTAGGTAAGGTCGGCAGACTTTCTGGTCCTATGGCTCTTATCTACCGTCAATATCTATGTTTCTATGTTTCTATTCAGAGCACTGGGAGGGTACATCAGAGATAGCCATCAAAGCATCAGAAGCTACAGGGATACCCTGCGATTCTGCCCTGCTATGTTTGCCTTGTAACGCTGGTAACTTAGAAAAAAACCTCTGTAAGTGTAGATGACATAACTGCAGCCATATCCTGCAAAGTGAAAGATGGCGTAGCTTGTGCTGGTGTCAAAGGCTGTGACGCTTGGGGAGAAGATTGCGGCAAACCCTGAATCTCATTGGTTAGATAATTATCTTTAGACATATCTTTATTAAAAAATAATGTCCCTTTAAGGAACTTGCTGACAACCCTTTCTCCAATCCTTCTAGGAGAAAAGCTAAAATCCTGGAATCCTAACACTACCCTACTCCATGAGTAGCCCTTGGATTCGCACCAATAAAGATATATACCCCATATCTTATGGTAAATCTTTCTAGTAACAGGCTTCCGTGCCTGAATGAAAGTATCAATGACCGAATCAGAGAACCCTCGCTTGGATAAAATCAAGCATTGAATCTCCAAGCAGTTAGCTGCAGAGAAACTAGATTCGGGTGATGGAAGGGTCCCTAAATGAGAAGGTCCTGCCTCAATGGAAGCTTCCACGGTGGCAGAGAGGACATGTCTACCCGATCCGCATACCAAGTCCTGCGTGGGCACGCAGGAGCGATTAGAATTACTGAAGCCCTCTCCTGTTCGATCTGAGCAATTACCCGGGGAAGAAGAGCAAACGGTGGAAACACATAAGCTAGGCTGAACAACCAAGGCACTGCCAAGGCATCTATCAGTTCAGCCTGAGGATCCCTTGATCTGGATCCGTATCTCGGAAGCTTGGCATTCTGACGAGACGCCAACAGATCCAATTCCGGTCTACCCCACCTGAGAATTAGAGCGGCAAAGACCTCCGGATGAAGTTTCAGAAAATCCACTCCCCAGTTGTACAACAAGAGTGAGCCTACGCCCACCGATTATTTTGGATACTTCCGTCTTCGCTAAGGAACTCCTCGTTCCTCCCCGATGATTGATGTAAGCCACAGTCGTGATGATGGCCGACTTAAACCGGATGAATTTGGCTAAGGCCAACTGAGGCCAAGCCTGAAGTGCATTGAATATTGCTCTTAACTCCAGAATATTGATTGGAAGTAGAGACTCCGACCGAGGCCACACACCCTGAGCCTTCAGGGAATTCCAGACTGCACCCCAACCTAGTAGACTGGCATCCGTTGTCACTATCACCCATGAGGGTCTGCGGAAGCACGTCCCTTGGGACAGATGATCCTCCAAGAAGATAATCTCTTGTCTCCTGATCCAGATCTATCTGAGGAGACAAATTCGCAAAATCTCCATTCCACTGTCTGAGCATGCTCAGTAGTAGAGGACTGAGATGAAAACGAGCAAACGGAATTATGTCCATTGCCGCTACCATTAATCGAATTACCTCCATGCACTGGGCCACTGAAGGCCGAGGATTGGACTGAAGGGCTCGGCATGTATTCAGAATCTTTCATTTCCAGACCTCCGTCAAGAAGATTTTCATGGATACAGAGTCTATTAGAGTTCCCAGGAAAGGAACCCTTGTCTGTGGAATTAGTGAACTCTTTTCTACATTCACCTTCCACCCGTGAGTCCTTAGAAAGGACAGAACCATGTCGGTATGCAACCTTGTTAGATGATAAGACGCCTAGATCAGAATATCATCCAGATAAGGCGCCACTGCAATGCCCCGCGGTCTGAGAACTGCCAGCAGAGACCCTAGAACCTTCGTGAAGATCCTGGGTGCTGTGGCCAGCCCGAAGGGAAGAGCCACGAACTGAAAATGTTTGTCTAGAAAGGCAAATCTTAGGAACTGGTGATGATACTTGTGGATAGGAATGAGAAGGTATGCATCCTTTAAGTCCACGGTAGTCATATATTGTTTAGACTCTTAAGATCTAAAAAGGGAAGTAACGTTCCCTCTTTTTTGGGAACCACGAAAAGATTTGAGTAAAACCCCTTCCCCTGTTCCAGACTTGGAACGGGACAAATTACTCCCATAGTGGAGAGGTCTCTTACACAACTTAAGAACGCCTCTCTCTTTATCGGGTCTACAGACAATCGTGAAAGAAGGAACCTTCCCCTTGGGAAGGAATATTTTAACTCTAGTTGATACCCTTGAGACACGATTTCCAGTGTCCAAGGATCCTGAACATCTCTTATCCAAGCCTGGACAAAGAGAGAAAGTCTGCCCCCTACTAGATCCGGTCCCGGATCGGGAGCCGCCCCTTCATGCTGTCTTGGGAGCAGCAGAGGGTTTCTTGGGTTGTTTACCCTTGTTCCAAGCCTGGTTGGGTCTCCAGACGGACTTAGCTTGAGCAAAGGTCTCCTGTTCAGCGGCAGAGGAGGAGGGAATTACCTTAAAATTTGGAAGGGAACGAAAATTACTCTGTCTACCCCTCTGCTTAGATGTTTTATCCTGAGGTAAAAAATGGCCCTTACCTCCTGTAATGTCAGAAATAATCTCTTTCAAGTCAGGTCCAAATAGAGTCTTCCCCTTGAAAGGAATAGACAAAAGCTTGGATTTAGAGAACACATCCGCAGACCAAGACTTTAACCACAAGGCTCTGCACGCTAGAATGGAAAAACCTGCATTCTTAGCCGCTAACTTAGAGATCTTAGCGATCATTTTTTTTTATTTTTTATTATCAGACCCTCCAATTTCTTATCCATAGGGTCTTTGAAAGCACAACTGTCCTCAATAGGAATAGTTGTACGCTTAGCTAGTGTAGAAATAGCACCCTCCACCTTAGGGATTGTTTGCCAAGAATCCCGCACTGTGTGAACTATAGGGTAAATTTTCTGGAACATAGAGGAAGGGGAGAACGGGATACCCGGTCTTTCACATTCTTTGGTGACAATCTACGAAATTCTCTTAGGAACCGGAAAAGTATCTGAGTAAGCAGGGACTTCCTGTCCATCTACACAATTTTTCTGGAGGAACTACAATAGAGTCACAATCATCCAGAGTCACTAAAACCTCCCGAAGTAACAGGCGAGGTGTTCCAATTTAAATCTAAAGGACATGACATCCGAATCTGTTTGGGGCAATGCACTACCTGAGTCAGACAGCTCCCCCTCAGACAAAATCTCCTTACCCTCCATTCAGAGCACTGGGAGGGTACATCAGAGATAGCCATCAAAGCATCAGAAGCTACAGGGATACCCTACGATTCTGCCCTGCTATGTTTGCCTTGTAACGCTGGTAACTTAGAAAAAAACCTCTGTAAGTGTAGATGACATAACTGCAGCCATATCCTGCAAAGTGAAAGATGGCGTAGCTTGTGCGGGTGTCAAAGGCTGTGACGCTTGGGGAGAAGATTGCGGCAAACCCTGAATCTCATTGGTTAGAGAATTATCTTTAGACATATCTTTATTAAAAAATAATGTCTCTTTACATTGTAATGCTCTCTCCACACAATTGTCACATAGTGTGACAGGTGGTTCCACAATGGCATCTAAACACATGAGACATGTACTCTGTACCATGTCTTCCATATTAACAGATGCAAGTTACAATCTTAGACAGATCCCTTCTATCAAACAGAACCATTAACAAAGTAGTCTCTAATAGTTTACTGTACCTTTAATAATATTATAGTGTACTGTGCCTTTAATAAAAAAAATTATTAAAACCCAAATGAAATTTGACAAGTTTAATAATAGCAGTGATCATATACTGTTCCTTTAAATAGCTAACGTTTACTATGCTTTAATAATACATCAAGTTTTCAAAACGAAGATGAACAAGTATGGTGTGTCTAACAGAATCTCTGAAGCTTCACATAGGCCCCGTTAGAGAGAAAAAAAGAATCTAACACTCCAGTCACCCTGCCACAGCTCTGCTGTGGCTCCGGATGAGAACCGGGCTGCGTGACCACTGATACTTGCAGTGTTCTTGGAATGCACTTAGGAGCTGCACCAGAACACAGTACTTCCACCGGCCTAAACTGCTATGCAACAGCGCTTCAGAAAAGCATGTGAATGCAGCCCCGCCCATCTTGGGTGTTAACCAAAAACGAAACTTTTTACACAAAAAAACCCGGCAAAACGCCATATACATAGATTTGCCCACATAAGTGATTTTATAACAGCCCCAGCGTCAGCCACAATTTTCAATAAAGGCAAAGCCCGCTACCCTTAAGTAGAAAAATAAATGTCCCAGTGCTCCTGGCTAAAATCTGCCTGACTGTCTGGGAAGAATAACCCCTGTAAGGCTTTATCTGTTTAAAACAATCTACTACAAAATAGCACAGTTAGTTCAGAGTTCTGCTGCAAGCCCCTGAAATAAAACTGCACCTACCTCCATGCTGAGTAACAGCATGCAATCACTCACAGTATTCAGAGGTCCACTATCTCCTCCAGAGGTCCTGTGGATAAGAAAAAGGCCTTAGGCAAATTCACTAAGTCCATCTCCAGGCAACACCAATAAGGGAGGCGTAGTGAGAGTAAAACTCCACAAGTTCCCAGCAATTGGTCTTTCAGAAGCTGCCCAGAATAAAAATAGTACACAGAGGCACCATTTAAAATAAAAAATTATTGATTGAAGAATCTAAACTAACACCTCAATTTACCTCTTCCTATCACTAACACGGGCAAAGAGAATGACTGGGGGTAAGAGAAGGGAAGGGCTATATATACAGCTCTGCTGTGGAGCTCTTTGCCACTTCCTGCTGGCCAGGAGGCGATATTCCACAAGTAAGGATGAAATCCGTGGACTCGTCATATCTTGTAAAAGAAAAGGAAATATACTGAAACCTGAATCATGGCAAATATAAGTACAATACATATATTTAGAACTTTATATAAAGTGCCAAACCATAGCTAAGAGTGTCTTATGTAAAAGAAACATACTTACCAAAAAACACCCATCCACATATAGCAGATAGCCAAACCAGTACTGAAACGAGAATCAGTAGAGGTAATGGTATATAAGAGTATATCGTCGATCTGAGTATATCTCTACGACCGATAACAGAGAACCTATGAAATAGATCCCGTTATAGAAAGACCATTGCATTCAATAGGTGATACTCCCTTCACATCCCTCTGACATTCACTGTACTCTGAGAGGAACCGGGCTTCAAAATGCTGAGAAGCGCATATCAACGTAGAAATCTAGCACAAACTTACTTCACCACCTCCATAGGAGGCAAAGTTTGTAAAACTGAATTGTGGGTGTGGTGAGGGGCGTATTTATAGGCATTTTGAGGTTTGGGAAACTTTGCCCCTCCTGGTAGGATTGTATATCCCACACGTCACTAGCTCATGGACTCTTGCCAATTACATGAAAGAAATTTGGGTTTAGTATCCCTTTAATTTTTAAAGTCGCTTTACAGTGGGGTGTGAATACTTAGGACATTTTGAGGTAAATATCTAACCTTTTTTACATAGAGATTTTCAGTCTATAATTTCTAGTCAGTTTTTTACAGCTATGCTTCATCACTTTCAAGTGCTTCAACATTTGGGTATCATGTCCTTTAAGTGTAAACCTACATATACCTTTTATTATGTTTAAAAATGTACACTATAAGGCCAAACGTATGTGGGCAACTGACCATCACACCTATATATACATCCACTTCCACTTTTCTGGGAAGACTTTCCACAAGGTTTTGCAGCATGTATGTAAGAATCTGTGCTCATTTAGCCAAAAATAGCATTTGTGAGATCAGCCACAGATGTTGAGTGAGGTCTAGTTTACAATTAGAGGTCCTCTTTATTCCAAATATGTTCAATGGGGTTGAGGTCTGGGCTCTCTGCAGGCCACTGGAGTCCCTCCACACCATACTCATCAACCAAGTCTTCATGGACCTTGCGTTTTGTGCCCGGGGCACAGTCATGCGGGAACAGCAAAGAGCCTCCCTAAAATGTTCCTACAAACTTGGAAGCACCTAATTATCTCAAATATCTTTGCTTCTTGTAGTATTAAGATGACCCTTCAATGGAACTAAGGGGCATAGACCAAACTTTGAAAAACAACCCCAGACCATTATCCCTCCTCCACCAAACTTTACAGTAGACACTATGGAGCCGATTTATCAACTGTCGTCAGGCATGATCCGCCCTACCCTGATTTTATGCCTAAGGTTGTGGTTGTTTCAGACTTTTTATTTTTCTAATGACAATGTACTTCCTGCTTTCAGCAATATGTTAAAGGGATACTAAACCCACATTTTTTTTCTTTAATGATTCAGATAGAGCTCTTCAGGGTGCTGAAAAATTGATAATAGGATTAAATTAGAAAGTTGCCTAAAATTGCATGCTCTATCTCAGGGTTCTCCTAAGCTTTACATTCCTGCTTTTTAAAAAAAGATAGCAAGAGAATGAAGAAAATTGATAATAGGAGTAAATTAGAACACTGCCCAAAATTGCATGCTCTATCTGAATCATGAAATAACAAAATGTATGCTTACCTGATAAAATTCTTTCTTTCCGGATATGGAGAGTACACAATGTCATTCCAATTACTAGTGGGACTATCACTCCTGGCCAGCAGGAGGAGGCAAAGAGTACCACAGCAAAGCTGTTAAGTGTCACTCCCCTACCCATAATCCCCAGTCATTTGACCAAAGGGAAATGGAAAAAGGAAAAACACAAAGGTGTAGAGGTGCCTGAGGTTTAGTAAAAAATAACTGTCTTAATTAAGGGTGGGGTCGTGGACTCTCCATATCCGGTAAGAAATGTATCAGGTAAGCATACATTTTGTTTTCTTTCCTAAGATATGGAGAATCCACAGTGCCATTACAATTACTAGTGGGAATCAATACCCAAGCTAGAGGACACTGAATAAATAGGGAGGGAGAACAAGACAGGCCGACTTAAACAGAAGGCACCACCACTTGAAGAACCTTTCTCCCAAAAGAGGCCTCAGCCGAGGCAAAATTATTACATTTGTAAAATTTAGAAAAAGCATGCAGAGAGGACCAAGTTGCAGCCTTGCAAATCTGTTCCACCGAAGCTTCATTTATGAAAGCCCAAGAAGAGGAGACAGCCCTAGTGGAATGAGCTGTAATTCTCTCAGGAGGCTGCTGACCAGCAGTCTCATAAGCAAAACAAATTATACTTCTCAACCAGAGGGAAGGAGAAGTAGCGGTAGCCTTCTGACCCTTACGCTTTCCTGAAAACAAACAAACAGGGCAGAAGACTGGTGAAAATCCTTAGTCGCCTGTAGGTAGAATTTTAGAGAACGCACAACATACAAGTTGTGCAACAGACTTTCCTAATGAGAAGGAGGATTGGTACAGAGAGAAGGAACAACATTTTCCTGATTAATATTTCTATCCGAAACCACTTTCGGAAGAAACCCCAATTTAGTACGAAGAACCACCTTTCTGAATGAAAGATAAGGTAAGGCGAATCACACTGCAAAGCCAAGAGTTCTGAAACTCTCTGAGCAGAAGAGATAGCAATAAGAAACAAAACCTTCCAAGATAACAACTTAATATCTATAGAGTGCATTGGCTCAAACGGAGCCTGCTGCAAAACTTTAAGAACAAGGTTAAGGCACCAAGGGGGAGCAACATGTTTAAACACAGGCCTGATTCTGACCAGGGCCTGACAAAAGATCTGCTAGACGCTTATGTAAAAGAATAGATAAAGTAGAAATCTGACCTTTCAGAGAACTGACTGACAACCCTTTTCTCCAGACCTTCCTGGAGAAAAGGCAAAATCCTAGGAATCCTGACCCTACTCCAAGAGTAGCCTTTGGATTTACACCAATAAAGGTATTTACGCCATACCTTATGGTAAATTTTATCACTCGTTATTATCACTCTCAACTCCAAGATGTTTATTGGAAGAGCAGACTCCTCCTGAGTCCATAGTCCCTAAGCCTTTAACGAGTCCCAGACTGCTCCCTGTGGTCACTATCACCCAGGAAGATCTCCGGAAGCATGTGCCCTGAGACAAATGCTTCTAAGCAAGCCACCACGGGAGAGTCTCTTGTTGACTGGTCTGGATCTATCCTCTGAGACAAATCCGAATGGTCTCTGTTCCATTGTCTGAGCATGCATAACTGCAGAGCTCTCAAATGGAATCGAGCAAAGGGAATGATGTCCATGGAAGCGGCCATCAGACCAATTACCTCCATACATTGAGCTACTGATGGCCGAACAGTAGACTGAAGAGAAAGGCAAGAGGAAAGAATCTTGGATTTTCTGACCTCTGTCAAAAAAAATTTCATAGATAGGGAATCTATTATGGTTCCTAAGAAAACCACCCTTGTAGCTGGAACAAGGGAGCACTTCTCCAGATTCACTTTCCATCCGTGGGAACGTAAAAAAGACAACAAGATCTCAGTATGAGTTTGCTTGTTGAAAAGATGGCGTGTGAACCAATATGTCGTCCAGATAGGGCGCCACTGCAATTCCCCGAGACCTGATCACTGCCAAGAGAGCCCCTAGAACCTTTGAGAAAATTCTGGGAGCTGTGGCAAGGCCAATTGGAAGAGCCACAAACTGAAACTGTTTGTCTAGAAAGGTGAATCTCAGGAACTTGTAATGATCCCTGTGGATATGAACATGAAGATACGCATCCTTCAGGTCTATGGTCGACATGAACTGACCCTCTTGAACCAAAGGAAGAATGGAACAAATGGTTTCCAATTTAATGGACAGTACCTGTCATACTCTGCAAGGGAGCAGGTTCAGGAGTTGGGAGCTGTTGTGCAGAGGTGTCAGGTTCTGGGGTTAAAGTTGTGTTTTGTCTGTGTGAGTCTTTCCTTTTTGGCATAATTAAACAGGTACAAGGTTTTAGGAAATAAAGGTGATGGTTTCATTGATAGGATAATTAGCAATGCAGAGATATGCAAACTAGATAAGGCAAAGTCTATAGGCTGTAGACTGGAACGCTGTAGTAACAGGCAGGAATGCAGTTCTTTGTAATAACAGGCAGGATATTTGCATATGCTGTAGACTGGAACTATAGGCTGTAGACTGGAACTCTGTAGTAACAGACAGGAATGCAGATCTTTGTAATAACAGACAGGATACTTGCATATGCTGTAGACTTGAACTCTGTAGTAACAGACAGGAATGCAGATCTTTGTAATAACAGGCAGGATACTTGCATATGCTGTAGACTGGAACTCTGTAGTAACAGACAGGAATGCAGATCTTTGTAATAACAGACAGGATACTTGCATATGCTGTAGACTGGAACTCTGTAGTAACAGGCAGGAATGCAGATTTTTGTAATAACAGACAGGATACTTGCATATGCTGTAGACTGGAACTCTGTAGTAACAGGCAGGAATGCAGATCTCTGTAATAACAGGCAGGATACTTGCATATGCTGTAGACTGGAACTCTGAAGTAACAGGAAACAAGCAAGCACAAATGCCTGAGGCAGCCAAGATCAATTGCCAGGAAATCAGTCCAAAAATGAAACACAGTGCAAAGGGAAAATCCAGAAGAGTAGTCACAACATGAAGCAGAAATCAGGCACCAGGAAATCCAACAAATCTGTATTCACTCAGGAATCAGGACCAGAGGCTCTGTCAGAGAGTAACACTCAATGTCAAGGCCCAGAACTGCGAGCAAACCTCCCAAATATAGCAGACTGCTGATTATATGATTTGCACAAAGATAAAAATGTAGCTGAATTTGGTAGACAAGTCTCTGGATTAGTAGTACTAGGATTCTGTGTATGACATGTTAGTACTTCACAGGAATCAGAGTCTTTGGAAGGTGCAGTCCTAGGCTGATCAAATTGGGGATGTAAAATAGAACCCATGCAGAGCTCATCGCCAGAGGAATCCAAAGTGTGATTAAAGTTTGACTTCCTCTCTTTAGCCTGTCCATTTGATGACTCATGATTTAGAGGTGGAGTCCCTGGAACAGATTTCTTAGGGGGTCTCACTGGACAAAAGGATATTACATGCCCAGTAGCTCCGCAATAGAAACATAAGCCATTAGTTCTCCTTTTGGCCATTTCATGAATGGTAAGAGGGTTTGATATCCTCCTTTGGATTGGTAAGGATACAGTCTTTGGGGTAGTGGATACAGGAGTAGGAGTGCCCACCTCAGAATTTTTTTTATTGACAAAGTCTTACCCTTGTAAGGCCAGAAGCTTGGACTTGGAGGTAACATCAGTTGACCAAAATTTTAGCCACAAAGCCCTACGGGCTAAGACAGTGAAGCCAGATATCTTGGCTCCCAGTCTAATAACTTGCATATTAGCATCAGAAATAAAGTAATTGGCTTGGATCCCCTCCAACGGAGTCTCTGCTAAAATTGATTCAGACAAGGTGCCGCACCAATAAGATGCCGCACTTGCTACTGTGGCAATACACACTGCAGGTTATCATTGAAGACCTTGATGAACATACATTTTTTTCAAATAAGCCTCCAGCTTTTTGTCCATGGGATCCTTAAAGGAGCAGCTATCCTCTATACGGATCGTAGTTCTCTTAGCCAAAGTAGAAATAGCCCCTTCTACTTTAGGCACCATGCACCATGAATCTTTAATGGAGTCAGCAACAGGAAACATCTTTTTTTTTTTTTTTTTAAATCAAAGTTTTTTATTGAGGAATACCAGATATACAAGAGTAACATATAATAAACATTATACATAGAATTGAAACACGTCACCTCTGCGGATCTGTCGTGCCATAAACCTCTATCATAACATAAAGTAATCACATTCTGGCATTACCTCTTTTTCGTTTAGTTTCCTATATTACAATACAGACAAAAGAAAAGAACCATTCACAATTTAAATATCCATGGCAGCATGTACATCCTATAGTATGGTAGACTAAATATGACATAAAGAAGTATTTGAATTCTATATATATAAAAAAGGGATATGAGATAAATTTATAAATCATTGCGGATAAACACCGCTTATTTGTTCACTTACAGTAAGGGTGAACGGTAGTTAAAGGAGAGGGCGGAGGGGCGGGGCCATAAGTAATATTGGAGCCAACAAGTTTCCCAAGTTGTTATCAGGCTGGCTGATATTTAAAGGTATACTTAAGTAAAGACCTGACAAAAATCCCTAGGCTTTTGTGTATAAAATGAATAAAATTACAGTCTAGAGCAGTTATCCTCAGAGAGGGGTGTTAAGAGTGTATGCACTATGAGATATAAGACAAATGATGGCATACATGGTATATAATGAGATATAGGGGGCTTCCAAATGAGTTCCTCTCCTGGGGAGATGCCGCTTACAGGCGATAAGGGAAAAGGGAATAGGGGTATGACCCGCAGGCAACAAGTACCGGCGGGAAAGGGAGGAGAGGAGCCTAACAATAATAAGTGGAGTGCTCTAGTAATGAGGTGGTGCTATGTCTGAAATAAACATCTATCCTACTATATCCAGTTCTGGAAATGCGCAGACATCTACTATCATTATGCAATGGTATAGACACATATAAAACAATAAATGTCAATGGTTCTTTGAAAGCCCTGTAGCCTTCGATCTATAGTTAGTCTACATGTTGGAACTGTAGTTAATTAAGCAGGAAGGCTCAGACATCCCGGCCGCAGACGTCCTGGCCCCCACATACGTATAAGACCAAAAGCATTATAAAAGTATATATCTGGTAGTGCTCGAACATATATTTCTATGCACTTCTGAATCAATTGTTAGCTGAATGTAAATAGCGCATGGTAGACTGGTATATAAAGGAAAAATGGTATGTAGACAATTATGAAATACAATCAGATAAATTCACATGCTAGGCTATAATAATTTCCTCTAGGAGAAACATTGATTATTGATAACTTTCATAGAAGGTATATATATTGGCAAACGTGAGTGACTTACATTTCAAATATATAAGAATGCTATTAACACTAAAATGGAACTGGAAGTTTGAGAGAAGGAATGTGGCAAGGTGCTGGACCATGCTCGTCTGTAATCAACATATTAGTAACCCCAGTATTAATTGGGAAAGAATCATTACAGGACATATTAATGGGCTTAAATGAGTGCTGTTATTAGCTAAATACAAATGAGTAAATATGTAAGTCCTAAGCTTTAACTGCATAAATTATAAGGTAGAGAATATCTGTGAGATTGGCCAGAGATATAGATTATGCTAGGTGGCCATTATTTAATAGTGTGGAACATATCAGCCAAATACTGCTTAGTAGCATAACAAGAGTTTAGCAGAATTAGGCTCCGATGAAATACTAAGCTGACATATTGCTAGGATAAGTTATAGGAATTCCAAAACTTCCCAAGGCAGCCGTGCTATATCATACATTTCTTACAACTATGAGCTGGGCCATGAGAACTGCATTAAAACAACTAGACTATAGAGGAAACCCACACAGAATTTTAGTATTAGTATAAGCTGTAACACACAAACCATAATCTGAGGAACAGAAAGGAGAGATCACCCAGCACCAAACCACCTCCCACACTATATTGCGAGTAAATAAAGTAGAGCATTTACAGAGCATTAGACACATGCCATCTTACACACATTATGAAATTACTCAAACATAACTCTGGTATTTACACATATTTTGCAGCAGCTCTTGCATGTCAAAAAGGTTCTAACAAATTAAAAATGTATTGAGACCTAGTCCAGTGATATCATAGTAGCGTTAGTGAAGCATACAAAAAAACCTGTTATATGTATAAGTACAAACAGAAAACAACAGAGTAGCATAGTATAACAAAACACTGGTCAAGATCTCAAAATTGCACAACAATGACAAAGAGCCATTAGTCCTTATGTGGGATCCGTAGTGATATCGCAAACTATTGTAAGTATAGGGAGGAAGAGGGGTGATGTCCAAGTATATCAAACTATGGATTTTAAATTGACGGGTACTATTGATGGTCTCACAGCCATTGGGGCTCTCACTGTATTTGAGCTTGTAAAAGACCACATGGCTGAGATGATGTCTAAGAATTAACAGTACTTTCTAAGCCTACTCCTAGAGCGACAAACTGACTCTCACATAGAGAGGATCGATGTCCCAGAGAAAGCTGGAGCAGTTGGTTTATGACCCGCAGCTTAATAAATAGGCTCAGACCATTGCGATTGCCCCAAGGCATGGAATCCCTCTGCAAGATCCGCTCCGGTAAAGTTGCGAGACTGGGTATATCTACTTCGCCGCGATAACCGGCAAACTCTGTGTGGCCTAGAGTCAGAGGCAAACAACACGCCTCCCCAATCCTGAGGTAAGATTTAAAGATAGGCGCCCGTCGCAGCTCCACATTCAGTGAGGCCCCTTCCTGCTTCACAGCAGCGTTCTTTGTAGTGGTGAGGTGCTCTATGAGGCGTGAATCATAGTGGTCTGATGAAGCGATTCCCAAGTCCTTATCACAGCCGCTCCGCAATGACAGATGGGGAAGCTGCGTAAGTGGGAGCTCCAGAGCTGATTTTGGCTGCGTTTCTCCAGGTTCACTAGTGAACTGTGCTGAGCTAGTTGCTCCCCGCATTGCGAGTTCTAGCGTGGCTGATAGATCCTGGAAGCAGTCCGCCATCCTCCTGTCTAGGCTCTGTAGTAAAGCATATAGGAGCCCCTGGCCCTCCTCCATGCTGCAGAGAACACTCGGTTCTTTCCAATAGCATATAAAGATACGTGTCGGGAGCGGGGGAGGGAGGGCTCATAGAACTCACTATCCGTGGCGTGGTGATGGCCTCCAGACAAGGTCGTTAACTTTCCAGTTAAATATATAAATTGTCTCAGACGAGATATTCTTCAGTTGAGAATTAGGTAGAAGTGGACCTCAGATGAAATTGGTTTGCTCTTTTGCTAAAAAATCAATGTTTCTTATAGTTTAGGCCTAGGAGCCCTCGAAATGCACGTCTATCTTCCTCGGCCATTGGCTCCGCCCCCAGGAAACATCTTTTTAAAGACGGGAGACGGGAAGATAGGTATCCCTGGCTTCTCCTATTCCTGTAAAATAATCTCTGTCACACGGTCTGGAACAGGAAACACTTCCACAGAAGAAGGAACATCATAGTATTTATTAAGTTTACTAGACTTCTTAGGGTTGACAACGACAGAAGTATCGGAGTCGTCCAAAGTAGCCAATACCTCCTTTAACAGTACATGAAGGTGTTCAAGCTTAAATCTGAAATTTACTTCTTCAGTATCAGATAAAGAAATTATACTGTCCATCAGACTTATGAGGGAGGGCAACCTGCGTAGCAGCAGATGGGACAGATACCTTACTATCTGAAAATGTTTAATTTTCCTCTTGCGTTTCCCCAACATAGGAAAAGCAGATAATGCCGCAGATGATACCCATGCAGCAAAATCTGCAGGCAAATAAACTCCTCCAGGAGGCTGAGAGGAACTGCAGGTCACTGCATGTGACGCCATAGAGGCTTGGGAAGTTTGAGGAGAAAGCTGTGGCATTTCCTGAACAGCATCATCCTGAGAGACATTGGGCTCAGAGGGCAACAATTTATCTTTAAATTGAAGTGTTCTAGCTAAGCATGCAGCACAGAATTGCATAGGCAAAACAATTTGTGCCTCAAGGCATAACAAGCATTTGTCAAAACACAAGAGTCTTGGTCCATATCCATAATACTAAATAAAAAAAATCCCCAAATTGTAGAAATTTTTTAAATACACTGCTACTTTAAGAATTGTTTATACCACAGCCGCTTAACGTTATGCAAAAATTCTTTAAAATAATAAACCAATCAGGCCCCCTACACCTCAGACAGGCTGAGGTGCCTTACCGTAACACTTATACACAATTTGGCTGCCAGAAGTCTCTAAAACGATCATATAGTAGATCGACACTGAAGAGACTGAAATTCAATTATGCCGCTCCGTGAATATCCGACAGCAGAGAGAAGTCACAGGACCAGCAGAGAGAGGAAACTACGCAGCAAGTAAAAGGCGCGCATTTCCCTCTGCCTACAACACCGGAGCTTAATTTACACAAACGCTCAAGCAGTCTGTCAGTTAGCCTGATCTAGCTAAGCAAGCAAATAAAACCAACTGCCAAATTTTAAGTTTATATATAAATCCCTGTATAAAACATATACTAATAAAGTATGTCAACAAAATTAGCCCAAAGAGGAAAAAACATAATTTATGTAAGAACTTACCTGATAAATTCATTTCTTTCATATTAGCAAGAGTCCATGAGCAAGTGACGTATGGGATATACATTCCTACCAGGAGGGGCAAAGTTTCCCAAACCTCAAAATGCCTATAAATACACCCCTCACCACACCCACAAATCAGTTTAACGAATAGCCAAGAAGTGGGGTGATAAGAAAAAAGTGCGAAAGCATATAAAATAAGGAATTGGAATAATTGTGCTTTATACAAAAAAATCATAACCACCTCAAAAAAGGGTGGGCCTCATGGACTCTTGCTAATATGAAAGAAATGAATTTATCAGGTAAGTTCTTACATAAATTATGTTTTCTTTCATGTAATTAGCAAGAGTCCATGAGCTAGTGACGTATGGGATAATGAATACCCAAGATGTGGATCTTCCACGCAAGAGTCACTAGAGAGGGAGGGATAAAATAAAGACAGCCAATTCCGCTGAAAAATAATCCACACCCCAAAATAAAGTTTAAATCTTATAATGAAAAAAACTGAAATTATAAGCAGAAGAATCAAACTGAAACAGCTGCCTGAAGTACTTTTCTACCAAAAACTGCTTCAGAAGAAGAAAACACATCAAAATGGTAGAATTTAGTAAAAGTATGCAAAGAAGACCAAGTTGCTGCTTTGCAAATCTGATCAAAAGAAGCTTCATTCCTAAATGCCCAGGAAGTAGAGACTGACCTAGTCGAATGAGCTGTAATCCTTTGAGGCGGAGTTCTACCCGACTCGACATAAGCATGATGAATCAAGGATTTTAACCAAGATGCCAAAGAAATGGCAGAAGCCTTTTGACCTTTCCTAGAACCAGAAAAGATAACAAATAGACTAGAAGTCTTTCGGAAATCTTTAGTAGCTTCAACATAATATTTCAAAGCTCTAACTACATCCAAAGAATGCAACGATCTTTCCTTAGAGTTCTTAGGATTAGGACACAACGAAGGAACCACAATTTCTCTACTAATGTTGTTAGAATTCACAACCTTAGGTAAAAATTTAAATGAAGTTCGCAAAACCGCCTTATCCTGATGAAAAATCAGAAAAGGAGACTCACAAGAAAGAGCAGATAATTCAGAAACTCTTCTAGCAGAAGAGATGGCCAAAAGAAACAAAACTTTCCAAGAAAGTAATTTAATATCCAGCGAATGCATAGGTTCAAACGGAGGAGCATGAAGAGCCCCCAGAACCAAATTCAAACTCCAAGGAGGTGAAATTGACTTAATGACAGGTTTTATATGAACCAAAGCCTGTACAAAACAATGAATATCAGGAAGATTAGCAATCTTTCTGTGAAAAAGAACAGAAAGAGCAGAGATTTGTCCTTTCAAGGAACTTGCAGACAAACCTTTATCCAAACCATCCTGAAGAAACTGTAAAATTCTTGGAATTCTAAACGAATGCCAAGAAAAATGATGAGAAGAACACCAAGAAATGTAAGTCTTCCAGACTCGATAATATATCTTCCTAGATACAGATTTACGAGCCTGTAACATAGTATTAATGACGGAGTCATTAAGGAACAATACTTTTCCAAGAAAGTAATTTAATGTACAGAAAATGCATAGTTTCAAACAGAGGAGCCTGTAAAGCCATCAGCACCAAATTGAGACTCCAAAGAGGAGAGATTGAATTAATGACAGGCTTGATATGGACCAAAGCCTGTACAACACAATGAATATCAGGATGATTAGCAATCTTTCTGTGAAAAAAGAACAGAAAGAGTAGAGATTTGTCCTAACAAAGAATTGAAGACAAAACCTTATCCAAACCAACCTGAAAAAATAATAAAATTCTATGAATTTTAAAAGAATGCCCAGAAAAGTAGGTCTTCCAGACTCAATATAAATCTTTCTAGAGGCAGATTTAAGAGCCTGAAACATAGTATTAATCAATGAGTCAGAAAAACCTCTATGACTAAAAACCAAGCGTTCAAACTCCATCCCTTCAAATTTAATGATTTGAGATCCTGATGGAAAAAATGGCCTTGAGAAAGAAAAGGTCTGGTTTAAACGGAGGTGTCCAACGTTGGCAACTGGCCATCCGAATGAGATTCGTATACCAAAACCTGAGAGGCCATGCTGGAGCTACCAGCATAACAAACAAATACTCCATAAGAATTTTGGAAGAAGAACTAGAGGCGGAAAGAAATAGGCAAAAAGATAATTCCAAAGAAATGACAATGCATACACTACTTCCGCCTGAAGATTCCCGGACCTTAATAGGCCCCTGGGAAGTTCTCTATTCAGATGAGATGAAAAACATATCTGGGTAAGAGAGACCATTCTCCCGGGAGAAAAGCTTGATTAACAGAGATAATCTGCTTCCCAAATATCTATACCTGGGATAAAAACCACAGAATTTAGATAGGAGCTGGATTTAGCCCAAGCTAATATCCGAGACACTTCTGTCACAACCTAAGGACTGATAGTCCTACTCTGATGATTGACATACACCATAGTAGTGATATTGTTTGAAAAACATTAAACGTCTCTTCTTCAAAAAGAAACAAACTGAAAAAAACTCTGAGAAAGCACGGAGTTCTAAAATATCAAATGGTAATCTCGCCTCCTGAGATTTCCAAACCCCTTGTGTTGACAGAGATCCTCAGACAGCCTCCCAACCAAAAAGACTCGCATCTGTAGAGATCATGGTCCAGGTTGAAAGAAACTAAGAGACCTGTAGAACTAAATGATGGTGATCTTAACCACCAAAACAAGAGAGATAAATATTAGGATTCGAAGATTTAAAATGTGAAATCCTAGAATCCCTGCACCATAATTCAGCATAAAAGACTGAAAAGGTTCTTTCTATTGAAAATGAGCAAAGGGAATTAAATCCAATGCTGTGGCCATAAGACCTAAAACTTCTATGCATATATAGCAACTGAAAGAAATAATAGAGACTAAAGGTACCGACAAACGGAACACAATAAAATTGTCCCTTGTCTGATAGAGACAAAGACAGAGACACAAATATCTGGAAACCTAAAAAAGGTGACCCTTGTGTGAGGAATCAAGAGCTTTTGAAAAAAAGATCCTCTAACTATGTCCTGAAGAGCAAAGTGAATCATATGAGATTCAGCATCCTCAGAAAATAATCTGAATGAAAACAGAAAATATGCATTTATTGTATCTAATGAAAACAAATAATGCTATCACTGACCAAAAGGCAGAATAGTTTGAATAAAACTCCAAAACCTAGTTCCCAAAAATGGAACTGGAAGAAATACCCCAGAAGATTCCAGGTCTGAGCAGCGCTTGAACCCCATGGGTGCCCAGCCATGCTTCAACAGTACCCAAAATATATAGGACCGAAACACACTTAAAGAAAGTGTTAGCCTTACTGGAATAAAATCAAAGAAATTTGGACCGAATAGAACCAAATACATTTCAAAAAAGTCTTAACCTGCCCCTTGCCAGCCAAGCTGGAATACGGCACGTACATCGCAATATTAGGGAGCTGATTTCGAACTGAAAAATTTCCAATTATAAACATGTTACTTGGGAAAGAATTCAGGAATTCGTTCCTTAATAAGAACAACCAAACTAGTATAAGCTTAAAGTTTTAGTCTTAGAACTCAATCTTGAAGCCCAGAGTAACAGTTAAGAATTGAATCCAATTATAAAACAAATAATTGAATATCTTAGAACAAAAGAAATATGGATTTTATAAAAATCACAAAATTCTTCTAGCTAAAATAGCTAAAGACATAGATTAACCCTCATTTGCGAAAATATTCAATAAAATGAAGACACAAATGAAATTATTAGCATGATAGATCAGTTTAAAGGAACAGTCAATACAGTGGACTTGCATAATCAATAAATGCAAAATAACAAGACAAATGCAACAGCACCTAGTCTAGTAAATGTTGTCCCTTAACAATGCTAAAATAAATCATAATCTGATACTTGATCTTAAAGTAAACAGAACAAAAATGAAGCAATCGCAAAATCCAAATAAATCACAGGACCAAGAAAAGTACCTGAAACTAAATAATTTTCCATAAATAAGATACAACCATCTAAAGGAAAATAAATACTATTTTGCTATAGAAAAAATAGCATAATTAGTAGGAGTAGAGATAGCCCCAAAAAATTGGAGAACCCTACAAATTGAATTTAACTGCTGGCAAAGAATATAGTTTAAAAACCTTTGAAGAAGGAATAAAAGAAAATTCTCAGCCTATTCCATTCCCTAGTATGGGGAATTGGAAAGAAAACCTCTGAAAACACAGAAGAATAAATAGGCAGAAATAGTGTCAGCTAGTCTTAAAGAACTAGTTACCTTAATATCCAAAATAATCAACACCTTTTCAACAAAGAACAAATGTACTTTAATAAAAAAATAATAAAAAAGTAGATTTGTTAGTGTCAATATCTGATGAAGAAAATTCTGAAAGAGAAAAAACATCATCAGAGAAGGATAAATCAGTATGTTGTTGGTCATTTGAAACTTCAATAATTAAAAAAGAAGTGAAAAAGACCTAAAAATTTTTATTAGAAGGCACGAAGTCAGACAAAGCCTTTAAAATAGAATCAGAAAAATATTTCTAAATATTTCTTGTACATAAGATGTAAGAATGGCAATATATAAAGCATAAATACTAATGGATTCTGCATATAAAAGTATATCATAATAACTTATTACAAACCATAGCTAAAGATAAACATTTATAACATTTAAAATAAATGAACTTAGCTTTGGTAGAACTGAAACTCAGTTAAGCGTTTTTCCAGAAGTGGCTTCTGATTCAGGGTCAATCTGAGACATCTTGCAATATGTAATAGAAAAAACAACATATAAAGCAAAATTGATCAAATTCCTTAAATGACAGTTTCAGGAATGGGAAAAAATGCCAATGAACAAGCTTCTAGCAACCAGAAGCAATAAACAATGAGACTTAAATATTGTGGAGACAACAATGACGCTCAAATTTTTTAGCGCCAAAAAAGCCGCCCACATTATTTGGCGCCTAAATGCTTTTGGCGCCAAAAATGACGCCACATCCGGTAACGTCGACATTTTTTGGCGCAAAAACGTCAAAAAAATGACGCAACTTCCGGCGACACGTATGACGCTGGAAATTACAAGAAAATTTTTGCGCCAAGAAAGTCCGCGCCAAGAATGACGCAATAAAATGAAGCATTTTCAGCCCCCGCGAGCCTAACAGCCCACAGGAAAAAAGTCAAATTTTAAGGTAAGAAAAAATTGATTTATTCATATGCATTATCCCAAATATGAAACTGACTGTCTGAAATAAGGAACGTTGAACATCCTGAATCAAGGCAAATAAATGTTTAAACACAAATATTTAGAACTTTATATAAAAGTGCCCAACCATAGCTTAGAGTGTCACAAAAATAAGACTTACTTACCCCAGGACACTCATCTACATGTAGTAGAAAGCCAAACCAGTACTGAAACGAGAATCAGTAGAGGAAATGGTATATAAGAGTATATCGTCGATCTGAAAAGGGAGGTAAGAGATGAATCTCTACGACCGATAACAGAGAACCTATGAAATAGACCCCGTAGAAGGAGATCACTGCATTCAAATAGGCAATACTCTCCTCACATCCCTCTGACATTCACTGCACGCTGAGAGGAAAACCGGGCTCCAACTTGCTGCGGAGCGCATATCAACGAAGAATCTAGCACAAACTTACTTACAAAGTTTGTAAAACTGAATTGTGGGTGTGGTGAGGGGTGTATTTATAGGCATTTTGAGGTTTGGGAAACTTTGCCCCTCCTGGTAGGAATGTATATCCCATACGTCACTAGCTCATGGACTCTTGCTAATTACATGAAAGAAACGACCCAATAAAGGGAAGATTAACCTCTAGTCTCAACATACATAATGTGACACTTAACAGCTTTGCTGTGGTGTTCTTTGCCTCCTCCTGCTGGCCAGGAGTGATATTCCCACTAGTAATTTGAATGACGTTGTCTACTCTCCATATCTTAGGAAAGAAAAAAAAATTGGGTTTAGTATTAAGAAGCTACAGTAACCCCAATAACTGAAGCAGTTCAGCAGCAGCCATATATAACCCTATTAAGTTGTGACATCATTCACTGTGACATTAAAAGTGACAGCAGGCTGAGGTCATCACACTACATAATACAACTGGTATACAGTATAAATATGTACAGGCACATTAATTGTAACAGTTCTGTGACACATCAACCAAACTCACACTTATCATAAGACATTATTACTCTCTGATATTCTTAATACAAATCCTGTGCTAGTCTGCACTTTGTCTGATTTATACATGTCAATATTTCCCAAATGTGGAGTCACGTAAATGAGTCATGACATGCACTGTGGGTATAGCTGGGGAGCAGTGGATGAAGATGGGCATTCTATGGGCAAAGTAAGGTAAGTTAGGCGGTCCCTGTTTTCACGCTGAAAGATAGGGACAAAATGTCCTGCAAATTTGGGGGACAGTTTGGAGTTCCGCTGATTTAATGCTGTTTGATGTACAAATCATCTATCAGACACTATAGAGAAACATGTGCACTAGTGATTAGAGAGTGTTAATCTTAAAGTGATCAGACACAAGCCAGAAGGTCAAAGATTATTGAGCACTTAACAATAACTGCAACTGGCATGCACCGCACTGATGGTATTCCAATCCATCAGAAAACACTTTTCTGGTTTTTTTTTTAATGACAGATGTTAGATGTTGTTTTTCATTGGATATAATCATAGTAAAATATCTTTGTACTAAGCATTTTTTTATTTGATCTATTTGGCCAAACCCCTTCTGTAAGATAGTACATTGTATACACATAGCCAAACTGCTAAAATAATCACAGTCATTTTTTAAATACTTACTTAGAAAATATACTCAATTCAAATGAAAAAAACAAACAAACAACAACATAATTTAAAGCACCTGAAATTATTTGTCTTTATTTGAAAACTAAATAGAAGACTTTTCAATACATTTTAGGCAAAGAAAATACATTGGAGTTGAGAAACATTCTACAGTATTAAAGTATTACAATGACAAATCGACACATTCTAGTAAAATTGGTCGACTACATATAAAACAGCTCTTAGTATTACCTTTGGAAACAAAATTAGAATATATAATTTAGTGATCTGATTTTACTCTGAAATTTAAATTTTCCATAAAAGGAGAACTTGAAAAATATAAATTAGAATACAATACGTTGCCTTCAGAAAAAGACAATTTATTTTTTTTCTTATGTGAAAGAAAAGACCATTGAACAATTTAAAATATGTTTCACATGAAAAGATGGCAAACACTGTTAAATTTAATGTAACAACAGAAAGTGCATGACTGTGTAGGTTTTACTGGGGCTCATTGGTTGATAGGGACAATGCACGTAGAAAAAGCTGACTTTAACCAGCACATAGACATCTATTATTTTAAAAAAGCACTGTGGAACAGAGACAACAATTGAGTATTATGTTTCTTTAATTTATAGATTTTTTTTCAGATTGACATAGGAAATGTTCTACCAATTTGTTAAATTCTTCCGGAAAGCGCAAATGAAGATTGTGATTCCCATCTGGAATAAGATGCAACCTGCAAGAGTAGAGATAACAGAAAGTAAAATAGACGAAGGAAAAGCAGCCGCCGTATGTTAAGTTGTGTAATAGTTTAGCTCAGTGTTCTGCTAGCACATTCAATCAATGAACACTTTTATGTCTTCAAAGTGCTAGGACCTAAGGAGACTCAAAAATAACTCCCAGATAACTAATTACCCCAGTATTGCCCCTTTACATTCAATAATGATCACAGCGCACCCCTCCCGAACTATACAATTTGTCTTTTATAGCCTACGGTCTAAATTCTATTGCAGTTGTAAACAGTACCACCTGGTAGCAACAATAAAAGTCTGCATAAAACTGTAATAGATTTGTTGTTGTTAACACTTGGTGGTACATTTTAGTTTAGCAATAGAATCAAGTCCTAAAGGAATATTAAACACCTCTCACATTTGTGTAAACATTCTAACCCTCCCTAAAAAGGTAAAAAACAAATTCTGTAAACTAGGATTTCTTCAAATTGTTGTAAATTGCTAAAACCAGCTATTGAGCTGCAGTATTATGAAGAAAATCTAAGGTATAGAATTAATGTCCCTTTAAATTAGACAAAAACTTACCTTGAGCCTTTGATTTGCTTGTGTAAAAACTGTGGGTGAACCGGCGGGGTCATTACATCCTTATCCCCATGTATTATCAAAGTTGGACACTTAATCAAGGGAAGCAGATGTCGACAAATATTACCTGCCAGATATTTCAATTCATTTTAATACAAAGAATTTTTAGCACCAAAAACGTTTAATGTATAACAAAGAGCAATAATAGCGTGCTCATTGTGCTGGTATTACAAGTGGTCGATTAAGTGTAATTCTAACCACAATACCGCTTTAAAATGTAACCGTGCAAAACATGAAAATGCTATGAAAATAAAGAATTTCAGTTAAATATAGAATCAATACATAAGAAACAAAGGTTTATTAAAAAAAAAAAGTTTTGTTGAAGAATGAAAAGGATTTGGTAAATGACAAGGGGTGGAACTGGGAATGTGTATATGCATATGTATATATGTGTGTGTAGAATATTATACTTACAGGCCCATTTATCAAAGGGCTTGCGGACCTGATCCGACACTTCGGATCAGGTCCGCAAGACCTCGCTAAATGCAGAGAGCAATACGCTCTCCGCATTTAACATTGCACCAGCAGCTCACAAGAGCTGCTGGTGCAACGCCGCCCCCTGCTGACTCGCGGCCAGCAGGGAGCTGTCAATCAACCCGATCGTATTCGATCGGGTTGATGTCCGGCGATTCCTGTGCGCCTGTTCAGAGCAAGCGGACAGGGTTATGGAGCAGCGGTCTTTAGACCGCTGCTTCATAAGTTGTGTTTCTGGCGAGTCTGAAGACTCGCCAGAAACACGGCCCTTCAAGTTCTGTACGGAGCTTGATAAATGGGCCTGTTAATGTTCACTGAAATTGTGTAGCACAGAACTAAAAAGGAAGAGTTATCTGACAAATCTATTATGTGAGGGATATAATGCAGCTGCACTCTCTGACATGCAGATGTTAGCATACGCTAGATTAGTGCTCACGTGATAAAAATACATTAGGACTTGTAATATAAGAGCAGAAATAGAAGCGTTATAGATTGGGCTCTAGCAATGTTAACGTACCTTACCGATTGCATTTTTGTGCTCCATTTATAATCTAAATAAATGCTAGACAGAATGATTTATTCAAAGCAAAGATTAGTCTCAGATAAGAATGTAGATTGTTTAAATTGTATTAATTGTTTAAATATTGAAGAAATAAGTGTAAAGTTTTATTTTCTATAAAGTAATGGGTAGCCATGTTATAACCTAGGTTTCCCTTATCTAATATATTTTGCTGAGGACAATTAGGAGCAGAGATAGAAGAATGACTAATGTGTGAAACATAGGAATGTCAAAAGGGACTGTAAACTCTGCAAGACAGTTACTGTATCAGCGTATTTATAACTTACTGTCTTAATCAGGGAATGTGACTCAAGAATGAGCTTTTAAATCTAGGATCACTAAATTATTATACACACTGTATATGGGGTTATCATGGGGGGTTTCAACAATTTGGAAAGGGTTTTCATTAAAAAAAAAAAATCTGTTTAATTGGATTGGATCTCGTAATTTACAAGGGGCACTAGTGTTATAATAAATAGCTCTAACAAATTACAGCATTTTATTTTCCCATTAGATTTTCCCTTTAATAAATATACATTTTACACCCTTTTATTTTGCATCTTTATTTCCTCAACCATTCTCAACTTAATGCACTGCACATCCGTTTTTTTAAAAGATAATTAGTCAAACATTTTCTATCTTATATATGGAAGAGCAGCAAAAGGATTACTTTAAAGATTTTTTTTATTTAACTCTTACCATCCGGACGACTGGTGAATTGATAGACTGCGTCAACCCTTTTTGAAAAAGTCTTTGCTAAATACTTCTTTCCATACAGATTCTCCAAGGGCTTTCTCATGTTCTCACTCCAGTTTGATACATCTCTCACAGCTATGAAAACACAACACAATATTTATTTGTGGATACAGAGCTGTATATTTAGGTTAAATTCAGGATTGAAAGCAGGGATGTGCACTCATAGGAGGCAGGGGAGGCAGTGCCTACCCTGCCATATGTGGCCAAAGCTTAATTACATTTTAATTAAAACAAAAAAAAGTCAAAAAAAATATTTCCCCCCCATGTAATGCTATGGAGAGGCAAGTACAGGAACGCTTCTCTCCATTGCAGTACATGGGTCAAAGGAAAGGCTGTGCTGCAGCGCCACCTGTGTTCTGTCAATATATTAGCAGCAAAAATTGGGACCAATAGGAGGCACCCCTCTTGATGCCTCCTAGCAAGTGAAGGATATATAGATTAATCAGAAGGAGGATGCAGTGAGCAGGGTCATGTGACACAACTGGAAGCTGAGGTAACCTAAGAACAGATGACACCAAGCAGAAGAGTAAAGTAGTACTGTATTCTACATCTCTTGTGATTCACAAATTGTGTTCAGATGCAGCTCATTAACAGGGGGGACAGTAAGTGAGCATAACCCAATACTGACAGGAAGTCAAAGGGTCAATTCAAATTTAAATCCATCATTTAAAATCCAGAGTTTGAAGTTAAGTGTGCAGTGTCCACATTATTTAAACTAAAGTTTTTGACATTGAATATTGCTAAGCCTCCCTTTTTCATGGTTATTTGATTTAATTAGGTACAAACTCCATATATGTTATGTCTGTTCAGTCAGAGGATGCAGTATCTATTTTTATTTTTATCTGTGTCTCCATTTATTTAAAGACTGCTGTTAACTTGTAATTCACAAATCAGTTGAAAGCTGTTGCATTGTGTTTTTAATATGTGCTGCTTTTATACAAGTTTATATTAATAAAAAGGAGATAATGAGTAATTTAAAAAATATATGTAATTATTGCAGTTAAATGTTTTTAGAAATAATGCCACTGTAAAGTAACTGGTTAAACACATTTAAAATTAAACTTTCATGATTGAGGTAGAGCATGCTATTTTAATAGACTTTTCTAGTTATTTCTATTTTGATAATTAGCATTAACTGTTACTGGCCCCATGTCAGCAAATCAAATTCGTTTTTGAAAGGAACATGAAAGTCATAATTAAATTTCCATCATTCAGATAGAAATTGCACAAAAAAACAACTTTCTATTTTACTTTTATTAATATGTACTTCATTCTTTTGGCATCCTTTGGTGTCCTTTGTTGAAGAGCATACCTAAGTGGGATGCGCACGTGCGTTTCTTGAACACCATATTGCAGCAGCTGTGTTGGCAGTATTGATAACTTGTCCTTTGTGTAAAACTTGTATGGTAAATTATTTCTATTTTTACAATACAGTAGTGAGTAGAGAAGAGATTGTGGATCATTCTAATTGCTTAGTAACTGGCACTGTGCCACAGAATTGTGTGAGTGTGTATGTGAGCGGAGTGTGTGTGGGTGTCAGTGAGCAGAGTATGTGTGCTTTATTCTCCAGGTAATCAATACATTTCCTATGAGCTGGTGCTTTAGTGCAGTGTTTCTCAACAATGGTCCTCAAGTACCCCCAACAGGCCAGGTTTTCATTATAGTTGAATCAGTGCACAGGTGAAGTAATCAGCTGATCAGTAACTCAGTGGTTACTAACTTGCTCTCACCCATCACCTTATTATGTCACCTGTGCACTGGTTCAGCTATCATTTAAACCTGCCCTGTTGGGGGTACTTGCGGCCCTCTGTACATGTGTTTCTCTGGCGTATCATATCTAGTGCCTCACCAGCCTCTGACCTCACTGCATGTCACTGATTGAAAGTAAACAAATCTACTTTCATAATGAAGGGATAGCTGCTCCCTGGGTATTTGTTTAGCAGAAGAGGCTCAGTGTTGCATCAAACTTCATACAATCAACAAACAGGAAAAGAGAGGCTACATCATTTTGTGAAGCTTAAACCTGGAGGATAAAAAATATAAGTAAATGATATCACATATGATATATGCAGACCCATAATTATATCACCTAAATAGTCATGAAACCCAACATTTTTCTTTCAATTCTTAACTTTCTAATTTAGTGCTATTATTAAATTTTCTTTGTTCTCTAGGTATCTTTTCAACAAAATTGTATCCTCTGTCTGAATCACAAAATAAAACTGTTGGGGTTCATATTCCTTTAAAGGGACATTTAACTAAAAATGTATTTCCCCATAAATCAATTCATTTAATGAATGGAAATTACACAGCATTGTAATCTGCATTAATTACTTATACTGCTTATTTTTGCTGTTAGACACCTCTTAAAACATTGGCGTCATACTGCAGTGATTGCACAAACTTATTTATGTCTAGGTCAAATTAGGCACAATCAAGCCAGATAAGATAAACACTGTCACTAGGGTTTTCAAGCAGATTATAAACGATTTGCAAAACTCAAAGTGATAAGGTCTAAATGCTATTTAAATGTATTTTGTGAGCATATCTTTCAAAATTCAGTACTTATATAAGGAATAGTAAATACCTTGAGATTTCTAAATAAACTATTTAGTTAAAGGGACAGTATACACTCATTTTCATATAACTGCATGTAATAAACACTAGTATAAAGAATAAGATGCACAGATACTGATATAAAAATCCAGTATAAAACTGTTTAAAAACTTACTTAGAAGCTGTCAGTTTGGCTCTGTTGAAAAGGTAACTGGAAAGCCCACTGCGAGTGGCAAATAAGACACTCCCCCCCCTCCCCCTTCTTTTGCATATGAAAAGACCCTTTACACAAACAGCAGCAAGCTGGAGAAGGTAGCTGACTGTATTCACTTAAAACTTTGGGGCTTGGTTAGGAGTCTGAAAATCAGAGCAATGTTATTTAAAAATAAGCAAAACTATACATTTATTTTAAAATAAAACTTTATGGGCTATATAAATAGATCATCTACAAAACATTTATGCAAAGAAAAAATGAGTGTATAATGTCCCTTTAAAAGGACATTGTAAATGCTTCTAATAAAATCTGTCTTTTTGTTTATAGGCGTACACACATATGCTGTTTACTTCCTGTGCACCCAGATCAGACATTATATATATATATATCAGCAGTTACTTAGCAGCAAGCCATCGTTTTATCTCTAGGAAGGCAGTCTGTCTAATCTGGGTGCAAAGGAAGTGCACAAAATATGTGCCTGTGCCCACAAAAAATAGCGATAGCTTTTAACAGAAGCTTTTTTGTATATTGGAAAAATGGTTCCATTCAAAATTGAAATACACTTCTGTACATTTAAATTTTGACTACCAAGTCCCTTTAACCCCATAAGGACAGATGCAAATTGTCCAAGTTCTGAACATAAACAAAACCTAGAATGCAAGTTATATTTGTTCAACCATAATATACAGATTTTACTGCAATCAAACGCCCATATTTGTATTCTGCAATGTCCCACGAGTACAGCAATACCCTCATGTACAGGTTTTATGGTGTTTCGGGAAGTTACAGGGTCAAATATGGGGCCTTGCCATTTTAGTCTTCATACATGAAAATTTGACCTAAACAGCACCGAGAGGGTTATTTTTTTTTAAATTATTATTATTCATATTTTTACTCCAACCTAACCCTAACTCCCTTAACAAACCCACCAATTCCCACTTACTGATCAGAGTGGGTGCAGTAATAACTCTGTAATCAGCACCTAAAGGTTTAATTTTTTTCATTTAAAGTTTTTTTTTATTAAAGATGTATATAACTTTGTAGGAGTGATCTCTCGCCTCAGATTACACTGGGGAAAGAAAGAGGTAGAGGGAATTCCAATCATTGGCTGTCACGTTGTATCAGTGACTGCCTGTAACTGGGATGATGTAACGCCAGCAGCGCTGATTGGCTCCTGGGGGACTGCCTGCATTGCCAAGAGTGTAGGTTTTATGGGAAAGGGCGGGCTCTGAAGTTAGGATGTTCCATGCCGTCCTAATGTCGGCACAGTGTTTTCAGGACCGCATGGAATGTTCTAATGTCGTTATGGCACAGTGTTTTCAGGACCGAATAGAATGTTCTAATGTCGTTATGGCACAGTGTTTTCAGGACCGAATGGAATGTTCTAATGTCATTATGGCACAGTGTTTTCAGGACCGAATGGAATGTTCTAATGTCGTTATGGCACAGTGTTTTCAGGACCGAATGGAATGTTCTAATGTCGTTATGGCACAGTGTTTTCAGGACCGCATGGAATGTTCTTATGTCGTTATGGCACAGTGTTTTCAGGACTGCATGGAATGTTCTAATGTCGTTATGGCACAGTGTTTTCAGGACCGCATGGAATGTCCTAATGTCGTTAAGGCACAGTGTTTTCAGGACCGCATGGAATGTTCTAATGTCGTTAAGGCACAGTGTTTTCAGGACTGAATGGAATGTTCTAATGTCGTTATGGCACAGTGTTTTCAGGACCGAATGGAATGTTCTAATGTCGTTATGGCACAGTGTTTTCAGGACCGCATGGAATGTTCTAATGTCATTATGGCACAGTGTTTTCAGGACCGCATTGAATGTTCTAATGTCGTTATGGCACAGTATTTTCAGGACCGCATGGAATGTTCTAATGTCGTTATGGCACAGTATTTTCAGGACCGCATGGAATGTTCTTATGTCGTTATGGCACAGTATTTTCAGGACCGCATGGAATGTTCTAATGTCGTTATGGCACAGTGTTTTCAGGACCGCATGGAATGTTCTAATGTCGTTAAGGCACAGTGTTTTCAGGACCGCATGGAATGTTCTAATGTTGTTATGGCACAGTGTTTTGAGGACTGAATGGAATGTTCTAATGTCGTTATGGCACAGTGTTTTCAGGACTGCATGGAATGTTCTAATGTTGTTATGGCACAGTGTTTTCAGGACCGCATGGAATGTTCTTATTTCGTTATAGCACAGTGTTTTCAGGACCGCATGGAATGATCTAATGCCGTTATGGCACAGTATTTTCAGGACCGCATGGAATGTTCTTATGTCGTTATAGCACAGTGTTTTCAGGCCCGCATGGAATGATCTAATGCCGTTATGGCACAGTGTTTTCAGGACCGCATGGAATGTTCTTATGTCGTTATGGCACAGTATTTTCAGGACCGCATGGAATGTTCTTATGTCGTTATGGCACAGTGTTTTCAGGACCGCATGGAATGTTCTAATGTCGTTATGGTACAGTGTTTTCAGGACCGCATGGAATGTTCTAATGTCGTTATGGCACAGTGTTTTCAGGACCGCATGGAATGTTCTAATGTCATTATGGCACAGTGTTTTCAGGACCGCATGGAATGTTCTAATGTCGTTATGGCACAGTATTTTCAGGACCGCATGGAATGTTCTAATGTCGTTATGGCACAGTATTTTCAGGACCGCATGGAATGTTCTTATGTCGTTATGGCACAGTATTTTCAGGACCGCATGGAATGTTCTAATGTCGTTATGGCACAGTGTTTTCAGGACCGCATGGAATGTTCTAATGTCGTTAAGGCACAGTGTTTTCAGGACCGCATGGAATGTTCTAATGTTGTTATGGCACAGTGTTTTGAGGACTGAATGGAATGTTCTAATGTCGTTATGGCACAGTGTTTTCAGGACCGCATGGAATGTTCTAATGTTGTTATGGCACAGTGTTTTCAGGACCGCATGGAATGTTCTTATGTCGTTATAGCACAGTGTTTTCAGGACCGCATGGAATGATCTAATGCCGTTATGGCACAGTATTTTCAGGACCGCATGGAATGTTCTTATGTCGTTATAGCACAGTGTTTTCAGGCCCGCATGGAATGATCTAATGCCGTTATGGCACAGTGTTTTCAGGACCGCATGGAATGTTCTTATGTCGTTATGGCACAGTATTTTCAGGACCGCATGGAATGTTCTTATGTCGTTATGGCACAGTGTTTTCAGGACCGCATGGAATGTTCTAATGTCGTTATGGTACAGTGTTTTCAGGACCGCATGGAATGTTCTAATGTCGTTATGGCACAGTGTTTTCAGGACCGCATGGAATGTTCTAATGTCGTTATGGCACAGTGTTTTCAGGACCGCATGGAATGTCCTAATGTCGTTAAGAGGTTAAGCCTAGTAAAACAAATTTGCAATATACTTTCATCAGCACTCAAAATTTAAAGTCCTACGCTACTAGCTAGACCAAAATATCACTCGCAACTTCTGATCCCACCCATCATCTGCCCACACCCCTCCCGGTACCCTACCACCTCATATGTTTATCCATTGTGAAAATAGCTTATTGTGCAGTCATTTTTCATTTTAAACCAAAACACATTAAGTTGTTTTAATACAATTATTACAAATATATACATTTGCCGGTTATCTTGCATAGTCTATACACAGAATTTTTCTCTCTCTCTTCCAGTTCAATGTCTACTCACCCAGGGTGAGTCGGCGAATGGAAATTTTGAGCCATGCTTTCATTATTTATTTTGACCTCTTTCATGTAATTTAGCACTGAAAATCATGCTACATATCTTTCCGTGATGTCAACTCTAGAATAAGTGTTAGGGGTAATATGAACCTGACGGCAGCCATCTTGTTCCTCGCAGCCATCTTGTGATGATTAGCATCCATTTTGTAATGATTAGACTTTTATTATACTGGGTTATTATGTAGTGAGAACTATGTGCATGTTATGATAGTTTCCTTAGCTGTTCGGCCTTGTCAATGTACTCTGGCTGTACGCCAAGAAGAAGATAATGTCAATAAGATGGTTCAGAAACCTTGCTGTCTCCGCAGATGTTAGCCTATTATGACTATGTAATTCTTGTTATGAGAAACTCATTTTCCAGCTTCACATTGTACTTTGCTCTGTATAACTGTGTAAGATGACGCGGTCCTAACGTGTCATCCCCTTAACCCTGTATGTCACTATAAGAAATGCTTGCACTGTGCAATAAACAGAATTGGCTTTAGATCATAATGCTGCGTGGTCTGAGTCATTCTAAGGGGCCCTTATCAGATAATCTACATATGCCTCAGGTGGTACACTGGCCCCGTGGCTTCGGCCTGACCTGACACTTACCCCCCTGGGGAGACACCTAACACTACATTGGAGGGAAATTTAATATGGTAAAGCTTGACCAAGTGATTGTCTGTGACTAATATATTTTTTTAATGTATTTTTATTAAGGTTCAGTTCACGGCATATAAACAGTGTATATCAGTTTTAGTCTGTACAGAGGTATTGTTTTCATACACAGAACCAAGATAGACAGAGAACTTTTATATGACATGTCCAGGAATAGTAATAAACATAATGCTTGCCAGTTAGACTCTATGTCTTCTATATGATATATGAGGCCACTTTGGAGCTTGCAGTACTATAAAAAGACAAGCTACAGAAGACAGCCACTGTCAGTAGGGGACCACTCTTGGATCCCAAATGGTGAACCTTGATTGACTTATTTTATAACATATATAACAAGGACTTATATAAGCACACTATGGGCCCAAACTAAAAAGGAGCAGTAACTTAAACATAGAGTATTTCAGAGCCCTCATTGACTGTGGTACAACTTGCAAATAAGTGATGTTAAAGAATAGAAAGACAATAACAGATAAAGAAAACATGCATCAAACATATGCACTTCTCATATATATATTGGTCGATGAACCCCTGATTTAGTGTTTGGATAGAAGCGCATAGCATAACCCTGTTATATAATATTGGCTTCTCTTGAGCTATCCAAATTTGGGTTATATATTACTAGAATACATCGAATTACAGCTGTGTATGTAATAGCTATGGGCTTTAGTGAACAGATAAATAAAGACTATTAACTGATACTACCATATTGTTCAAAATAGGTGATGTAGGAGGATATAAAACGGGTTTAGCAGGAGTAATATGAATATTCAGTTCAGATACGAAGACTTACTGAATTCAAGTTAATGCACCTAATATGATCTCACATGGACCTAGCATATATAGAAAATCAATAACTAATAAGACTTATTAAGACATAAAGTAGGTTATTGGAAAAAATATATGTAAGGCAGTAGTGTAGCTATAGTGTAGCCTGAATATTACAATAGATCCGACAGGCTATGAAAAATGCAGTTATTCCAATACTCTAATGTTGTTTACGGCTAGAAAATTATAAAATCTTATAGGGGTTTTGACAGGATATAAGGCCGCAGTGTGCATTTATGTAGCTTAAGAGTTGTAAGAGGGGTAGCAGGCAATAATTTAACTAGTTATCAACATTCATGAACATTGCCTATCACTAGGAGGTATAGTTGGAATTTTTTCAATTATATAGGTACTTAATATATGGCATCTAATATTATGTGCGTATTAATATAGCCTGAACAGGGTAATGATGATCTGGTACTGTCCCTCTGTAAAATTTGCATCTCCCAAAATCTGTTTAATGGGGCAGTCTGTTCTAAAGGTGGAGGGTAGCTTTAGTAGCATCATATATCTGTGACTTTAGTATTTGAGTTTAGTTCAGCGTTTTAAGGTACTAATGTATAGAATAGTCACATTTTGAATGCTAGAGCATATCAATAATATGGGGACATATTTGTCCGTTTACACTATAAAGCAAACTCTGGATAAAGGATTCAACCTTACAACAAACTACCATGGTGTTGCTTCACACAATTTAACAAAAATAGCCTTCTCCTAGCATAGTAATATCTTATTGATGGGGTTGACTGCAGTATATTTATACAGTGAAAATTACTTATTAAGTCAAGGACTCTCAGGCCTAGATTTAGAGTTTGGCGGTAGCCGTGAAAACCAGAGTTAGAGGCTCCTAACGCTGGTTTTTAACGCCCTCTGGTATTTGGAGTCAGTCATTAAAGGGTCTAACGCTCACTTTCCAGCCGCGACTTTTCCATACCGCAGATCCCCTTACGTCAATTGCGTATCCTATCTTTTCAATGGGATCTTTCTAACGCCGGTATTTAGAGTCGTGGCTGAAGTGAGCGTTAGAAATCTAACGACAAAATTCCAGCCGCAGAAAAAAGTCAATAGTTAAGAGCTTTCTGGGCTAACGCCGGTTTATAAAGCTCTTAACTACTGTGCTCTAAAGTACACTAACACCCATAAACTACCTATACACCCCTAAACCGAGGTCCCCCCACATCGCCGCCACTCTATTACATTTTTTTAACCCCTAATCTGCCGACCGCCACCTACGTTATACTTATGTACCCCTAATCTGCTGCCCCTAACACCGCCGACCCCTATATTATATTTATTAACCCCTAACCTGCCCCCCTCAACGTCGCCTCCACCTGCCTACATTTATTTACCCCTAATCTGCCGAGCGGACCTCACCGCTACTATAATAAAGTTATTAACCCCTAACCCGCCTCACTCCCGCCTCAATAACCCTATAATAAATAGTATTAACCCCTAATCTGCCCTCCCTAACATTGCCGACACCTAACTTCAATTATTAACCCCTAATCTGCCGACCGAATCTCGCCGCTACTGTAATAAATGTATTAACCCCTAAAGCTAAGTCTAACCCTAACCCTAACACCCCCCTAAGTTAAATATAATTTAAATCTAACGAAATAAATTAACTCTTATTAAATAAATTATTCCTATTTAAAGCTAAATACTTACCTGTAAAATAAACCCTAATATAGCTACAATATAAATTATAATTACATTGTAGCTATTTTAGGATTAATATTTATTTTACAGGCAACTTTGTAATTATTTTAACCAGGTACAATAGCTATTAAATAGTTAATAACTATTTAATAGCTACCTAGTTAAAATAATTACAAAATTACCTGGAAAATAAATCCTAACCTAAGTTACAATTAAACCTAACACTACACTAGCAATAAATAAATAAAATAAAATACCTACAATTACCTACAATTAAACCTAACACTACACTATCAATACATTAATTAAATACAATACCTACAAATAACTACAATTAAATAAACTAACTAAAGTACAAAAAATAAAAAAGAACTAAGTTACAAAAAATAAAAAAATATTTACAAACATTAGAAAAATATTACAACAATTTTAAACTAATTACACCTACTCTAAGCCCCCTAATGAAATTACAAAGCCCCCCAAAATAAAAAAATGCCCTACCCTATTCTAAATTACAAAAGTTCAAAGCTCTTTTACCTTACCAGCCCTGAACAGGGCCCTTTGCGGGGCATGCCCCAAGAAATTCAGCTCTTTTGCCTGTAAAAAAACACATACCCCTAATCTAACCCAAACCCCCCTTAAATAAACCTAACACTAAGCCCCTGAAGATCTTCCTACCTTATCTTCACCTCACCGGGTATCACCGATCGGTCCTGGCTCCAAAATCTTCATCCAACCCAAGCGGGGGCTGGCGATCCATAATCCTGCGGCTGAAGAGGTCCAGAAGAGGCTCCAAAGTCTTCATCCTATCCGGGAAGAAGAGGCGATCCAGACCGGCAACCATCTTGATCCAAGCGGCATCTTCTATCTTCATCCGATGAGGAACGGCTCCATCACGAGGACCTCCAGCGCGGATCAATCTTCTTCCGACGACGTCCAACTGAAGAATGACGGTTCCTTTAAGGGACGTCATCCAAGATGGCGTCCCTCGAATTCCGATTGGCTGATAGGATTCTATCAGCCAATCGGAATTAAGGTAGGAAAATTCTGATTGGCTGATGGAATCAGCCAATCAGAATCAAGTTCAATCCGATTGGCTGATCCGATCAGCCAATCAGATTGAGCTCGCATTCTATTGGCTGATCGGAACAGCCAATAGAATGCGAGCTCAATCTGATTGGCTGGATTATGGATCGCCAGCCCCCGCTTGGGTTGGATGAAGATTTTGGAGCCAGGACCGATCGGTGATACCCGGTGAGGTGAAGATAAGGTAGGAAGATCTTCAGGGGCTTAGTGTTAGGTTTATTTAAGGAGGGTTTGGGTTAGATTAGGGGTATGTGGGTGGTGGGTTGTAATGTTGGGGGGGGTATTGTATGTGTTTTTTTACAGGCAAAAGAGCTGAATTTTTTGGGGCATGCCCCGCAAAGGGCCCTTTTAAGGGCTGGTATGGTAAAAGAGCTTTGAACTTTTGTAATTTAGAATAGGGTAGGGCATTTTTTTATTTTGGGGGTCTTTGTTATTTTATTAGGGGGCTTAGAGTAGGTGTAATTAGTTTAAAATTGTTGTAATTTTTTTCTAATGTTTGTAAATATTTTTTTATTTTTTTTGTACTTTAGTTAGTTTATTTAATTGTATTTATTTGTAGGAATTGTATTTAATTAATTTATTGATAGTGTAGTGTTAGGTTTAATTGTAGATAATTGTAGGTATTTTATTTAATTAATTTATTGATAGTGTAGTGTTAGGTTTAATTGTAACTTAGGTTAGGATTTATTTTACAAGTAATTTTGTAATTATTTTAACTAGGTAACTATTAAATAGTTATTAACTATTTAATAGCTATTGTACCTGGTTAAAATAATTACAAAGTTGCCTGTAAAATAAATATTAATCCTAAAATAGCTACAATGTAATTATAATTTATATTGTAGCTATATTAGGGTTTATTTTACAGGTAAGTATTTAGCTTTAAATAGGAATAAGTTATTTAATAAGAGTTAATTTATTTCGTTAGAATAAAATTATATTTAACTTAGGGGGGTGTTAGGGTTAGAGTTAGCTTTAGGGGTTAAAAATGTATTAGAGTAGAGGTGAGCTCCGATCAGCAGATTAGGGGTTAATACTTGAAGTTAGGTGTTGGCAATGTTAGGGAGGGCAGATTAGGGGTTAATACTATTTATTATAGGGTTATTGAGGCGGGAGTGAGGCGGATTAGGGGTTAATACATTTATTATAGTAGCGCTCAGGTCCGGTCGGCAGATTAGGGGTTAATAAGTGTAGTTAGGTGGAGGCGACGTTGGGGGCGGCAGATTAGGGGTTAATAAATATAATATAGGGGTCGGCGGTGTTAGGGGCAGCAGATTAGGGGTACATAGGGATAATGTAAGTAGCGGCGGTTTACGGAGCGGCAGATTAGGGGTTAAAAAAAATATGCAGGTGTCAGCGATAGCGGGGGCGGCAGAATAGGGGTTAATAAGTGTAAGGTTAGGGGTGTTTAGACTCGGGGTACATGTTAGGGTGTTAGGTGCAGACGTAGGAAGTGTTTCCCCATAGGAAACAATGGGGCTGCGTTAGGAGCTGAACGCGGCTTTTTTGCAGGTGTTAGGTTTTTTTTCAGCTCAAACAGCCCCATTGTTTCCTATGGGGGAATCGTGCACGAGCACGTTTTTGAGGCTGGCCGCGTCCGTAAGCACCGCTGGTATCTAGAGTTGCAGTGGCGTTAAATTATGCTCTACGCTCCCTTTTTGGAGCCTAACGCACTGAAAACCCAGCCATTCTGTGAACTCTAAATACCAGCGGTATTTAAAAGGTGCGGCCAGAAAAAAGCACGCGTAGCTAACGCACCCCTTTGGCCGCAGAACTCTAAATCTAGGCGTCAGTGATTACTTAATACTGCCCAGATCTCACTGGCTCTCCTTCCCTTAATACAGCCTATATTGCGCTGCCTCAGCCGTAGACAGCACGGTAAAATATTAAGCAGTAGTAGGTAGGTTAATAGCCGTAACAAGAGCCATAGCTTAAATAGATTTAGTAATGTGGGCTGCTCCTATAAATAAAATCTAAGCAAAAGTTTGTACAGATATTAGGCACATTAATTCTTTTAGAATAGCAGTTAAGTGGCTTTGAAGCAACACATATATACTAACAAATAAACAGTGTTCACCATATTGGTAAGGTTTAGAAAATCTTAACACGTCACACAGGTTATAACGTTAGTGCAGGGAAACCTGGAACATCACATATTAATATGATACAGGGCTACAAAAGAATAAACATATATATGCAGACATCTGTAGATGTATGTTATGTTAGATTGAAATTACTACTAAACAATAAAAGTGGAGTACTCCTGGAAGTAAATGTGTCTTGTGCTAGATTAGAGTTCCAGAACAATAAACTTGTTATGAATAAAGAAAATCCCATCCCATGATATAGTCAGGAGAGGATAGAATAGTGCCTGACACAGACTGCAGACTGATAACATTTATATCGCCCTGCACCATCGTTTAGACACTATGTTGGGGCTAGTGAGCAGATTATCCCACCCCAGACTTAAAGTTCCCCACACTTTGCCATATCTGCTTTTGACCCCATAAGAACTGGGAAAGAAGCTGTCTGGTTATGTTGACCAGACATTCAAGAGCAATATACCCATACAGTGCAAAGGGGTGTCTAGTTGCGATCTCTGTGTGTGTCAGATCCACCTCTTTCTGGTGCTGCTCCAATGTCTCACGGCACTTGTCTGTCGTCTCTGCTAGCTTCCTCTAGGCTAGTAGTGACATCCATGTCGCAATCCAGGCTCCAGGCCTCTATCTCAGAGTTGCAGTCTTCGCCAGCATCTACTGATGCTATGTACCTCCATATCTCCTCCGCTGGTTGTTCTGAGGTGCACGGGAGGTATGTAGCAAGCGCCAGGGCCCCAAAGCGCTGCCACCACCCTGATTCATCAAAGAGGGATTAGGTTGAAGAACTAGCGCCATGGTAGGATCATCTGGGGACTGAAATGCCACCCTGAGCATGTCTTCCAATATAGCTTGATAGGAATCCAATAGGCCATATAGTTTAGTCAGAGCATACGTGGTAAACTCCATGATGGGCTCTTGCAGCAAGCACAAGGTAAGTGGGCCAACCATAGCTAAAGGTTATGAAACACTGCTTTTCACTTGATGAACAAACAAGTATCTCCGTACTTCGTAACCCATATTTCTGGGGGGTTATATATGCGGCAGCCGTAGCCACAGGGTTCTCTATTGAAAGAAATGACCAAGGCACAAAGAGCAGAAGTTGCGTGTGGCGTTCTTGAAGAGCATAGGTCAGACTTGCAGTCAAATTTCCGCTTCTGAACTTCATTCAAAGTATGTGCAATAGTTCTGCTTCCAACTATAAAGCTTTAATTGCATCAAATTTTACTCACATATTTCAAATAATTTAAAGCTTTCTATTATGTTCAGGAGCTTCACCAAGTTTTTTTTTTTTTTAGATGCTTACAACCCTAATAATGTCTGATTCACTTTACACCAAAAAGGAGAGCAAAAATAAAAAGCGTAAAATATCAGCTTGCTGAATTCAGAGTCGTCCAAATCTTCACACAGCAGATAATGCTTTAATGTAATAACATGATGTCTGCTGCTAACCCTTATGGTTATAATGTAATTTGCTGTAACTGTTATTAATATTTTGTGCTTACATTATAAACCATGATCTAGAACTTGCACACTTTCCAGTTTGCCCCAATTTTCCCATATTAGTACTGTACCTGCTCAGCTAGATTAGAGAAACAGAAATATGTTTGATGTTGGCTGGGGGCAAAATGTTTGGCAATGTTCAGTGGTGAACTCACATACTGCAGAAAGATGATGCCCTGCACTGTTCTTGCCTGTGTATCTCTGTTTGTGGGCTGTTAAATTGCTACTCCATCCCATTAACCTCAGCATCACACGGGTTAAAGGGACAGCAAACACTTTTTAAGTTTTAAGAATTGTCTGCAGTCTAGCAATTACATTAATCTGATGGCCTCTATTTATCAAGCCGTCAACCGCAAATACGCTGGAATTCCGCAGCGTATTTGTGGCGAGGCTGATTCGCCATATTTATGAAGCCCTACAGACCGGCAAAAGTAGAATTTTGTGACGTAAGCTACGATCCACCGGACTCAGTCCGACACAGATCGATTCTTATGTCACTCTAGATGTGCCGAACGCAAGTTCGGCACAATCTGACTACTTTTGGAATTTATCAAATTCCTAGCAGGTACGCTCGGCACTTTTCCGGCCCAGCGTACCTGGTTTTCAATCCGCCGCCCTGGAGGTGGGGGATCCCATAGGAATCAATGGGAGTCTGACAGCAGCGAAAGCTCATGTTCGCTGCTGCCCGATATCCCATTGATTTCTATGGGAAATGTCTGCACCTAACACCCTAACATGTACCCTGAGTCTAAACACCCCTAATTTGCCCCCCCTACACTGCCGCCACCTATATAATACTTATTAACCCCTAAACCGCCACTCCCAGAGCCCACCGCCACCTACATTATACATATTAACCCCTATCCTGACCCCCCATACCGCCGCCACCTACATTATACGTATTACCCCTAAACCGCCGCTCCCGGACCCCGCCGCCACCTACATTATACCGATTAACCCCTAATCTGCTGCCCCCTATACCGCCGCCACCTACATAAAGTTATTAACCCCTATACTGCGGATCCCGGACCCCGCCACAACTAAATAAATTGTTTAACCCCTAAACCGCCGCTCCCGGACCCCGCCGCCACCTATATTAAACTTATTAACCCCTATCCTGCCCCCCATACCGCCGCCACCTATATTAAACTTATTAACCCCTAAACCGCCGCTCCTGGACCCCGCCACAACTAAATTAAATGTTTAACCCCTAACCCGCCGCTCCCGGCCCCCGCCGCCACCGATATTAAACTTATTAACCCCTATCCTGCCCCCCTATACCGCCGCCACCTACATTACACGTAGTAACCCCTAAACCGCCGCTCCCGGACCCCGCCGCCACCTACATTATACCTATTAACCCCTAATCTGCCCCCCCTACACCGCCACCACCTACATAATACTTATTAACCCCTAAACCGCCGCTCCCAGACCCCGCCACAACGAAATAAACTTATTAACCCCTAAACCGCCGCTCCCAGACCCCGCCACCACCTACATTATACCTATTAACCCCTAATCTGCCGCCCCCTATACCGCCGCCACCTACATAAAGTTATTAACCCCTATACTGCGGATCCCGGACCCCTCCAAGACTAAATAAATTGTTTAACCCCTAAACCGCCGCTCCCGGACCCCGCCGCCACCTATATTAAACTTATTAACCCCTATCCTGCCGCCACCTATATTAAACCTATTAACCCCTAAACCGCAGCTCCCGGACCCCGCTGCAACTAAATTAAATCTTTAACCCCTAAACCGCCGCTCCCGGACCCCCCTGCCACCTATATTAAACTTATTAACCCCTATCCTGCCCCCCCCTATACCGCCGCCACCTATATTAAACTTATTAACCCCTAAACCTAAGTCTAACACTAACACCCCCCTAACAAATATTATTTTAATAAATCTAAATACATATTACTATTATTAACTAAATTATTCCTATTTAAAACTAAATACTTACCTGTAAAATAAACCCTAAGATAGCTACAATATAACTAATAATTATATTGTAGCTATTTTAGGATTTATTTTTATTTTACAGGTAAGTTTGTATTTATTTTAACTAGGTACAATAGTTATTAAATAGTTATTAACTATTTAATAACTACCTAGTTAAAATAATTACAAATTTACCTGTAAAATAAAACCTAACCTAAGTTACAATTACACCTAACACTACACTATCATTAAATTAATTAAATAAATTAACTACAATTACCTAAAATTAAATACAATTAAATAAACTCAAACACTAAATTACAGAAAATAAAAAAAAATTACAAGAAGTTTAAACTAATTACACCTAATCTAAGCCCCCTAATAAAATAAAAAAGCCCCCCAAAATAATAAAATGCCCTACCCTATACTAAATTACAAAGTAATCAGCTCTTTTACCAGCCCTTAAAAGGGCATTTTGCGGGGCATTGCCCCAAAGTAATCAGCTCTTTTACCTGTAAAAAAAAATACAACCCCCCCCAACATTACAACCCACCACCCACATACCCCTACTCTAAAACCCACCCAAACCCCCCTTAAAAAAACCTAACACTAACCCCCTGAAGATCACCCTACCTTGAGCCGTCTTCACCCAGCCGGGCCGAATTCTTCATCCAAGCGGGGCAGAAGAGGTCCTCCATCCGGCCGAAGTCTTCATCCAAGCGGGGCAGAAGAGGTCCTCCATCCGGCCGAAGTCTTCATCCAAGCAGCGTCTTCTATCTTCAATCATCCGGAGTGGAGCGGAGCCATCTTCCATCCAGCCGACGCGGAGCCATCCTCTTCCAACGATGTCCTAACACCATATGAAGGTTCCTTTAAATGACGTCATCCAAGATGGCGTCCCTTGAATTCCGATTGGCTGATAGGATTCTATCAGCTAATCGGAATTAAGGTAGGAAAAATCTGATTGTCTGATGCAATTAGCCAATCGGATTGAAGTTCAATCCGATTGGCTGATCCAATCAGCCAATCGGATTGACCTTGCATTCTATTGGCTGATCGGAACAGCCAATAGAATGCGAGGTCAATCCGATTGGCTGATTGGATCAGCCAATCGGATTGACCTTGCATTCTATTGGCTGATCGGAACAGCCAATAGAATGCGAGGTCAATCCGATTGGCTGATTGGATCAGCCAATCGGATTGAACTTCAATCCGATTGGCTGATTGCATCAGCCAATAGGATTTTTCCTACCTTAATTCCGATTGGCTGATAGAATCCTATCAGCCAATCGGAATTCAAGGGACGCCATCTTGGATGACGTCATTTAAAGGAGCCTTCATTCGGTGTTAAGATGTCGTTGGAAGAGGATGGCTCCGCGTCGGCTGGATGGAAGATGGCTCCGCTCCGGATGATTGAAGATAGAAGACGCCGCTTGGATGAAGACTTTGGCCGGATGGAGGACCTCTTCTGCCCCGCTTGGATGAAGACTTCGGCCGGATGGAGGACCTCTCCTGCCCCGCTTGGAGGAAGAATTCGGCCCGGCTGGGTGAAGACGGCTCAAGGTAGGGTGATCTTCAGGGGGTTAGTGTTAGGTTTTTTAAGGAGGGTTTCGTGGGTTTTAGAGTAGGGGTATGTGGGTGGTGGGTTTTAATGTTGGGGGGAGTTGTATTACTTTGGGGCAATGCCCCGCAAAAAGCCCTTTTAAGGGCTGGTAAAAGAGCTGATTACTTTGTAATTTAGTATAGGGTAGGGCATTTTATTATTTTGGGGTTCTTTTTTATTTTATTAGGGGGCTTAGATTAGGTGTAATTAGTTTAAACTTCTTGAACTTTTTTTTATTTTCTGTAATTTAGTGTTTTGTTTTTTTGTACTATAGTTTAGTTTATTTAATTGTATTTAATTGTAGTTAATTAATTTAATTAATTTAATGATAGTGTAGTGTTAGGTGTAATTGTAACTTAGGTTAGGATTTATTTTACAGGTAATTTTGTAATTATTTTAGCTAGGTAGTTATTAAATAGTTAATAACTATTTACTAACTATTCTACTTAGTTAAAATAAATACAAAGTTGCCTGTAAAATAAAAATAAATCCTAAAATAGCTATAATGTAACTATTAGTTATATTGTAGCTATATTAGGGTTTATTTTATAGGTAAGTATTTAGTTTTAAATAGGAATAATTTAGTTAATAATAGTAATTTTTATTTAGATTTATTTAAATAATATTTAAGTTAGGGGGTGTTAGGGTTAGTGTTAGACTTAGGTTTAGGGGTTAATAAGTTTAATATAGTGGCGGCGGTGTAGGGGGGGGCAGGATAGGGGTTAATAACTTTAATATAGGTGGCCACGGTATGGGGGGGGGCAGGATAGGGGTTAATAACTTTATGTAGGTGGCGGCGGTATAGGGGGCAGCAGATTAGGGGTTAATAGGTATAATGTAGGTGGCGGCAGGGTCCGGGAGCTGCGGTTTAGGGGTTAATATATTTATTATAGTTGCGGCGGGGTCCGGGAGCGGCGGTTTAGGGGTTAATATATTTATTATAGTTGCGGCGGGGTCCAGGAGCGGCGGTTTAGGGGGTTAATATATTTATTATAGTTGCGGCAGGGTCCGGGAGCGGCGGTTTAGGGGTTAATATATTTATTATAGTTGCGGCGGGGTCTGGGAGCGGCGGTTTAGGGGTTAATATATTTATTATAGTTGCGGCAGGGTCTGGGAGCGGCGGTTTAGGGGTTAAAATATTTATTATAGTTGTGGCGGGGTCCGGGAGCGGCGGTTTAGGGGTTAATAACTTTATTTAGTTGCGGGGGGCTCCAGGGGTGGTGGTATAGGGGGTAAAACAGTATAGTATAGTGTGGGTGCTTAGTGACAGGGTATCAATAAAGCTGGGGAAAAGCCGAAGAGCAGCAAGATCGATGACTGATAAATAACACAGTCCGCTACTCATCGCTCCGTACTTGGTGCGCGGCTTTTTGACAGCTTTATTGATAAATTTGGCAAGCGTATTCAGGTCAGCGGCAGCGAGGTTAGGCAAACTTAGGCGGGCGTATTGGGGCCGGCGAATGCAGTAAAGTAGACAGCTTGTTAAATAGAGGCCATTATGTGAGTGTGAACATTTTTGACTGCACCTTCTTTATTGCAGCTGGTTTTCAACAGTCAAATTCCACCAACCATTTAAATCAACATCATTTAGAGAAGGGATCCAATCTGGTCTTGTTACTAGAATAAAAACAAGGCTACCTGAAGACTTCCGGTGAGAGGGCTAATGGAGAGGACGCAGCAGAAAGAGCTCCGTACAAGCTTTTTAGGAGAACCCAGCCAAACGGACCGATTTCTCCTCTCTAGTGGCCCACAAAGCCTACAACCCTAGGCAGAGAGGTTTGACACTGCCGGGCTACTAGATAAGGCGAGGAGTCACTCCACCAATTCCACCACCAAGATGTCAATTGAAGGACAGCACTAGGAGGAGACAGGGGCGGCGACGGCTCCCTGTAAGGGTAAAGTGCGGGTGTTAAAACATCCCATCAGAGGGTAAAAAACTGTTTGTAGAGGGGGAGAAATCCTAGAAATAGTGCCACACAAACGAAACAGAGTAAGGAGGAGAAGAAGGAGGGGAGAGGAAAACGGCGCAAAAAGTACTCTACCAAAGCTCCTAAAGGTTTCTCCTGAACACATCCCATGTACCGCTGAAAGAGTGGAAGTGCAGTCTCACAGGGTGCACAAAATACAGCTCCAAGACAGATAATGATTCGTTACTTGAATTTCAAGGATAAGATGCTATTACTAAGAGCATACAGGCAAAACCCAGAGAACACCTATGAAGGAAAACCGATCTATATGTTTCAAGATTACTCAGCGGAAGTAGCCAAAAAAAGAAGAGAGTTCTCTCCCTACTGTAAAGAGCTAATGGAACAGGGACAAACTGTGGCCTTACTCTACCCAGCTCGCCTTAGACTACAGACATCTACAGGACCGAAGTTGTTTCAAAATGCTGAAGCACTCTTGCAACTGTTCCTAGAAAAGCACAAACTAAGAAACGACAGACCAGTGGAGAAAGACCAAGAAGAGGAAATAGAACCCTGAAAATAATCTCAGAATAAACGGACGCTATCAGGAACTATTTCAAACTCATCTAAACGCTATACTAAAAATGGGGGATCATTAAACCCTCAAGTGGGGCTTTCCTTTATCCATTAAATAAATACCCTTTAATATAAGGGGGTGGGGGGAGGGCTGTGGGGTGAAGTTTGTATTGTATTTGTTATATACTTGTTAACAGTTTGTTATAGAGTGAACTGACACCTAGTTTCAACATCTGTTTGAATTACACTGTTAGTTTTATTTAATTAATATTCTGGATTGTATCCTTTCTACAGTAAATCTGACAAACTACTTTGTATTGCTGCACACGACTCTGGAGGCGGGATCGACCTCTCGGGGTGCCGAACTGTGAGTACTAAAACACATTCCCACACTCCCGAGATCACACTCATACCATTCTCAAACAGCACACCGCTACCAAGGGGGGAGGAGGGGAGAGAGGGTGGAGAAACAGATAGTACAGAGATTGATTTAGGAATTACAAAATGAGAATCACATTGTGGAATGTAGGGGGTATTACATCCCCTATAAAAAGAAAATCAATACTAAAATACTTGAGGAAAAAAAACACAGACATAGCTATACTAGAAGAAACACACCTGAACACAAAGGAGCATAAAAAATGACAGCAAGGATGGGTGGGACAAGTCTTTCACACTACTTATGAGGAGAAGAGAGCTAGAGGGGTGGCAATCTTCATTAAGAAAGGTATAGAATACACAGTGGAAAAAACTATGATAGACCCGGAAGAAAGATATATCCTAGTTAAGTTGAGGTGGGACAGACGGACCATTATCATTTGGGGAGTTTATGGACCTTACACATCTAAAAAAGAGTTTTGGAGTGCCTTTAGTACAATAATAATGGGTTTTGCAGACTCACCTATAGTGCTAGGAGGGGACTTTAACATCGCCCCACAAACACCAGCGGATAGATACCAGAACCCCAACATACGAAGCTCCCCAAATAGAACACACACAAATGCTAGAAGAGAATCGCTCATACTCAAAAAATTTAACAGAGTACTAGCACTCACAGATATATGGAGGGATAGACACCCAGAAGCCAAAGAATACATGTGCACTACACCAGCCAAAGACACACTGTCAAGAATTAACCTGTTCCTCACCTCTTACAGTCTAGGACCTAGTATCACAGATACAGATATTGATGTAGCCACTATATCAGATCATGCACCGATTACAATTACAGTACACAACAAACCCAGATCAGGAAGATCACGTAGATGGTTCTTCCCAACATACCTATACTGTGACCAGAATTTAAAAAAAACATTTAATAGGAGAAGGCCTATGACTCAAAATAAATCAAGCGCACAGAGAAACCCCATACTACACTGGGAGGCAGGGAAAGCAGTTTTGCAAGGGGTAATTACATCATATGTAGCGTATATGCTGAAAAAGAAAAAAGCAAGAGAGGAAAATTTACTAAGACAAGTATTAAATGCAAGGAATAGATATCTGCGAAACCCAAATATTAGGACTAGACAGAAGTACAAAGAGACAAAACTGACTAAGGACACAGCAATCCAACAAGAAACAATCAGGACAATGACGGCCATACAAGCCAAATACTACAGACATGGAAACAAGACAGGGAAACTTCTAGCGAGACTCACAAAACATACAGCACCAAATAAATACATCACAGCTATTAGAGGCAAATCCACACTGCACACCTTTACCACTAACATACAAAATACATTCAAAGAATACTACACAGCACTGTACCAAAGCCGAGAAATAGATATAGATCATCAAACCACATTTTGGCAAACATTAAACCACCCAATAATCTCAGAAGACAGTTTACAAACATTGAATGAACCATTGTCAATTCAGGAAACTAGAGGGGTCTTGGGGGAAATGCCACTAGAAAAAGCTCCAGGACCGGACGGTCTCCCAGGAGAATTTTATAAGATCCTACAGGATGAAATAGCACCTACTCTTACACACCTATATAACAACATCATGTCAGGGAGCATTAACTTATCAAAATACTTCACAGACGCACAAATCTGTGTCATCCCAAAACCAAACAGGGATCCCCTCCTTCCAGAGTCTTATCGTCTGATTTCTTTAATGAACTCGGACTATAAGATACTCACAAAAATCCTGGCAAATAGATTGGCAAAAGTCTTGCCAGACTTAATTCATGGTGATCAGACGGGCTTTGTCAAGGGGAGGTCATCGGTGGTAAACATTAGAAAGCTTCAACTCATACTAACTCACTTTTGGAACAACAAAGATAACCAAGTAGATAACAAAACACCAGACACCTGTATTCTATTAGTGGACGCCGAAAAGGCTTTTAATAGAGTTCTCTGGGACCACCTTTTTCACACATTAGACAAATTCGGTATAAAAGGACAATCAATAAAAATTCTATACACCCACCCACAGGCCTCAGTATTAGATAATGGAGAATCCTCCCAACCATTCCCACTTAGAAGAGGTACAAGGCAGGGATGCCCCTTATCCGCCTTGCTGTTCAACTTGTCCATTGAACCCTTAGCCATCAAAATACGTGCAGAAACGGAGGGCCTATGTATCGGGAAAATAAGATGCCACCTGTCTCTGTTTGCCGATGACATGATCTTATAAATTCAGAATTCAAAAAGCAACATCCCCCAAATTATGCATATTATAGAATAATTTGGCCTAATATCAGGTTATAAAATTAACACTGACAAATCCGAACTAATGTGGCTCCACTCGGTAGCACCCCAGTCCCTGTCTCCTTATAACTTTAAGATTGTAACTCACACCTTGACTTACCTGGGAATCAAACTCTCTTCCAATCCCAAAGAATGGTACAACCTAAATTATAAACCTATATTTAGGGATACCCAAGATCTCATGAACAGGTGGTTGAAACTCCCTTTATCAATCTCTGGTAGAGTAGGACTTATCAAAATGATAATATTCCCCAAAGTATTATACCTTTTCCAGATGATACCTGAAATTTTACACAAATCGGACCTTAAGCTCCTAAAGAATTCAATATTCGCCTTCATATGGAAAAATGTGAAACATAAAATACACTGACATAGAATGAGAGCCACAACTGACTCCGGGGAACTGGCAGTCCCAAATTTTGAATATTACAATTGGGCGGCACAGGTGAAATATGTCCTGGATTGGTTGACAGGGCAAGACCATTTTACCCTACCACAGTTGGAGGAACAAATAATAAAACCATGGTCAATGAGAGCAATACCACACATGCCAAACTAACAGGTTAGTAAACTTCTCAACAACTACCCCTTACTACACCAACCTATACAGGCATGGAAAAAAAATTGCAAAAAACTAGAATTCAATTGTCAGATCACAAAATTCCTCCCTATACAAGGGAATCCAGAATTTCCAGCAGGTATAGACACTAAAGTTTTTTGAATATGGCAGGAAAAGTGACTGCACACAGTGTCACAGATGGTAGAAAGTCTGGGATCCAGAGTTAAAACACTCCAAGACATGAGATTACAATATCTGCTTCCCCAAACGCACCATTTCGCCTACCTACCTGCAAGTGAAACATTACATTAATAGCTTATTACCCCACAAAGAACTCAAAGACTCGAGTTTGAGTGTTAACAGACTACTAAATGTGACTGCCCAGGGATCGACCACTATAACTATCACATATAAAATGCTCATAGATCGGGACAAAAAGGACACAATAACACATATAAGCGCAGAGTGGACTAAATTACTGGGAGCGGAGATATCTGCAGCCACAATAAAACAAAGCATCCAATCGACTAGGTCAGCCACCATGTCTGCAAACATCAGAGAATCTCACACCAGATTACTGGAAAAAGCATATACCACTCCAAAAATATATAAAAAAATGGGTTCCCCTAGCATCAGGTAAATGCCCAAAATGCTCATCAGAAGAAGCAGACCTTCTACACATGATTTGGGAGTGTCCCAAGCTGTAGAGATTCTGGGGCATGACCATACTTTGGATAAATTCCACATTACACCTCACACTAGAGGGCTCTCCCCGGCTGGTGGTCTTTCTGTCCCCCCTCGGAAAGATAATGTAATGCTCTAACTTACTGCCCCTTTAAGTATGGCCCTCCTCCTTCAGCCTATTTAAGCCAACACTTCCTCTAACACTCTGCTTAGGTATCTTCAATTGCAGAGAGTTCCCTTCCTGTGCAACTTACTGAAGCCAACCAACTACAGACTGCTGTTGCTTCTCAGTCTGTATCAGCTGCTAACCTACAGGAGCTGCAGCCTTTTTCACTGCTTCTGGATTCACTTTCAGTTTCTCTATAACAGCAGGACACTCAACACTGAAGCTGCATTGTTCCTCTCCTGCTGTCCGGAAAAGCCTTTAACCTTAACTACTGAATTACTGCTGGCAATCACTGCTCTAATGATCTATACAGGACTGCATTCCTTCCATAAGATAAGTTGTTTCCCTTACAATCTATGCTTATGTGTGCTGCTCATTAACTCTCACAAAGTCTGTGCTTGCTATAATATGTAATACAACAAATCTTGCTAGTTCTTTTTGCTAACAGCACACACACTAATCATCAACTTGTTATAACCTGTTGCTTAAATGGACTGCAATTAACAAACTTTGTCTCTAACTGTTATTGATGAACTACTAATCTAAAACAGAGATTGTTTGTTTATTTTTCCATTAATCTCAAGGCAGCCCTGTGTTCAGATAATATTTTCACATCTACCCACAACATTAGTATCAGCTGCTAGCCAGCTAACCTTAATTAACCAGCTATTGCTAGCAGTCTTGCCTGTTCTCTCAGACTCAGACTGCTACTGATAGTTAAATCAATTTGCAGTTTCCTATGGTGTGGTCTCTTGTCAATGATTCCACTTTAACAACAACTGCTAACAAACTCTGATATGACAGAATACCTAAGCCCAAAATAAAAAAAAAAATATATATATATATATATATATATATATATATATATATATTTCTATATATATACACATTGTGTAAAAAAAAAAAAAAAAAAACTTTTGAATTGTGTTTTCTTAATTTATATTTAAGCAACATGGAACCTGCTGAAATGAACACACACATTCTGAATTTGACTCACACAGTTGACATACTTACCCAGGGCCTGCAGGGCCTACAACGTGAGTTTCAACATTTAAAAGCAACTCTTACTACATTAACCTCTACTCACAACATCCCAGAGGCCCCTGAACCCTCAATTAGCCCCCCAGATACATTCTCTGGGGACAGATCCCAATTTAAAGATTTTAAAATTGCATGTACTCTATTGTTTATGATGAAACCAAAAACTTACCATTCTGAGCACATTAAAGTTTGTACAGTCATATCATACCTACGTGGGGATGCCAGAAGCTGGGCTAATGCCTTTATTGAAAACCAAGAGCCAATCCTAAATTCTTTGCAACAATTTTTCTCAGCAATGTCAACATTATACCAGGATATGGATAGTCAATTCACAGCAGAAACTGCTCTAAGGGCAGTCAAACAAGGGAAAAGACCTGTTGAAGATTATGTTATAGAATTTAAAAAATGGGCCCGTGACTCACAGTGGAATGACATTAGTCTGAGAAATCAGTTTAGACTTAACCTCTCTGAGAACCTCAAGGATGAACTCTCAAGGACAGAGCTACCCCCCACTCTTGAAGAACTTATTAAAACAGCTACCATCATCGATAGAAGACTCAGGGAAAGAAGAGCAGAACATTCCCATTTGGAACAGTCCTATAAGAGAAAGAGAAGACCACACCAGGATTCAACCCCTCAAGCCAATCCGCCTGTACCTATGGAAAAAAGTGTTATCCGTGGTCCTCTCACATCTGAAGAAAGACGTAGGAGAAAGCTCCAAAAACTATGCCTATACTGTGCTGCAAGTGACCATGAAGTCCGCTCGTGCCCAGTCCTAAATAAAAAAACTATTGGTACCTGCCTCCATTCAGTATCTTGTTTCTCTACACACTCCCCACATTCTGCTTATTGTACACTTCCCGTGTCTGTACAGTGGGACAAAAAGCTGCTACATCTAGAAGCAATTATTGACTCTGGAGCCTCTGCTAACTTCATAGATTCATCTGTGTTAATGAAATTCCTTCTGTTAAGAAATCTACTCCTGTGTCTCTCAGAATCTTTGATGGCTCCCTTGTCCCTAATGGTCCTATTACACATAACACAATACCATTACAAATGTGCTCTACCTCTGGACATACGGAACATATAACTTTTGACGTTATCTCTTCGCCTTTTTACCCTTTAATTCTTGGTTTACCCTGGTTAAGACTACATTGCCCTTCCATATCTTTGGATAGCCTACATGTGAATTTTAACTCTGACTACTGCAGTAAAACCTGTCTACAGCACCACCTACTACTACAGCCTTCTACTAATGTATTACCTGAACAGTACCAAGATTTCCATGATGTGTTCAGTAAAAAGGAAGCTGAAAGCCTGCCTCCCCATCGTCCTTATGATTGCCCTATCGACCTATTACCCGGCTCTAGTGTTCCTTACGGGCATGTCTACTCCTTGTCCGAACCAGAACTCGCTCAACTCAAGACCTACATAGATGATAATCTACGCAAGGGATTTATAAGACCGTCTACCTCTCCAGCTGGGGCTGGTATGTTTTTTGTGAGAAATAAAGATGCCACCATTCACCCTATTATAGATTACAGGCTTCTGAATAAAATAACTATAAAAAATAGGTACCCTCTTCCACTCATTCCTGACCTAGTGGAGAGGTTACAAAAGGCCAGAATTTTCACAAAGCTTGATCTACGGGGTGCCTACAACTTAGTGCGAATCAAGAGTGGTGATGAATGGAAAACAGCCTTCCGCACTAGATATGGCCTCTATGAGTACTTGGTGATGCCTTTTGGGCTTTGCAATGCCCCCGCCACTTTTCAGTTTTTTGTTAATGATATCTTTCGAGACCTATTGGATATTTGTGTCGTCATCTATTTAGATGATATCCTCATCTATTCATCTTCAGAAGAAGAACACATTAAACACGTCCGATGGGTCCTTGCCAGGCTTCAAACACACCGTCTGTATGCAAAGCTAGAGAAATGTACATTCCACTCTCAAAATATCAGTTTCCTAGGTTATAAGCTTACACCTGGTGAGATCCGAATGGAGGATGATAAGATTAAATCCATACTCAACTGGCCTACTCCTATCGATAAGAAATCACTACAACGTTTCCTCGGTTTCTCAAATTTCTATAGAAAATTCATAAGGAACTACTCGCACATTGTTAAACCTTTAACAAGACTCACTGGTACCACTACAGGATTCACATGGGACTCTGAAGCCCAACATGCCTTTGACAAACTTAAAAATGCCTTCACCTCTGAGCCTATACTTAAATTACCTGACCCTACTCTACAGTACATATTAGAGGTAGATGCCTCTGATTACGCAATTGGTGCTATACTTTCCCAAAGGACTTCCATCAGTACTCCAGTGCATCCCGTCGCCTATCACTCTAGAACTCTCACATCAGCCGAAATGAACTACCCTATCGCTGAAAAGGAGTTGCTGGCTATTAAGGTCGCCCTTGAGAACTGGAGACACCTATTGGAAGGCACTGACTTGCCCATTTTAATTTACACTGACCATCGTAACCTAGAATACCTCAAAACCACCAAGACTTTGTCATCTAGACAAGTTAGGTGGAGTCTTTTTTTTGATAGGTTTAACTATCTAATTACCTACCGTCCAGGTAGTGCCAATGGTAAGGCTGACTCGCTCTCCAGGATGTTTCCCAGGCCTCATTGTGCCACCACAACTACTATAATACCCACAGAACGGATTATAGCTCTCATAGCTGATTTTCCCTCAAGGATAAAACAAGCTTTGCTCAATGACCACTCCCTTCCGTCTTCAAATACTCTTACAAAAGGATCTGATCAGTTACTCTATAAGGAAGATAAATTATATATCCCAACTGAGCTACGACTTGAAATTCTCCAAACAATACATGACAACCCATTGTCTGGACACCCTGGACATTACAAAACCCTAGAACTCCTAAAAAGGAACTTCTGGTGGCCAAATATGTACAAAACAGTTTATGACTATATCAATACATGTACAGTCTGTGCAACCTCTAAACGACAGAGAGTTCCTCCATATGGACTTCTTATGTCTTTACCTATTCCAGAGAAACCTTGGAGCTCCATTTCAATGGATTTTGTGGTTGACTTACCCCCTTCTGCAGATTACACCACCATCCTGGTGGTTATTGATCAATTCACTAAGATGGTACACTTTGTTCCTTTAACCGAACTTCCAACTGCTCTAAAAACTGCACACATTTTCATTGAAAATATTGTACGTCTGCACGGTTTACCTAGCACCATCACTTCTGACAGGGGCGTACAATTTACCTCCAAATTTTGGAGAGAGCTATGTAGACTCCTCTCCATCCAGAACAACTTCACTAGTGCTTACCATCCCCAATCAAATGGACTTTCAGAAAGGACTAATCAGTGGTTGGAGCAGTTCTTGCGTTGTTACTGTTCTCATTTACAAGATGACTGGTCTACATTCTTGCCTTTGGCGGAGTTCTCCTTCAATAACACTCTCAGTTCCACTACTAAACTTACGCCTTTCTATGCCAACTATGGCTATCATCCAAATTTTCATTTCTTAAAACCTGACTCCAGCTATAATCCGACTGTCACAGAAACCCTAAATACCATCAAATCCGGATTCGAAGTTATACGCTCCAATATTAAAATAGCACAGTTAAGACAAAAACGATACATTGACCTACATCGACGCCATCCGCCAACTTTTAAGGTTGGTGACAGGGTTTGGTTATCAACCAAGAACTTAAAACTTGGAACTCCTTCAAAGAAACTCAGCGCCTTATTCATTGGTCCTTACTCCATCGCTAAGGTGATAAACCAAAATGCTGTACGCTTGACACTCCCAGCACATCTCCATATTCATCCAACCTTCCACGTTTCACTCCTTAAACCATACCTAGAGAACAAGTTTCCTGGGTGATCTCTTGCTCCTCCTGCTCCAGTTGTGATAGATGGCGATTTGGAATATGAGGTTGATCAAATATTGGACTCTAGATTGTGTAGAGGGAGACTCCAATACTTAGTCAGATGGAAGGGTTATGACTCGTCTGAAGATTCTTGGATTCCCGTCTCTGACCTGAGAGCCCCTCGTCTTCGTTCTGACTTCCACAAACGTTACCCTCTCAAGCCCTCGCAGCCCTGAGGTCTGCCTTACTCGGGGGGTCCTGTAATGCTCTAACTTACTGCCCCTTTAAGTATGGCCCTCCTCCTTCAGCCTATTTAAGCCAACACTTCCTCTAACACTCTGCTTAGGTATCTTCAATTGCAGAGAGTTCCCTTCCTGTGCAACTTACTGAAGCCAACCAACTACAGACTGCTGTTGCTTCTCAGTCTGTATCAGCTGCTAACCTACAGGAGCTGCAGCCTTTTTCACTGCTTCTGGATTCACTTTCAGTTTCTCTATAACAGCAGGACACTCCACACTGAAGCTGCATTGTTCCTCTCCTGCTGTCCGGAAAAGCCTTTAACCTTAACTACTGAATTACTGCTGGCAATCACTGCTCTAATGATCTATACAGGACTGCATTCCTTCCATAAGATAAGTTGTTTCCCTTACAATCTATGCTTATGTGTGCTGCTCATTAACTCTCACAAAGTCTGTGCTTGCTATAATATGTAATACAACAAATCTTGCTAGTTCTTTTTGCTAACAGCACACACACTAATCATCAACTTGTTATAACCTGTTGCTTAAATGGACTGCAATTAACAAACTTTGTCTCTAACTGTTATTGATGAACTACTAATCTAAAACAGAGATTGTTTGTTTATTTTTCCATTAATCTCAAGGCAGCCTTGTGTTCAGATAATATTTTCACATCTACCCACAACATTAGTATCAGCTGCTAGCCAGCTAACCTTAATTAACCAGCTATTGCTAGCAGTCTTGCCTGTTCTCTCAGACTCAGACTGCTACTGATAGTTAAATCAATTTGCAGTTTCCTATGGTGTGGTCTCTTGTCAATGATTCCACTCTAACAACAACTGCTAACAAACTCTGATATGACAGATAACTAAACAAGTAAGGTCACTATTCCTCAACGTACTCCTACAGGCTAGACACATGATTTTTCAGAACTGGCTAAAAGAAATGGTACCCACTTTAGCGAAACTGAAACTTAACATCCATATGCAAATGGTTCGGGAGCAATCTGACACTTTAAGAGACATGCAGAAGAGAACACCACATTTCATGAAAAAGTGGGAATATATTAAATATATTGGAATCTTAGAATATGTTAATTTTAATAAATTGTACTGGGTTTTCTGAATAATGATTACATCTGCTTTTAATTTAGCAAGTGTATTGAGAGTTCATTTTCACTTCAGTAATGTGTTTAAACATGCTGACAAATGAATCTCAGAACAGTATTCGGTGAGTCTCTACAAACAATAAAAGATAGGGCCAGATTACAAGTGGAGGAATAATGGAACATACTAATTAGTGTGCTAACCCTAAACCGCCATAAAATCTATTCATTTTAACCCCTAAACCTCCCTAGCCCCTGTCAAAATAAACCTCAAACCACCGTGAACAAATTGCAATTAACCCCATAATCACTAGACCTTTTAAACTCTTTAACCTCCTCTGCAATAAAACCCACAACTGCTAAAATCTGAAACACTATTAACCCCTGAACCTCCAAAAACAATTTGCGATAAAGTTCCTAACCACCATAAACCCCACAATTAAACCCCTAAGACCTCCACAACCTAAGTTGAACCAACCATTAAGAATGGACAATCCTATTAACTGGTTCAACCAACAGGATCAATTCCTATTCCTATTGGTTGGACTAACCATGCAATATAAAGGAAATAATTTCTACTGCCTGATTTAAATTTTACATTTTATAATTTTTTGGTTTAGGGTTTTTTAGGTTAAAGGAAAAGTAAACTATCATGTACCCGTATGCAGAATCGCACAGCCCAGCGAAAATTAGTTTAACTTTAATTCATCAATTTTTTTAATTATTATTATTTATATTCGTAATGTACCTTTCAAAACGCAATCCTATCTCGCTGTCACTCAGCCTGGATAAAAAAAAGAAGAACATTTATGCTTATCTGATAAATTTATTTCTTTTTAGACACGATGAGTCCACGGATCATCTTAATTACTAATGGGACACTCCCCTCCCGGTCAGCAGGAGGCGGCAAAGAGCACCACAGCACAAGCTGTTAAATATCACCTCCCCTCCCTCCCAACCCAGTCATTCGACCGAAGTAAAGGAGAGAAAGGAAGTAACAAGGTGCAGAGGTGTCTGAAGTTTATAAAAAATTTTCTTTTTAATGACACAATGAGTCCACGGATCATCTTTATTACTAATGGGAATCAATACCCAAGCTAGAATACACAGATGATACGGGAGGGACAAGACAGGGAACCTAAATGGAAGGCACCACTGCTTGAAGAACCTTTCTCCCACAAGTGGCCTCAGTCGAGGCAAAAGTGTTAAATTTGTAGAATTTTGAAAAAGTGTGAAGAGAGGACCAAGTTGCAGCCTTGCAAATCTGTTCCACCGAAGCTTCATTCTTGAATGCCCATGAGGAATCAACAGCCCTCGTGGAATGAGCCGTAACTCTCTCTGGAGGCTGCTGTCCAGCAGTCTCATATGCAAAACGTATGATACTCTTCAGCCAAAAAGAAAGAGAAGTAGCCATAGGTTTCTGTCCCTTACGTTTTCCTGAGAAAACTACAAACAAAGCAGAAGACTGACGAAAATCCTTAGTCGCCTGCAAGTAAAACTTTAAAGCACGAACCACGTTCAAATTGTGCAAAAGCCGTTCCTTCTGAGAAGTAGGATTAGGACACAAGGAAGGAACAACAATCTCCTGATTAATGTTCGGATCAGAAACTACTTTAGGAAGAAATCCTAATTTAGTACGTAAAACTAACTTATCAGAATGAAAAATAAGGTAAGGGGACTCATACTGCAATGCTGAGAGCACTGACATTCTGCGAGCAGAAGAAATAGCAACAAGAAATAAAACTTTCCAAGATAACAATTTAATATCTAAGAAAAGCATAGGCTCAAACTGAGCCCCTTGAAGAACTTTAAGAACTAAATTCAGACTCCATGGAGGAGTAATTGGTTTGAACACACGTCTGATCCTGACCAAGGCCTGACAAAATGATTGTACATCTAGAACATCAGCCAGACGTTTGTGTAATAAAATAGATAAGGCAGAGATTTGACCCTTTAGGGAACTTGTCGATAATCCTTTCTCCAAACCCTCTTGGGGGAAAGACAAAATTCTAGGAATCCTAACTCTACTCCATGAGTAACCCTTGGATTCACACCAGTAGAGATATTTACGCCATATCTTAACATATCTAGTTACAGGATCAAAGGGAGAATGGAAAGAATATTTTCCATCTTGAAGGACGGTACTCTGAGAAATTTGTTTAGACTCTTGAGATCTAAAATTGGCCTGAAGGTTCCCTCTTTTTTGGGAACCACAAACAGATTGGAATAAAATCCCAGACCCTGTTCCTGTATCGGAAAAGGAACAATCACTCCCAGGTCGGAGAGGTCTCATACACAGTGTAAGAACACCTCTCTTTTTGTCTGGTCTGCAGATAATCTTGAAAGCAGAAACCTGCCTCTGGGAGGAAAACTTTTGAACTCTATTTTGTATTCCTGGGACACTATTTCTATTGCCCAGGGATCCTGAACATCTCGAACCCAAGCCTGAGCGAAGAAGGAAAGATCCGGTCCCAGATCGGGGGCAGGCCCTTCATGCTGTCTTTGATTCAATAGCAGGCTTCTTGGATTGTTTTCCCTTATTCCTAGACTGATTGGGTCTCCATGAAGGTTTAGACTGTTCCTGCTTGGAGGCGGAAGAGGAAGAATTTCCCTTGAAATTTCGAAAGGAGCTAAAATTACTCTGTCGTCCTTTTTGTTTGTTTCTCTTATACTGAGGGAGAAGATGACCTTTACCTCCCGTGATATCAGAGATAATTTCCAGTCAAGCCAGGTCCAAACAAGGTCTTCCCCTTGTAAGGAATCGCTAAAAGCTTAGACTTAGAGGATACATTCGCAGACCAAGGTTTTAACCATAAGGCTCTGCAAGCTAGAACACAGAAACCTGAAATATTTGCTCCCAGTTTGATAACTTGAAGGGAAGCATCCGTTATAAAGGAATTAGCAAATTTAAGAGCTTTAATCCAATCCTGGATTTCGTCCAGTGGAGTTTCCGTCCTGATAGCATCAGACAACGCATCAAGCCAATATGCCGCAGCACTAGTGACGGTAGCAATGCACACAGCTGGCTGCCATTGTAAGCCCTGGTGTACATACATCTTTTTGAGTAACCCCTCTAATTTTTTGTCCATAGGATCTTTGAAAGCGCAACTATCCTCTATGGGAATAGTAGTTCTCTTAGCTAAGGTGGAAACAGCTCCTTCCACCTTGGGGACTGTTTGCCAAACCTCCTTAACCGAATCGGCTATGGGAAACATATTTTTAAATATAGGAGATGGAGAAAAAGGTATACCCGGTCTCTCCCACTCCTTAGCAATGATCTCAGAAGCTCGGTCTGGTACCGGAAAAACATCTGTTGAGGAAGGTACCTCAAAATATTTGTTCAGCTTACTGGATTTCTTGGGGGTAACAACGACCATGGAGTCGCTGTTATCCAAAGTAGCTAAAACCTCCTTAAGTAACAGACAGAGGTGTTTTAGCTTAAACCTGAAAGATACAACTTCAGTATCAGCAAGAGGCATTACACTGTCAGAATCTCAAATTAATTTCACCTTCAGATGCTACTACATTATCCTCCTCCTCAGGTTTCTTAAAGGGGGCATCTGAGATAGCAACAACTCCGTCAGAAACCTTGCTTACTGAATGTCTGATTTTCCTCTTACGCTTTCCCTGCAACATTGGAAAAGCAGACAAAACATCTGAAACTGAAGAAGACATGAAAGAGGCGATGTCTTTTAAAAAAACTCCAGCGGGAGCTAGAGAGGAAGCGCAGGGCACTGCATGTGAGGGCGGCAAAATCTGGGACGTATGAGGAGAAAGCTGCGGCATATATTGAACATTGTCATTAGATTCCTGAACAGCATCCTCTTTAGAAAATGTTGGTTCAGTAAAAAGTCTATCCCTGTAGTTTAAAGTTCTCTCAATACATGAGGAACAGAAAGGGATTGGTGGTTCCACATTAGCAACAAAACATAAAGAGCATGTGACACTTTGTAAGGTCTCTTGGTCCATTGTAATACACAATTAACTATTTTTATTTTATTAAGTAAATACAAAATTATAGAAAAAACTTTACTGTGCCTTTAAATAATAAACCGTAACTTTTTTTCCCAGAAAACTAAAACTTAGTCTAGAAAGGCATAACTCGCTAAAAAATGTTGCAGACACCTCTACACCTCAGCAACAACTTGCTGAGGTTCCTACCTCCTCTGAGCAGGAGCCAAATTATCTCCACAGACAGTCTCCGTTGTAAAATCGCTCCGGAATGAACCAGCAGCTAGACTAGAGATGCGTAGTCAGTCTCCGTTGAAATGCCGTTTAGCTATGTCGGGCAGTAAACAGACAACTGATTGCGTAGTATACTTGCTACTATACAGCGGAAAGAGAGGAGAAAAAGGGCGCGCAAATACTTGTTGCGTCCTAGAGGGCCTACCATCGCGGGCGTGTCACAAAGAATTTCCCGGTCGTTTATTTAAGTTATAAAACCGCCGGGAGATGTGGAACCACTGCATTAATCAAATCAGCCCCAGTGCCTGCGTCTGAGCTGTCAAAGTGTCCCCTATGTCCCTAGGGGAGTTTATGAGTCATACAACTATGAGGTCTGTCCCAATAATAAAGTGCCCAACCTTTTCCTGAGTTTATTATGTCCCCCAGAAATAAAGCCAGCACTTACCTCATGTGCTGCCTGACAGCAAGGCAACCTCCAGGTTTGAGAGGTCCTCTCCCTCACATGGACCTGAGAAATAAAAGAAATTCCTGAGTAAATATCCCTCAGGTTTTCAGCATAAGGGCAGCATCAATATATGGGAGGCGCAGTAAGAATTATGTCCCACAAGTTCCCATTGCTCTAAAGCCACCACTGCTCTACTGAAGAAACTGATATGGACTACGGCTACACCCCAGGACAAAGCAGCACAATCTTGTACTACTTTAAAAATAATAAACTCTTGATTGAAGAATCTTTTCTAACACCTAACTTTACCACTTCCTTACACTAATGTAGGCAAAGAGAATGACTGAGAAAAAACAGGGATTTCAATCCTTGGATTGAAAGGGGTGTACACTGTATAGCACTCTTGTCCTAAGGAGAGTGGCTAAAAGTTAGAACAATCATTAGGGAGGAGGAAAGCAGAGTTATCCGCAGATAATTTAAAATATAACCTTTATTGGGTATTACTTAAAAATAAGAATAAATCCACAAACAAACATATAATATGTTAAAAACACAGAATGTTGATGAGGTTATAATAGCTGCGTGTTCTATTCAACACAGAAAATGCCTCGTGATGTCAAGTCTAACCTTGGATTAAATTTCCAGGGTTGGGATAATGTAGAGTTCTAATTAATGAGAATAACAGAATATTTTAGAGTAGCTTTATTTAATACCTATTAAGACCTTAAGTATAGGTTTTCATCAGTAGGTGGTACCTTGTGTATAAAGTCATATTCAATGAACCCCAGTTTATGATCTCTATGGGGTGTACTATTGATACAGATCAAATGGCGTTCAATGTATCATCAGTGAAATGTTATAAAATTAGAAGAAATACAATACTCCTCTTTTATTCACTGTTATCATTAGTGTTGGATATTTCACATAGAAATATTATATTACTACCTAGGTTATGGGTATGTGATTATTTGTAAAGATTCCTGAGGAGGGAATTAAATACTCCTTCTTAGCATACTGTTATGACAAAATCCTCTTATAGAATTATCATGTAATTACCCAGGTTGTAAATATATATAGTTATCTATGCTGATTTCTAAGGCATATGCCTAATCGTTCCCAATTAAAAATAAGTATATGAAAAAATGTTTTAATAGGTTTATAAGTAGCTTGCTATCGTGTTACCAGTTGAATTTAATTACAAAAAACTATAACGGTTAATAGATATTCAGAGATTTGTACTGTGATAATTCCCAATGCTATAGTTTAAATACAGGTTTCAACGATACGTGCTATAATAACTTAATAATAATAGGATGTAACAGTTGGAGTATGTAACTTCTATATACTTCTATTGGAATAATATTCTTGTTTAACAGATCACCCACTTGAGATGTCTCATAATATATTATTAATATAGGCTACATCAATTCAATAGGTCTGTGTTGTGTTCTTACATCGATACTGGTGCAGCTTAGAAAACGTATGATCCGATTAGCATTCTTTCAATACACTGAACACACTGTTTAATTATAATACACTGAACACACTGTTTAATTATAATACACTGAACACACTGTTTAATTATAATACACTGAACACACTGTTTAATTATAATACACTGAACACACTGTTTAATTATAATACACTGAACACACTGTTTAATTATAATACACTGAACACACTGTTTAATTATAATACACTGAACACACTGTTTAATTATAATACACTGAACACACTGTTTAATTATAATACACTGAACACACTGTTTAATTATAATACACTGAACACACTGTTTAATTATAATACACTGAACACACTGTTTAATTATAATCGGCTTATAGCCGCAACTTCATTGGTGCCAAAAAGGTTATTTGTATCTACAGCGCTTATAAAATATATTGTCCGTATGATATTGCAATAAACAAACTGAGCACACTGTGAAGTTAATATCGGCACATAGCCGCAACATAAACTGTGTCAGAGGAATTTAAAAAAATTTTGAGCACACTGTGAAGTTAATATCGGTATATAGCCGCAACAAGAACTGTGTCAGAGTAATTTAAATTTTATATCATCATCGCTATTCGGTATAACTCCTCATCTAGCCCTCTGCAGTTAAAAAGTTTTGCTTTTTAGCATAACGACTAGCTAAGCCCTGACATGTTTCGCCACCATTGTGGCTTTTTCAAAGGGTACGGCGCGGCTATGTGCCGATATTAACTTCACAGTGTGCTCAGTTTGTTTATTGCAATATCATACGGACAATATATTTTATAAGCGCTGTAGATACAAATAACCTTTTTGGCACCAATGAAGTTGCGGCTATAAGCCGATTATAATTAAACAGTGTGTTCAGTGTATTATAATTAAACAGTGTGTTCAGTGTATTATAATTAAACAGTGTGTTCAGTGTATTATAATTAAACAGTGTGTTCAGTGTATTATAATTAAACAGTGTGTTCAGTGTATTATAATTAAACAGTGTGTTCAGTGTATTGAAAGAATGCTAATCGGATCATACGTTTTCTAAGCTGCACCAGTATCGATGTAAGAACACAACACAGACCTATTGAATTGATGTAGCCTATATTAATAATATATTATGAGACATCTCAAGTGGGTAATCTGTTAAACAAGAATATTATTCCAATAGAAGTATATAGAAGTTACATACTCCAACTGTTACATCCTATTATTATTAAGTTATTATAGCACGTATCGTTGAAACCTGTATTTAAACTATAGCATTGGGAATTATCACAGTACAAATCTCTGAATATCTATTAACCGTTATAGTTTTTTGTAATTAAATTCAACTGGTAACACGATAGCAAGCTACTTATAAACCTATTAAAACATTTTTTTCATATACTTATTTTTAATTGGGAACGATTAGGCATATGCCTTAGAAATCAGCATAGCTGATTTCTAATCAGCATAACTATATATATTCAGCATAACTATATATATTTACAACCTGGGTAATTACATGATAATTCTATAAGAGGATTTTGTCATAACAGTATGCTAAGAAGGAGTATTTAATTCCCTCCTCAGGAATCTTTACAAATAATCACATACCCATAACCTAGGTAGTAATATAATATTTCTATGTGAAATATCCAACACTAATGATAACAGTGAATAAAAGAGGAGTATTGTATTTCTTCTAATTTTATAACATTTCACTGATGATACATTGAACGCCATTTGATCTGTATCAATAGTACACCCCATAGAGATCATAAACTGGGGTTCATTGAATATGACTTTATACACAAGGTACCACCTACTGATGAAAACCTATACTTAAGGTCTTAATAGGTATTAAATAAAGCTATTTCAGCATAATACTGACTCTCAGCCTATTCTCATTAATTAGAACTCTACATTATCCCAACCCTGGAAATTTAATCCAAGGTTAGACTTGACATCACAAGGCATTTTCTGTTTTGAATAGAACACGCAGCTATTATAACCTCATCAACATTCTGTGTTTTTAACATATTATATGTTTGTTTGTGGATTTATTCTTATTTTTAAGTAATACCCAATAAAGGTTATATTTTAAATTATCTGCGGATAACTCTGCTTTCCTCCTCCCTAATGATTGTTCTAACTTTTAGCCACTCTCCTTAGGACAAGAGTGCTATACAGTGTACACCCCTTTCAATCCAAGGATTGAAATCCCTGTTTTTTCTTAGAATAAAATAAGTACACAGCACCTCACTCTGGAAACCATTTCAAAATTCACATATAAATTATTATTTCTCACAGAGGGTCCTAAGTACATCCATATAGTAGTGCCATTAGCCCTGTTCCTTTTTTTTTAAAGAGAATGAGGGGAGGTGACATTTAACAGTTTGTGCTGTTGTGCTCTTTGCCACCTCCTGCTGACCGGGAGGTGAGTGTCCCATTAGTAATTAAGATGATCTGTGGACTCATCGTGTCATTAAAGAAATTGTATTTTGGAATGATGAATATCTTCTTTCTCCTTTTCATTGGTCCCCCACTGGCGTCCCAACCGATTCACTTCACGCCCACAATTGACAATACGCATGCGTGTCTCATGGAATTCTCAGCCTCTATTGAAGTGCATTCATGAGACATTCATTTCAGATAGACTGTTTTTATCGTTTTGTTGACGCATGCGCAATAAAGGAGGCTTTGCTAGAACACGCATGGATGTACACGTAAGAGCGGGTGGGACTGCTCTTACGTGAGAAATAGAAAAAGCAGGAAATGAGCGGGTGGGAGGATGATGTGAAGAAAACGGTATGCGATTTATTATATAATTATATACAAAAGACCAATAAATTAAAAAAAAAAAAAGTTAGCGACTGCATTACTCTTTAGAAGATTAATGAATTACATTAATTGTGAAGCGCAAAATTAACTTTCACTTTAAGGGTCCCATGCTGTGGGTGGTTTTATTGAAGTGGGGGTCTTAAAGGGACAGGAAACCCCAAAATGTTCTTTCTTGATTTGGATAGAGCATACAAATTCAAACAACTTTCCAATTTACTTCTATTACCAAATTTGCTTCATTGTCCTGTTATCCTTTGCTGAAGGAGCAGCATTGCACTACTGACAGCAAGATAAACATCTAGTTAGCCAATCACAAGACACAAATGTGTTCAGGCACCAATCAGCAGATGGCTCACACTAGTGTAGGATATGTGCATATTATTTTTCAACAACGTATATCAAGAGAACAAAGCACATTTGAAAATAGAAGTGAATTTAAAAGTGTCTTAAAATAACATGCTCTATTTGAATCATGCAAGTTTAATTTTGACTTTATTATCCCTTTAAAGGTTAAATGGTTAGTTATGGTGATGGATCTGGTGGTTAATAGTATTAGAGTAAGTGGTTACATGTTCTTGCAATGGGGTTCTGGGGGTTAGGGCGTTTATTGTTATTGTGATTTATAGTGTTAGGAGGTCTAGTGGTTAGGGATGTTATGGTGATTTATTGTGTTAAGCGGTCTAGTGGTTGGGGGGTTTATTGTGATTTATAGTGTTAGGAGGTCTAGTGGTTAGGGGTGTTATTGTGATTTATAGTGTTAGGAGGTCTAGTGGTTAGGGGTGTTACTGTGATTGTGGTTTATAGTGTTAGGAGGTCTAGTGGTTAGGAGTGTTATTGTGATTGTGGTTTATAGTGTTATGAGATCTAGTGGTTAGGGGTTTATTATGATTGTGTTTTATAGTGTTAGGAGGTCTAGTGGTTAGGGGGTTTATTATGATTGTGGTTTATAGTGTTAGGAGGTCTAGTGGTTAGGGGTGTTATCGTGATTGTGGTTTATAGTGTTAGGAGATCTAGTGGTTAGGGGGTTTATTGTGATTGTGGTTTATAGTGTTAGGAGGTCTAGTGGTTAGGGGGTTTATTGTGATTGTGGTTTATAGTGTTAGGAGATCTAGTGGTTAGGGCGTTTATTGTGATTGTGGTTTATAGTGTTATGAGGTCTAGTGGTTAGGGGTGTTATCGTGATTGTGGTTTATAGTGTTAGGAGGTCTAGTGGTTAGGGGTTTATTATGATTGTGGTTTATAGTGTTAGGAAGTCTAGTGGTTAGGGATTTATTGTGATAGAGGTTATAGCAGTCAGGGTGATTTTTGCAGTAAGTGTTATGGGAGTTACAGGGTTTATTGCAATGGGAATTATGCTGGTTTATGGATTAATAGTGCGCCAGGGGATTTCTGTAAAAAAATAGCTCTTCTAATGTACTGAAATAGATTCCAGTCAATCAAGTTAAATCTCTTAAATTAAGTCATTTAAAAACAACTTGCTGGTTTCTAAGATTCCATTATAATAAGAGGGATTTCATAGCAACTGCAAGCACTTTCCCATAGCAGTTGTCACCATAATAACTAGCAATACTTCTTACCTTCATAAAATTTTACATCTTCATCGGTAACATATGCGTTAGCCCCCCAGGCAACAAGCTTATGGATATGTGATGGGTATGTTCCTGCTGCAGTAAGTGCAGTTATGCCACCATCGCTCCATCCTAGCAGAGAGAATCTCTCAAATTTGAGTGCCTGTGATAAAGGTACAGTATAGCTTTAAAATAGTGTAAAAAAAACAAACCTGATTTTTGATTGGAACAAACACTTTTTACATCATTTTATAAAAAGGCAAAAAAACACTCTACAGGGAGTGCAGAATTATTAGGCAAATTAGTATTTTGACCACATCATCCTCTTTATGCATGTTGTCTTACTCCAAGCTGTATAGGCTCGAAAGACTACTACCAATTAAGCATATTAGGTGATGTGCATCTCTGTAATGAGAAGGGGTGTGGTCTAATGACATCAACACCCTATATCAGGTGTGCATAATTATTAGGCAACTTCCTTTCCTTTGGCAAAATGGGTCAAAAGAAGGACTTGACAGGCTCAGAAAAGTAAAAAATAGTGAGATATCTTGCAGAGGGATGCAGCACTCTTAAAATTGCAAAGCTTCTGAAGCGTGATCATCGAACAATCAAGCGTTTCATTCAAAATAGTCAACAGGGTCGCAAGAAGCGTGTGGAAAAACCAAGGCGCAAAATAACTGCCCATGAACTGAGAAAAGTCAAGCGTGCAGCTGCCAAGATGCCACTTGCCACCAGTTTGGCCATATTTCAGAGCTGCAACATCACTGGAGTGCCCAAAAGCACAAGGTGTGCAATACTCAGAGACATGGCCAAGGTAAGAAAGGCTGAAAGACGACCACCACTGAAGAAGACACACAAGCTGAAACGTCAAGACTGGGCCAAGAAATATCTCAAGACTGATTTTTCTAAGGTTTTATGGACTGATGAAATGAGAGTGAGTCTTGATGGGCCAGATGGATGGACCCGTGGCTGGATTGGTAAAGGGCAGAGAGCTCCAGTCTGACTCAGACGCCAGCAAGGTGGAGGTGGAGTACTGGTTTGGGCTGGTATCATCAAAGATGAGCTTGTGGGGCCTTTTCGGGTTGAGGATGGAGTCAAGCTCAACTCCCAGTCCTACTGCCAGTTTCTGGAAGACACCTTCTTCAAGCAGTGGTACAGGAAGAAGTCTGTATCCTTCAAGAAAAACATGATTTTCATGCAGGACAATGCTCCATCACACGCGTCCAAGTACTCCACAGCGTGGCTGGCAAGAAAGAGTATAAAAGAAGAAAATCTAATGACATGGCCTCCTTGTTCACCTGATCTGAACCCCATTGAGAACCTGTGGTCCATCATCAAATGTGAGATTTACAAGGAGGGAAAACAGTACACCTCTCTGAACAGTGTCTGGGAGGCTGTGGTTGCTGCTGCACGCAATGTTGATGGTGAACAGATCAAAACACTGACAGAATCCATGGATGGCAGGCTTTTGAGTGTCCTTGCAAAGAAAGGTGGCTATATTGGTCACTGATTTGTTTTTGATTTGTTTTTGAATGTCAGAAATGTATATTTGTGAATGTTGAGATGTTATATTGGTTTCACTGGTAAAAATAAATAATTGAAATGGGTATATATTTGTTTTTTGTTAAGTTGCCTAATAATTATGCACAGTAATAGTCACCTGCACACACAGATATCCCCCTAAAATAGCTAAAACTAAAAACAAACTAAAAACTACTTCCAAAAATATTCAGCTTTGATATTAATGAGTTTTTTGGGTTCATTGAGAACAAGGTTGTTGTTCAATAATAAAATTAATCCTCAAAAATACAACTTGCCTAATAATTCTGCACTCCCTGTAGTAATATATACACAGAGGTCATGAAAATATAATCCTAGAAGTCAGGTCCAAATTATGGAGCCGGAAAGGTAAGGACTTGACAGAGATACATTGAGGCCTAGTTATCAACGTGTCTACTTTACCTGCCTTCGCCGCCCCAATACGCCCGCCTAAGCTCGCCTACTATCGCCACCGCGGACCTGCAAAATTTCGCCTAAGTTATCAAAAAAGCTGTCAAAAAGCTGCGCACCAAGTACGGGGCGATGAGCAGCGGACTGTGAGAGTTATCACTCATCCGATCTCGCTGCTCTTCGGCTTTTTGACAGCTTTATTGATACCCCTGTCACTAAGCACCCACACTAACTACACTGTTCTACCCCCTATACCGGCACCCCTGGAGCCCCCCGCAACTAAATAAAGTTATTAACCCCTAAATCGCCGCTCCTAGACCCCACCGCAACTATAATAAATGTATTAACCCCTAAACCGCCGCTCCCGGACCCCGCCGCCACCTACATTATACCTAGTAACCCCTATCCTGCCCCCCCTATACCGCCGCCACCTATAATAAATTTATTAACCCCTATCCTGCGGATCCCGGACCTCGCCGCAACTAAATAAATAGTTTAACCCCTAAACCTCCGCTCCCGGACCCCGCCGCAACCTATATTAAATTTATTAACCCCTAATCTGCCCCCCCTATACCGTTGCCACCTATAATAAATTTATTAACCCCTATCCTGCCCCCCCCTACACCGCCGCCACTGTAATAAAATTATTAACCCCTAAACCTAAGTCTAACCCTAACACCCCCCTAACTTAAATATTAATTAAATAAATCTAAATAATATTTCTATTATTAACTAAATTAATCCTATTTAAAACTAAATACTTACCTATAAAATAAACCCTAAGATAGCTACAATATAAATAATAATTATATTGTAGCTATTTTAGGATTTATTTTTATTTTACAGGCAAATTTCAATTTATTTTAAATAGGTACAATAGCTATTAAATAGTTAATAACTATTTAATAGCTACCTAGCTAAAATAAAGAGAAATTTACCTGTAAAATAAAAACTAACCTAAGTTACAATTACACCTAACACTACACTATACTTTAATAAATTATTCCTATTTAAAACTAAATACTTACCTGTAAAATAAACCCTAAGATAGCTACAATGTAATTAATAATTACATTGTAGCTATTTTAGGATTTATATTTATTTTACAGGTAACTTTGTATTTATTTTAGCTAGTTAGAATAGTTATTAAATAGTTATTAACTATTTAATAACTACCTAGCTAAAAGAAATACAAAATCACCTGTAAAATAAATCCTAACCTAAGTTACAATTAAACCTAACACTACACTATCATTAAATTAGTTAAATAAATTAGCTACAAATAACTACAATTAAATTCAATTAAATAAACTAACTAAAGTACAACAAATAAAAAAAGCTAAGTTACAAAAAATAAAAAAAAATAAGTTACAAACATTTAAAAAATATTACAACAATTTTAAGCTACTTACACCTAATCTAAGCCCCCTAATAAAATAACAAAGCCCCCCAAAATAAAAAAATTCCCTACCCTATTCTACATTAAAAAGTTACGAGGTTCTCGGGAATCTATCAAGTCTTCTTACAGGACAGAATGCTAAAGGTGCAATCCCTGGCTATTGACGGATGGGAAAGAGAGGGAATTGGTGGGATCACGGTGGAGGGAGCTCGGGGAGCACTGGAAAAAGTCAGAAAGGCTACTCTTTCCGCAGCCCTTAGAGAAACTCAGATAAAATTCCTGCACAGAGCCTACTTGACCCCTGACAGACTGGCTAAATGGGTACCGGATCACCCTAATAAATGCTCTAAATGTTCAGCTGGAGCCCCTGGCCTGATACATTGTATATGGGAATGCACAGTGATAAGATAATTTTGGCACCAAATACAATATTGGATCAACAGAAAACTGAAAGTTTCAATTTCTCTGGTACCCACTAATGTCCTGTTCCTTACCTGGGACACCCAACATAGACAGTGTGGCTCAGAGCTGACAATGACTGTTTTACTTGCACGAAAATGCATTCTTCAACATTGGACTAAGAGGACAAAACCGACTATAGCACACTTTCGTAATCTTCTTCAAACGCAACTATTTATAGAACAAATAGACACGAGAGTGGACGTAGGCAACAGACTTAACCTGTTCCTAAAGAAATGGCGCAGATTAATACTAACCTTCGAATTGCAAATTCAGAGGCAGATATTGTTGCCTTTTCGCCACACTGAAATATTCCTAGAAAGCTCCCTGAGGGGGGAGTGGACACATATATTCCCCGTAACGGACTCATAAAGGAGAGAGAAAGACTGAGAAAGACGAATGTGATCTTTGCTCCAAAAGGAGCCCCTGATAGAGAGAGAGGAAGGACTTTTTTTTTTTTCTTCACACTGAGCACTAACCAGAGGCGCAACAGACTATTGTGACGAACTTTAAGTTCTAGATTAAGAGGTGTGGGAGGGTGTGGGATTTGGTTAGTTCTAGTTGGGAAGGTTGGGAGGGAGGTTTGGGATGGGTTTATCAAATTCAAAAATTAGAGTTAACTACTGGTGAACACTGCTGAAACTTCATGTGTGTTACAAACATCTAAATTGCTGTTTTGATGAGAAATGCTTAATGACTTTGTGCCCAACTGCGATTGGGCTTGACTTGTATTTAATAGATGTGAATTTTGTTCTTCACCTATGTTGCTCTTAATAAAAAGAATTTAAAAAAAAAAAAAAAAGTTACGAGCTCTTTTGCCTTACCAGCCCTTAAAAGGGCCTTTTGCGGGGCATGCCCCAAAGAAAACAGCTCTTTTGCCTGTAAAATAAAAATACAACCCCCCCAACATTAAAACCCACCACCCACATACCCCTAATCTAACCCAAACCCCCCTTAAATAAATCTAACACTACCCCCTGAAGATCATCCTACCTTGAGCCGTCTTCAGCCAGCCGACCACCGATGGAACCGAAGAGGAGATCCGGAGAGGCAGAAGTCATCATCCAGGCGGCGCTGAAGAAGTCTTCCATCCGATTGAAGTCTTCATCCAAGCGGCGTCTTCAATCTTCATCCATCCGGAGCGGAGCCATCTTCAGACGAGCCGACGCGGAGCCATCCTCTTCTTCCCGACGACTAACGACAAATGAAGGTTCCTTTAAGGGACGTCATCCAAGATGGCGTCCCTTCAATTCCGATTGGCTGATAGGATTCTATCAGCCAATTAGAATTAAGGTAGGAAAAATCTGATTGGCTGATTGAATCAGCCAATCAGATTGAAGTTCAATCCGATTGGCTGATCCAATCAGCCAATCAGATTGAGCTCGCATTCTATTGGCTGATCGGAACAGCCAATAGAATGCGAGCTCAATCTGTCGTCGGGAAGAAGAGGATGGCTCCGCGTCGGCTCGTCTGAAGATGGCTCCGCTCCGCTCCGGATGGATGAAGATTGAAGACGCCGCTTGGATGAAGACTTCAATCGGATGGAAGACTTCTTCAGCGCCGCCTGGATGATGACTTCTGCCGCTCCGGATCTCCTCTTCGGTTCCATCGGTGGTCGGCTGGCTGAAGACGGCTCAAGGTAGGATGATCTTCAGGGGGGTAGTGTTAGGTTTATTTAAGGGGGGTTTGGGTTAGATTAGGGGTATGTGGGTGGTGGGTTTTAATGTTGGGGGGGTTGTATTTTTATTTTACAGGCAAAAGAGCTGTTTTCTTTGGGGCATGCCCCACAAAAGGCCCTTTTAAGGGCTGGTAAGGTAAAAGAGCTAGTAACTTTTTAATGTAGAATAGGGTAGGGAATTTTTTTATTTTGGGGGGCTTTGTTATTTTATTAGGGGGCTTAGATTAGGTGTAAGTAGCTTAAAATTGTTGTAATATTTTTTAAATGTTTGTAACTTATTTTTTTTATTTTTTGTAACTTAGCTTTTTTTATTTTTTGTACTTTAGTTAGTTTATTTAATTGAATTTAATTGTAGTTATTTGTAGCTCATTTATTTAACTAATTTAATGATAGTGTAGTGTTAGGTTTAATTGTAACTTAGGTTAGGATTTATTTTACAGGTGATTTTGTATTTCTTTTAGCTAGGTAGTTATTAAATAGTTAATAACTATTTAATAACTATTCTAACTAGCTAAAATAAATACAGTTACCTGTAAAATAAATATAAATCCTAAAATAGCTACAATGTAATTATTAATTACATTGTAGCTATCTTAGGGTTTATTTTACAGGTAAGTATTTAGTTTTAAATAGGAATAATTTATTAAAGTATAGTGTAGTGTTAGGTGTAATTGTAACTTAGGTTAGTTTTTATTTTACAGGTAAATTTCTCTTTATTTTAGCTAGGTAGCTATTAAATAGTTATTAACTATTTAATAGCTATTGTACCTAGTTAAAATAAATTGAAATTTGCCTGTAAAATAAAAATAAATCCTAAGATAGCTACAATATAATTATTATTTATATTGTAGCTATATTAGGGTTTATTTTAAAGGTAAGTATTTAGTTTTAAATAGGATTAATTTAGTTAATAATAGAAATATTATTTAGATTTATTTAATTAATATTTAAGTTAGGGGGGTGTTAGGGTTAGTGTTAGACTTAGGTTTAGGGGTTAACAATTTTATTACAGTGGCGGCAGTGTAGGGGGGGCAGGATAGGGGTTAATAAATTTATTATAGGTGGCGACGGTGTAGGGGGGGCAGGATAGGGGTTAATAACTTTATTATAGGTGGCGATGGTGTAGGGGGGGCAGGATAAGGGTTAATAAATTTATAATATTGGCGGCGGTGTAGGGGGAGCAGGATAGGGGTTAATAGGTATAATGTAGGTGGCGGCGGGGTCCGGGAGCGGCGGTTTAGGGGTTAATACATATATTATAGTTGCGGCGGGGACCGGCTTAGGGGTTAACATATTTATTATAACTTGCAGTGGGCTCCGGGAGCGGCGGTTTAGGGGGTAATAACTTTTTTAGTTGCGGCGGTGTAGGGGGGACAGATTAGGGGTGTTTAGACTCGGGGTACATGTTAGGGTGTTAGGTGCAGACGTTTCCCATAGGAATCAATGGGATGTCTGGCAGCAGCGAACATGAACTTTCGCTATGGTCAGACTCCCATTGATTCCTATGGGATCCGCCGCCACCAGGGCGGCGGTTTGAAAACCAGGTACGCTGGGCCGGAAAAGTGCCGAGCGTACCTGCTAGTTTTTTGATAACTAGCAAAAGTAGTCAAATTGTGCCGAACTTGTGTTCGGAACATCTGTAGTGACGTAAGAATCGATCTGTGTCGGACTGAGTCCGGCGGATCGAAGCTTACGTCACTATATTCTACTTTTGCCGGTGTTTAGGGCTTGATAACTAAGGCGAATCAGCCTCGCCACAAATACGATGCAGAATTCCAGCGTATTTGAGGTTGACGGCTTGATAACTAGGGGCCATTGTGTTTTTCAAAAAAGTTGTAGAAACCAGAAGTAACATTTCAACTACTGGATATAGATATTCTGACTCCAATTAGTATATTTTAGTAAGGTATAGATTTCTACAAAATAAAAAGCAGTTGTATGTCTGTTGTAGTTGTCTAGAGAAGAGAAACAAACAAATTAGGATAAGATGTAAACATTTTCCTCCATAAGTCAAAATATTACTGTGTTACCATTTTTGTTGTTAAAGGGATACTCAACCCAATTTTTATTCTTTAATGATTCAGATAGAGCATTCAATTTTAAACAACTTTCTAATTTACTCCTAGTATCAATTTTGCTTCGTCCTCTTGCTATCTTTATTTGAAAAGCAGGAATGCAATGCTTGGGAGCCGTCCCATTTTCGGTTCAGCACCTGGGTTGCGCTTGCTGATGGGTGGCTAAATGTAGCCACCAATAAGCATACGCTATCCAGGGTGCTGAACCTAACATGGGTCGGCTCCTAAGCGTTACATTCCTGCTTTTCAAATAAAGATAGCAAGGGAACAAAGAAAAATTGATGATAGGAGTAAATTAGAAAGTTGCTTAAAATTGCATGCTCTATCTGAATCATGAAAGAAAAAAATTTGGGTTTAGTATCCCTTTAATATTTTGTTCTACTGGATATAGTCAGTGTTTTTCCTATATACTTCTCATCACAACTTGAAACTGTAATTAATCTACACCAATATGTATCTATAGATTTGCATGTGTGTCACTAAACACATATTTGTAAAAGAATGGCACTGCATCCAGGTTGTTATTTATTATCAAGAGTAGGATGACAAAAGAACCCTGTTTTGTTTTAAACTAGATTCTTTAATCCTACAGATATTGGTTATGCTTCTGATTTTTCAGAAAAGCTTTTATGAAAGGGTTTCATATAAAATAAGCTTTTTGAATCATAGTATTATGTGGCCACCTTTAAAATTAACATTTCTCACAAAAGGTCTGCAACTAATTAACATATTGCCCTCATACTTTTAAAAATCTGTGAAAAACACTGTGCGGCTTTGTTTATAAATTTTCTTCCATTTAAATTGTTCCCAATGATCCATTTTACCTACTGGAGTGTATTAAATTGTTTACAAGTAGCTTCTTTACCCTTATTTTGGCATTTGAAATAGCTGATTTAGCTTGTGGTATCCAAACCTATACTGAAAGTTTTGATACTGGAGTCTCAGCTATTAAATAGCCTAAGTAAACACAGCCAGCAGAAGAAATTAAACTCACAGTGGGGTGCAGGATAGTTATATAATAAAATGATAATTTCCCATTGTTCTCTTTATGTATTGAGCTTTAGTTTTCCAGACAAATATAAGATAAGGGAGCACGTGTGTGTACACAAAGTGATAACATAATGAGAACTGATATTACCTGAAGCTCAACCCATTGTAATAGGCTGTGGTTTAAAAGCACAAAACCAGCTACTTCATATACACAAATAAACCTGAAAATGCACGTTATACCTGCTGCAGAGTATAAAAAGTCATTGAAAATGCATTAATCTAAAAACAATTTTACAGTGTACTGTCCCTTTATTACGCTTACTCAAAATAGTATTAGCAGTAGTAACAATAACAACAACAACAACAAATAAAGAAGGCACTGCAATTATAAAAACATTTCCATTTGTAGAACTTAATACATTGTTTACTTGTAGGTTTTGTCAGAGTATATAAATATTATGATGAATATTACATATGTGTATATATATATATATATATATATGTATATTTTATACACTGTATATGTTAGATGAGACCTCAGGATTAATTGAACATGAGTTTGTTGAACACAGCTTCTAATACACGTCTATCAGGATTGACGATCAGTAGAGCCTTTTTGAAACACAAACATTTCTTTTCTAAAGGAAATAGCTCAGTGACCCTATTCATTTGACTATATATGCAGATTTTTATAACCTCAGAACATTTGGTGAGGTGAGAAAAGAATGTGTTCAAGGACCCCTTTGGAATTTGACACGTGTGATACAACAGTTCTATCTCACTGAATCTCTATTTGAAGACTTACTGCAAAAACCCCTCTTGGGGGAAGGTGACACAAATAAAATCAAATACACATCTGCACTGCTGGCTAAACAGGAAATATGCTGTTTTAAAGACTCTTACAACTCCTCATGGATTGACCCCATGTGGTGAGTATGAGACAAAAAGTCTGGCAACTGAAGTTACTGAAAAGTTAGAATGTTAGGATAATACAGTGAAGGCCCATGACTTACATTATGATTTCAAAACAACTATATATATATTTTAATGGATATGAGATGTATATTTATGTGATATCAAACATTAACATCTAAATATATATATATATGGAAAGTAAAAGATTGAATGATATATATATGTATATATATATATATATATATATTTTGAAGGCATGAATATCTTAGCCTCTGTGTGTTTAAGAACATGAATAGATGTTTATGGACCTGAAGAGAAGTGATTATTAACATTTATTTTTATTTCAGATCGACATAAACAGGATTTATGTATTCAGGAAGAAATACACAGAAATGTCACATACTATATCTGGGTGGATGCAAATATCAGGAGTTTTAAATACTACCAATCTGGAGATATAAAAATAAGATGTTATTTGCAAAGAAATGCCAGAATACTGATAAAATTATAATGCATTTTAAGCTAATAATTAGCAGTGTTAAATTACCTTAATATAATAAAATGTTAATAATATAACATATTTGGTATCAGAATAATCAGAAAAAATAACCTAATATTAACCATCTGTAATTGGGGTTATATATGATTAATGCAGAGAGTGTGATCTGATTAAATAACCATTTTATAAAAAAAAAATTAACTTGCTTAAAAATGTCAGAAATGCTGTATTGTATTGCTATGTTGTACTGTATGCTGCCACCTGGTGTTATGTTGCGAGAACTACAGCCAGAAGGTTCTTTCTGGCTGTTAAAAATGAAATTTCCAAGGGCCAATCCGATTTAGACTTCCCAGATAACCAATGGGAAGGTCAGCTTCCGTAGTGCCACCCACATGATGTCATCAATGATTATATAATGGGAGTGTTGAATGCACAAGAGAGAGTTGTCTGTAACTTGTTGAAAATTAGTGATCTGATTTTGGCTGCGATATACCTGAAAAAAAAAAAGTTCACTTCAGCAAGGAGCTTAAAACTTATCCTTGATTTGTGCAAAAACCTTCTTTCAAATGAGATGACCTAAAGACCGCTACGAATTGGTTCAAAATTGGTGAAGTATATTGTATTTTAAATTGGTAGTTATAAGCCTAGGTTTTGTTCAAATCTGTGTCTGAATTGGCTAAGTAACTCATCTATACAAGTTCTGATATTGTCGGTTAATTTTGTATTAGGATAAATTGCAGTTAAATAGCAGAATATATATTTTATCCTATTGTTTTATAAACACTGTTTAGAATTGTATTGCTTGGATGTTAAAGGTTTTTAGTCCCATTGTGTTAAATAAATAAGGCTGAATTGTGAAGGTATATTGTTCTGGGTTTTGTAAGAAGAATAGCATATCTTAAGAGTTGGTTCTAACGCATATAAACTTTTATTTAGTTTCCTTTTATTGCAAATATAGTTCAATATGTTTATGGATATTAACTAAATAAAAGAATTCAGATATTTATATTAATTGTATGGTCTAGTAGGTGCATGGTTGATAAGGGTTTCTATTTCTTTGTATTGTGTTTATAACCCTGCCATAAACTTATATATATTATTTGGATAGCACTACTAAGATTTTCATAAATATACTGACATAATAATTGGAGGCATTGCATGAGATTTAATAATATCCATCATAATTGATATAATATATTTGTAAGTAAACAGAAATTATTATAAAAGAGAAAAAAAAAAAAAAAAAAAAAATTCATATTTCGATATTAATATTTTGAAGATATATTTTTTTTTGAAAAGTTGAAATATTAATTTTCATATTTCGAGATTGACATTAATATCTTGAAATATTATTAAAGATTAATTTTGAAAAATTAATAAAAATATTAATTTTTCATATTTCAATATTAGTCAAAAATATTAATTTTTCATATTTTCAAAGTTAATCAAAAATATTAATTTTTCATATTTCGGAATATTAATTTTTCATATTTCAAAATTAATAATATTTTTTTTTTTTTTGAAATATAAAATTTTTTCTCTCTTTTTATTGGCAAAAATTGTATTAGCATTTTAGTTAAATAAATACTAAACCAATACAATAATGTCTGTAGCCAGAAGTGACTCATTTAATTCTATACATAGCAATGAAATTGGTCCCATAACCATACCTATTACTAAAGGTCAGGTCCTTAAGAAAGATATCTTAAGTTACCTTAAAGGGAAGTTTAATATTGCGGGTGAATTAAATGATTTTATGGATATGCTTGAAACTAGGGCTAAAAATATTACCGTTAATAATAATATGTGGAATGAAGAGAATGAATTCTTCCAGGAATTATTAATGATTAATCAATGCGAAGCTCCCAAAAAGCGAGACGAACTAATACTAAAATCCTGGCCCCTTTTAATATGCATAATTGACGAAATGTCGTTTTGTGTCACAGACAAACGATTGGAAATACAGGAGCTAGAAAATAGTATTCGTTCCTCGCGCAGACGCGAAGAGGGTTTAAAAATAGCCAAAAATAAAATGGATGAATTTGCCCAAAACCTAGCCACCTTAGATAAGCACAATATGGACTTAATCGCGCAGATACAAGATTTAAATAAACAGCTTGCGCAAAGCCAGAGAGAACTAAGCGATTTAAAAAGGTCATATCGCCATAATGAAAACCCCTATATTAGCAATGAGAATAATACAGATAATGCTAACTCCTTTAGCGAACGCGTCAGGGACGAGGTACGAAAATATATAGAACAACATAGACAAATGACCCCTAACGGGTCAGAAGTAGATTTCCCAAATAGACAATCCCCTCAGGATGTAAATCCAGAGGACAGCTGTAGTGCAGCTGATGCGGGGGAGGGAAACTCTAACAGAGAATCCCAAAATAAGTCTGATAAAGTCTATGATTCCCATAAAATAATCACCTTCGTACAACGCGCAGTACCTATATTCTCCAATAAGGGAACAACATCTGTAATTGATCATTTACAGGCTTTTGAAAATGCGTTAGCTATAATGAATGTTACAAGTGAGAAATTGAAAATTGAATTTCTGCCTTGGGTATTTGACAGTAAGCATCACAAATTCTTTGCTTCACTAAAGGATATGAATATTCATTCCTGGAATGGGGTAAAACAACAATGCAGAAAAGAATTCGGGCAATATCGCACTAAAACTGCCGCGAAAATAGCGGTATATGGTTTAAAGTGTCGTGCGAATCAGAGTCCAGTCGAATTCCTTTCTGTATTGAAAAATGCGTACAGTATGGCTGAAGATAATCCCAGATTTGATGGCTCAGAATTTGTAAATTTATTTTTTGAAGCACTACCTACACCCATCAAAATTAACTTAGCTAGAGATTTTGATGAGGACTGCTCATTGGAATGGCTGATCAAAGAGAGTACAAAATTATACTCTATTCAGCAATCCAGTGAACAGGGGGTTAAAAAGGAGTCAAAACCCAAAATTGTGGCAGAAACTAGGGTATCACCTAGCCCCCTCAATTTGGAGTCTAACAAGAGGACTTATGCAGAGGTGGCCAGTCAAAACAGGCCATCTCCACAGAGGTTTAATTCTGCCCCTCCCCCTACACAGGTTGAGGTGCAGGGAGACTATAACCAAAGTGGGGGACATAATCAGGTGAATAATTACTCACAAAGAGAATACTCACCAAATAATTGGTATCCGCGCAAGGGTAGATACAATAAACGGCGAAGATATTCTCAGGGTAACCAGACACCCCAGGTATATAATGCTCCCCAAAATATTAATACTGAACAAGCTGAACCCCAGGGGCAACCACGCCAGAATAGAAATAGTGGCCCTGATTCTGAGGGAACGCAATGGTCCAGGAATCAGTACAATGGGGCACCAAGAGATAGGCCCAGGGGTAGAGGTAACTTGTACAATCAGGTAGATATGCTGTTTACCCAATTAAATCGGTTGAGCGAACAAATCGCTAATATGAGTCAAAAATCTACGGCTCAGCAACCGAACAATACTTTTTTAGGGGTACAGCCAGTGGTCAGCAGTGGACCACAGGCACAGTCATAAATACTGCAGTATCACCTGAAGGGGAGGGGAGAGATATACAAAATGTAGTAATAAATATCAATGATACTAATCATGTTATCTCCCCACAGACCGGAAACGGACAAATTAGCTGTGACAATGAGCGACATCAGCCGGAAAAAGTTAACAAATCTCTTCCTTTGCAGCTCTCTCTTAACCTTGTTTCCACAGATGCAGTACAAAAGAATCCAGCCGACCCTGTCATAGAGGAAACAGGTAGGTATGAAGCTTCTTCTGCATCGGAAAGCATGGCAAACTCAGGTAATACGTGGCGAAGCCCACAAATGTATGAGAATGCAAATTTTATGTGTGAAATGATAGAAACTGCAGGAAGATATTATGTACTAGTTGAGCTGCAAGATTCAGTCTCCAACCCTATCAGGGGATTAATTGACACTGGGTCACAGGCAACTATCTTATCCCACAGATACTACACACAGCTAAATGAGCTAACACCCCACAAACCTAAAATAAAAGAATTTGACGGTTCTCTGATAAGTGTTGGGGGTGATTCCCTAAAAGTCTACGGTATTGCCTGGTTAAAATTTAAATTGGGGAACAGGGTCATAAGACACCCTGTCATTATAGTGGATCTGCCAACTGATCGTTTAATTATTGGTAGTGATCTCCTGAAGCGATTAAGCACCATAATTGATTGCATAAATAATGTAATTTGGTCGCAAGTTAAACGGCCTATCAATTATGAAAAATCTGGTAGATCTCGCACCCGACACAGCTGTCACGTGGTGGAAGAGAAACCAGATGCTGTGGAGATTCATTTCAGGAATAACTCTACACCTGAAATCACTATTCTACAAATAGATGATCAGACTCCTTTTAGTGGCTCTGATGGTAATACTTTTAAAATATCGCCTGGAAAGATAGCGAATATCTCCCTAGATGGCGATATATTAACCATATCACTCCACAAGGGGGATCCTAAAATCCCTAAAGGGGGAGACCATGCTCAATACCTCACAGGGATTGAGAGAGTTAAAGAGGATCTATTTATCCCTATACAAGTACATGACCTTGGTAAAACCAAGTATGCTAAAATAAACCTAAAACAGGAAGCTAGCTATATAAGCGAAGGTTTATTAGAGCAAATAGCTGAACCTAAAGTGATTAAATATCTTTCTCCCCAAGACCACTGTGTCAACGGCCTGGATGACAGGTCTGAAAGCTATAACATCACAGCTAAGTGCTTATTATCTATCTCTCTTGGTAATAAGTCAGTGAAGCACCTGTTTTTAGTTTTAAATACTCCCCATAATCAAATATACATTGGCAATGATATCTTACATAGATATGCCATACAAATAGATCTGATTAATTCTTGCCTCTGGAGCAGGTTAAAGGGGGACCCTGAAGTATTTCAGGATGAAAATGCAGCCCTGAAATCAAACCAGCAATTGCCATATGCTGTGAATATGCAGGTATCTAGCGATGTTATAATTCCTGCTGGGGCTGATAAATTTCTGTTACCCTTACAGGTAAAGAGAGGTCAGAAATTAAAAACTTCTGAAACACTGATTTGCCTCTCCCATAGAATACAAAATCTGGGTGTCACAGTAACCTACACTCCTATGGTGAATATTGGAACTGTTCCAATACATATTATTGTGCATAACATGACCCCACAGGATATAACATTATCCAAGGGAACTACCATAGGATATGCACTGGAATCAAGTTATTACACTTTTGGATTCCAGAATAATGTAATTGGGCTAATACCTGAAGGATACCTAACTGAAGAACAATTAATAGAACAATCCTTTGCATCTATGCCAGAGGGTCTATTTAATGTTCAATCTATTTATCCCTTCAGCTCAGAGGAAGGCATCTGTAAAATTGAAGAAGCCTCTCTAGTGTTTGATCAGCCAATCAAACAGCAAGATTACCCCAATACCCAGAGTCATGGGAGCAATGTAAACTATAATCAAGGGGATCTCACCTCTAGACTGGAAGAAGCCTATGAAATAGGACAGCCTGAAATCTTTCCAGGATTTCAGCAAATAGTCGAAGAGCAAATATCCTTAGCTAATGGCTGTTCCAGCGATGATGAACGCCAACAGCTGCGAGAACTCCTGATGGAGTACAAGGATATTTTTGCTAAGGATTCTTATGACTGTGGTACTACAGACTTGCACATTGCAAGAATACAAACAGATCCCGATGCACCACCTGTATTTGTCAAACAATACAGACTTCCCTTAGCCTCATATGATTCTCTTGCAGAGATCATAAGGAATTTGGAAGAAAGAGGTATTATCAGACAGGTGCACAGCTCTTATAATAATCCTATTCTAGGTGTCCTTAAGCCCAATGGACAATGGCGTTTGTGTGCTGACTTAAGACAGCTAAACAAACGAGTATACATGTCTGGCTGGCCTGTACCATACATTGACCAGTGCCTAGCACAAATGCAGGGATCCAAAATATTCACTGCCATTGATTGTGCACAGGGATATTGGACCATAAAGGTACATGAAGAGGACCAATATAAGCTAGCATTCTCCTTCCAAAAGGTTCAGTATGCATTCCAGAGACTTCCATTTGGATACATAAATTCTGGACATGAATTTGCTGTATTCATGCATAAGGCTATGCCTGACGCACTGGAAAGGGGGACCTTATCTTATGTTGATGATGTTTTAATCAAAAGCACAGACTTTGAAAAACACATCGCAGAGCTTAAACACGTCCTCAGCCAACTTAAAAGGGCAGGTGTCAAATTATCCCTGCAAAAAGCTCAATGGTGCCGCACTCGTGTAAACTTCTTGGGACATGAAGTTACCTCTGACGGATTAAATCCCCAGAAGAAAAAGGTGGAAGCGATAGTGAATTCTAAAAACCCAACTAACTTAAAGGAATTGAGATCATTCCTGGGTATGACGAATTATTCTCGCAAATTCATTGATAATTATGCGGAATTAGCTAAACCACTACTACTTCTTCTAAAGAAAGATGTGAAATGGCACTGGAGTGAGTCTCAAGAGACAGCCATCAGAGAGCTGAAGAGAAAACTCACTCAAGCACCTTGCTTAGCGTACCCTGAAGGTGGTAAACCTTTCTTCTTAGAGACAGGTTACACAGATATAAGCATGAGTGCTGTACTATACCAAAAGCATGATAATTTGAACAAAGCCATTGCTTATGCGAGCAAAAATCTATCCCCAGTAGAAATAAAGTTTAACGATTGCGAAAAAGCCCTCTTATCTACTGTATGGGCTCTACAAAATTTCCGCAGCTATATACAGGGCGAGAAAATTATTGTAGAAACGGCCCACCAGCCTTTGCTATATTTGCAAAGTGAGAGAATAAGAGATGGGAATTTGTCTAATAGCCGCATAACAGCGTGGACTCTTTCCTTACAAGGCTGGCCCTTAGAAATTCGCTACAAGCAGAATAAAAAGAATCCAGTCGCACAAGGGCTTGCTGAGCTCCACGACTGTACTGCTAGAGATCCTGGGGAAAAATTATCAGAAGATGATTTTCTGGAAGAACAATTGCTTTCCCCATATAAAATGTACAATGAAGACCATTGTCAAACATTACCTTGGGTATATGTTGATGGTTGTTCTTACCATGCCACTATTGATAATGAGCGCAGACTAGTCGCTGGCATTGGTATAACTGGGGCAAATGGATTCTCAAATATATCTGTAGGTTTCAACATTGGACCAAGATCCAGTCAAGTTGCAGAACTAACTGCTGTTTTCAAAACCATTGAAATGGCTATTGAACATGGTATTCATGAATTTGTGATCATAACTGACTCAAATTATGTGCGTGACAGTTTTGTTGAATACCTGCCAACTTGGAAAAGAAATGGCATGCAGAAAAGCAATAACAAACCAGTCAAGCATGGCAAATTGTTCTGCGAGATTGATAATCTGGTAGTATCCAATGATTTAACCATACACTGGAAAAAGACCAAGGGTCATTCCAGAGTTTTAGGTCCTGATAAGGAAGGCAATGACCTTGCGGACTCATTAGCCAAACAAGGAGCCATAACTGGAGAACTCCTTAATATTGAACACTTAATGGGTGCAATTCAGGTAGAAGCCATTACCAGAAACCAGGCAAAACAACAGAGTGAGCCTAACTTGGTACAATGGAGTCAGGATTCTCCTAGTGAGGACCTGATCACTAGTCAAAAAGAAGACCCCATTGTAGGCATCTTCTATAAACACATAGAAGATCCTGAAAGCAACCCCATCTCAAAAGATGATTGTATTGGCAAAGAAGATCTGAGAATCTTAATAAAATCTAAATCACAATTCAAATTACAGGATGGTTTGTTAATTAGAACCTCCAAAACTGGCATCCAACAGTGGGTAGTACCCACCAAGTTCAGAGGTCTAATGCTTCAACATGCCCATGATGCTCCCACATCTGGTCATCGCGGTGCCAAACTCACGTACGAAATATTGCGTGACTACGCTTTTTGGCCACACATGTTGAAAGATGTTCAAACCTACTGTCAAGGGTGTTTAATCTGTCCACAGTTCCAACCCACTGCCCCAACGCATAGAGCGCCATTGCAGAAAAGGGGGATGGTAATGCCATGGTCAGATATACAAATTGATTTTATTGGTCCGGTAACAAGGTCATCAAGAGGTAACAAGTACATGTTAACAGTGACATGCCTGTTCACTAAATGGGTAGAGTGCATTAGTGCACCTAACAATAGTGCTGAAACATGTGCAGCATTGCTCATCAACCATGTATTTTCCAGATTTGGTTTGCCCCAAAGAATCGAATCAGATCGGGGGACCCACTTCACTAGCGAAGTGATGACAAAAATGTGGAAAATACTAGGGGTTAAAAGAAAGCTCCATATTGCTTATAGAGCTGCCTCAAGTGGTGGTGTAGAGCGTTACAACCAATCCATTGTTAAAATCCTCAAAAAGTTTGTGAGTGAAACAGGTAAAGACTGGGATATAAAACTACCTCTAGTCTTAATGGCATTAAGAGCAACTCCAAGTAGTGCTACCAAGATGTCACCTTTTGAGCTGATGACTGGTAGAAGAATGGTTCTACCTCAGCATCTGCTGTACCGTACATCAGACCAAAATTTGATAAACGCTGCCAATACACATCAATATGTGGAAAACCTAAGGAGACACCTGCAACATGCCTTTGCATTTGCTCAAAGGAATTTAGAAAGAGCCGCAACTGCCACTAAAACCTATTATGATCTCAAAACATCCAAAAAGGAATATGAAATAAATGATAAAGTTTATCTTTATAACTTTGGAAGAGATCAGGTTAGGAAGAAGAAATTTCTTCCCTCATGGAAAGGTCCTTTTGTCATTACTGACAAAATATCTCCAGTGGCCTATAAAATACGGATCCCCAAAAATGAAGGTTTCATAGATAAATGGGTACATATAAATCAACTGCGGGCATGTCATCCCAGGTCCCAACTACAAGTCATAGAGGGAGAATGAAGTGTCATATCCCCAAATGCACTAAAGACATACTGTAATTTAAAGATGCCTAACTGATAAACATGAAAGCTCAAAATAACAAACTTTCTTCATAAGAGACTGTCTATGAGGTATACGGTTGATCCTCATCAAATACCACTGACTTTAAGCCAATTCAAATACATGTGTCCTACATCTATTTGAAGTTGGAAGGGGGATTTATGTCAGAGTATATAAATATTATGATGAATATTACATATGTGTATATATATATATATATATATATGTATATTTTATACACTGTATATGTTAGATGAGACCTCAGGATTAATTGAACATGAGTTTGTTGAACACAGCTTCTAATACACGTCTATCAGGATTGACGATCAGTAGAGCCTTTTTGAAACACAAACATTTCTTTTCTAAAGGAAATAGCTCAGTGACCCTATTCATTTGACTATATATGCAGATTTTTATAACCTCAGAACATTTGGTGAGGTGAGAAAAGAATGTGTTCAAGGACCCCTTTGGAATTTGACACGTGTGATACAACAGTTCTATCTCACTGAATCTCTATTTGAAGACTTACTGCAAAAACCCCTCTTGGGGGAAGGTGACACAAATAAAATCAAATACACATCTGCACTGCTGGCTAAACAGGAAATATGCTGTTTTAAAGACTCTTACAACTCCTCATGGATTGACCCCATGTGGTGAGTATGAGACAAAAAGTCTGGCAACTGAAGTTACTGAAAAGTTAGAATGTTAGGATAATACAGTGAAGGCCCATGACTTACATTATGATTTCAAAACAACTATATATATATTTTAATGGATATGAGATGTATATTTATGTGATATCAAACATTAACATCTAAATATATATATATATGGAAAGTAAAAGATTGAATGATATATATATGTATATATATATATATATATATATATATTTTGAAGGCATGAATATCTTAGCCTCTGTGTGTTTAAGAACATGAATAGATGTTTATGGACCTGAAGAGAAGTGATTATTAACATTTATTTTTATTTCAGATCGACATAAACAGGATTTATGTATTCAGGAAGAAATACACAGAAATGTCACATACTATATCTGGGTGGATGCAAATATCAGGAGTTTTAAATACTACCAATCTGGAGATATAAAAATAAGCTGTTATTTGCAAAGAAATGCCAGAATACTGATAAAATTATAATGCATTTTAAGCTAATAATTAGCAGTGTTAAATTACCTTAATATAATAAAATGTTAATAATATAACATATTTGGTATCAGAATAATCAGAAAAAATAACCTAATATTAACCATCTGTAATTGGGGTTATATATGATTAATGCAGAGAGTGTGATCTGATTAAATAACCATTTTATAAAAAAAAAATTAACTTGCTTAAAAATGTCAGAAATGCTGTATTGTATTGCTATGTTGTACTGTATGCTGCCACCTGGTGTTATGTTGCGAGAACTACAGCCAGAAGGTTCTTTCTGGCTGTTAAAAATGAAATTTCCAAGGGCCAATCCGATTTAGACTTCCCAGATAACCAATGGGAAGGTCAGCTTCCGTAGTGCCACCCACATGATGTCATCAATGATTATATAATGGGAGTGTTGAATGCACAAGAGAGAGTTGTCTGTAACTTGTTGAAAATTAGTGATCTGATTTTGGCTGCGATATACCTGAAAAAAAAAAAGTTCACTTCAGCAAGGAGCTTAAAACTTATCCTTGATTTGTGCAAAAACCTTCTTTCAAATGAGATGACCTAAAGACCGCTACGAATTGGTTCAAAATTGGTGAAGTATATTGTATTTTAAATTGGTAGTTATAAGCCTAGGTTTTGTTCAAATCTGTGTCTGAATTGGCTAAGTAACTCATCTATACAAGTTCTGATATTGTCGGTTAATTTTGTATTAGGATAAATTGCAGTTAAATAGCAGAATATATATTTTATCCTATTGTTTTATAAACACTGTTTAGAATTGTATTGCTTGGATGTTAAAGGTTTTTAGTCCCATTGTGTTAAATAAATAAGGCTGAATTGTGAAGGTATATTGTTCTGGGTTTTGTAAGAAGAATAGCATATCTTAAGAGTTGGTTCTAACGCATATAAACTTTTATTTAGTTTCCTTTTATTGCAAATATAGTTCAATATGTTTATGGATATTAACTAAATAAAAGAATTCAGATATTTATATTAATTGTATGGTCTAGTAGGTGCATGGTTGATAAGGGTTTCTATTTCTTTGTATTGTGTTTATAACCCTGCCATAAACTTATATATATTATTTGGATAGCACTACTAAGATTTTCATAAATATACTGACAGTTTCTTATAAGTAATATCCATAGATTTAACCGTGGGAAGAGGATATAACTGAGGTATACATAGGCTAATAGGAACATAAATTATCAGATAAATCTATCGTGCTAGGCACCAAACATTGAGTAATATGCTTGCCAACCTGCCTTAATATTTATTGTGAATAAAACTGTGCCATACATGTCTTATGACCTCAGTCTTCAACATTTCCTATGTACAGTATTTACATATTTATCTAGTGAAAAGAAACACTTAAAGGGACAGTCAAGCCAAAAAAAACTTTCATGATTCAGATAGGGCATGTAATTTTAAACAACTTTCCATTTTACATTGATCACCAATTTTGCTTTGTTCTCTTGGTATTCTTAGTTGAAAGCTAAACCTAGGAGGTTCATATGCTAATTTCTTAGACCTTAAAGGCCGCCTCTAATCTGAAAGCATTTTGACAGTTTTTCACCACTAAATGGCATTAGTTCATGTGTTTCATATAGATAACATTGAGCTCACACACGTGAAGTTACCTAGGAGTGAGCACTGATTGGCTAAAATGCAAGTCTGTCAAAAGAACTGAAATAAGGGGGCAGTTTGCAGAGGCTTAGATGCAAGGTAATTACAGCAGTAAAACGTGTATTATTATAGCTGTGTTGGTTATGCAAAACTAGGGAATAGGTAATAAAGGGATTAGCTATCTTTTTAAACAACAAAAATTCTGGTGTTGACTGTCCCTTTAACTAGCTTAGACTAAAGTTATTTAGTTAGTATAGTATTAGTCTTCCAGAACCTGAGGTTTAGTATTTAGCACCATTAAACATGTACCACAGAGAGAGTTTTGGTGTGTACAGAAATGTAGGTTGCTTATGAAACAGAGCATGTGAACGGAGCGAGCGGGGAGTGCAAGCGTGCCGATTTTGGACAGAGCGCAGAGCATTATTTTTAAAAGGACAGAGCGTTGCCCTATGTCACACTCCAATTTCGCTCCTTTTCGCTCCGATTTTGCTCAAACACACGGCGCCTCTAAAAGGACCGAGCGTTGCCCTATGTCCCACTCCAATTTCGCTCCGATTTCGCTCCAACACACAACGCCACACTCTGAAGCATACCCAAGGAGCCAACCCAGAATCCATCTGTCTTCTTGCAACTGCAAGTTGTCTTGTGTCATCAAAAGTAGACTATTTTCTGTAAAAAAATCGCATGGAGTTCACCAAGTATTTCAAAAAAGAAAGTGAGAATACAGGTGTACAATAAATACAAAAATAACCAACAACGATAATGTGATAGAAGAAAAAGATTCATTTTGGAATCTAAAAAGACACCTCTCTCGAAAACATGAAAGTGTGCTACGTGAACACGCTGGGAAGAAAGCAAAAGGTTAGCAAAATATGAGCCTAATATATTCATTTCTATTTTTAACACAAATTAGTTTTGTCATAAAGGGACAGTCAACTCAATTGATCCAAAAATAATTTCAGGATTCATCAAAGTAATAGGGTATTAGGGCATGTAATAATTGTAAAAAACTTTAAAATTTACTTTTACCACCTGCTTTGTTCTTCTTGGTATTCTTAGTTGAAAGCTAAACCTTAACCTAGGAGGTTCATATGCTAATTTCTTAGACCTTGAAGGCCGCCTCTCTAAGATGAAAGTTTTTCACGACTAGTAGTCGACTAGACTAGAGGGTGTTAGTAATTTAGTTCATGTGTTTCATAATAGATAACATTGAGCTCATGGCCTTATGCATGCATGTGAATTTTCCGAGGAGTGACTGAGCACTGATTGGCTAAAATGCAAGTCTGTCAAAACAGTACTGAAATAAGATATTAGGAAAGAAATTCATTTTATATTTTGTTTTAAAGGTTGACTAATATATGTAGGCCATTGAGGCCAATTTAATTTGTAACCCTCCAAGGTCTTGCTTTGTTACTGTGCAAAAAGCTAGTTAAAATAATTTTGGGCTAATACTTCATTTACTTTTAAAAATTTGATGGGTAGAAGACTAGAGACTGTGAGAGTCACTATCCCAAAAAAAGGGGGTTAAATAAACTAGCGCTTAAGAGTTAATATCCCTTGCCCTATTCTCCTACTATCTACTTCCCAGATAGAAAGGTGTATAAAGTGAAAAAGTTATGGAGATTAGGCGCTTAATCTGCAAAAGGGATAAAGGTGTGTATGGAGGTCGTTAGCTAAATATGTAGAAAAAACTGGACCTTGGACAGAATAAGTGAAAAATTCTTCTACAATTTATTTTCAAAATAAAAACATGATAATACCAAGATAAAATAAATCACAATCCCTAAGTGTTGCAACACTATATCGATCAATTCATAAAATTTCTAAAATTCAGATATACATTTGTTTCATACACAAATAAAAGGATTTATCTGCTCTTTTGTATCCTTTGTTCAAAGATTTTAGATAGAATGTATTCTTTTATTTCAACACAATTAATAATATTTGTCTCTATTTGATATTTTATATCTATATTTCATCAACTTTAAAATTACAAATATGTAGCAAAAACTAACAATTAGTTAAAACAATTTAAATGCAAGATTATAAATGGTGTCCCCACAATGGCTGTTTACTTATATTGGTTGTAATTTTGTGTATCTAAAAAGTTCATCAAAGCATTTGTAAGTAATTGGAGATAAATTACTGAGGGCTGTGTTCTTTATCCTTATATTTATGTTGTGATATATTACGGTTTCACAGTTACCTCTTTGTATCCTCGTCACTAGTCACTAATAAGGCCCATAAATTCTTTTAATTTGACAGGACTTTTGTTGTTATGTTATATTCCTTTTACGCAAGCCTAATTTGTAATTTGAAATAAATCTTTTCTATTTGAAAAATGTAGTTGTTGTTGCTCTTTAGTTCTTTGGGCTGCGGTTTAAGCTAAAAGTTAAAAGGACCAGTCAGTAACACAGTGTACCCTACCCGATAGAGCAGCAATTTTAAGCAACTTTTTCATTTACTCCTATTATCAAATTTTCTTCATTTATCTCTGTTTTCTTGGTATCTTTATTTGAAAACCAAGAATGTAAGTTTAGAACTTGATTGGTGGATAAAGTCACCCTCCCTGCCTCTCGCTCCCATCACCAGTCCACGCACCAATAAACAAATGCTGTCCAGGGTCTGACTCTGAAGTCTGAACCAAAAAAAAAATGGCTGGCTCCTTAGTCTCTATAATGCCTTCTTTTTTCAAATAAAGATAGCAAGAGAGAACAAAGAAAAAATGATAATAGGAGTAAATTAGAAAGTTGCTTAAAATTGCATGCTCTGAAAGAATCATGAAATAAACAATTTGGGTTCAGTTCAGTAGTTCATTATCCCTTTAAGTAGGCAATATACAGGGCAGCCATGGCAGTACAATGTATTTAGATTAAGAAAAGGAGGTTCAAACTTGAGTGGAAGTAGATCTCATCTCCGAGTCCGACTCCCAGCTACGCCATGAGTCTACTTCTTAGAATAGGGTTATGGGACGAGTAACTTACTTTAATTAATTATTAGATCAAGTGAAGAAGGGGCGCTTAAAAGCAAAAGGATAGATGGGGTATTATCTACAAATTTAATAGCAGTGTGTGTGTGTGTGACGTGTGTACTGTTTCGGTTTGTATAACTGTATATACAGTACAGTTTGAGTGCTTCTGTAATAAGCATAATAAGTTTTGGCAGGCCAACTTATATAAAACATAAAACCTTCAGTGGTAAAAGGCTCCGTGAATTATTCTGCCATATAGGTAGGTACTTAGGTAGGTTAGGTACTAGTAGGTATAGCGCTAAGCCATTTAGCCAACTTCAAACAGTGAACATCCACGTTCATGGACTATAATACCCAAACTTCAATTCAGTAAACACTAAACAGCTTTTACAGCTGTCTCACTAGTACCGAGTGACTACCAAGCAGCCTATTGGAAGGAAGCTACAGAGAGGAGGATTTGTGAGCCAGAGCCCCCAATTGGTGTAACAGTCACACGTGACGGGACAAAACACACGTGGTGTGGATTGATTCACAGTGCACTTTCACAGATCCTTCCGCTTGGAGTGACTTGCTGCCGCTGGCACTTAGTGTCGATACGGTCGGACTGTAACGGAGACGGAGAGCAGAGCAGAGTGCACTGACTGTATGCAGACGTGTCAGTCCCGGTCCCGGACCCGATATCCTCCCTAAACCTAAGGCAAGTTTCACACATCCCCTCACCCCGTCCCCCACCAGCAATACGAAGTAGAAGTCATTCATCAACATTGCAATGCATTGCATCAACACCACACACACTGACTTCACTGTACACTACAGTGTAGATTATAGAAGCTCAGCTGTTTTTCCTTTTTTGTAGTGAGCGGGAGGGCAATTTTGAGTGGAGCGGGAGGCAATCTTCATTGAGCGCTGAGCGATAATGAGTGGAGCGGCCTGGTGCGGCTTTGAGCGGGGGAGCGGAGGGCTGAACAACTCCGTGAGCAAGGAGCGGAGATTCTCAACGCTCCACTCCGCTCATATGCTCTGTTATGAAAGAATATAATTATGGGGTATCATGGTATCTGGCAATCTAGTATTGTGTACATAGCATTTCCTCCCAAATGTTAGCTATGTTGAGGTAAAAATGTCCGAGTAATATTTCTGTATTTGATTACATATTTCAGGGCCGCCATAAATACATATGTGCAGATGTGTGATGTGGATATTATGAACCCAACAGAAAAAGTTAATACTACCCATTAGTAGTTGAATAACATTGGTTGAGGGGCTTTGTCTAGATGGAAGCAACACAAATTATCATTTATTGCCAGTTTGTGCTATCAAATTGCCCAAGCCCTGTTCTTTATAACAGACCATTCTTATTATAGAAATATAGCCAATTGTTTATGTTAGGAATCCTAGTGCTTCATCCTATTTTGAGACGTACCCACAGGAATAGATTTAAGTTCCCACGGGAATAGGGCCCTCAATTCCTCCTGTGTTTGTCAAATTTTGTCTTTTCTCTAAAGTTTTGTATCATTGTTTTATTTAACCCTTTAATGACCACAGCACTTTTCCATTTTCTGTCCGTTTGGGACCAAGGCTATTTTTACATTTTTGCAGTGTTTGTGTTTAGCTGCAATTTTCCTCTTACTCATTTAATGTACCCACACATATTATATACTGTTTTTCTCGCCATTAAATGGACTTTCTAAAGATACCATTATTTTCATCATATCTTATAATTTACTATAAAAAATATATAAAATATGAGGAAAAAATGGAAAAAAACACACTTTTTCTAACTTTGACCCCCAAAATCTGTTACAAATCTACAACCACCAAAAAATAGCCATGCTAAATAGTTTCTAAATTTTGTCCAGAGTTTAGAAATACCCAATGTTTACATGTTCTTTGCTTTGTTTGCAAGTTATAGGGCCATAAATATAAGTAGCACTTTGCTATTTCCAAACCACTTTTTTTCAAAATTAGAGCTAGTTACATTGGAACACTGATATCTTTCAGGAATCTCTGAATATCCATTGACATGTATATATTTTTTTTAGAAGACATCCCAAAGTATTGATCTAGGCCCATTTTGGTATATTTCATGCCACCATTTCACCGCCAAATGTGATCAAATAAAAATAATTGTTCACTTTTTTACAAATGTTTTCACAAACTTTAGGTTTCTCACTGAAATTATTTACAAACAACTTGTGCAATAATGGCATAAATGGTTGTAAATGTTTCTTTGGGATCCCCTTTGTTCAGAAATAGCAGATATATATGGCTTTGGCTTTGCTTTTTGGTAATTAGAAGGCCGCTAAATGCCACTGCGCACCACAGGTGTATTATGCCCAGCAGTGAAGGGGTTAATTAGGGAGCATGTAGGGAGCTTCTAGGGTTAATTTTAGCTTTAGTGTAGTGTAGTAGCCAACCCCAAGTATTGATCTAGGCCCATTTTGGTATATTTCATGCCACCATTTCACCGCCAAATGCGATCAAATAAAAAAAAAAACGTTAAATTTTTCACAATTTTAGGTTTCTCACTGAAATGATTTACAAACAGCTTGTGCAATTATGGCACAAATGGTTGCAAATGCTTCTCTGGGATCCCCTTTGTTCAGAAATAGCAGACATATATGGCTTTGGCGTTGCTTTTTGGTAATTAGAAGGCGGCTAAATGCCACTGAGCATCACACGTGTATTATGGCTAGCAGTGAAGGTGTTAATTAGGTAGCTTGTAGGGAGCTTGCAGGGTTAATTTAGCTTTAGTGTAGAGATCAGCCTCCCACCTGACACATCACACCTCCTGATCCCTCCCAAACAGCTCCCTTCCCTCCCCCACCCCACAATTGTCCCCGCCATCTTAAGTACTGGCAGAAAGTCTGCCAGTACTAAAATAAAGGGTATCTTTGATTTGTTAAAAATTTTGATAGCATATTTACATATGCTGCTGTGTAGGATCCCCCCTTAGCCCCCAACCTCCCTGATCCCCCCAAACATCTCTCTAACCGTCCCCCTCTGCCTTTTTGGGGGCCATCTTGGGTACTGGCAGCTATCTGCCAGTACCCAGTTTGTAGAAAAAAAATGTTGTTTTGTTTTTTTTTCCCAGTTTTTTTTCTGTAGTGTAGCTTCCCTCCCACAGACCAACTCAACACCCCCTGATTTATCGGGTTTTTTTTGTATTTTATTTTTTTTCTAGCCACTACTGATCCATATTTTCTGTAGTGTAGCGGTTCCCACCCGCTCCCTCCCCGTGCACGCGCCCGCCCCCTCCCGACCATGCATGCGCACGCGCCCATGTGCGCCCCCGGTTATCCCTGCCCACGATCCCGCCCCACTCTACATCACTGGGCTTATCGATGGCCGCCACCCGCCTCCCACGTCGGCTCCCACCCACCAACGATACCGTCCATCAATGTCCGGTGCAGAGGACCACAGAGTGGCTCTCTCTGCATCGGCTGGCCATGCAGGGTTATTGCAGGATGCCTCCATATCGAGGCATCACTGCAATAACCGGAAAGCAGCTGGAAGCGAGCAGTATCGCTTCCAGCTGCTTTCCAGACCGAGGACGTGCAGGGTACGTCCTTGGTCGTTAACTGTCTTTTTTAGAGGACGTACCCTGCACGTCCTCGGTCATTAAGGGGTTAAACGAAATGTACCCATGGACAGCGCTGTAGAAAATGTTGGCGCTTTATAAATAAAGCATAATAATAATAAATACATGATTTGCATATTAAATGAAGGACACAATACTCATATGCTAAATCGCTAAAAAGTGATGCAGCATAACTGTAAAAAGCTGACATGAAAATATCACCTGAACATCTCTATGTTAAAAGGGAAAATGCGACTAAAAATGTAACCACATGTGCAAAAAAACACACAAAAAAAACACAAGTGAATATAATATATATGAATAAAAATGTGTTTATATCAAACCAATAATGTATTATACAGACCAAGGATTGGAAACAAAAAATGTTAGAGAGTCCTTAAAGGGACATGAAACCCAAACAATTTCTTTCATGATTCAGATAAAGAATACAATTTTAATCAACTTTCTAATTTACTTCTATTATCTAATTTGTTTCATTCTCTTGGTATCATTTGTTGAAGGAGAAGCAATGCACTAATGGTTTCTAACTGAACACATGGGTGAGCCAATTACAATCGATATATATATGCAGCCACTAATTAACAGCTAGAACCTAGGTTCTCTGCTGCTCCTGAGCTTGCCTAGATAAACCTTTCAGCAAAGGATAACAAGAGAACGAAGCAAATTAAATAATAGAAGTAAATTGGAAAGCTGTTTAAAATTGTATTCTCTATCTGAATTATGAAAGAAATGTTTTGGGTTTCATGTCCCTTTAATGAGGAGTCCAATTCAATCTTTATTGGGAATTCCAATCAGGATCAACCTCAAAGAGAACAAGAAATAGATACATCCATAGCGTGATTCTGCTTTCAATATAATTCAGCACACTTTTACTTTGCAGAGTTTATAATCAAGTGGCACATAGCTCTCATCATCTCTGGTTATAGCGCTCTATTTAATATACCTCTGGCAAAACTGGATACCAGGTAACAAATTTATTCAAATATACACAGGTATAAAAATCACTTAGGGAATTACAGCAAGCACAAACAGCTATTGTAAACCTGCAATGTGTTTAAGTCTCTATTGTAAAGCACTTTTAATTAGACATGTGCGTTTAGATTAGTTCCGAATCGAAATCCGGACAAATTTGTTAAATTTGGAGATTCGGATCGATTCGAATTTCCGAATTACGGTAGTACCGAATCTACCGAATAAATCCGAATTAGTTCGGATTTATTCGTTACATTCGGATGGCCATGGATTACACTAGTATTGTACAGTATATTAGGTTATATCACTCTGCTATGGGTTACACCTAATGTACAGTACATAATACTAGTCTAATACACAGCACATCCCACCTAACACTTACTGAAATTCCGAATTTCCGAATCGAACCGAACCGAATCCAGCCAAATTTATTCGAATCCGAATGAATCCGAAACAAATACGAAACAAATTCATTCAAATTTTTCAGAATTCGAATCGATCCGAACCGAAATTCGAAAACATCTGAATCGAACCGAAACGAATTTTTCGGCCATGCACAAGTCTACTTTTAATCCACACAGTGTCCAAGCTGCAGCTGTCATGTAGTGCAGAACCTTCCTTGTGATTCACCTACTGACAACTCCGACGATCGTTTCACTATGATAAAACTATAACAAATAGTGAAACGATCATCAGAGTTGTCAGCAGGTGAATCACAAGGAAGGGTCTGCACTACATGACAGCAGCAGCTGGGACACTGTGCCTGCACATGCCAGATGCACACTCCCTTGAAAGTCCTGATTGGCTGCTTAAAATCTCTTTATAAGAAATGATTATATTATATTATAGAGATGTTCAGTCTAAAATTTCTAGTCAGCTTTATACAGCTATGCTGCATCACTTTCAAGTGCTTCAACATTTGGGTATCATGTCCTTTATACAGTACTATCTGGTACTCTACAGACATAAGAAGAATGGTTCAAAGTAGAACCACAAACCCTTCATCCCTTGGCTGCCAGTAAGATCTAATAAGGAGTTAAAGAGTGAAAAGACTTCACTTTTAAAGGCTAATTGTCCATTCTAATTAAAAGAAAAAACCCACTTACCTTCATTAGATCTACAGCATCTTTTGCATCTCTTTCATGAAAGCCTGGAGGAAAATCTCGATTAGGTGGGATTGAACGACCATACCCCCGAGGATCCCATGCCACAATAGTGAAAAGCTCCTTATTCAGATATGTAAGCTGAGGGGCAAAGTCTGTCTGACCGCTTCCTGAAAAAACACAATTTATATGCAGAATAAACTAATGTTTTCATATATATTAAAATGAGCAACCACCATACATTAAAGGAACAATAAAGTCAAACTTAAATTTTCATGATTCAGACAGAGCATGCAATTTTAAAGAAGTTTCCAACTTAATTCTATTGTTTAATTTACTTTGTTCTTTTGGTATCCTTAGTAGAATAGAATACCTAGGTATGTTCGGAAGCAGCAGTGCACTACAGGGAACTATCTACTGATTGGTGGGTGCACATACATGTCTCTTGTCATTGGCTCACCTGTGTTCACCTAGCTCCCAGTAGTATTGCTGCACCTTCAACAAAGGACAATAAAAGAATGAAGCAAATTTGATAATAGACGTAAATTAGAAAGTTGTTTAAAACGGTATGCTCTATATGAATCATGAAAGGAAAAAAATGGATTTCATGTCCCTTTAAAAAGGGACAGTAACATTCGACAGGGTGGATTGGAAATATATGTTAGCAGTGCTGAAAATAATGGGGTTTAATGGGAGATTTCTACAAGCCATCAAGGGTTTATACTCGACACCCACAGCTCAAGTTAGGGCAATAGGACATCAATCCAAAGAAATACACATACTTAATGGAACAAGGCAGGGATGCCCGCTCTCTCCGTTAATTTTCGCAATATGTATTGAACCGTTAGCAGCGTATATACGAAACTGTCCAGACATATCAGGCTTAGAAATAGGAAAGATACACCATAAAATTACCCTGTTCGCGGACGATGTGCTGCTCACTATTACGAACCCATTAAAGTCACTGCCCTTTGTATATCAGGCAATACAATTATTTTCCCAAATATCTGGCTATAAAGTTAATGCGGGAAAATGTGAGGCACTCCCCTTATCCATCCCAAAACACACGATTAAATTGATTGAGGCAAATTTCGATTTTCAGTGGGTGTCAGGGGGATTAAAATACCTAGGGATTAAGCTCACAACACACTCCTCGAAGATTTATGTGACAAACTATGCTCCCTTGTTCAAAGCAATCCGATCAGATCTGGGGAAATGGAGGAAGATGGGCTTTTCCTGGTACGGTAGATTGTCTGCGGTGAAAATGACAATTTTGCTGAGAATTTTGTATCTCTTCAGAGTACTCCCGATTAAACTAAATATCCCAGACCTTGACAATCTTCAGAGAGATATACATAGATTTCTGAGGGATAATAAACATCCAAGGATCTCACACCACATCATAGATAGACATAGACAACTGGGAGGGGTGGGAGCCCCTAATTTACATGATTACTACACAGCAGCCCGATTAGCTCAAAACTCAATATTAGGGAGACGACAAACTGACATTCTATGGCCGGCTCTAGAGGCAGAAATGTTGAAACAAGAGAGGCCAGATGGCATTCTCTGGAACAGGGATCTTTGCGAATCCCGTGCCCTATACCAGAACAAAACCACATTGATTGCAAGACAGCAGTGGACATCTTCCTGTCGGACAGGCAAGATAATTCCTATACACTCACTGATAGTGCCTCTTAAATATATTATAAATGATGAATACAAACACCGGGTTAAGAAGTGGGAAAACAAGGGGTTATATAGGGTGGCGGATTTGCAACTTCATGGTAAACTATTGACATTTACACAACTTCAACAGAAAATTGAGCCTATTCCTTTGCAGTGGTTCCTATATCTCCAAGTAATGTCAGCCATACGAACATACCTAGAGACAATTAGAGTGCATAGTCAGCAAACCACTCTAGAACACCTGTGTACATCCCTCCACAGAACTAAAAAAGCAATTTCTAGACTGTATATAGCAATTCAAGAGACCAGAGCACAGACTAAAACCCCGGTACTGCTAAAATGGGAAATAGATTTAGGTAAAGAGATTGAAACGGGAAAGTGGAACGAAATAGTTCATCAGGCTAGTAAGGGTCTCATTAGTGCTGATCTTAGAGAGAATATACAGGGAGTGCAGAATTATTAGGCAAATGAGTATTTTGACCACATCATCCTCTTTATGCATGTTGTCTTAGTCCAAGCTGTATAGGCTCGAAAGCCTACTACCAATTAAGCATATTAGGTGATGTGCATCTCTGTAATGAGAAAAGGTGTGGTCTAATGACATCAACACCCTATATCAGGTGTGCATAATTATTAGGCAACTTCCTTTCCTTTGGCAAAATGGGTCAAAAGAAGGACTTGACAGGCTCAGAAAAGTCAAAAATAGTGAGATATCTTGCAGAGGGATGCAGCACTCTTAAAATTGCAAAGCCTCTGAAGCGTGATCATCGAACAATCAAGCGTTTCATTCAAAATAGTCAACAGGGTCGCAAGAAGCGCGTGGAAAAACCAAGGCGCAAAATAACTGCCCATGAACTGAGAAAAGTCAAGCGTGCAGCTGCCAAGATGCCACTTGCCACCAGTTTGGCCATATTTCAGAGCTGCAACATCACTGGAGTGCCCAAAAGCACAAGGTGTGCAATACTCAGAGACATGGCCAAGGTAAGAAAGGCTGAAAGATGACCACCACTGAACAAGACACACAAGCTGAAACGTCAAGACTGGGCCAAGAAATATCTCAAGACTGATTTTTCTAAGGTTTTATGGACTGATGAAATGAGAGTGAGTCTTGATGGGCCAGATGGATGGGCCCGTGGCTGGATTGGTAAAGGGCAGAGAGCTCCAGTCCGACTCAGACGCCAGCAAGGTGGAGGTGGAGTACTGGTTTGGGCTGGTATCATCAAAGATGAGCTTGTGGGGCCTTTTCGGGTTGAGGATGGAGTCAAGCTCAACTCCCAGTCCTACTGCCAGTTTCTGGAAGACACCTTCTTCAAGCAGTGGTACAGGAAGAAGTCTGCATCCTTCAAGAAAAACATGATTTTCATGCAGGACAATGCTCCATCACACGCGTCCAAGTACTCCACAGCGTGGCTGGCAAGAAAGGGTATAAAAGAAGAAAATCTAATGACATGGCCTCCTTGTTCACCTGATCTGAACCCCATTGAGAACCTGTGGTCCATCATCAAATGTGAGATTTACAAGGAGGGAAAACAGTACACCTCTCTGAACAGTGTCTGGGAGGCTATGGTTGCTGCTGCACGCAATGTTGATGGTGAACAGATCAAAACACTGACAGAATCCATGGATGGCAGGCTTTTGAGTGTCCTTGCAAAGAAAGGTGGCTATATTGATCACTGATTTGTTTTTGTTTTGTTTTTGAATGTCAGAAATTTATATTTGTGAATGTTGAGATGTTATATCGGTTTCACTGGTAAAAATAAATAATTGAAATGGGTATATATTTGTTTTTTGTTAAGTTGCCTAATAATTATGCACAGTAATAGTCACCTGCACACACAGATATCCCCCTAAAATAGCTATAACTAAAAAAAAACTAAAAACTACTTCCAAAACTATTCAGCTTTGATATTAATGAGTTTTTTGGGTCCATTGAGAACATGGTTGTTGTTCAATAATAAAATTAATCCTCAAAAATACAACTTGCCTAATAATTCTGCACTCCCTGTATTAAAAACAACTTTCAGATGGTACTTGACCCCAATAAAGACTGCCCACATGGTCAAGGGGAGTTCTGCTCATTGCTATAGAGGCTGCGAGGCAGTAGGTTCTTATTTCCACATGTGGTGGGAGTGTACAAAGGTAAGCAAAATATGGCAGGAACTGTCTCTACTGCTGAGTAAGGTGCTAAATGAGCAAATCTCTCTCACCTCGGCTCAAGCATTATTACACGAAAGCATCTCTAGATTCAATGCACACATAAATATGTTTATTAGAATTCTTTGTACTATAACTAGAACAACCATTGCAAAATATTGGAAGACGGAGATACCGTCTTGGGCAGAGGTCTTAGCTAGAATCCAGATGACATACTTGATGTATGAATCAGCAGCAAATGTACAAAACACAGAGTCTCTATTCCAAAAGGTTTGGTTTTATTGGATAATCGGAAACAGTAAGCAGTAATATAGCATGGTGTGTAAAATGGACCTAGAGAATAGGAGATAGTTAATAACACTTTATGGGGAGAGGTTGAGAGAAAAGAGTTAGGTGGTTGGTATGGTAAATCAAGTTTATACGGATCAATATTTGGATGAGCTAGCAACTTTTAGATACCGAAATGATGAATAGTGCTGTGGCAAAATATAACTCTATAGATGTTCTTGTTTATTTGTTTTGTTGGTTTAAGTTGTTCGCATTTATTACGTTGACAATTAAGGTTGAAGATGTACTGGGATGTTACCCCCCACATCAAGTTACTCCCTAAGATTATGCAAGACATGGAGTAAAAAGGAGGGAAACTTTATTGGAAAAAGGTTACTCCTCATTTCATTACGGAGAAGACTGATTCATTAATACAAGATATGAGTTGAAGGGGAAAAACAAACCCCATTGCTGAAGTTTTCGTATTAAAAACGGAGAGATACCACATATGGACTGTTAAAAGACTTAACTAAAGAGAACTTTACTTAAGTGGACACGCTTATTTTGATAGATTTCTATGTTGAGATGTATATTGTTCCCATAATGTTTGTGTATTTCCTGTTACTTTTAAAGGAGGAGAGGAGTTAATAAAAAAACTATTTAAACTAAAAAGGGACAGTAAAGTAAAAATTAAACTTAAATGGATTCGATACAGCATACAATTTTAAGCAACTTTCTAATTTACATCTATCATCATTCTAACTTAGTTCTCTTAGTATCCTTTTTTAAATAGTAACCCAAGGTGATCTCAGGAGTCCTTAGCCGTCTGGCAATAGTGTTTGCGTCAATGTTTATAGCAATGTCATACATGGTTACAAACACTGCCGCCAATAGAATGCTACAGACACTCTGCAGCAGCACAGTTTGCAACTACTATATCTATAACATTGTTATAAACATAGTAGCAAACACTGATGCCAGATGGCTACAGACACGTGCACGCTCCTGGGCTCACCTAGAATTATTCTTTAACAAAGGATACCAAGGAACTAAGCAAAATTTATAACAGAATAACAGAACAGAACTAAATTGGAAAGTTGCTTAAAAATTGCATGCTCTATCTGAAATTAATTTAAAAAAATTAGGACACTAAAGTGATTGATTCTAATTTGTGGTACAATATGGGCATATACATGATTAAGCAGGTAATAGGATCAGAGGTGGCTAGTATAGGCAGCAGATCAACTGGCCTGTTCTCAGGTCAGATATAGGTATCTAACTCATGGGAAAGGCAAGCAGTGCGTTCTGATCTGAGGTCACACAGAGGTATCTAACTCATGGGAATGGTGAGCAGTGCATTCTGATCTGAGGTCAAATATAGGTATCTAACTCATGGTAATGGCAAGCAGTGCATTCTGATCTGAGGTCAGATAGAGGTATCTAACTCATGGGAATGTCAAGCAGTGCATTCTGATCTGAGGTCAGACAGAGGTATCTAACTCATGGGAATGGCAAGCAGTGCATTCTGATCTGAGGTCAAATATAGGTATCTAACTCATGGTAATGGCAAGCAGTGCATTCTGATCTGAGGTTAGATAGAGGTATCTAACTTGTGGGAATGGCAAGCAGTGCGTTCTGATCTGAGGTCAAGACAGAGGTATTTAACTCATGGTAATAGCAAACAGTGCATTCTGATCTGAGGTCAGATATAGGTATCTAACTCATGGTAATGGAAAGCAGTGCATTCTCATCTGAGGTCAGATATAGGTATCTAACTCATGGGAATGGCAAGCAGTGCATTATGATCTGAGGTCAGACAGAGGTAACTAACTCATGGGAATGACAAGCAGTGCATTCTGATCTGAGCTGAGGTCAGACAGAGGTATCTAACTTATGGGAATGACAAGCAGTGCATTCTGATCTGATTTGACATAAAACTGACAAGAGCTATAGCCCCATGGCATTTGATCTTGATATGATCTTGCCCCTACCTACAATTTTCTCAGATCACCTTCTAGTTGCCCAGTATTTTTATGGAACACAGCTTGCAAATCTAGATGTAGCTGGCACATTGGATTTTCAATAACTACTCATTTAAATCAGCTATATATTGATAGAATATATATCTCTAGGTATAGTACACACTCATACCTAAGACACCAGGAAGTAGCAGAACTGCATGTTTTCCCCATCCAGTGCGTTGATAATGTAAATTTACCCCATTAACTTCCAGTCTTGAAGATGTGATCCCAGTGCTGTAACAAAACAAACTATCACAGACTGTGCCTTGAAGAGCAACCTCATGTTGGCAACAACCTCAAAATGTGACATCAAATCCCATTTAATGAGATAAATTATATATATATATATATATATATATATATATATATATATATATATATATATATATATATATATAATCCCATAAAGAGGACACGTTTATATTATGCAATTCCACATACAGAGAGCAGCTATACATTATGAAGTTACATAAAAGTACACATATGGCCAGTGATCAGTGTCCAGACAATTCAAAAGGCTGAAATAAGACATTACATATCTTATTCGCTATATAAATACAGGTATACCCTGCTCATACAGCGGGTTAGGGACTGGAGCCCTGCTGTAAAGTGAAAACCGCCTTAAAGTGAAACAAGGCAGTTTTAGCTTTCTTTTCACTTGCCAGTTTGTTTAGACTTGAAAACATGTTTGAACTAACATATATTAGGGGTGCAATAGCGCTAAGTTTAGTTTAACAGTAGCACAGCACAGTATTCAATTAGTATTCAATAAAATAGTGACAATTACTGTAGTACAATTTGCCATACTATAGCACTGAGACACAGATTGTACTGTAATGCTGTAAACAGAGTGAACTGTGCATAACAAAATGGTGCCAGTCACTTTTCTCGCAATCTCACGATGATTACAGCACTGTTTCAAAATCCTTGGAGGTTGAACTTCAGCTCTACAAAGCGCTGTATTAGCGAAGCGCTGTAAAGTGAGGTATACCTGTAATACATAAAAATGTAATATAAAACATGTAAAATACAAGCTTGACATAATGTGTGAACCGTTTAAGCCCTAAGGATACTCTGGGCTTTAGTAGAGATTAAAAAAAACAGTGGAAGGTGGCAGCAAAACATCTTTATTGGAGTTTACAGCACAAACAAGTGTAGCAGCAGCAATGTTTCAGGTATACCCCCTTATTCATGCTCATCTCATTTACCTAAACTAGGTTATGTATCATATGGTTGTCCTTCAATAAAACTGTTTATTTAAAAACATTTAAAAAAAAGGAGGGGAATCCTCTCTTCGCATACCCCTATAAGATACAGATAATCACCATAAAAACAGCAATATCCTGCAGCACACTCTTAAAGGGATATTAAACAATGTTGTTCTTTCATGATTCAGTTAGAGCACTGGTTTTCAAACCTGTCCTCAGGCCTCCATAACAGGCTAGATTTTGAAGATATCTGAAGTAGAGCACAGGTAAAATTATCAGATGATTAGTAAACATGGTTAATTTACCTGCTCTCACGCAAGGTAATCCTGAAAATCTGACCTGTTAGGGAGGCCTGAGGACAGGTTTGAAAACCAGTGAGTTAGAGCATGCAATTTTAAACAACTTTCCAATATACTTCTATTATCTAATGTATTTTGTTCTCTTGGTATCCTTTGATGAAAAGGATAACTAGGCAGGCTCAGGAGCTGCTGATTTGTTTTTGCATATATATGCCTCATGTTATTGGTTCACCCAGTGTTCAGCTAGCTCACAGTAGTGCACTGCTGCTTCTTCAACAAAGGATACAAAAAGAATGAAGCAAATTAGATCCCTATTAGTGTCTGTATGGCAGTGTATGACAATGGACAGCGATGACCCATCATGCACAGATGGCCTGTAGACAATTGCAAACAGCAGAAGATCCACACGCAGAGCATTCCAGGCCCCCAGCTTCCCAGTGCAAAGTATCTATTACAGAGAACAAAAGGACAAGCCCCTGACCCTGAAGGTCCACTCTATCAATCATGCTTACAAAAACAAACACATAACACACTGAAACACGTGACAGATGGTCACGGCACAATCTCATAATGCAGCACACTTTCTTGTTAATTTAATTTTACTTTCGGATCCATGATGTTTGTTTAATAATAGCTGCTCTTTAGGGCTACAGCACTAGTAGAAGTAACTCTCAGGACACGCGGAGCACTGCAGCTGATCCAATCAGCAGCACTAGTAATATTTTAACTATACTGGCCCTTTATTGCTTACATCAACTTGCTTATTGGCCAAAGTGCAGACGCAGCCATGAATAGTCATCACTGATTGGTTCATAAGACGACTTGGCAAGATTCACTTAGACTTTAAAGAACTCACCAGAAATGCAAATATCTTAAAGGGATAGTAAAGTCAAAATTAAACTTAGAGCATGTAATTTTAAGACACTTTTAAATTCCCTTCTATTTTTAAACGTACTTTGTTCTCTTGGTATCTGTTGTTGAAAAAGAATATGTTAGCGCTGCGGAATCTGTTGGCGCTCTACAAATAACCGATAATAATAATAATAATAATAATATGTACATACTTTTACTGGATGCTAAGCTGGTGATTGGTGCCTGCACACAGACATTTGTCTCTTGTGATTGGCTTGCCCAATGTGTTCAGTAGCTTCAAGTAGTACAATGCTGCTCCTTCAGAAAAGGATACCAAGAGAATGAAACAAATTTGACAATAGAAGTAAATTGCAAAGTTGTATGCCCAGTATTTATCAAAGTTCTAGTTTTTGGGGCAAAACTTTTTTGCGATGTCAAGTGAATGGCTGATCCTATTTTTCTTGCGAAAATGTCATTTTCACTTTATCAATCTTAATTTTAGACACCGGTAAATGGTTTATTGTTTTAATTAAGTGATCGTTTGTAAGAATGTTATTTCTTATATATTAGTTATTTTTATTTTGCCCCTTCTTTGGTTCTCTTTCATTGAGGAAGGTTGCCAGTTTTTTTGGAACTTATCTTCATTCTTTTTTAATACATTTATTTCAATTGTACTTAAATTATTTTACTTTTTTATAAATTTGTGTATACCTTTTTGTTATTTAATTATTAATATTATTCAGGTTCTGCGCCTTGTTGTGGGCAATTTCTAAGCCTAGATACAGCAAGAAAAATACATATTTCCATTTTCCCTCCAGACAAACAACAATATCGCTCTTTATTTTTCACTCCTCGCAACCTACAAATTGGCGAGATTAAAAACAGTGAATATTGCATGAACCACTTTTCATAAATATATGAGAACTGCGAATATATACAGGCATTTTAAAATGCCAATAGAGCAGTGATTTTTAACCTTTTTTTTGCCGTGGCACACTTTTTTACATTAAAAAATCCTGTGGCACACCACCATCCCAAAATTTAAAAACAAATCACACATTGTAGCCTAATACAGCATATATATATACACATACACACAAACACACACATACTGTATGTATTGTGCTGTTATGCCATGCCTCCTACAAACTACCCCTGCACTGGGAGTAAAAAACAAGCAAAGTTTAAAAAATATGTCACACTGTTGTCAGTCTGCCGTGGCACACCTGAGGATCTCTCACGGCACACTAGTGTGCCACGGCACACTGGTTGAAAAACACTGCAATAGAGAATAATACAAGAACTAGGCATTTCCAGACAACTTATCACATATATTTAAGACTTGCGAATGGTCATGAGTCAATTTGTTCGCACATATGAAAAGTTGAGACTTTATTGGCGCATAACCTTTCATAAATATGGTGATATCATTTGTGAGGGTTTTTTTGACGACAAATGTGAGAATTTTCTTATTCTCACTTTGATAAATCTTGCCCTAAATGGCAGTATGATCCTTACTTACTGCAATGCTATGCAATGTTTATGTAATGAGAGAGAAAAACAAAAAGCAAATACTTTTGTGGGGTATGTCATTGTATTTATACCAATAAAGCTGTAGAAATTTTGATAATGAACCAGGCAGCCTCAATCTAACAGTCACATACCTGTATAGCACAAATATGTTCTTACTATTCCTAAAGCCTGTTCCAACCCTTGCTCCCTCTCTCTCCCCCCTCTCGTTTGTGCTCTCTCTTCCCCGCCCCTCTTCTGCTCTCTCCCCCCTCTTTTGCGCTCTCTCCCCCTCTCTTTTGCGCTCTCTCCCCCTCTCTTTTGCGCTCTCTCCCCCCTCTCTTTTGCGCTCTCTTCCCCCTCTCTTTTGCGCTCTTTCCCCTCTCTTTTGCTCCCTCTCCCCCCTCTTTTGCTCCCTCTCCCCCTCTTTTGCTCTCTCTCCCCTCTCTTTTGCTCTCTCTCCCCTCTCTTTTGCGCTCTCTCCCCCCTCTTTTGCGCTCTCTTCCCCTCTTTTGCGCTCTCTCCCCCTCTTTTGCTCTCTCTCTCTCCCCCTCTTTTGCTCTCTCTCCCCTCTCTCTTTAGCACTCTCTCCCCCCTCTCTTTAGCACTCTCTCCCCCCTCTCTTTTGCGCTCTCTCCCCCTTCTCTTTTGCGCTCTCTCCCCCTTCTCTTTTGCGCTCTCTCCCCCTTCTCTTTTGCACTCTCTCTCCCCCCTTTTGCACTCTCTCCCCCTGTCTTTTGCGCTCTCTCCCCCTCATTTGCTCTCTCTCCCCCCTCTTTTGTGCTCTCTCTCCCCCCTCTTTTGCGCTCTCCCCCCCCTCTCATTTCCTCTCTCTCTCCCTGTCTTTTGCTCTCTCTCCCCCCTCTCTTTTGCGCTCTCTCCCCCCTCTCTTTTGCGCTCTCTCCCCCTTCTCTTTTGCTCTCTCTCCCCCCTCTTTTGCTCTCTCTCCCCCCTCTCTTTTGCGCTCTCTCCCCCTCTCTTTTGCGCTCTCTCCCCCTCTCTTTTGCGCTCTCTCCCCCTCTCTTTTGTGCTCTCCCCCCTCTCTTTTGTGCTCTCCCCCCTCTCTTTTGCGCTTTCTGCCCTTCTCTCTTGCGCTCTCTCTCCCCCTTCTCTTTTGTGCTCCCTCTCCCCCTCTCTTTTGAGCTCTCTCTCCCCCTCTCTTTTGAGCTCTCTCTCACCCTCTTTTGTGCTCTCTCTCTCCCCCCTCTCTTTTGATCTCTCTCCCCCTCTCATTTGCGCTCTCTCCCCCTCTCTTTTGCGCTCTCTCCCCCTCTCTTTTGTGCTCTCCCCCCTCTCTTTTGTGCTCTCCCCCCTCTCTTTTGCGCTTTCTGCCCTTCTCTCTTGCGCTCTCTCTCCCCCTTCTCTTTTGTGCTCCCTCTCCCCCTCTCTTTTGAGCTCTCTCTCCCCCTCTCTTTTGAGCTCTCTCTCCCCCTCTTTTGTGCTCTCTCTCTCCCCCCTCTCTTTTGAGCTCTCTCTCCCCTCTCTCTTTTGCTGACTCTCTTTTGCTCTCTCTCTTCCCCCCCCCTTTTTGCTCTCTCTCCCCCCTCTCTTTTGCTCTCTCCCCCCCTCTCTTCTGCTGTCTCTCCCCCTCTCTTTATCCCCCCACTTCCACTCTCTCTATGCCCCCTCTTTAGAGCTCTCAAGTGCATCCGGTCCCGCCCACGCCACACCCACCGGCCACGCCCACTCCACACCAGATGCCAGGTGAGGTAGGCCAAGTGTGTTTGTCCTCGCGCGCAGTCTCTACTGCGCATGACAGCTTCGGACAAACACACTTGGCCTTTTATTATATAGGATACTTGTTAAATCAACAGAAGCAGTTTCAAACTAACCTTTCTGCATACAGAACAACCATTTTGTATGCTTAAACAGTGTTCTTTCATATGCATAAAATAGTTTTAGAATTAAGTGCAAACTGCTCCATCTCAGGAAGTATGGAAATTATAATGGTTATGTTAGCATGTTTTTATTACCAGTAAGTAACTGCACGAGGGAGCCATGACCGGTGCAGCAACTGAGGAATTGGACGCACTGCCACAGAAACACAGCTCAACGCCATAACTCACAAGTAACAGCTAGTTCGAGAAGGGTCTAGCTGCAGACTGGAGCTCCACTCTAGACATGAAACATGTGACCTCCACTCAAAGCTTTTTTTTTTCTTTGGTTTTTTTTTTTAGATCAACTTTAATGTAACAAACAAGCTATAGATAATCATTCTGAAAACGAAACATTTTGCAGCTTTCTTGTTCTTAATGTACACTCACAGTGTTTTATGCTGATTTTAATTTATAAGTTAACCACTGTGACTGTGTCATTTATAAGGTAACCACTGTGACTGTCATTTATAACTTAATAAACAGATGGCAAACATGGCATAATTTTGATTGTTTCATTTATGTGTGGAATATACAAAGCATGAGCCTCTTCATGGGACAGACATGTTATCAGCCTTGTCCAACACTCTTTATGGCAAACAAATTGGTGCCAACCTTGCCACTTTATATATTTTACCTTTTCTAAATAAGTCATTGGTATTTAAAAAAGGATAAATCCTTTGCGCCACTCATGTGTGTGTGTATACACAAGGCGTGAACCCATCATATCGGCATTTTCAGCCTGACCCAATGCTTTTTAAGGCAAACAATCTGGTGCCATCCTTGCCACTTCATACATTTTACCTTTTCTGAATAAGTAATGTGTATTTTAAAAGGGTTAAAATTCTTTGGGCCACAAATTTGTGTGTTGATACATACACAGCGTGAAGCCCTTCATAGGATAAGCATGTTTTTAGCCTGGCCCAATGATTTTTATAGCAAACAAGCTTGTGCCAAACTTGCCATCTCATATATTTTACCTTTTCTGAATAAGTAACTGGTCATTTGAAAAGGTTAAAATACTTTGGGCCACTCATTTATGTGTGGAATATACAAGGCATGAACCCTTCATAGGACAGACATGTTCTCAGCCTGGCCCAACGCTTTTTATGACAAACAAACTGGTGCCGACCTTGTCAAATCACATATTTTACCTTTTCTAAATAAGTTACTGCTATTTAAAGGGTTTCTTTGCCATATAAATCCATAGTTGCCAACATTTAAAAAAAAATTCCAGGGACACTTTGCAGCAGAGCAAGCAAGCGGGTTACTGGAGTATTGACGACCTACTGTTCAACTGCTCCGTCCACTCAGTTCTGCAATCAAAACACACCCATTTGAAAGTAATAGTATAATTTAGACTTATCCATAGTTTATTATACAGATTACAGCACCAAGCTCTTACACCTACCCAGTCTCTGGAACACATTCTGGGCATATGGTTATTTTTACAACACAGCATCAAAATTAGAAAGACAAATAATATGTGAACCCATTCAATAATAATAATATTCCATTAGGAATGAATTATATTTAAATAATACACTATATCTATTTATAATCTATCTATCTGTATATGTGTATGTGTATATATATATATATATATATATATATATATATATATATATATATATATATATATATGCAAACAACAAATGTTGTGCAAAGGAGATTGTCAGGGACATTTCCAGGGACAAAAAAAATCCAGGGACATACAACAAAATCCAGGGACTGTCCCTGGAAATCAGGGACTGTTGGCAACTATGTAAATCTTTGGGACAGTCTGAAAATACTTGGATTGTACAAAGGGGCTCACACCCTATATAATCACACAGAAATCAGTGGCCCAAAGGATTTTAACCATTTTAAAATATTATTTAGGTAAAATATATAAAGTGGCAAGGTTGGCACCAGTTTATTTGCCATAAATAACGTTAGGCCAGGCTGAGAATATGTCTCTCCTATGATGGGGCTCACGTTCTGTATATATCCACACAGAAATGAGTGGCCCAAAGTATTTTTACCCTTTCAAAATACCAGTTACTTATTCAGAAAAGGTAAATGTATGAGATGACCACGTTGGCACACGTTTGTTTGCTACAAAAAGCTTTGGGCCAGGCTGAATACATGTTTATTCTATGAAGGGGCTCACTCCTTGTATATATCAACACAGTAATGAGGGCCCAAAGGATTTTAACCCTTTTAAAATATCTGATTCCTTTTTAGAAAAAAGGTAAACTATATAAGGTACCAAGGTTGTCACCAGTTTCTTTGCTTCAAAAAGCGTTGGGCCAGAGTGAGAACATGTTTATTCTATGGAGAGGTTCACGCCCTGTATATATCTACAAAGAAGTGAGTGGTCCAAAGGATTTTAACCCTTTTAAAATACTAGTTACTTATTCAGAAATTTAAAAATATATGAGATGGCAATGTTGGCACCAGTTTGTTTGCTACAAAAAGCATTGGGCCAGGCTGAGAACATATTTATCCTATGAAGGGGCTCACTTGCGGTATATATCCACACAGTAAAGAGTGGCCCAACGGATTTTAAGCCATTGGAAATGCCAGTTATTTATTTAGAAAAAGGTCAAATATATGAAATGGCAAGGTTGACAATAGTTTTTGTTGCCATAGAAACCATTGGGCCAGGCTGAAAACATGTTTATCCTATGTAGGACTTCACGCCGTGTATGTATCCACGCAGAAATTAATGGCCCAAAGGATTTGAACCCTTTTAAAATACCAGTTACGTATTCAGAAAAGGTAAAATATATGAAGTGTATATCAATGAGATAGGTATAGAACTGCCTTATTCATCAAATTATGGTTCCATCTATAATCCATACACTCATATTCCTTAGGGCAGTGCGGGGGGTGCCCTAGTGGTTGGTATACAGTGTAATCCCAAAGAAAAAGAAAACCACTATTTGGCACACAATTAAACACATAGGTAGATCCGCAGAAAGGGAGCCAAAAAAATAAAACAACTTTTACTGTCAAATATTAAAATACAAATATTGGAGCATCTGGATTAAACACACTACAATTGTCTATTTCAAAATAAGACAATAATCGTTGAGGCTCTAAGTTTGCAAAATTAAGCAGATTCAAACACTGTCAAGAAGCCCATTGTAAGATGTCCACCGAGATAGAAAAAGATCCCTAAAAAAACTACTGACTATGATTTGGTGCTACCCACAAAGGTGGGTGAAGGGTGGGGCTTATCAGACTATCTCTTGGTAGGCAGCTGCTTACAATTATTGTGAAAAAGATACGGCTTGCAGTGACTAAGGTACAGAATTTCCTGTATATCAGTCACAGAGAGCACACAAATAAAGTATAACCATGTCCAGATTACTCACAGACAGGCGAACGCCTAACGCACATTTCTCCTGGGCTTTCTTAGAGCCTCAACGATTTGCGGATCTACCTATGTGTTTAAGTGTGTGCCAAATAGGTGTTTTCTTTTTTGGGGGGATTACAAAATATATGAAGTGACAAGGTTGTCACCAATTTATTTGTCATAAAGAGCCTTGGGCCAGGCTGTTAACATGTCTGTTGTATGATGGGGTTCACGCCCTGTATATATCCACATATAAATGAGTGGCCCACAGGATTTTAACCCATTTAAAATATCAGTTACTCAAAATTATGCCATGTTTGCCATCTGTTTATTGCAATATCAGATGATTTTTTTTATAAAATGTAATTTTGTTTAGGTTTTTGGAAAGTGTATTATTTTATTTAAAATAAAAATAATGCTAGATATCTTTATTTTGCAAATTGTAATCAGTTGCAGAATAAGAAGCTCACTAAATAAGAAGACAACTTCAGCCTTGTACATTTTGCAGCTTTCTTGTTCTTAATGCTCATTCACAGTGGTTACTTTATAAGTGACAGTCACAGTGGTTACCTTATAAACATACCCCCCAACTGTCCCGATTTTAACGGGACAGTCCCAATTTTAGGGGTCTGTCCCGCTGTCCTGGGTTGCTAGCCATTTGTTCCGCATTGCCCCATACATTTAAAAAAAAAAAAAAACATTTTTTTTTTAATTCTATTGGGCACATACTCAGAAGCAGTTACAGATACCCATATATGATGTAGTGTGTGTGTATCTGTATCTATAAGTGTGTATGTACGTGTATCTGCATGTATAAGTGTAACCTGTGTAGTGTGTGTGTCTGTATCTGTATGTATAAGTGTGTGTGTGTGTATCTGCATGTATAAGTGTATGTTATGTAGTGTGTATGTCTGCATGTATACATGTAAGCTATGAAGTGTGTGTATCTGCATGCATAAGTGTATACTATGTAGTGAGTGTGATACTATCTGCATGTGTAAGTGTATACTATGTAGTGTGTGTGTGTGTATCTGTATGTATAAGTGTATGCTATGTAGTGTGTGTGTATCTGCCTGTATACGTGTATGATATGTAGTGTGTGTCTGCATGTGCATACCTCCCAACTGTCGGGACAGTCCCGATTTTAGGGGTCTGTCCCGCTGTCCCGGGTTGCTAACCATTTGTCCAGCATTGCCCCATGCATAAAATTTTTTTTTTTTTTTAATTCTATTGGGCCTATACTCAGAAGCAGCTGGTTTTTCTCTCCCAGGGTTATATATCTGTTAGATTCCTTGTGGAAAATGAATGGTGTGTGGGTTAAATAGGAGTAAGAAGGCTGTATACCCTCTGACCTCAGGTAATGGTGACCTCTAACCCCTGGTAGTGATGCCGTCTAACCCCTGGTGATAATACTAGCATGCCTTCAGTTTTATACAATGAGCAGTGCAACACCAGGGTAACGAACAGTGGCAGCCTCAGAATGCCAGCTAATGTGCTTGCCAACCCCAGGACCTCATACAATGAGTTACAGATACCCATATATGATGTAGTGTGTGTTTATCTGTATCTATAAGTGTGTGTGTATCTACATGTATAAGTGTAAGCTGTGTAGTGTGTATCTGTATGTATAAGTATAGGCTATGTAGTGTGTATGTCTGCATATATAAATGTATACGAATGAGGAAAAAGGAATGCTGAGGCTTGAAGTAGATGAAATAAAGTTTTTATTCAGGAGCAGGCTTATCATCAGACACTTGGTAAGCTTGGTAAGCTCCTATCTATATATAAATATATATAAATGTAAGCTATGAAGTGTGTGTATCTGCATGTATACGTGTATGCTGTGTAGTGTGTGTGTCTGCATGTTTAAAAGTAAGCTATGAAGTGTGAGTATCTGCATGTATAAGTGTATACTATGTAGTGTGTGTATCTGCATGTATAAGTGTAAGCTATGTAATGTGTGTGTGTATCTGCATGTATAGGTGTATGCTATGTAGTGTGTGTGTGTGCGTATATGCATGTATAAGTGTATGCTATGTAGTGTGTGTGTGTATCTGTATGTATAAATGTATGCTATGTAGTGTGTGTATCTGCCTGTATAAGTGTATATGTAGTGTGTGTCAGCATGTGTAAGTGTATGCAATATAGTGTGTGTATGTATCTGTATGTATAAGTGTATGCTATGTAGTGTGTGTATCTGCATGTATAAGTGTAAGCTATGTAGTGTGTGTATCTGTATGTATAAGTAAGTGTGTATCTGCATGTATAAGTGTATAGTGTATGCTATGTAGTGTATGTGTGTGTATCTGCATGTATAAGTGTATGCTGTATAGTGTGTGTGTGTATATCTGTATGTATAAGTATGTGTGTGTATCTGCATGTATAAGTATATGCTGTGTAGTGTGTGTGTGTATCTGTATGTATAAGTGTATACTATGTAGTGTGTGTATCTGTATGTATAAGTGTATGCTATGTAGTGTGTGTGTGTATCTGCATGTATAAATGTATGACATGTAGTGTGTGTCTGCATGTGTAAGTGTATGCAATGTAGTGTGTATGTATCTGCATGTGTAAGTGTATGCTATGTAGTGTGTGTGTATGTGTATGTATAAGTGTGTATGATATATAATGTGTGTCTGCATGTGTAAGTGTATGCAATGTAGTGTGTATGTATCTGCATGTGTAAGTGTATGCTATGTAGTGTGTGTGTATGTGTATGTATAAGTGTATGTTATGTAGTATGTGTCTGCATGTGTAAGTGTATGCTATGTAGTGTGTGTGTGTATGTGTGTCTGCATGTGTAAGTATATGCAATATAGTGTGTGTGTATGTGCATGTGTAAGTGTATGCTATGTAGTGTGTATGTATCTGCATGTATAAGTGTATGCTATGTAGTGTGTGTGTGTATCTATATGTGTAAGTGTATGCTATGTAGTGTGTGTGTATCTGCATGTATAAGTGTATGATATGTAGTGTGTGTGTATGTGCATGTATAAGTGTATGCTATGTAGTGTGTGTGTGTATCTGCATGTCTAAGAGTATGCTATGTAGTGTGTGTGTATCTGCATATGTAAGTGTATGCTATGTAGTTTGTGTGTATGTGCATGTGTAAGTGTATGCTATGTAGTGTGTTACTATGCATTTTTGCTAACTTTAAAGGCCAGAAGCTAGAATATTAATGAGGAAAGCAGAGAGCAGTTTTAAAGAATCTATTATTAAATGTCCAAATAAGATAAAAATATTTAGCACTGTCTCTGTAAAGGCTAATTAAATACAGAGATCACATAGCTATACCAGTGGTTTGAGCTTGTGTTTGATTTGCTGCCTAAGAGTATTAAAAGATATGATTTTATTTAGAATTTTATTTATATTACTTTGGGCTTATGATTTTTTTAAGCCCCGCTCCTGCCCACCACATTTCAAATTTTTGCCGCGGAGGGGGGGTCCCTCTTTTGAATTTTGAAATGTTGGGAGGTATGTATAAATGACAGTCACAGTGGTTACCTTATAAATGACAGTCACAGTGGTTACTTTATAAGTGACAGTCACAGTGGTTACCTTATAATTGACAGTCACAGTGGTTACCTTATAAATTAAAATCAGCATAAAACACTGTGAATGAACATTAAGAACAAGAAAGCTGCAAAATGTTTCATTTGCAGAATGATTGTCTATAGTTTGTTACATTAAAGTTGATTTAAAAAAAAAAAAAGCAAAGAAAAAAAAAGCTTTGAATGGAGGTCACATGTTTCCTGTCTAGAGCAGTGGAGCTCCAGTCTGCAGCTAGACCCTTCTCGTACATTTTGCATCTTTCTTGTTCTTGATGTTCATTCACAGTGGTTACCTTATAAATGACAGTCACAGTAGTTACCTTATAAATGACAGTCAGTGGTTACCTTATAAATTAATATCAGCATAAGCACTGTGAATGAACATTAAAGGGACATGAAACCCATTTTTTTTCTTTCATGATATAGAAAGAGCATGCAATTTTAAACAACTTTCTAATTTACTTCTATTATCTAATTTGTTTTATTCTCTTGATATTCTTTGCTGAAAAGCATATCTAGATAGGCTCAGTAGCTGCTGATCGGTTGCTGCACTTAGAAGCCTTATGTGATTGGCTCACCCATGAGCATTGCTTTTTCTTCAACTAAGGATATCTTAAAAAATGAAGCAAAATAAATAATAGAAGTAAATTGGATTGTAGTTTTAATTTGTATTCTCTTTCTGAATCATGAAAGAAAAATTTTGGGTTTAGTGTCCCTTTAAGAACAAGAAAGCTGCAAAATGTTTCGTTTTCAGAATGATTGTCTATAGTTTGTTTGTTACATTAAAGTTGATTTAAAAAAAAAAAACAAAGAAAAAAAAAGCTTTGAGTGGAGGTGACATGTTTCCTGTCTAGAGTGGAGCTCCAGTCTGCAGCTAGACCCTTCTCGTACATTTTGCAGCTTTCTTGTTCTTAATGTTCATTCACAGTGGTTACCTTGTAAATGACAGTCACAGTGGTTACCTTATAAATGACAGTCACAGTGGTTACCTTATAAGTGACAGTCACAGTGGTTAGCTTATAAATGGCAGTCACAGTGGTTACTTTAATAATGAAGGTCACAGTGATTACCTTAGAAGTGACAATCACAGGGTTACCAGGTGACAATCAGCATAATCCACTGTGAATGAACATTAAGAACAAGATTACCAGCCTGCAGCTAGACCCTTCTCGTACATTTTTCAGCTTTCTTGTTCTTAATGTTCATTCACAGTGGTTACCTTATAAATGACAGTCACAGTGATTACCTTATACATGACAGTCACAGTGATTACCTTATAAATGACAGTCACAGTGGTTACCTTATAAAGGACACTCACAGTGGTTACCTTATAAGTGACAGTTACAGTGATTACCATATAAATGACAGTCACAGTGATTACCTATAAATGACAGTTATAAGTAGGGTTGCCACCTTTTGCCCAGAAAATTCCTGGACACTTTTTAAGTGGGCGTGGAGAGGGTGTGGCTTGGGGCGTGACATGGGCGTGGCTTGGGCGTGGCTTCTCACGACCTTTAAATTCATTATGAAATATTTTTTTTTTATATATACACTCACACCAGTGATGTGCAGTCACTAGAGGCAGGTGAGGCAGTGCTTCACCTCTCATATGGGCAAAAATATATTTTTTTTATTGGCTTTAAAAAAAAAATGTAATTTTTTTTTCCCAGCATTTTTTTTTCTCACAGCTATATGTTGTGCAATGAAGAGGCACAAGCAGGTCTGCCCACCATTACACAACATGCTGCACCATCTACTGGATGCAAGTGGTTAAGATCATTGCATGGCCCATTAACTGCTTATTTGAGGCAGTCCTATTTGGGCTGAACCAATCCAGCAAGAGGCATTAGTAAGTGGAACATAGGGTTGGGGCTGGATGTTAAATCATAAAAAAACTTTCATATATTTTGTTGCTGTCCTGTGAAGCTGCCAGCTTTGCTAAAGTGAAAAAGAGAGTTCTGTTCTTCCCCTCTTAGTGCAGTGGAATGTGCCACTGTCACTTCCTGAAACCTTCCAGAGCAGGAGAGAGGCACAGAGAGCAGTGTTTCACCCACATCTTATTAAAGTAAGATTTTACTGAAAGCGATTCTGTTAGTGAAAATGATAATTTAATGAATGTGGTTTAGTGTTTGTTTACTCTTTTACAGCAGGGTCGTTTTTGTATTTTGTTTACTCAAACTTTACACCCACTAACTTAGCAGCTTGCCTCTGTACTTCACACTAAATTATAGACAAATTTTCTGAACTCTCTGTAGCTCTGCTGTTTTATTACTTTAAAATGCTGTGGTCCCTCTCCCCCCCCCCCTTGTGTGTGTGTGTGTGTGTCTCTCTCTCTATCTATCCATCTCTCTCCTTATGTGTTGTTCTCCCCCATGGTCTCTTTCTCTCTCTGTCTCTCTTCCTCCCCCTCTGACTCTCATCCCTTATGTAATGAAAGAATCTATAAGCATAATTTGCAGCATTAAAGTAAAAAGTATGTTTTAAACATATTTTAATGGGCATGGATTTCTAGATCTCATAATCAGAGCAAGCATTGTGTTATCTGGCAAGAGTTTCTGTTACAATCCTTTAAACTAAAATCAGATGTTTACTAAGTTGACCAGTTTTCCAAGACACCATTTAAAGGGACATGAAACCCATATGAAACCCATATGCAAATTTAAATATTTTTCCAATTTACATCTAATATCTAATTTTCTTCATTCTTTTGCTGTCCTTTGTTGAAAATCATATCTAAATATGCTCAGTAGCTGCTGATTGGTGGCTGCACATAGATACCTCATGTGATTGGCTCACCCATGTGCATTGCTATTTCTTCAACAAAGGATATCTAAAGAATGAAGGCGTATCCTGCCACTGCCTCACCAGCCTCTGACGTCACTGCACGTCACTGACTCACACACACACACATATATATATATATATATATATATATTTACACATAATTAAGCCCCCACAAAAAAAATGACCAGCAGACACTATACCAATCTCTGTTGTGATGATACAATTTTTTTAAATGTTGGTTTGCAGTTAGAAAATTGAGTGTTATAGTGATCACTAATCACTATAACACTCAATTTAATGATTTAATAGTATTAATATACACATACAATACAATACTATTAAATCACTAAATTGAGTGCTATAGTGGTTAGTGATCACTATAATATTCAATTTTTTAACTGCAAACCAACATTTTAAAAATTGTATCATATATGTATTAGTTAAATGGTAAGTTTTTAAATACAATAAAGAAAAAGGCAAGCACTGCGGCAGACAATTCCCATACAGGGAGTGCAGAATTATTAGGCAAATGAGTATTTTGACCACATCATCCTCTTTATGCATGTTGTCTTACTCCAAGCTGTATAGGCTCGAAAGCCTACTACCAATTAAGCATATTAGGTGATGTGCATCTCTGTAATGAGAAGGGGTGTGGTCTAATGACATCAACACCCTATATCAGGTGTGCATAATTATTAGGCAACTTCCTTTCCTTTGTCAAAATGGGTCAAAAGAAGGACTTGACAGGCTCAGAAAAGTAAAAAATAGTGAGATATCTTGCAGAGGGATGCAGCACTCTTAAAATTGCAAAGCTTCTGAAGCGTGATCATCGAACAATCAAGCGTTTCATTCAAAATAGTCAACAGGGTCGCAAGAAGCGTGTGGAAAAACCAAGGCGCAAAATAACTGCCCATGAACTGAGAAAAGTCAAGCGTGCAGCTGCCAAGATGCCACTTGCCACCAGTTTGGCCATATTTCAGAGCTGCAACATCACTGGAGTGTCCAAAAGCACAAGGTGTGCAATACTCAGAGACATGGCCAAGGTAAGAAAGGCTGAAAGATCTAATGACATGGCCTCCTTGTTCACCTGATCTGAACCCCATTGAGAACCTGTGGTCCATCATCAAATGTGAGATTTACAAGGAGGGAAAACAGTACACCTCTCTGAACAGTGTCTGGGAGGCTGTGGTTGCTGCTGCACGCAATGTTGATGGTGAACAGATCAAAACACTGACAGAATCCATGGATGGCAGGCTTTTGAGTGTCCTTGCAAAGAAAGGTGGCTATATTGGTCACTGATTTGTTTTTGTTTTGTTTTTGAATGTCAGAAATGTATATTTGTGAATGTTGAGATGTTATATTGGTTTCACTGGTAAAAATAAATAATTGAAATGGGTATATATTTGTTTTTTGTTAAGTTGCCTAATAATTATGCACAGTAATAGTCACCTGCACACACAGATATCCCCCTAAAATAGCTATAACTAAAAACAAACTAAAAACTACTTCCAAAACTATTCAGCTTTGATATTAATGAGTTTTTTGGGTTCATTGAGAACATGGTAGTTGTTCAATAATAAAATTAATCCTCAAAAATACAACTTGCCTAATAATTCTGCACTCCCTGTATGTCCCAGACATTGTCCCTCTATCTCAGACAGGGCTGTCAACGTGTGTCACAGACACTGTCTGTCCCTCTGTCTCAGGCAGGGCTTAGTGTCACCGTATATCACAGACAAGAATAAAACAAATGGATATTTGGCTTCACACACATACAGTATAATGTACCTCAGATTAATACGATTTGGCTCAGCTTCTCCTTTCGCGCCGATATGTTCAATCACTGTATCACATTCACAAGTCCCGCCCAACACCCTCTGATATCATAGGTTTGCATATCAAGCCTCGTTTCAAGCAACTGCTTATACACAGCAACCAATAGGAGATGGTATGCAATACGCATGCGCCGAACAGTCCCTTAGGTATTATGTAAAACAAAAAGCGAGAAAAGAACTGCAAGTTGAAGTGTGTCATGTGACTTCACCACCACCAGTGCTGTCATTTGTACATCTGTACTATTGTGTTATTGCCCTGGCGGCTCCAGCCGCCTACGTTTTAAAATAAAATCAACAGTGTTGTTGTGTGCGACAGGGGAAATGGGCAGACCGGGGCATTGGAGCCTAGTTCCGGGACACGGGACATACAGTCCCAGACCGGGACTGTCCCGGTGATACCGGGGCAGGTGGCAACCCTAGTTATAAGTGACAGTCACAGTGGTTACCTTATAAATGACAGTTAGTGGTTACCTTATAATTGTCAGTCACAGTGGTTACCTTATAAGTGACAATCACAGGGTTACCTTATAAATGACAATCAGCATAATCCACTGTGAATGAACATTAAGAACAAGAAAGCTGCAAAATATTTCGTTTTCAGAATGATTGTCTATAGGTTGTTTGTTACATTAAAGTTGATATAAAAAAAAAAGCTTTGAGTGGAGGTCAAATGTTTCCTGTCTAGAGTGGAGCTCCAGTCTGCAACTAGACAACTTTGGCTAGTTCCTTTCCAGCTGAAGAACCTGCAATGTCACAACAGTCCCATGACTGCAGTGATCACATGGTGCAGAAAGCTCCAGGAAGTAGGTTTGGAGACTTAAATCAACAGGAATGTAATTTGTGATCTCTGATTTATCAGAACATATTTAGTTAAAATCATTTTTATTGACACCTCTACACAACAATCATCAACAGCAGATAGATACATTAGGTACATTAGATACATCACAGCTACTCCCCTCCCTCTCTGCTACCCTTACCCCTATACTCACACACACTTTCAACCTCTCCCTCAGCACCGGTATATTTCCCTCATCGCTGAAACATGCACTGGTCACACCTATCCTCAAAAAACCTTCCCTTGATCCTACCTCCCCATCCAACTACCGCCCTATTTCCCTCCTCCCTCTTGCATGAAAGCTTCTCGAAAAACTAGTTTATGCACGCCTATCCCATTTCCTTACATTAAACTCCCTCCTTGACCCATTGCAATCTGGATTTCGTCCTCATCACTCCACAGAGACAGCAATTGTTAAGGTTACCAACGACCTACTTACAGCAAAATCAAAAGGCCACTTCTCTCTGCTTATCCTCCTTGATCTGTCCGCAGCCTTTGACACTGTTTACCACCCTCTTTTGATCCAAACCCTCCAATCCTTCGGCATCTGCGACACAGCCCTCTCGTGGCTCTCTTCCTACCTGTCAAACCGTACCTTTAGTGTAGCCTTCTCTGGGGCCTCCTCTGGATTTCCAAACCCACTCCGTGGGTATCCTTTGCTCTGTACAGAGCAAAGGATACCCACGGAGTGGGTTTGGAAAACAATTAAATTTGCAGACAAGATTTCTGATATACGGTAGAGATATGTTAATGAAATGCTATTGATAAAAAGCGTATTTGGGGAAGTTAGTTAGTAACAGGCATAGAAAATATTTACTTACAGTGGCCCTTTAAAGGGACATAATACTCATATGCTAAATCACTTGAAACTGATGCAGTATATTTATTTTTTTATTTTACCTCACAATCTCCTCAGCTCAGCAGAGTAAGTTCTGTGTAAAAAGTTATACTTCAGCTGCTGCTCAGCTGCAGGTAAAAAAAAATAAAAAAAATGAAGAAATGAACTGCAGCCAATCAGCATCAGCAGTGCTGAGGTCATGAACTCTTTTACTGTGATCTCATGAGATTTCACTTAAAGGGATACTGAACTCAATTTTTTTCTTTCATGATTCAGATAAAGAATGCAATTTTAAGCAACTTTCTAATTTACTCTTATTATCAATTTTTCTTCATTCTCTTGCTATCTTTATGTGAAAAAGAAAGTCCAGAACCCTGGACAGCACTTGTTTATTGGCGGATGAATTTATCAGCAAGGACAACCCAGGTTGTTCATCAAAAATAGGCCGGTATCTACACTTACATTATTGCTTTTCAAATAAAAATACCAAGAGAATGAAGAACATTTGATAATAGGAGTAAATTAGAAATTTGCTTAAAATTGCATGCTCTATCTGAATCACAAAAGAAAAAATTTGGGTTCAGTGTCCCTTTAACTCTCATGAGATTTCATAGTAAACTTCCTTTAAACTGAATAGGGAAATAACATGAGAGTGCACGAGGCTCAACCCTTTAGCTGTCCCGGGACAGACATACTGATTTGCTGCTTAGAAGTCCTTTACAATGGTATGAGGCTACTGAGGAACTTTTGAGGTAAAATATTTTTCTTTTTTACATAGAGATGTTCAGGTGATATTTTCTAGTCAGATTTTTACAGCTATGCTGCATCACTTTCAAGTGTTTCAACATTTGGGTATTATGGCCCTTTACGTATTTTTTCTTTGCTTATTGTGTACAAAAATTGTATTTTTTTTTTGTTTCTGTGAAGTGCCCAGGAGACAAAGCACTTTTAGAAGATAAATTCATTTTGCAGAAATAGCATATTATGTGATCACTCCTAAATTAATTATATATCAAATTAAATTTTCTGTGTCATTTTTTATATCAGGAACATGTTAAATAGCAGCAGTGAGCTCTTGTTTCCTAAATATTTCAAACAAATTTGAAGGGACGTTTTTTTTGTCTAGATAGAGGTAGGGTGACCACATTTCCAAACTGCCATTCAGGGATCCCCCCCCCCCAAAAAAAAAAAAAATGATTTTGATACCTTTTTTGTTTTTTGACAATTTTTTAAAGGGAAAAAAAAACAGTGGTCACTGCACAGCTCCTATGTAACTTTTACATGTGCAATGGGAACATGCAGAATGTTTGGGCATCACAGAGATTGGCACACACCAGATGCCCATGGGCAAGCATACAGAGATGCTGACTGGTGGGTACACGCTGTGCACAGCTTGTCTGTAGCTCTGACATGGGCACCGGGGACAATTTTTGGTTAAGACTGTGATACATACCTACAATTAAGATGTGAATTACATTATAAAGTGGAACCCTTTCAGAGCATAAGACACAAATGGTTTAGGGAAAAGATTATAGCAAAACATATTTCTGAGACAAGGCACTGGGCATAGAGCTCCCTGATACCTCAGTCAACCAGAGCCATAGGAGAACACGGGGTTTGAGAGAGATTAGTGAATGAGCCGCTCACATGCTCATGCTGCACACACAGATATAGCCGCCTTAACACGCCCCTCCTGCTCGCATACAAGCACCCTCTGCAGGCGGCTAGCGGCAATGCGGCAAGACACAGTCAGGTGGCTGCATTCCAAGCATCCCATTAATGCTGAGCAGATACATTGAAGCCTATATAATTAAAGGCCAGGTATGTTTGTCCGAAGCTGTCATGTGCAGTAGAGTCTGCGCGAGGACAAACATACCTAGCCGTAACGAAGGATCAGACAGCAGAGAGGGTGGGCGGGAGCGTATGTGGTGGAGCCATGGCTGGGTGGGAGGCTAGCGGGAGCGCACATGGTGGGGTAGGGTTGTCACCCAGCCAGTATTTTACCGGCACAGCTGGTAATTGGTGATTAGGAGCCGGTATTAGTAAAATACAGGCAATGCAAAAGCCGTTTTTTTTTTTGTAGCTGTCATGTTACAGATAGGCTACAATACGTTTTCTGTTGTTACACATGGCGTCTATTACGGACATAGAAACACCACGGTACCACAGTAACTATCTGCTCCTTAGGTGAGCAAGCTTCCCTTCACCTTGCTATGACGCACTTTACTCACTGCAAGAGGCGTGGCCTGGGGCGCGCGGGGGATCCGCAACACAGCAAGACTAGTACTGAGATGTAGGAGCCGTATATGCCTGTGCAGCCTGGACTGGGCAGGGAGGAGAATTTCCTATCTCAACTCTAGATGACTTGCTCATGTCACAGGAGAAGCTGCCAATGCCATGTCGAATTGTGAGCTGCTTTCCTCAACTTGGATTTCTGGACAAAAGCAACGAAAGTGACAGCATCCCTGAGGTAGCACTTAGGGCTCAAAACGCTGCTGTCATATAGTCTAGTGTGAGCCACAGAAAGGCCCAAACACTGGCAGATCCTTCATTTATTTTATCCTTTGCCCAGGAATTTGTCTGTTTCAGATTTACAATTTTTTTCTATTGATAGAAATGAACACATAGCTGAACAATACATACATGCTTTACATTATGTGTAAAGGTCAGGTGTATTCCATTAAATGCACTACAAAGCCCATGACCATAGATTGTGCTATATAGACAATAACACACAAAGGCGTGGAACCCTTTTTTTTTTTACGGATTACTCTTACTCCAAGGGAACATGATAAAAGGGAAACTATGGTTTTAAAAAAGGGTTCCACGCTTTTGTGGGTTATTCTCTATATCAGAATCTAGGCTCATGGACTGTGTAGTTTATCTTCTAATAATAATATCACTTTATTGGTAGAATTTGCAGAAATGCATTAAAGATCAACTTATCTAAATAGGAAACACACTGATTAAACAGCGCTACCTACTACTAGAGGGAGATCAATGACACAATAATATAAAAAAGGAAATAAGTTTATACTGCAAACACTTTAAAAATAGGTATACACTACCAAACATGCAAATAAAACAGATAAACACTGCAAATTATATGCAATTAACAAAATATTTCCCAGAATAGAAAACTATATCGTGAAGAACACAATGAACAAAGTAAATATAATTATATACGAGACCTGCTGCTGCCGCTTTACCGGTGGTGTCCTGCGTGCCTCCCGGAGTGCAATAGAATCCCAAAAATCTGTAGAAAAACAAAGTGCAAACAGACTCAAGTGTGGATTGATAGAACAAACACACCACACTATTAGATTGCACTTACAATGTGAAATGTTTAATAGGGCGTTTGTGATAAAACATCAGAGATCCGGATGAATCGTCCATAGACAGTTAAAATGAATATAAGTCCTTAAAACAAACTGTGCGAGTCCCTCAGGATTAGCGTCACAAAACCAGGCAGTTCAAACCCTTGCTGACTTCCGCACCCGCGGCTCTAGTTGCAATGGCCGTGTTGGAGTTTCAGATGCCGATGACGTCTCTATAGAGCACTACGGGTCCTCAGGGAGTCCAAAGTAAACCTCAACGCGTTTCAACCGCCAGCATGTGGTCTTTCTCAAGAGGTAAAGTGTATGCTTTGTCCTGCGGTACAGGCTAATTTATAGCCACAAGGCATATTCCATTGGTGCCGTGGTAACTGTCAATATCCTAGCCTGTTAACATGTTACACTCACATCCGTGCTAGACTGGTAAACATGACTTCAAAATACATATTATAAAAAAAAAAAAAAATTACATTTGTTAGATACATGCTGAATATGTTAAAAACCCTTAGCTAAAAGTAAATATTAAAATAAACACAAAGTTAATATTTAATATGTTTACAATCAATAGGCAATATAAAAACAATGCAAAAACATTATTGGAAAACTATATATCAAAACTATGAGACAGAACTATAAGTAAAAAACAGAACTATAAGTAAAAAACAGCATACAAAGTTTTGGTTGGCAATAATAGTATTCCAAAACTTATTCACTAAGCTGATATATTCGGGGGAACGGCCATTTCATTCCTCATTATGCTAAACTGATATATTAGGGAGAATAACCACTTCATTCATTATTACTAAGTTGATTTGATATTAATTTCTTAAAATAATTATATTGTAACAACATACATAAATAAGATTCATTTTAATCAAAATGATCAATTTCAAATTATTTTATTTTTTATTATTATTATATGATTAAAATTATGTATCAAATTTCCCTATCACCACTATCTACTCTATGGAGCAAGATAACCTCACATGAAGGCAGCCAAATCTAAATCCACGTTAAGACCATCTGGACACAGACAATTTAATTTCTGTATCCAGTAGGTCTCACGTTTACGGAGAGTTAACAATCTATTGTGTGTAGTCAGAGGTATCCAGTCAATGACCTGTACTTTCAAAGATCTAGAGTCTCCACCATGTACATCTCTGAAATGCCGGGGGACACTGTGATTATCCATTTTATTTTTGATATTATTAAGATGTTCAGATACTCTCCGCCTGATCTTCCTTTTGGTGCGACCCACGTACATTAGGTCACACCCACATGTTAATAAATATATCACATATGTGAAGTCACAGGTACAACGGCACTGGATATGAAAATTACGTGATTGGTCACTATTTGTGAAACTAGGTTCTTTCTTCACATGTTTACACATTCCACAGTTATATTTGCCACATTTGTATGTACCCTCTTTAAGGCTCAACCAATTACTCTTATGAGATATCACTTTATCTTTCTTTACAGGTTTTAATTTACAAGGGGCTAATAGATTCCTCAAATTTTTCCCTTTCCTAAAGGTGATTGAAGGATTTTCAGGTAGTGAGGATGCTAACAAACTATCTGATTTTAGAATGCCTCAATGTTTATTGAACACCTCTTTAATAATTTTATGTCCTTCATTAAAGGTCATAATAAACCTAATATGATCCTGATTGTGTTTGACATTATGGTGGCTTCTACCTCTCAAATCATGTTCCTCTTTCTTTAACAGGGAATCCCTTGTTCGCCCTAGAGCCTTAATTCTTGAGTTATCTATAATGACTGGATCATAACCTTTAACTATAAATTTATTAGCCAAAATGTCAGCATCTTTATTGAAGTCACTAATGGAACTACAATTTCTTCTCAATCTAAGAAATTGGCTGAATGGAATATTGTCTTTCCAATTACGTTGATGTGCACTCTTATAATCAATGAAGCTGTTTCTTTCAGTGGGTTTCCTAAAATTGGATACTGCTATTTTATTTTCATAGTTAATAAATAATCGCAAATCAAGGAATTCAATTTCGGTTTTTGAATGTTTTTCAGTAAATTTAAGATTATAATCATTGTTATTGATATATTTAACAAATTCATCAACCAAAGTGAAATCCCCCTGCCACAAGATTATCATGTCGTCAATATATCTGTGATATTTGACTATATTATTGCTAAATTTATGAGATTTCCAAATATATTCGTCTTCGAAGGTGTGCATATACAGGTTTGCATATGATGGTGCAAAAGTTGTGCCCATCGCTGTGCCTCTAATCTGTCTGTAATGCACACCCTCGAAGACGAAATAATTGTGTTCCAAGATAAATTGTATACACTGTAAGATAAATTGTTGATGGGCCATATTGAATCCCCATTTAACTAGTTCTATTTCTACAGCTTTAATCCCTTTATCATGTGGTATCAACGTATATAACGCCAACACGTCACAAGTGATCCAACAATAATTACTTTTCCATTCAACTCCCTCAAAGATCCCAATGACATGTGTAGTGTCCTTCAGGTAAGCCCTAGTGTTTTTCACAATATTTTGTAAAAAATAATCGATGTACTTAGAAACCTTGTCAGTGATGGAACAAATACCAGAAATAATGGGCCTACCTGTAGGACACTCCACACTCTTGTGGACCTTTGGAAGGTGATAAAAAACAGAATTTATGCTTACCTGATAAATTACTTTCTCTTGCGGTGTATCCAGTCCACGGCTTCATCCTTACTTGTGGGATATTCTCATTCCCTACAGGAAGTAGCAAAGAGAGCACACAGCAGAGCTGTCCATATAGCTCCCCCCCCCTAGCTCCACCCCCCAGTCATTCGACCGAAGGCTAGGAGAAAAGGAGAAACTATAGGGTGCAGTGGTGACTGTAGTTTAAATAAAAAAAATTTAACCTGACTTAATTGCCAGGGCGGGCCGTGGACTGGATACACCGCAAGAGAAAGTAATTTATCAGGTAAGCATAAATTCTGTTTTCTCTTGCAAGGTGTATCCAGTCCACGGCTTCATCCTTACTTGTGGGATACCAATACCAAAGCTTTAGGACACGGATGAAGGGAGGGAACAAGACAGGTAACCTAAACGTTTAGGTTACCTGTCTTGTTCCCTCCCTTCATTGCACTGCTTGCAAAACCTTTCTCCCAAAAATAGCCTCCGAAGAAGCAAAAGTATCGAATTTGTAAAATTTGGCAAAAGTATGCAGTGAAGACCAAGTCGCTGCCTTACAAATCTGTTCAACAGAAGCCTCATTCTTGAAAGCCCATGTGGAAGCCACAGCTCTGGTGGAATGAGCTGTAATTCGTTCAGGAGGCTGCTGTCCAGCAGTCTCATAAGTCAATCGGATGATGCTTTTCAGCCAGAAGGAAAGAGAGGTAGCAGTCGCTTTCTGACCTCTCCTCTTACCAGAGTATACAACAAACAAGGATGATGTTTGTCTGAAATCTTTAGTTGCTTGTAAATAAAATTTCAAAGCACGAACCACATCAAGATTGTGTAATAGCCGTTCCTTCTTTGAAGCTGGATTAGGACACAGGGAAGGAACAGTGATTTCCTGGTTAATATTCTTATTAGAAACAACTTTAGGAAGAAAACCAGGTTTGGTACGCAAAACTACCTTATCTGCATGGAACACCAGATAAGGAGAATTACACTGCAAAGCAGACAATTCTGAAACTCTTCGAGCAGAAGATATAGCTACCAAAAACAAAACTTTCGAAGATAATAACTTAATATCTATGGAATGTAAAGGTTCAAACGGAACCCCTTGAAGAACTGAAAGAACTAAATTTAGACTCCATGGCGGAGCCACAGGTTTATAGACAGGCTTGATTCTGACTAAAGCCTGAGCAAACGCTTGAACGTCTGGTACCTCTGCCAGACGCTTGTGTAAAAGCATAGACAGAGCAGATATCTGTCCCTTTAAGGAACTAGCTGACAAACCTTTCTCCAATCTTTCTTGGAGAAAGGACAATATCCTTGGAATCCTAATCTTACTCCACGAGTAACCCTTGGATTCACACCAACAAAGATATTTCCGCCATATCTTATGGTAAATTTTCCTGGTGACAGGCTTTCTAGCCTGAATCAGAGTATCTATAACTGAATCAGAGAAACCATGCTTAGATAGAATTAAGCGTTCAATCTCCAAGCAGTCAGCCGCAGAGAAACTAGATTTTTATGCTTGAATGGACCCTGTATTAGAAGATCCTGCCTCATTGGCAGTGTACATGGTGGGACAGATGACATGTCCACTAGGTCTGCATACCAAGTCCTGCGTGGCCACGCAGGCGCTATCAGAATTACCGAAGCCTTCTCCTGTTTGATTCTGATTCTGGCTACCAGACGAGGAAGAAGGGGAAACGGTGGAAAGACATAAGCCAGATTAAAGGACCAAGGCGCTACTAGAGCATCTATCAATGCTGCCTTGGGGTCCCTGGACCTGGATCCGTAGAGAGGAAGTTTGGTGTTCTAACGGGACGCCATCAGATCCAATTCTGGAATGCCCCATAGCTGGGTCAGCTGAGCAAAAACCTCCGGGTGGAGTTCCCACTCCCCCGGGTGAAAAGTCTGACGACTTAGAAAATCCGCCTCCCAGTTGTCTACTCCTGGGATGTGAATTGCAGATAGATGGCAGGAGTGATCCTCCGCCCACCTGATTATTTTGGTGACTTCCTTCATCGCTAGGGAACTCTTTGTTCCCCCCTGATGATTGATGTATGCCACAGTCGTGATGTTGTCCGACTGAAATCTGATGAATTTGGCCACCGCTAGTTGAGGCCATGCCTGAAGCGAGTTGAATATCGCTCTCAGTTCCAAAATGTTTATCGGGAGAAGAGACTCTTCCCGAGACCATAAGCCCTGAGCTTTCAGGGAGTCCCAGACCACACCCCAGCCTAACAGACTGGCATCGGTTGTTACAATGATCCACTCTGGTCTGCGGAAGCATATTCCCTGAGACAGGTGATCCTGAGACAACCACCAGAGAAGAGAATCTCTGGTTTTCTGGTCCAGTTGTATTTGAGGAGACAAATCTGCATAGTCTCCATTCCACTGCTTGAGCATGCACAGTTGCAGTGGTCTGAGATGTATTCGAGCAAAAGTGACCACGTCCATTGCCGCTACCATTAATCCGATTACCTCCATGCACTGAGCTACAGATGGCCGAGGAATGGAATGAAGAACTCGGCAAGTGGTTAAAAGCTTTAACTTTCTGACCTCCGTCAGAAATATTTTCATTTCTACCGAGTCTATTAGTGTCCCCAGGAAGGGGATCCTTGTGAGCGGGGACAGAGAACATTTTTCGATGTTCACCTTCCACCCGTGAGACCTTAGAAAGGCCAGAACAATCTCCGTGTGAGCCTTGGCTCTGGGAAAAGACAACGCCTGTATTAAGATGTCGTCCAGATAAGGTGCTACTGCAATGCCCCGCGGTCTTAGTACCGCCAGAAGGGACCCTAGCACTTTTGTGAAAATTCTGGGAGCAGTGGCCAATCCGAAGGGAAGGGCCACGAACTGGTAATGCTTGTCCAGAAAGGCGAACCTTAGGAACTGATGATGATCTTTGTGGATAGGAATATGTAGGTACGCATCCTTTAGATCCACGGTAGTCATATATTGACCTTCCTGGATCATAGGTAAGATTGTTCGAATGGTCTCCATCTTGAATGATGGAACTCTGAGGAACTTGTTTAGAATTTTTAGATCCAGGATTGGCCTGAAAGTTCCTTCCTTTTTGGGAACCACAAACAGGTTTGAGTAAAAACCCAGTCCTTGTTCTGTAATTGGAACTGGATATATCACTCCCATCTTGATTAGGTCTTCTACACAGCGTAAGAACACCCCTTTCTTTGTCTGGACTGTAGACAGACGAGAAATGTGGAACCTTCCCCTTGGAGGGGAGTCCTTGAATTCTAGAAGATATCCCTGAGTAACGATCTCTAATGCCCAGGGATCGGGAACATCTCTTGCCCAAGCCTGAGCGAAGAGAGAGAGTCTGCCCCCTACCAGATCCGGTTTCGGATCGGGGGCTACCCCTTCATGCTGTCTTAGTAGCAGCTGCAGGCTTCTTGGCCTGTTTACCCTTGTTCCAGCCCTGCAAAGGCTTCCAGGTTGCCTTGGGCTGTGAAGCGTTACCCTCTTGCTTTGCGGTTGCAGAGGTTGAAGCAGGCCCGCTCCTGAAGTTGCGAAAGGAACGAAAATTAGCCTTGTTTTTAGCCTTAAAAGGCCTATCCTGCGGGAGAGCATGGCCCTTTCCCCCAGTGATATCTGAAATAATCTCTTTCAACTCAAGCCCGAAAAGGGTCTTTCCCTTGAAAGGGATATTTAGTCATTTTGACTTGGACGACACATCGGCCGACCATGACTTGAGCCAAAGCGCTCTGCATGCCATAATGGCGAAACCTGAATTTTTTGCCGCTAACTTAGCTAATTGCAAAGCGGCATCTGTGATAAAAGAATTAGCTAGTTTTAAAGCTTTAATTCTATCCATAATTTCGTCACATGAGGTCTCCCTCTGGAGCGACTCCTCCAGCGCCTCAAACCAGAAAGCCGCTGCAGTAGTTACAGGAATAATGCAGGAGATCGGTTGTAGAAGGAACCCCTTGTTGAACAAAAATTTTCTTTAGTAAAGCTTCTAATTTTTTATCAATAGGATCTTTAAAAGCACAACTGTCTTCAATTGGAATGGTTGTGCGCTTAGCCAGCGTAGAAACTGCTCCCTCTACCTTAGGGACCGTCTGCCACGAATCCCGCCTGGGGTCAGTAATGGGGAACATTTTCTTAAAAATAGGAGGGGGAACAAAAGGGACACCTGGTCTTTCCCACTCCCTGGTAACAATATCCGCAACCTTTTAGGGATCGGAAACGCATCAGTGTATACCGGGACCTCTAAGTATTTGTCCATTTTATACTTTCTCTGGAACCACCATAGGGTCACAATCATCCAGAGTGGATAAAACCTCCCTAAGCAATACGCGGAGGTGTTCCAACTTAAATTTAAATGCTAACGAATCTGAATCTGCCTGTCGAGAAACCTTTCCTGAGTCAGAAATTTTTCCCTCAGACATCACATCCCTCGCCCCTACTTCAGAGTGTTGTGAGGGTACGTCAGATAAACCTCCCAAAGCTTCCGACTGCTCATAATCTGTTCTTAAAACAGAGCTATCTCGCTTTGTAGGAAAAACTGGCAGTTTGGATAGAAAGGCCGTAAGGGAATTATCCATAACTGTCGCTAGTTGTTGCAATGTAATAGGTGCCAATGCACTAGAGGTACTAGGTATTGCTTGCGCGGGCGTAACTGGTGGTGACACTTGGGGAGAGGAAGGTGGACTATCTTCATTACCTTCCGTCATAGAATCATCTTAGGCTACATTTTTAAGTGACACAATATGATCTTTAAATTGTATAGACACATTAGTGCACTTGGGACACATTTTGAGAGGGGGTTCCACCATGGCTACTGAACACATAGAGCAAGGCTTTTCCTTAGTGTCAGACATGTTAAACAGAATAGTATTATATGCAAGCAGGCTTGGAAAACACTTTAATCAAATAAAAAACACAATTTGAAATAAACGGTACTGTGCCTTTAAGAAATAAAAAGTACACACAATTTTACAAAACAGTGAAAAATGCACCAAATCTTTTGAAATTTTCACAGTATGTGCCTAATGCTTCGATATGATTGCACACCAAGTTTCAGCCTGATTAACCCCTTAATGCCCAAACCGGAGCGGTATAAAGCCCACAACCGGTTAACAAACTACAGCACCTTGCCACAGCAGTCTGCTGTGGCCCTACCTTCCCTTATGGATTAGTTTAGGGGGAAAAACAGCTTCTGTGAGTCCCTCAAGCAGTCTCTGGACCCTCCACGTGAAGCAGCATGAACTGTCTGAAGAAATGAACTGCGCAACAGAGGCGCAAAATTAGGGCCCCTCCCACTCCACTCCGGAGTTGTGAGGCCTTCAAAATCACACTTAGGTGACTAAATTTATGCCATGTGGATAAAAAACCCCGTAATAAACACACCAAAGGTGTTTAAAAGTGTCTACCAATGAGTATTTGCTGAATAAAATAATCGATTGCCCTGTCACAGTGTCCACCAGTCTATTGAGCCCTGTTAAATAAGCCCTTATTCTATACTGAGTCTCAGAACATGGCTTACCCTTCCCACATGGGGATTCTTGTCAGTCTTCTAGCATTATCTTGTCTTGACTAGAAAAAAGATGACTGAAACATACCTTAATGCAGTTAAGCCTGCAAACTGTTCCCCCCAACTGAAGTTTTCTGGTACTCCTCAGTCCTGTGTGGGAACAGCAGTGGATTTTAGTTACAACATGCTAAAATCATTTTCCTCTTAGCAGAATTCTTCATCACTTTCTGCCAGAGAGTAAATAGTACAAACCGGTACCATTTAAAAATAACAAACTTTTGATAGAAGATATAAAAAACTACAAATCTAACACCACATTCACTTTACCCTCCCGTGGAGATGCCCTACTGCTAGAGCGGCAAAGAGAATGACTGGGGGGTGGAGCTAGGGAGGGAGCTATATGGACAGCTCTGCTGTGTGCTCTCTTTGCCACTTCCTGTAGGGAATGAGAATATCCCACAAGTAAGGATGAAGCCATGGACTGGATACACCTTGCAAGAGAAATACGGGATTTTGGGATCCAATTCTTGTAAATATTTGAATTCATCATTATTCAATATCCCCTCAGATTTAGCATTGACTAGAATAGAATTTAATTTGGACATATAAGATTTAGTTGGATCATTTTTGAGGATACAGTAGGTGTCTCTATCCCCTAAAAGGTTGTATGCCTCTTTAAGATACTCAGATCTTAATTGAATCACCAGTCCCCCTCCCTTATCCGCTGCCCTAAAAACAACAGTGTCATCATTCATCAATTTTTTGAGAGAATGTCTCTCAAGAATGGTAAGATTATCGTTGTGTTTATTCAATAAATTTTACTTTTTACTTTTTATTTTAGATAAAATTTCTTTAGTAACTAAACTAGTGAAAACAGTGAACTAAACTAGTGAAAACAGGGATTTGATCCCCTTTAAAGATCAACTTATCACATACTTTTTAATACAGCAACATCTGGCAGAAGACTATAAAAGCTTCGGAGTAATACTATAGCCCTTAGAACATTTGCATTCCACAACAGGTGGTAAATTTTGCAGCATTAAATAAATCTGCCTCTTTTTGGGCTCCGCCCTTTTGTGGCTCCACCCTCGCCCATGGCTGGTATTTTTTTGAGAAAAAGGTGGCAACCCTATGGTGGGGGCTTGGCCGGTCAGGAGCGCGGGCGGGACCTCTGCCCTGCAGAAAATGGACAAAGTACACAGGCTTTAGGACTACTATTTAATAAAAAATAATAATTGAACATCTATTAAAGCCCATTCCCCTCAGAATGTTTTTTTTAGCAATAACCTGCATGTGATCTGGTTGCAAAAATATGTTCTTTCAAAGCACCTTCAGCTTGAATAGCAAGGAATTCCTTGCTGATGCAGGGTCTTTTATTACTAATGTCATCATGCATGTAAGCATAGTGCAGAAGATGTCCTTGTGTCCTCTACACTGAAGGGACTAAACTGATTTATTATGTTTAGGTCTAGTTCCTATCCTACAGTGATTTCATATTAAAGGGATATTCCCTCCAAAATTGGAATCTATGTGGATGCATTTCAGTTTTGAATAGAAGCATTCTAGTAATATAAATGTATTATCAAAAATTCTTCTAATAAAAGCTATAGCTGCTTCAAAAGTGTATTTAAATATGCACCAGGATTTTAAACCCAGCACTTGCTCAGAGAGCATAAGGTGCTTGCACCATCTGGTAGTGACTCAATTTGTCAATTGCACTTGATACAAGCCCCACTTACGCACTGATCAGCTGTAGTATTTAAAATTCTGGTGCACTGAGAATATCTAGCAATGCTTCACATGCAGAGAAAGCAGTGATAACTTTTACTAGAAGCATTTTTGCTAATACATGTATATTGCAAATATGTTTCTATTTAAAGATGTAATTCAGCTATGTGCATTTAAATTTTGACCAGAATGTCCATTTAAAGATGTTGGAATCTGGATTAGTGCCCTGGTGATAGGGACCTGAGAATACAAGGAGAGTGGGTAGGAAACACTTAGAAAAAGTTTGCAATAAAAGAATATACTTGTCATATAAGATAAGCGGACCAGTTGAAAGAAAACCTAAAAAATAAATATATTTTCATTTGTATTTGCTGTAAGTATAGCCGGTTTCTGAAATCCTGTATTTTATATGAAGTAGAATAATGCTTTTAATATTTCATATGCTCTTGTGAGAATGAGTGGAAAAGTCAAGTTAAATCATTTAAAAAGTTTTAATAATTGCATTATATGTGTGTGATAGGCAGAGGTTAAGGTCTGTGAATGAGAGGGACAGGAAACATACTTGCCAATGACCTCAATTTTATTACAAGACCAGAGACTCATATTTTGCATTACTTTCAATTTACTGCTCTGACAGCTTTTTAAAGTATACAGTGTTAACATTAGTAAACATAAAACAAGTGAAACAATAGAGAAAACAAAAGAACCAATAAGTACAAAGCCATGGATGTAGAAGATGATATCACCCAATCAGCATACTCTTAGTGTCCATAAACAGTCCAGAGCGCACCAATACCTCCTCTTTCTTTTTGCTGCTCTGAAAAGAAAAGTACCTGGCATTGTCTCCCTAATAAAGTGTCATTTTATGTTATTTATTAAATGTTATCATATATTTTTGTTTCTCTTTTTTATTCAAAGTTTATTTCTCTTATTATTTTATTTTATTTATTCCCTTTTACTATATTTTCCAGCCGTTTCTCTATCTCTTTGATTTGTGGGAATTATATGTTCCCTTTTTGTCCTTTTTGTGTCCCTTATGTCACTTCTTATTCTCCTTACTTGCATAACTGCTATTGACTCGACCGGGTATTTTTCTTTGAGCCGGTGTCTTGTTGACATCTGCGACCCGACGGAATTTGTGACCGTTACGTCACCACATTCCTGACCGCACACGTGACTGGTTGACCACCAATCACCTGCTACAGACACCTCCTTCCAAATTTCGACACTACACCGTGAGGGGTCACAGAATCAGACGGAACAGCTGAGCCTGTCTGATTTTGCAGCCTTCACTGAAGCGCCGCTGCTCCACAGCTTACCATGCCTTCATACATTTATTAGCAGTCCGAACGGATACTACTAATATGGAAATGCCTATGAAAGTTAAAAATATGTTGAAACTTTGACAAGCGGCTGCTCCATTTCATTCTTTCACCATTATATTGTTACTATCATGCTGCTGTTTATATTTTTTAAAATATACCTGTTATCTGTATGTTTTCATAAATGATGCAAGATGTTAGCGTTTTATTTTAACTGAATTCATCCATGGAAAACATACAGATAAAAGGTAAGTTTTAAGAAATATAAACAGCAGCATGAATATATGTTGAGTATTGTCTAAGATATAAAGATTGCTCAACTTTAAAGTTATAGATATGCATACATTTGGCTGCTTAATGCTAGTTATCACTCTTTAGCATATTCTCCAAAAAATATTTGTTTGAGCGCTATCTTTTGAATGCCAAGAATTTTTTTAATGCTTTTTTGCCCATTGTTGTGTAGGCGATTATCCGTTTGATCCCTTAAATGTCTCCTCTGATATTGACTCCTTTACTAGTTGTCTTATATGTGTATAATTACTAAGATCTGTGTGAAATCCAGTTGAGCCAGTTATTTTCTCAAACAACTCATATAGTACTTAACATTTGTATAACGGGTTCTAATATATTACCAAACGTAATGAACATGTTTGTATACAAGCTGATTTTAAACATGATTATCTAATGAAGAAATTACCTTTTGTAAGAATTGGTATACCTTTAATTGACACTGCTTATAAGGCGTGTGCAAGCATACAATCTCTGAGCTTGAGAAAGAAATTTGAAACGCGTTGCTCCGTTTGGAAGCACACACCTGCTGTGATCATTACATCTGCCACGAGCAGTAAACTGTTTGGTGAGGCCTAAAAACGCAAGTCTGTTTTGTTATATATGATCAGATTGCGAGTGGGGTCTCCCATCCAATGTTTTTGAAGTCACTAGAAACTATTTTAACTACACTCTATGTGTTATAGATAAGAAAGCACATCTGAATCTGTGTCTTCACTTGAGGGTCTACGCCGGATAACACAAACCTAAATGTGAGTACGGATATACTCTTAAGCAATATTGCTGTAGACACTGCATTAAGGAGTTCCTCTTTCCCATCAACAGAACCCGGTGGCTGTGTTTTTATGGGAACATATTGGAATAAAGAGCTCCGAGTTTGGCTACATCTCTTTTGGGACATTTTGCTTTCCTCAATGATAGGATTTGTATACCGGGCATTCTTCTAAATATTTGTCGCTAGGCTCTTTGTGTTTTTATATTATGTGTAATTAGTCTAATTCGATTTTATTTGTATTTTAACTGCGACTGCCATTGTATTTTGTATCTTTTTATTATTGTATCAACTTTTATGATTATTTCTGTATATCGAATAAATGTATTAGATTTTGGATATTATATGTCTTTCTGGAGGATACATTTAATGACTTTTTGAAAAAACGGATAATTGCATTATATTTCAGCTTGGTTTTTATCACACTTATTGCACACTGTCATTGCATATTTTTTGCATATTTATTTTTTGTACACTTATTTAATTGCACACATAAGTTAGACTCATTTTATTGAGCACAATATTTATAATTATTTTTTGTGACCTTATTTTGAGTCCACTGACTAGTCACATTGATTATTATTATTATTTTATTATATATTCCACCTTTAGCATTGTTTGTGCAATCATTATACACTTTTTAACACTTTATATGCTTTGAGGAGTCATTTTTTGTAAGAAGCTCCCCTTTTTGATTGTCTGTGTGGGTGTCTTCGCTGGTCAAATTTATTAGTATTATATCTAATGGGAGTTGTACCTCAATGATCATATTCAATTTCTGTTTTCCATAGGTTTTGTAGTGAGTTAGACAACCACCATATGTGGGCCATACTACTGTTAACATGGCCACATCGCCAACACTGATTTTTCTTAGTATGGTAAATATAGTGTAATTCTTTTTAGGTGTGAGATATCATCTGTGTAAACTTAAGGTTTAAAGTTTATCTCTAGCATTTTTTATGAAATTTTGGTTTTTAGGGTTTTCTAAAAGATGGATGATCCTGTTTGAGGAAGAATTTTAACTCCCAAATCAGTCTCCCAGATTTCCAAGAATGGTGGAATGGAACCTGGTGGGTTCTATATTAGTATTTTATATTTTATGGATAGGGTATGTCTGAGTGGTGGGGTCTGAACACATAGATTTTCAAATTTAGTTAGTGGCCTGATCATGTTTCCGTGATCCTTGTGTCTGGATATAAAGTTATGTGTTGGTCGATATGTAAACCAATTTTGGAAACATTCATATCCCTTGTGTACTAATTCAGACTGTGAGTATAATGTTAGTTAGTAGGTAGATTGTAAAATCCTTGTGTATAGTAGAAAAAGTAGAGTGTATCATTTATGGTCTTTAAGTGAATTCCCCGTTTTCAATTAGGGAGGTCATTGGGGACAGTTTTGATTAAAGGTAGTGATTGGTACGTATAGCTATCTCCCATACAGAAAATGTCTCCCTTATTATTGGATTGCTATATTGTTGTATATACTAGGTTACAATATTATTTATTATTATCTCAGCAGTAACCTTCAATGTGTTACGTATTGTAATTATGAATATTAATAATTAATAGCAGTATAAAGCTATTGTCAGCGATATCTACAATTATTATTACAGAACTTTGTCAATACACTTCAGTAAGATATTAAATCTCTGTAGTATACTCCAAAATATCACTACTGAGATATCTATAAATTTGACAACAATATTATTATTAAAAATTAATATTTAATCCTTTGTTCTGATCAGTTATCTTTATAGACACATTTAATTATTTTTTATGTAAAAACTAGATTATGAATCAATTATACACGCTTATTCTGTTATAATTTTATACAAAACAGATCATAAAATATATCTCTACAAATTAACCTTACTTACAATGAATCGCTTATTAAAATACCACAAATGAGAATACCAGAACAGTCTATAATTAGGCAACAATTCTAATTTAGTGCCACAGCTTACATTTCTGCTTTTTCAAATAAAGATAGCAAGAGAACAAAGAAAGATTGATAATAAGAGTACATTAGAAAGCTGCTTAAAACTGCATGCTCTATCTGAACCATGAAAGAAAAAAATTGGGTTCAGTATCCCTTTATAAGGTGTGCTCACACAGCAAATCAAATATGAATAGCAAAAAGTCCTGGATACGTAGTTCCAGATCCAAAGGTAAGGCCGCACTCCCAAGTGGAGGATCGTGATGCAAGTCCTGGAAGACAAAATGGAGGCGCCTAATGTTGTAATATCGTCAATCCTAGATACATACAGGGGACAGACAATTGAAAACTCACAAGGATGTTGGCACACACAGTGCTCTCATCGGCAAACCGAGACCTCTAAGTCGCCCGTCAGACTCACTCCCGGAATCAGACAGCTGGTCACATGATGGTACGTCCGCCAATCCGAGTGGACCTCTCCAGCCGTGTCAGATAGCATATCCGGGGGAATCAGCCGATCAGTCAGCCTAGGATGAAAGGAGTGTGAAATCCGGGGAATAACCTCGATTAAATACTTGGAACAGAGCAGGTATATATAAAAGTTTTATTAAAAACAGTTTAAAAGACTGCAACGTGTTTCTCGGCTAATATGCCATTTCATCAGGCTTTTAACATTATTGAATCCCACGCTCTGTTTAAAAACCCCTTCAATCAATCACAAACTGGCTTGACTAGATGCCCCGCCTCTAGCATGATATATATACTTAAAGCTCATAAAAATACGGTCAACATACAAAATCGTAACATGTTACAAATATACAATACATACTCATCAGCTAAACACAGTGAATACAAATAAAAAAATGGAGATCGGCATTGGTATCAGATAATATTCACAAATAACAACAAATAAAATTTATATCCCATTCATCAATTCTCTTGAATGGAATAACCATAAAGCCGTGATTATATATTGCTTCGATAAATAGTGATCTCAAACATTAAAGAGAGCCTACACAATGATGTGTCATAGCTCTTCTTAGAGATCCCACATTAACAAAGCGATATAAACATTAACTACATTCTACAAGTGGCACGAATGGACTGTGACAAGTGATCACAATTGATCTAATATAATGTAATGTTCCTTATAACTGTAATGTCAGTTCCCCACAACACTACGCTCATACTAAAGCCCAGTGTGTATGTCATTCAAAACTTGGTTCACGAATACCAGTGTACCATAATTGCCATTGAGTGTACATATTATATATGAATGAATTAGTGATCGACATTCAGATGTAAATTAATCTGATGCAAATATAAATATAAATAGGGTATTAAAAGTAAAAGTGAATGGAAGATATATGCTAATATATCCATATCATCTGTCTAATAATCATAATCAAATCAGAGAGCATATTGGACCATATATACAGTATCTCACAAAAGTGAGTACACCCCTCACATTTTTGTAAATATTTTATTATATCTTTTCATGGGACAACACTGAAGAAATGACACTTTGCTACAATGTAAAGTACTGAGTGTACAGCCTGTATAACAGTGTAAATTTGCTGTCCCTTCAAAATAACTCAACACACAGCCATTAATGTCTAAACTGTTGGCAACAAAAGTGAGTACACAATGGGCGCTAGGTATAGTGTGTGTTAGGCACAGCGTGTGCGAGGCACAACGTGTGCTAGGTCCAATGTGTGCTAGGTACCGAGTGTGCTAGGCAAGGTGGGTGCTGGGTACGGCGTGTGCTAGGTATCATGGGTTCTAGGTGTCATGGGTGCTAGGTGTCATGTGTGCTAGGTGTCATGTGTGCTAGGTGTCATGTATCCTAAGTACCATATGTGCTAGGTTCAACGTGTGCTGGGTACTGCGAGTGCACGGCGTGTGCTAGGTATAGCGTGAGCTAGGAACAGTAGGTGCTAGGTACAATATGTGCTAGGTGCAATGTGTGCTAGGTAAAAGGGGTGCTAGGTACAATGTGTGCCAAATACAATGTGTGTTAGGAATGCTGGGTTAACTGTGTGCTAGGCACAGTGAGTACTAGGTACAGTGGGTGCTAAGTATGGTATGTACCGGGTATAATGTGCATCTCACTTGTCTTCAAGATGTCGACAAAACCTGCTCCTCAATCTATATGGATAAATCCGTTAATATATATTACAACAACGCATTCTGACTTGCTCTTTGGAGCATTTAACTTAATTTATAAGTACCTCCCCCCCCTCCTCCCCCCCCATGTTTAAAGCCCACACCAGGGTTCAATCTTGGTGAATTATTTTCACCACAAATCCCTGCAATTTGCTTATGATGTTTCAATGTTTTGACAGATATTGCAACCGGACCTGCGTGTCCGATCCTTATGTTTGTGTATGTTTGAACAGGGGTCCTGCGTGTCCCCAAGTGTTACCTTTCAATTTTAAAAACCGAATAAAAGCTTATTATAAAAAAAAAAAAAGTGAGTACACCTCTAAGTGGAAATGTCCAAATTGGACCCATTTAGTAATTTTCCCTCCCAGATGTCATGTGACTCGTTAGTGTTACAAGGTCTCAGGTGTGAATGGGGAGCAGGAGTGTTAAATTTGGTGTTATCGCTCTCACACTCTCTCATACTGGTCACTAGAAGTTCAACTTGGCACCTCATGGCAAAGAACTCTCTGGGGATCTGAAAAAAATAATTTTTGCTCTACATAAAAATGGCCTAGGCTATAAGAAGATTGCCAAGACCCTGAAACTGAGCTGCAGCACGGTGGGCAAGACCATACAGCAGTTTGACAGGACAGGTTCCACTCAGAACATGCCTCGCCATGGTCAACCAAAGAAGTTGAGTGCATATGCTCAGCATCATATCCAGAGGTTGTCTTTGGGAAAGAGACATTTGAGTGCTGCCAGTATTGCAGCAGAGGTTGGAGGTGTGGGGGGTCAGCCTGTCAGCACTCAGACCGTATGCCACACACTGCATCAAATTGGTCTGCATGGCTGTCGTCCCAGAAGGAAGCCTTTTCTAAAGATGATGCACAAGAAAGCCCGCAAACAGTTTGCTGAAGACAAGGAGACTAATGACATGGATTACTGGAACCATGTTCTGTGGTCTGATGAGACCAAGATAAACTTATTTGGTTCAGATGGTGTCAAGCGTGTGTGGCGGCAACCAGGTGAGGAGTACAAAGACAAGTGTGTCTTGCCTACAGTCAAGCATGCTGGTGGGGGTGTCATGATCTGGGCCTGCATGAGTGCTGCCGGCACTGGGGAGCTACAGTTCATTGAGGGAACCATGAATGTCAACATGTACTGTGACATACTGAAGCAGAGCATGATCCCCTCCCTTCGGAGACTGGGCCACAGGGCAGTATTTCAACATGATAACGACCCTAAACACACCTCCAAGACGACCACTGCCTTGCTAAAGAAGCTAAGGGTAAAGGTGATGGACTGGCCAAGCATGTCTCCAGACCTAAACCCTATTGAGCATCTGTGAGGAATCCTCAAACGGAAGGTGGGGGAGCGCTCCGTGATGTCATGGAGGAGTGTTAGAGGACTCCAGTGGCAACCTGTGAAGCTCTGGTGAACTCCATGCCGAAAAGGATTAAGGCAGTGCTTTAAAATAATGGTGGCCACACAAAATATTGACACTTTGGGCCCAATTTGGACATTTCCACTTAGGGGGTGTACTCACTTTTGTTGCCAACAGTTTAGACATTAATGGCTGTGTGTTGAGTTATTTTGAGGGGACAGCAAATGTACACAGTTATACAGGCTGTACACTCACTACTTTACATTGTAGCAAAGTGTCATTTCTATAGTGTTGTCACATGAAAAGTTTTAATAAAATATTTCCAAAAATGTGAGGGGTGTACTCACTTTTGTGAGATACTGTATATGATCCCCTAGAGTCTTTAATCCTATAATCATGTAAGTGGTGTTATATAAAGTGCAATGGAATATCAAGGTGTGTAGTGTATATACAAATATAATAAATTCTAGTGTTATAATAAATAACATCTATCAATTGACACAAATGTCAATAAAAGTGATGTTAATGAAGTGTGATGGAAGTAAATGGGACTGAATCATATTAAGAATGTTGTGAATGTATATATTAAAAGTAATTAATGGGGGGCGGAGTTTGCCACTACAGGGAAGAGACGTGTTTTCTGCAGCTCCTGCTCACAAATATAATATTTGTTAAAATCTGAAAAATCCAGCCAAAAAAACCCCTTCATTATTCTCCTATGATCATATATGCAGAGGTTTAGGCTCTCAGGACTTTTCATTTTCGAGATATTAGCAGAGCAGGAGCTGCAACACCATACTCCTACATGAAGAGGCCCTGATCATATGAGGTACCGGCTCTTTATTTACATCAACCCAGCGTGGCTCCAGAACAATGATTCTGAGTAATTAATAATACATTATAGCCACTCATTAGAGCGCTCCGGACCAGCTACTTTTTACAGATATATCCCCAGATCAGGGCCACGGAACCCCCACCTTCTAACCGGACACTCAGGAAGTTATTGGGACTACCCGTTTCTCTTTTTTCTGCCAAGCACTCAGGGAACAGCCTATTGGGCCGTGTGAAAATTGCAGCAACATGGGATCGCTAAATGGAGAGGAATGTAGCACCCTGTTATGTTTAGATGACTGCTTTGCGGATCTCAAGCAGAGTTTGCTGGTTCTCTTAGAACTGGCAAAGCAGCTGCCACAGAACTCTTCTCCTCCCTACAACTGTGAGACGCAGCAAGAAGGGTCCCCTCCTATAATTCGGCAGACAAGAAGAGGTTGGGATACAAGTGGTTATCATGACTCCTCAGTGGGAACTGACCTCAGATATGCAAGTCCTAATGTAGGCATCATCTTTTCCGAACGCCGCTGGAGCACTCTGTCAGAGGACCCTTTGCTTTTATTCTCACGAGATCTCCAACATGGCCATGAGGTCCCTACCTTGCCTTCCCGCTACAAATGACGAGAGATGGCGTTGACACACTTCTTTGCAGAGATGGAGGAGAAGCTTAATTTGACCACATACTATCCTAGAACCGTAGCCCACCCCTTCACGATTAAACTTAGTGGAAAATGGACAAATACAGGACTGATGGAAATTACTCCCTTTAAAGTGCTAACTCTTTACAGGTTAGGTGTGAGCTAGATTTTGACTCTCAACATCGGATCCTCATATATGGTATCCCTATACTAATGTTATGGTAATTCACTCCACTGTTTCTATACTTAGGTTAAATTCTGCTCTTCTGTTTGGCCTGTTTGCACACTTTACAGAGAATTTGTAGGTATAGTAATTCTATTTAGACACACTTATACCCCTAGATTAGGGAGCTCGCAGTAACTCCTGAACCAATAATGATACCTAGAGTGTAGAATATTAACATTAATCTCCTAATAGAGATCGCTCGACTCCCTAGCTAGACGCACCTTTGTCTTATTTATCTATTATTTATTTATTTATTTTTATTTTATTTTTTTCCTTATTGATCTCACCTACCATAAAGTAATCTCTCAACACCAATTGAACTTTTTTTACGAACTAAACTTATCAAGGTCCTCCCCACCCCTCATCCACCTGTCATGTCATACAGTTATCTTGTTCCCATGGGGTAGACTCTGGTCATTTGTTGATAGCTCTGAAGGGGCCACTCTATCTGACTTTGTGTGGAATTAGTTTTGCAGGAAGTTTATTCAATATATAACCTATAGCCTGCATGAAAGAGGCACACAACTCATGGTTTAGAGATTTATGGCTATTGCCAGATAGCAGAGCCGTCTAATACCATCTAATGCCAACCTACTTATGAGTCCTCTAGCTATACCCTCAGATACCTTACACCCATCAAACCTTCAACTACAGATGAGCCTCGCTAGTATTACTGCCCTACGTACTCATTTAAGTGACTTCAATACTAAAGCTGCCAGCGGCCGAGGCAGCGTAGTAAATCTTAAGGGCAGAACTGGAAAGACCGACAACTCTGTATAGTATTTAGCATGTCTCCAGACCTAAACCCTATTGAGCATCTGTGAGGAATCCTCAAACGGAAGGTGGGGGAGCGCTCCGTGATGTCATGGAGGAGTGTTAGAGGACTCCAGTGGCAACCTGTGAAGCTCTGGTGAACTCCATGCCGAAAAGGATTAAGGCAGTGCTTTAAAATAATGGTGGCCACACAAAATATTGACACTTTGGGCCCAATTTGGACATTTCCACTTAGGGGGTGTACTCACTTTTGTTGCCAACAGCTTAGACATTAATGGCTGTGTGTTGAGTTATTTTGAGGGGACAGCAAATGTACACAGTTATACAGGCTGTACACTCACTACTTTACATTGTAGCAAAGTGTCATTTCTATAGTGTTGTCACATGAAAAGTTATAATAAAATATTTCCAAAAATGTGAGGGGTGTACTCACTTTTGTGAGATACTGTATATGATCCCCTAGAGTCTTTAATCCTATAATCATGTAAGTGGTGTTATATAAAGTGCAATGGAATATCAAGGTGTGTAGTGTATATACAAATATAATAAATTCTAGTGTTATAATAAATAACATCTATCAATTGACACAAATGTCAATAAAAGTGATGTTAATGAAGTGTGATGGAAGTAAATGGGACTGAATCATATTAAGAATGTTGTGAATGTATATATTAAAAGTAATTAATGGGGGGCGGAGTTTGCCACTACAGGGAAGAGACGTGTTTTTCTGCAGCTCCTGCTCACAAATATAATATTTGTTGAAATCTGAAAAATCCAGCCAAAAAAACCCCTTCATTATTCTCCTATGATCATATATGCAGAGGTTTAGGCTCTCAGGACTTCTGTTTGGCCTGTTTGCACACTTTACAGAGAATTTGTAGGTATAGTAATTCTATTTAGACACACTTATACCCCTAGATTAGGGAGCTCGCAGTAACTCCTGAACCAATAGTGATACCTAGAGTGTAGAATATTAACATTAATCTCCTAATAGAGATCGCTCGACTCCCTAGCTAGACGCACCTTTGTCTTATTTATCTATTATTTATTTATTTATTTTTATTTTATTTTTTTCCTTATTGATCTCACCTACCATAAAGTAATCTCTCAACACCAATTGAACTTTTTTTACGAACTAAACTTATCAAGGTCCTCCCCACCCCTCATCCACCTGTCATGTCATACAGTTATCTTGTTCCCATGGGGTAGACTCTGGTCATTTGTTGATAGCTCTGAAGGGGCCACTCTATCTGACTTCGGAATTAGTTTTGCAGGAAGTTTATTCAATATATAACCTATAGCCTGCATGAAAGAGGCACACAACTCATGGTTCAGAGATTTATGGCTATTGCCAGATAGCAGAGCCGTCTAATACCATCTAATGCCAACCTACTTATGAGTCCTCTAGCTATACCCTCAGATACCCTTACACCCATCAAACCTTCAACTACAGATGAGCCTCGCTAGTATTACTGCCCTACGTACTCATTTAAGTGACTTCAATACTAAAGCTGCCAGCGGCCGAGGCAGCGTAGTAAATCTTAAGGGCAGAACTGGAAAGACCGACAACTCTGTATAGTATTTAGATAGGAATCCTTTCTCGGGGTGTATAGGTGGCAGTCAGACACCACTGGCGATTGGACTTTTTATTTTACACCCTTCAAAAGGTCTTGGTATATAGGATTTGTCTCTACATCCCCACACACGTTCACCTCTCTCAAGTTGACAGCTGTATTACTAATTTGATTATATCATTAATTTACCCCCACGTCAGGTTTAGCACATATGGCGACCCATAGGACTGTGAAAGATATTAGACTGTAGCACTAGGGCAGAGTCTCATTACATATAAGTCCGAACATTAGTTCAAAATATTATTAGTAGTGTCCTTAAGCTTAAGCAACCGCATCATCTCACTTATCTCTCCCTTCCCCCTACACTCCCAATTTTGAGCGGCTCTTGCCCGCTGATTCCCTCTCCCCCTAAATAAATAATATCAAATTATAATTACGGGTGTGTACTTTAATCATTTAACTCTCACCCCCTAGTCTTTATATACCGCTGTTTATTTAGTACACCTATGGTCCCTCCTCTCCACATAGACGGTATACCTGTGGTTTCTCAATAGTACACACCCTTCATACTCTCTATCAATTAATAAAAAAAATGAGGTTTCATCTTCATATATCCACTTTATCTAGCTAACACTCCAGTTATGGTACTTAAGGTTTTTTTTTTTGGTTTTTTTTTACTATGTATATTACCTGCTGTATACTTTTCCATTATATTTGTTCATAAGGCATCTAACAGTAGATATATTTGTTATCTCTTTCTCTTTGACAATAGTACCAAGAAAATGACTTGTAACATCACAATTCAAGGATCAAAACTTTGCTTAGTGATATGCCTCATGTTATCTGCGTATAACCTTTTGTTATGATCCCTTGTAACTGGATTAACATTGTTTTCTTTCTTTTTGTATTATGTTTATATAATACCTCAATAAAAATTTGTTTAAAAAAAAAAGTAATTAATGGATGATAAATTAATAATAATAATAAACAAAATGTGATGTAAGTGAATCAAACTGAGTGTGACTAACTGAAATGTTATAGATACAGTATATACAGGCTGGGTCAGTGGAACGCCGCCAGATCCACATTCATATTGAGACCAAAAGGGTGTAGGGTTCTCAATTTGTGGATCCAGTAGGTCTCCCTCTGTCTCAGCCTGAAAAATCTATTGTGTAATTGGGATTTCTGTATAAATTCAATTGGTAAAATAGTAAAACACTCTGGATTACCTTTATGTTTTGAATGACAATGTCTGGGGATACTATGTAGTTTATAATTATTTTTTATGTTCCGATAGTGTTCGGACCATCTAAGGCGGAGGTGCCTACAGGTACGACCCACATACTGGATCCCACAAATGCAGGATAAAAGATATATCACATAGCTGGACACACAAGATATGCTACCAACCATAGGATAAATCTTCTTGGTGACAGATGATCGAAATATAGATTTCCCATGTTCTATATGAACACACATTTTGCATCTTTTGATGCCACATTTGAAGGCTCCCCTTTTAACCCTACATTGGTTATTTGTGTTAGTGATGGTAGTCTTCTTGTGTTTCACTACTTTACTAGGTGCTAATATTCTTTTCAAACTCTGTGCTTCTGTAAAAACCAACACAGGCTTCTCATCAATCAAATCTCCTAAAATGGGGTATTTTTTAGAGAATCTTCCAATGTTTACTAACTATTTGTCTAAGCACATCATGATTACAGTTATGCTGAGTTATGAACATAGTTTTATTAGTGGAAATAGTCCAAAATAAACTTTCATGATTCAGATAGAGAATGTAGTTTTAAACAATTTTCCAATTTACTTTTATCACCAATTTTGCTTTGTTCTCTTGGTATTCTTAGTTGAAAGCTAAACCTAGGAAATTCATATGCTAATTTCTAAGCCCTTGAAGGCCGCCTCTTCTCTCAGGGAATTTTGACAGTTTTTCACCACTAGAGGGTGTTAGTTTATGTTTGTCATATAGATAACACTGTGCTCACGCATGTGGAGTTCCAGTGAGCAAGCTCTGATTGGCTAAAATGGATATCTGTCAAAAGAACTGAAATAAGGGGGCAGTTTGCAGAGGCTTATATACAAGGTAATCACAGAGGTAAAAAGTGTATTTATATAACTGTTGGTAATGCAAAACTAGGGAATGGATAATAAAGGGATTATCTATCTTTTCAAACAATAAAAATTCTGGTGTAGACTGTCCCTTTAAGCTTTTTATCTTTTTTGGTTATGAAATATTCTTCTCTATTATAAAGTTTTGCTCTTCTGTACCCATTTTAAATAATATTGGATGGGTATCCTTTTTCCTGGAATCTTTTCTTCAAGATCAGACTCTGTGCTTCATAATCTTAAAGAGTACTACAATTCCTTCGCACTTGTAAAGTCTAAATAGCTATTACAATCCACAGTTTTGAAATGGTTAATGCTAGTGACTTTACCATCATTACTAAAGCCAATATTAAGGTCAAGGAAGACTATTAAATCTTGGTGGACACAACTAGTACATTTCAATCCTCTAATGTTATTATTGAGGTGGTCAACAAATAAATTAGCTGATTCCATATTACCCCTCCAGACGAAAATAAGATTGCCAATATATCTGCCATAGAATACCAGGTTTGCCCTGAACATAGAATCATAAATATATGCCTGTTCAAAAGCCCCCATGAAAAGGGATAGCATAACTCGGGGCGAACCTGGTACCCATGGCAGTCCCCTTTATTTGGAGGTAAAATTTGTCCTGATACACAAAATAGTTGTGCCTCAGGATAAAATAAATCAATTGTAAAATAAATTGTTTTTGAGCTTCAGGTACATACCAATCCACTTTAAGAAACCCAGACACTGCTAATATTCCCAAATTATGGGGGATATTTGAATAAAGGGCCTGAACATCGCAGATGATCCACAGATGTTCCTGAGTGACTTCCAATTATTCTATTTTATTAATGAAATCCGTGGAATCACGGAAATATGATTCAAAACCCAATACATATTTCTGGAGAAAAAAGTTGACATAGGAAGAGACATTATCTGTCAAACTTCATATGCCGGCTATGATTGGACGACCAGGAGGACAAGTGATGTCCTTATGGAACTTGGGGAGATGGTAGTAGAAGGCATGTTTTAGTTCTTTAGGAACTAAATATTCCCTTTCTTTTTTTTAAACCATGCCTTCTCCATATCCAAAATCAATGATCCCCTTAAGGGTTGCCAAATATTGTACAGTGGGGTCATTTTTTATATATATATAGTAAGATTCATCCTGCAGAATCCTCCTGGCCTCTTTAAGATAATCGTCGAGGTTCTGCAGGGCGATCCCACCGCCCTTATCAGCTTGTCTGATGACTAACAGGGGGTCATATTTCAAGGTTTCCAAAGCCCTTTTTTTGTTGGGATATAGATTAGATCTCCCTACCGTACATTTAACAGTACAGTTACATTCATAATAAACTTATAAAAAAAAAATATTGCACAAAAAAAAGTTATAAATGCTCAAAGATATGAAGTCTCAGGTGTTAGAAAAAAAGGCAGGCAAAGTGCTATACCATAGAGATACATACATATACATTTCTAAATATGTATAGGTATGTATACATATATATTTATGTTTATTTGTGTGTACATATGTATGTATGTGTGTATGTATTTACAAACATACAACATAGCACACAGAAAAAGTCCATCACACAAAATATGATGAAAAAATTAAAAAATGTATTTCTTCAAAATTTGACCCCCAAAATCTGTTACATATCTACAACCACCAAAAAACACCCATGCTAAATAGTTTCTAAATTTTGTCCTGATTTCAGAAATACCCAATGTTTACATGTTCTGTGCAAGTTATAGGGCAATAAGTACAAGTAGCACTTTGCTATTTCCAAACTATCGCCTAGATTTAGAGTTTTGTCGGTAAAGACCCGCGGTGCTAACACTGCTTTTTTTCCAGCACACCCTTAAGACAACGCTGGTATCTAGAGTTGTCTGAATGGCTGGGTTAGCCTCAGAAAAGGGAGCGTTGAGCATAATTTATCTCCACTTCAACCCTCAATACCAGCGTTGCCTACGGTAGCGGTAAGCTGGAAAAACGTGCTTGTGCACGATATCCCCATAGGAAACAATGGGGCTGAGCTGGCTGAAAAAAACCCTAACACCTGCAAAAAAGCAGCGTTCAGCTCCTAACGCAGCCCCATTGTTTCCTATGGGGAAACACTTTCTAAGTCTACACCTAACACCCTAACATGAACCCTGAGTCTAAACACCCCTAACCTTACACTTATTAACCTCTAATCTGCTGCCCCCGCTATCGCTGACACCTACATTATATTATTAACCCCTAATCTGCTGCTCTGTACACCGCCGCAACCTACATTATACCTATGAACCCCTAATCTGCTGCCCCTAACATCGCTGACACCTACATTATAGTTATTAACCCCTAATCTGCCCCCCCCAACATCGCCGCCACCTACCTACACTTATTAACCCCTAATCTGCCGACCGGACCTCGCCGCCACTATAATAAATGTATTAACCCCTAAACCGCCGCACTCCCGACTCGCAAACACTATAATAAATTGTATTAACCCCTAATCTGCCCTCCCTAACATCCCCACCACCTACCTACAATTATTAACCCCTAATCTGCCGCCCCCAACGTCGCCGCTACTATAATAAAGTTATTAACCCCTAAACCTAAGTCTAACCCTAACACCCCCCTAAATTAAATATAATTTAAATTAATCTAAATACATTTACTATAATTAAATAAATAATTCCAATTTAAAACTAAATACTTACCTATAAAATAAACCCTAATATAGCTACAATATAACTAATAGTTACATTGTAGCTATTTTAGGATTTATATTTATTTTACAGGCAACTTTGTATTTATTTTAACTAGATACGATAGCTATTAAATAGTTAATAACTATTTAATAGCTACCTAGTTAAAATAATTACAAAATTACCTGTAAAATAAATCCTAACCTAAGTTACAAATACACCTAACACTACACTATCAATAAATTAATTAAATAAATTACCTACAATTAGCTAAACTAAAATACAATTAAATAAACTAATCTATAATACAAAAAAAACAAACACTAAATTACAGAAAATAAACAGGTAAAAGAGCTGATTACTTTGGGGCAATGCCCCGCAAAAAGCCCTTTTAAGGGCTGGTAAAAGAGCTGATTTTATTATTTTTGGGGGCTTTTTTATTTTATTAGGGGGCTTAGATTAGGTGTAATTAGTTTAAACTTCTTGTAAAAAAAATTATTTTCTGTAATTTAGTGTTTTTTTTTTTTTTGTATTATAGATTAGTTTATTTAATTGTATTTTAGTTTAGCTAATTGTAGGTAATTTATTTAATTAATTTATTGATAGTGTAGTGTTAGGTGTATTTGTAACTTAGGTTAGGATTTATTTTACAGGTAATTTTGTAATTATTTTAACTAGGTAGCTATTAAATAGTTATTAACTATTTAATAGCTAGTGTACCTAGTTAAAATAAATACAAAGTTGCCTGTAAAATAAATATAAATCCTTAAATAGCTACAATGTAACTATTAGTTATATTGTAGCTTAATAAGGGTTTATTTTATAGGTAAGTATTTAGTTTTAAATAGGAATAATTTATTTAATTATAGTAAATTTATTTAGATTAATTTAAATTATATTTAATTTAGGGGGGTGTTAGGGTTAGACTTAGGTTTAGGGGTTAATAACTTTATTATAGTAGCGGCAACGTTGGGGGCGGGAGATTAGGGGTTAATATTTGTAGGTAGGTGGCGGCGATGTTAGGGAGGGCAGATTAGGGGTTAATACAATTTATTATAGTGTTTGCGAGGCGGGAGTGCGGCGGTTTAGGGGTTAATACATTTATTATAGTGGCGGCGAGGTCCGGTCGGCAGATTAGGGGTTAATAAGTGTAACTAGGTGGCGGCGACGGTTGTGGGGTGCAGATTAGGGGGTAATAAATATAATATAGGTGTCGGAGATGTTAGGGACAGCAGATTAGGGGTTCATAGCTATAATGTAGGTAGCGGAGGTGTCCGGAGCGGCAGATTAGGGGTTAAAGAAATTTATTATAGGGTTTGCGATGTGGGGGGCCTCGGTTTAGGGGTTCATAGGTAGCTTATGGGTGTTAGTGTACTTTGTAGCACAGTAGTTAAGAGCTTTATGTTCCCACGTTAGCCCATAAAGCTCTTAACTACTGACTTTTTTTGACGATAGGAGTCTTGTCAGTAGAGGGTCTACCGCTCACTTCTTCCAAGACTCGAAATACCAGCGTTAGGCAAATCCCATTGAAAAGATAGGATACGCAATTGACGTAAGGGGATCTGCGGTAGCCTCGAGTCGCGGAAAGAAAGTGAGCGGTAGACCCTTTCCTGCCTGACTCTAAATACCAGCGGGCGGTAAAAAGCAGCGTTAGGACCCCTTAACGCTGCTTTTGACAGCTAACGCCAAACTCTAAATCTAGGCGTATTTTTTTTTCAAAATTAGCGAAAGTTACATTGTAACATTGATATCTGTCAGGAATCCCTGAATAACCCTTCACATGTATATATTTTTTAAAAGGAGACAACCTAAGGTATTAAACTTGGGGTATTCTGACTCTTTTCATGCAACCATTTTTCCACCAATCTATGCCAAAGTTTGAGAGAGATAAAAAGTGGTGATTTTATTTTCACAAATAGCAATTTAAGAATACATGTACTGGGAATTTTAAGGGTTACTGCCAAAAACACCCCAATATGTGTTCAGCAGCATCTCCTGAGTACAATGATACCACCCATGTATAGGTGTGTCTGGTACTCTCTGGGCTAAAAGGCCTTATTTTTAGGGGGTGCATTCCAGTTTTCCAACTTAAAATATTCACATCAGGTCATCATGCACCCATATCCTATTTGGTAAATTTTTGAAACCGGCCAATGTAATTTACCCCCATTAAACCAGATCTTTTTGAAAAGTAGACACCCTAGGGTATTAGAAATGCTGGTATTTTAACACTTTCCATGCACTATTTCAACCACCAGTCTTTGTCAAACTCTTGGTTAGTCATTTTCACACACATTGTAATCTAGGCATGGATTATCAGTACCTGTTATATGTTACTGCCAAAGAACACCCCAGTATGTGTTCAGCAACATCTCCTGAGTCCAGTGATACCCCCCATGTATAGGTGTGTCGGGTTCTCTGGGGGCTAAAAGGCCTTATTTTTAGGGGGTGCATTCCAGTTTTCCAACTTAACATTTTCACATCAGGCCATCATGCACCTATGTCCTATTTGGGAAATTTTTGAAGCCAGCCAATGTAATTTACCCCCATCAAACCATATCTTTTTGAAAAGTAGACACCCTAGGGTATCTTAAATACTGGTATTTTAACACTTTCCATGCACTAATTCAACCACCAGTCTTTGTCAAACATTTGGGTAGTCATTTTTTTGTTTTATTTTTCACACACATTTTACTTTAGGCATGGATTATCAGTTCCTGTTATGTGTTACTGCCAACGAACACCTCCTGAGTACAGTGATACCTCCCATGTATAGGTGTGTCTGGTTCACTCGGGGCTAAAAGGCCTTATTTTTAGGGGGTGCATTCCAGTTTTCCAACTTGGAATTTTCACATCAGGTCATCATGCACCCATGTCCTATTTGGGACATTTTTGAAGCCGACCAATGTAATTTACCCCATCAAACCATATTTATTTGAAAAGTATACACTCAAGGGTATTTGAAATGCTGGTATTTTAACACTTTCCATGCACTATTTCAACAACCAGTCTTTGTCAAACTCTTGGTTAGTCATTGTTTTGTGTTATTTTTCACACACATTGTACTCTAGGCATGGATTATCAGTACCTGTTATGTGTTACTGCCAAAGAACACCCCAGTATGTGTTCAGCAACATCTCCTGAGTACAGTGATACCACCCATGTATAGGTGTGTCGGGTTCTCTGGGGGCTAAAAGGCCTTATTTTTAGAGGGTGCATTCCAGTTTTCTAACTTAGAATTTTCACATCAGGTCATCATGCACCCATGTCCTATTTTGGACATTTTTTAAGGCCAGCCAATATAATTTACCCCTATTAAACCATATCTTTTTGAAAAGTAGACACCCTAGGGTATTTTAAATGCTGGTATTTTAACACTTTCCATGCACTAGTTTAACCATCAGTCTTTGTCAAACATTTGGGTAGTCATTTTTTTGTGTTATTTTTCACAGACATTGTATTTTAGGCATGGATTATCAGTTCCTGATATGTGTTACTGCCAAAGAACACCCCAATATGTGTTCAGCAACATCTCCTGAGTACAGTGATACCACCCATGTATAGGTGTGTAGGGTTCTCTGGGGGCTAAAAGGCCTTATATTTAGGGGATGCATTCCAGTTTTCCAACTTGGAATTTTCACATCTATGATCATGCACCCATGTCCTATTTGGGACATTTTTGAAGCCAGCCAATGTAATTTACCCCCATTAAACCATATATTTCTGAGAAGAAGATACCCTAGGCTATTTGATAAGCTGGTATTTTAACACTTTTCATGCACTAATCCAACCACCAGTCTTTGTCAAACTTTTGGGTAGTCATTTTTTTTGTGTTATTTTTCACACACATTGTATTTTAGGCATGGATTCTCAGGCCTCTAGTTATCAAGCTCCGTAAGGAGCTTGACAGCCTCTGTTTCTGGTGAGTCTTCGGACTCGCCAGAAACAGCAGTTATGAAGCAGCGATCACAAAGACCGCTGCTCTGTAACCTGTCCGCTTGCTCTGAGCAGGCGGACAGTCATCGCCGGAAATCAACCCTATCGAGTACGATCGGGTTGATTGACACCCCTCTGCTGGCGGCCTATTGGCCGCGAGTCTGCAGGGGTGGCGTTGCACCAGCAGCTCTTGTGAGCTGCTGGTGCAATGCTGAATACGGCGAGCGTATTGCTCGCTGTATTCACCGAGGTATGGCGGACCTGATCAGCAGTGTCGGATCAGGTCCGCCAGACCTTAATAACTAGAGGCCTCAGTCTGTATTATGTGTTACTGCCAAAGAACACCCCAATATGTGTTTAGCAACATCTCCTGAGTACAGTGATACCACCTAGGTTTGCATAGGTTTGTTGAGTTGTTTGGGGGGTGCAATGCCAAACTTCTGACATGTGTTTGTGATTTTATTCTCATATAACATATCTTCTTTGCCTATCTTCTTTTTAGGGGCCTTTTTACATACCCCAATGTATTTGCTTGCCATGAACATGCCTATATTTAATGAGTTGACACCCCAATGTATTGTATATGGATTGTTTTGATGCCTTTGATGCAACTGTTTTAGCCAAACAAATTGGAGAAAGTGTGTGGTGGTAATTTTTTATTTTTACACACACATTGATGTTTTACTGTGATTTAGGAGAGCCTGTTTTAAGTTATTGCAAGAAAACACTCTAGCTTGTTTTCTGCAAGACCTCCTGAGTACACCCATGCCCCCCATGCATAGGTTTGCAAGGATTTGGGGAAGGTTCAATTACTATTGTATGACTTGTAATTTGATTTTAAATTGAGAGTATTTCTTCTGATAGGCCTATAGGCTATCTTTAGTTTGGGGCCTATTGCATACCCCAGTTTTATTTATTGCCATGAAAGTGTATATATTTGAAATGTTGACACCCCAAAGTATTGTATATGGAGTGTTTTGATGCCTTTGATCCAACCGTTTTAGCCAAACAAAATTGGAGAAATTGTATGGTGGTAAGTTTTCAATTTCCATTTTTACACACACATTGCTTTTTGATTATGATTTAGGAGAGCCTGTTGTAAGTCATTGCAAGAAAAAACACCAGGTTTTTTCTGCAAGACCTCCTGAGTACACCAATGCCCCCCATGCATACGTTTGCCAAGATTTTGTGAAGGTTCAGTTACAATCGTATGGCTTGTAATTTGAGTTGAAATTGAGAGTATTTATTCTGATAGGCCTATCTTTAGTTTGGGGCCTATTGCATACCCCAGTTTTATTTATTGCCATGAAAGTGTATATATTTGAAATGTTTATACCCCAAAGTATTGTATATGGAGTGTTTTGATGCAACCATTTTAACCAACAAAATTGGAGAAAGTGTGTGGTGGTAATTTTTACATTTTCATTTTTACACACACATTACTTTTTTACTGTGATTTTGGAAAGACTGTTGTAGGTTACTGCAAGAAAACACCACAGGTTGTTTTCTGAAAGGCCTTCTGAGTACACCCATGCCCCCCATGCATAGGTTCGGTAAAATACTGCACCAATTTTAGAACTTGCTTATAAAAATGGAGCAGTAAAATGTAAAAGCCTGGAGCAGTAAAAGTAAAAAAATAATAACTCAGGAACAGTAAATGCAAAAAAAAAGAAAGAAAACGGAACAGTAAATGTAAAAAAAATTAAAACCGGACCAATGTATGGTAGCGTTTAAAGTAGTCACCAATGCAGAGTCCAGGTTGTCCAGGGCAATCAGGACAGTAGAATATAGTATCCTTTCTCTGCCCCCTCTTATAACAGAGTGGGTAGGCCCTTGTCTTCCGCATAATTAGGGGGTTGAATTAGGTCCCAGACAATCTTGCCACTGGTTCCCATATGTTTTGGGCAACCTGGAGGGTCAAGGTGGGTATCCTTTCCCTCATACACCCGGAAGGCCTGAGTATACCCACTCTCGCTCTCACAGAGCTTATACACTTTCACTCCATACCTGGAGTGCTTGGAAGAAATACACTGCTTGAATCTCAGCCTTCCCGTATACTTCATCAGGGATTCATCCATGCAGATACTCTTTCCAGGTGTATAAGCCTCTGTAAACCTGGCAGTGAAGTGGGTAATCAGGGGGCAGCTCTTGTACAGCCTGTAAAACTGGGGTTGCCCCTAGGGGGGCAAAGGCTGTTGTCATCAAAGTGCATGAAATGAAGTATCATTTCATACCTTTGCCTAGGCATAAATTGGCAGTAAATGGCGGTACAACAGATGGGGCTAGTGCTCCAGTAGGAGCGGATGGAGGGCTTCTTGATTATGCCCATCAGCATTGTGAGTGCCCAATTTTTTTTAAATTCTGGCACGTCAATGGGGGCACATTGCTGCTTTGCCCAAAAAGACTGAGGCTTAGCAGCACGGAATTGCTGGGCATATACATTAGTTTGGGAGACAATGTTTCCCAAAACATCATCCCCCAGAAAAAGCTGCATAAATTGAAGGGGGTAAATCCTGTGACATCCAGATTGATGCCAGGACTTGCTGTGAAAGGAGGGATATCTGGCCTCTGGAGATGAAGCACTATCCACTCCTCAGCAGCTGGAGCAACACATCTCCTTCTGGCAGGGGGCCCTGCAGCCACAGATACATTACTAGCGCTAGATACATTTATAAATACACTTATTTCACTAGATGATGTATCTGAGCACTGACCAGGGTCAAAATCAGAGCCTGCGTCAGAGGTCTCAGAATCTGAAACACGGATGGCATAAGCCTCGTCAACAGTATAAAAACTCTGTGCCATTATAAATACATATCAATGCCTAAAGCAGTGATCTACGACACAAAAGGAGTTAATGGCTCTTAGAAGAGACTTTGGGTCTTACAATAAAATCAAATAAATATAAATCAATACCTAAAGCAGTAATCTACGGCACAAAAGGGGTTAATGGCTCTTAGAAGAGACTTTGGGTCTTACAATAAAATCAAATAAATATAAATCAATACCTAAAGCAGTAATCTACGGCACAAAAGGGGTTAATGGCTCTTAGAAGAGACTTTGGGTCTTACAATAAAATTAAATATATATAAATCAATGCCTAAAGCAGTGATCTACGGCACAGAAGGGGTTAATGGCTCTTAGAAGAGCCTTTGTGTCTCACAAAAATGTTAATACATTTATATCAATGCCTAAGCAGGGATATCAATGCCTAAAGCAATGATCTAAAATTAAATAAATATAAATCAATGCCTAAAGCAGTGATCTACTGCACAGAAGGGGTTAATGGCTTTTAGAAGAGCCCTTGGGTCTCACAATAAAACTTTTTTTAAATTAACCCCTAAAAAATGCACAGACAGCCAAAAAAGTGCTGCTGTGTGCACCTGTGCAAGATCAATACTTATGCAGTGATTAGTGGCAGGGAAGGGGTTACATTTTATATATATATATATATATATATATATATATATATATATATATACAACCCACAGAGAAAACCCAGCACTCACTTACAAGCTCTCAGCTAAGATTTAAAAGAAAAAATGGAAAGGTTAGTTACCGTATCTGGCCAAATGGGACATGCCCAGGTACCTCGTCAAGGTCCTTTCCAATACCTGGGACCCTAAAACAGCCACACAATGCACGCTTTCAAATCCAAACAAACTGGGAACAAGGGAAGGGTGCACAGGAATATGTAATCACCCTAGACATATACAAAACACGGAAGGGAACTGCACTCTCATACCGGACTGGGTACACATTCCATGACCCTGCAACATGCTCAGCCCTAGGTGCCACTGGCACTCACAGGAAGCTGTGCTGCTCCCAGAGTCACAGGCAGTTAACCCCAGTCAGGTCTGGGTGCAAGAACCATAGGGAAATTACAAAACAAATTAATACAACACACAGAGAAAACCCAGCACTCACTTACAAGCTGGCAGCTAAGATTTAAAAGCAAAAATGGAAAGGATTAGTTACCGCATCTGGCCAAATGGGACAAGCCCAGGTACCTCGTCAAGGTCCTTTCCAATACCTGGGACCCTAAAACAGCCACACAATGCAAGCTTTCAAATCTAATCAAACTGGGAACAAGGGAAGGGTACACAGGAATATGTAATCACCCTAGACATATACAAAACACGGAAGGGAACTGCACTCTCATACTGGACCGGGTACACATCCCATGACCCTGCAACATGTTCAGCTCTGGGTGCCACTGGCACTCACAGGAAGCTGTGCTGCTCCCAGAGTCACAGGCAGTTAACCCCAGTCAGGTCTGGGTGCAAGAACCATAGGGAAAATGACAAAACAAATTAATACAACACACAGAGAAAACCCAGCACTCACAAGCTCTCAGCTAAGATTTAAAAGCAAAAATGGAAAGGTTAGTTACCGCATCTGGCCAAATGGGACAAGCCCAGGTACCTCGTCAAGGTCCTTTCCAATACCTGGGACCCTAAAACAGCCACACAATGCAAGCATTCAAATCCAAACAAACTGGGAACAAGGTAAGGGTGCACAGGAATATGTAATCACCCTAGACATATACAAAACACGGAAGGGAACTGCACTCACATACTGGACCGGGTACACATCCCATGACCCTGCAACATGCTCAGCCCTGGGTGCCACTGGCACTCACAGGAAGCTGTGCTGCTCCCAGAGTCACAGGCAGTTAACCCCAGTCAGGTCTGGGTGCAAGAACCATAGGGAAAATGACAAAACAAATTAATACAACACACAGAGAAAACCCAGCACTCACTTACAAGCTCTCAGCTAAGATTTAAAAGCAAAAATGGAAAGGTTAGTTACCGCATCTGGCCAAATGGGACAAGCCCAGGTACCTCGTCAAGGTCCTTTCCAATACCTGGGACCCTAAAACAGCCACAGGACCTTGACGAGGTACCAGTATGAGAGTGCAGTTCCCTTCCGTGTTTTGTATATGTCTAGGGTGATTACATATTCCTGTGCACCCTTCCCTTGTTACCAGTTTGTTTGGATTTGAAAGCTTGCATTGTGTGGCTGTTTTAGGGTCCCAGGTATTGGAAAGGACCTTGATGAGGTACCTGGGCTTGTCCCATTTGGCCAGATGCGGTAACTAACCTTTCCATTTTTCCTTTTAAATCTTAGCTGAGAGCTTGTAAGTGAGTGCTGGGTTTTCTCTGTGTGTTGTAGTAATTTGTTTTGTAATTTTCCCTATGGTTCTTGCACCCAGACCTGACTGGGGTTAACTGCCTGTGACTCTGGGAGCAGCACAGCTTCCTGTGAGTGCCAGTGGCACCCAGGGCTGAGCATGTTGCAGGGTCATGGGATGTGTACCCGGTCCAGTATGAGAGTGCAGTTCCCTTCCGTGTTTTGTATATATATATATATATATATATATATATATCGTACAAAAGTAGAAAGCACTCACCGGGTCTTCACAAATACATAAACATTCAATTTATTAAATCATAGCAGTGATGTTTCAGGGATATTTTCCCCGTCTTCCGACCATATAAAATAACAAAGCACATACCTTACTCCTTTATACCATCACCAAAACACCTCTACCATGAAACTGGAAGTGCTCCGTGGTCCTAGACGCAGCCCGTCGCCATGGCAACCGGAAGCAGCATGTCTTAAAAAATAGAAAGGGATACCGGATAATATTATACATCATAGTGCACCATAAAGTGCTTCATCATACATCTTATGCATATTATTAATGTCTACTTCAGTGCTTTCCAAACTGTGTGTCGGGACACACTAGTGTGTCGGCAGCAGTGTGTAGGTGTGTCCCTGCTTCAGCACAAATTTTTTTAATATTTTTTTTTGGTTTCTGACTTTCCGCCTGCCTGCTACTCATATCACATGGTTGACACGTGATTGATACCTAGGGGGTCACAGATCATCTTAACCTATTGGCGCAGCTCAGTGGGAACTGAAACTATTGCCATTGGCGTCTTTGGCAGCACATTGGCTCCTGACTGCACGTGTAGTCTCCTCCATCGGCTCGTGACTGCACGTGTAGTCTCCTTAAATGGCTCATGACTGCATGTGTAGTCAGTGAGTGGGACAGCAGTGTGCTTGCAGTGTGGGCAGTAGTCAATCGGACTCACCGAGCTCTGAGGGCGGCAGCTTAAATGCTGAGCTGAAGACAGAAGTCAGTGGGGTTTTTTTTGCAGCTAGCTCCCAGTAGTGCATTGCTGCTCCTGCTTTTGATTTATGGATAGGAAGTGGAAGCTTAAAAATGCTTGATGATGAAATGCGAGTGTCTTTATCTAATATTCCACCAAATATTTAGAAATTGTGTTCATCCCATCAACCTCATATATCCCATTAAAATAGTAAGTAGTTATTGGAGTTATTAAACTTTTTTAAATTCTTGCACATACTTACATACTGTTACTTATACATAAATGATATAATAACTAAATGTATTTACATGTCTATATCTCTTAAAACAAGTTAGTTTAACCTCCTTTTTGCTAGTACAACTGAATTACTGTGTCGCGAAATGATGTAGGTCTAAAAAGTGTGTCACCAACATGAGAAGTTTGGAAAGCTCTGGTCTACTTATTAGCATTATATCAACATACTGCACAGTAAGGCAAGACTATTATAGCAGAGCATATTCTTCTTCCAGCAACATGATTATTACTAAAAGCCTTAAAATCAAGCCCTCTATTTATAGTAGGAGGGCAAATGAACTCAATAGTCTACATCACATATATACTGTAGGTACACAGTAGACCGCCCACTAAATTAAAAATATCTGGAACTCATAAATTCAGCACAACAGCAATCCTAAACACAGGACAAGCTAGGGAAGGCATTAGAGAGCACAAATGGTTAGATAAAACTTCTAAATAACAATTTAATGCAAATATCCTAAAATCCTAACTCAAACATAACTCCATATATAGTAGTCTAATAAGCTACCCTATATTATAATTCAATAAGGGGTAATACACTTCCAGAAAGCAGTGCCAGTCAAGGTGTGTATTCAAACCCCTGGGTACCAAGGTACCCAGATTAAATATCCACCTTGACTCACACTGCAAAAGCATCCTGCCTCTATCCCCCCCTCTAACTCGAGGGGGGATGTGATCTATAATCACATTCCTCAAATCAGAGACTGTATGGCCACTCAGAGCAAAATGTTGAGCCACAGGTTGTTCGGACTCTCAATTTTTTATGGCTGCTCTAATTGAAGTGCGATGATTGGCCATACGTGTCCGGAGGTCGTCCACCATTTTTCCAACATAGAATAACCCACACAGACAGTGTAACAGATACATGATAAAAGTTGTAGTTGGATTTTAAATTTCCGATTAGTTCCTGGATGGGTGAAAAATTTGGTGGTTAACAGTCCATTGCAGGTAGTGCAACCAGCACATCTATAGCAGCCAGGTTTCACTTGTTGGAGCCAAGTGGCAGTGTTATAGCTGTGTACTGGATCCACCTTTATCAGAATGTCCCTAATAGAAGGGGATCTTCTGTAACCCACTTTAGGGTGTTGCATCTTCTTGAATGGCAAATTCTGATCAGACTCTACAATATGCCACTCCTGTTTCACTAGCTGTGGAAGTTCTCGTTTATCTGTTGTATAGGCTGTCGTGATAATAATTCTTTCTTCCTGTTGCTGTCATTCTGATGTCATCAGGGCAGTTTCCTGATCCATATTCAAAAAAGTATTGAGATGTTGTTGGATATGCTTTTCTCTGTAACCTCTTTGCAAAAATCTGTTTTTCATTTCTCCCAATTGGTCCTAGGCTTGGGACTTCTCACTATTATTGCGCATCACCCATTTAAACTGTGTGATTGGCAATGCCTTCTTTAGGATTGGAGGGTGACAGCTGGTTGCATTTAATAGGGAGTTTTTATCCGTCTCTTTTCTGAAGAGTGTTGTGCAAAGTTGGCAATTCTTCATATACACTCTCAGATCCAGAAAGTCAACGGTCTTGTCGCTGAATGTCATCTTGAATTGGAGAGACGAAATAGCTTCATTGAGTGCTATAAACCAATTTGAAATAACTCCAGGTTAGGCTCATCATTTAGGCTCCAAAATGAGCTCCACTGTAGGTCCCACAAAGGGATATCGATTTAATTGCTTCTGAATGGCCATAAGCCCCTGAGCATAGGGAATCACAGTGTACAATCTCACAACATCAAGTGTCACCAGTAATAGTGGTTCTTCAATTTTTGTAAATTGTTTCATCTCCTTAATCAGACACATTGAGTCCAATAGGAAAGATGGCATATTGCACACCAGTGGTTGGAGAATCTTGTCAAGATATATGGCGATTGGTTGAAAGAGTGCACCAATAGATGACACTATTGGCCTATCAGGAGGACAGGTGGGGTGTTTATGCACCTTCAGCAAAGATTTAAATATCCTCGTGGGATCATGTGGAAGTCGTTTATAAGTGCTGGCATCTTCCAACTGGGATCTTGCTTCTTGCTGATAGTAGGTGTAATCCAATATCACCAATGCACCACACCTTCTCTAAAGATGAGTTCCTTCCTCTTACTCAATGCATCCAACGCCATCCTTTCCTCTTTAGACAAATGGTTATGGCACTGATGCATTGAGTAAGAGGAAGGAACTCATCTTTAGAGAAGCCGACAAAGGTGGCGCGTTGGTGATATTGGATAACACCTACTATCAGCAAGAAGCAAGATCCCAGTTGGAAGATGCCAACACTTATAAACGACTTCCACATGATCCCATGAGGATATTTAAATCTCAGATTGACCGGGTGTTGAATCAGGTGTTACAGGAAGGTTGTTTGAACAAGAAAGAGGTGAGCTTCATGACAGTACAATATACTTGCATTCCAGCTTTTTACACCTTGCCGAAGGTGCATAAACACCCCACCTGTCCTCCTAGTAGGCCAATAGTGTCATCTATTGGTTCACTCTTACAACCAATCGCCACATATCTTGACAAAATTCTCCAACCACCGGTGCACAATATGCCGTCTTTCTTATTGGACTCAATGTGTCTGATTAAGGAGATGAAACTCTTTCCAAAAATTGAAAATCCACTATTACTGGTGACACTTGATGTGGTGAGCTTGTACACTGTGATACCCCATGCTCAAGGGCTGATGGCCATTCGGAAGCAATTAAATCGATATCCCTTTGTGGGACCTCCAGTGGAGCTCATTTTGGAGCTACTTGAGATGTGCCTAACCAGAAATTATTTCAAATTCGAAAAGTCTTTTTATTTACAGCTCATGGGAACGGCGATGGGGTCAAATATGCCCCCATCGTACGCTAACCTGTATATGGCCCAATTTGAAGAATGGGATACTGATTTATTTAAACATCATCAGATAAAGTATTTCAAGAGGTACATTGACTATTTGTTCCTATTATGGAATGGCACTGAGGTGGAATTACAAAATTGGTTCATAGCACTCAATGAAGCTATTCTGTCTCTCCAATTCAAGATGACATTCAGGGACAAGACCATTGACTTTCTGCATCTGAGAGTGTTTATTAAGGAAGGCCAACTGTGCACAACACTCTTCAGAAAAGAGACGGATAGAAACTCCCTATTAAATGCAACCAGCCGTCACCCTCCATTCCTAAAGAAGGCATTGCCAATCTTACAGTTTAAAAGGGTGGTGCACAATAATAGTTAGAAGTCCCAAGCCCAGGCCCAGTTGAGAGAAATGAGAAACAGATTTTTGCAAATAGTTTACAGTGAAAAGCATATCCAACAACATCTCAATACTTTTTTTTGAATATGGATCAGGAAACTGCCATGATGACATCAGAACGAGAGCAACAGGAAGAAAGAATGATTCTCACAACAGCCTATACAGCAGATAAACGAGAACTTCTACAGCTAGTGAAACAGGACTGGCATATTGAAGAGACTGATCAGAACTTGCCATTCAAGAAGATGCAACACTCTAAAGTGGGTTACAGAAGATTCCCTTCTATTAGGGACATTAAGGTAAAGGTGGATCCAGTAAAAAGCTATAAGACTGCCACTTGGCTCCAACAAGTGAAACCTGGCTGCTATAGATGTGCTGGTTGCTGTTGATACATCTCAGGAGTGTCCTCCAGTAATGTTGGTGTATTTATCAGCAGCAGTTGCCACCAACGTGTTACATATTGTAATTATGAATATTAATAATGAATAGCAGTATAAAATTATTGTCAGCGATATCTACAATTAATAAAGCAGAATTTTGTCAATACACCCCAGTAAGATGTTAAATCTCTGTAGTGTACCCCAAAATATCACACTTGAGATATCTATAAATTTGACAATATTATTAAAAATTAATATTTAATCTCAATATACAATATTCCTAAATTCTAATTAGTTAACCTTTATATACACCTTGATTATATTTATGTAGTAGCTGAATATCACCTATGACCAGTTATATCTATCAATTTATCAATACAATATTAAAATATAAAGCAAACTATAGAGATATTTATATTAATTACTATTCAATAGATATTGTCTATTATCCCATGTATGGACACAATATTTCTATAAATTAGAAACATAAACTTCAATCCTATTGGCTGATTGGAACAGCCAATAGGATTGAGCTTGCATTCTATTGGCTGATAGGAACAGCCAATAGAATGCAAGCTCAATCCTATTGGCTGAAAGGAACCTTCATTCAGTCGTCGGATGAAGAAAGAAGAGGATGCTCCGCATCGGATGTCTTGAAGATGGAGCTGCTCCACGCGGGATGGATGAAGATAGAAGATGCCGTCTGGATGAAAACTTCCCTTAGGGGTTAATATATTTATTATAGTGGCGGCGATGTCCGGTTCGGCAGATTAGGGGTTAAAAATTTTATTTTAGTGTTTGCGATGTGGGGGGGCCTCGGTTTAGGGGTTAATAGGTAGTTTATGGGTGTTAGTGTACTTTTTAGCACTTTAGTTAAGAGTTTTATGCTATGGCGTTAGACCATAAAACTTTTAACTACTGACTTTAAAATGCGGTACCATGCTTGACAGGAGAGGGTGTACCGCTCACTTTTTGGAAGACTTGTAATACCGGCGTTGGGCAAATCCCATTGAAAAAAGAGGATACGCAATTGACGTAAGTGGATTTGCGGTATTTTCGAGTCTGGCCGAAATAGTGAGCGGTACACCTGTACCTGCAAGGCTCGTAATACCAGCGGGCGTTAAAAAGCAGCATTGGGACCTCTCAACGCTGCTTTTTAAGCCTAACGCAAGACTCGTAATCTAGGCAATATTTTCTTATATATTTTTAAAACGTATATTTAATATACTTATTATTTCCTAGTATTAATAAATGATCTGGTCAACATATATGGGCTTTTTAGTTTAACTGAATATGTGTATTTCAATACCAGACATGAGTATATTGATTTAGTATGTATTCTTATTAATACTAAATATTAGGCCTGTGCATAACATTAAATCTATATAATATACCTACCTGATGTATGCTTCCATACAATTCTACTTATAATATTTTAAGAGATGTACTTAAAATAAAAAACATATTTCTATTAGGGTACTTAAAATGATTTTTATAATGTAATACTTTCAGTATGATATTAATTAATATTTTAGTTCATATTCTGATATAATTTCGCCACCTTTTCCAGTTATCATCTTATATCATATGCATACCCTGTGAGTAGCAGTCTGATGTGATTCTGTAGTAATTAATATCATTATAGATATACTGTATATATATTTGATTTTACTCCATCTAATAGGAATACATTTCCTATCTGTGGATATTCCTTTAATATTGAGTGCATAAAACTATATCATATAATTCATAGCACAAACTACACAGGCATTGTCCATTTCAGAATATAGAACCTCTTATGCATCCTAAATATCATTTGTCAATCATTTAAATATCTCCAATACAGTGATTTATTTAATATAGCAGACATTTATTCAATGTGGTATATTCCTAAAGGTAATCTCATATGTTGGTATTCTTTCATAAAGTCTTGGTATATTAAATATTTCTGCAAATTATAGACGATTTATACTTTAAAATGAACTTTAGGGTCACAATATTATCACATGCCTGTAAGTGAATTTTGGCCTACGTTTCTTCTAGACAAGAATGTGTATTGAGACTTGAAAGGACTTCTTTGCCCCATCATTTGTCTGTGTTAAATCGATTACCCTCCTGAGATTTCTGATAGTCAGCAGAATTTCGTCCTTCTCATTGCAGGGATTCATTATGTTGGTAATTTTATTAGCAACTTATTCAGCCAGTGATCAAAAGTTTCTTTGAAGTGACCTCATTTCATTTGTGACAACTGGCTTCTCTTTGATTGTGTAACACCCATAAACTACCTATTAACACCTAACATTACAATTAAATCAATTACATTAATTAAATACAATTAACTAAATTAAAAAAACAAACACTAAATTACTCAAAATAAAAAAGAAATGATCAAATATTTAAACTAATTACACCTAATCTAATAGCCCTATTAAAATAAAAAAAAAAACCAAAATAAAAAAACCCTAGCCTAAACTAAACTAAACTGCCAATGGCCCTTAAAAGGGCCTTTTGCGGGGCATTGCCCCACAGAAATCAGCTCTTTTACCTGTAAAAAAAATACAAACATCCCCCAACAGTAAAACCCACCACCCACACAACCAAACCCCCCAAATAAAATCCTAGCTAAAAAACCTAAGCTTCCCATTGCCCAAAACCCTAATATAAAAATAAAACCCACCCAATAAACCCTTAAAAAAACCTAACACTAACCCCCGAAGATCCACTTACAGTTTTTGAAGACTGGACATCCATCCTCATCAAGCCGGGAGAAATCTTTATCCAAGCGGGCAGAAGTCCTCAACAAAGCCGGGAGAAGTCTTCATCCAAGCGGCAAGAAGTGGTCCTCCAGGCGGGCAGAAGTCTTTATCCAGACGGCATCTTCTATCTTCATCCTTCCGGCGCGGAGCGGGTCCATCTTCAAGACATCCGACGCGGAGCATCCTCTTCAAACGGTGTCTTCTTTGGAATGGATATCACTTTAAGTGACGTCATCCAAGATGTCGTCCCTTAGATTCCGATTGGCTGATAGAATTCTATCAGTCAATCAGAATTAAGGTAGAAAAAATCCTATTGGCTGATGCAATCAGCCAATAGGATTGAACTTCAATCCTGTTGGCTGATCCAATCAGCCAATAGGATTGAGCTCGCATTCTATTGGCTGATTGGAACAGCCAATAGAATGCCAGCTCATTCCTATTGGCTGATTGCATCAACCAATAGGATTTTTTCTACCTTAATTCTGATTGGCTGATAGAATTCTATCAGCAAATCAGAATCTAAGGGACGCCATCTTGGATGACATCACTTAAAGTGATATTCATTCCGAAGAAGATGTCGTTTGAAGAGGATGCTCCGTGCCGGATGTCTTGAAGATGGAGCCGCTCCACGTCGGAAGGATGAAGATAGAAGATGCCGTCTGGATGAAGACTTCTGCCCGTCTGGAGGACCACTTCTGCCCGTTGGGAGGGTGGTTGGGTGGTGGGTGTGGGTGGTGGGTTTTACTGTTGGGGGGGGTTGTTTGTATTTTTTTACAGGTAAAAGAGCTGATTTCTTTGGGGCAATGTCCTGCAAAAGGCCCTTTTAAAGGCTATCGATAGTTTATTTTAGGCTAGGTTTTTTTTATTTTGGGGGGCTTTTTATTTTGATAGGTCTCTTAGATTAGGTGTAATTAGTTTAACCCCTTAATGACCATAGCACTTTTCCATTTTCTGTCCATTTGGGACAAAGGCTATTTTTACATTTTTGCGGTGTTTGTGTTTAGCTTTAATTTTCCTCTTTTACTGTACCCACACATATTATATACAGTTTTTCTTGTCATTAAATGGACTTTATAAAGATACCATTATTTTCATCATATCTTATAATTTACTATAATTTTTTTTTATAAAATATGAGGAAAAATTCGAAAAAAACACTTTTTCTTACTTCTTTTTCTTTGCTTTTTTTTGCAAGTTATAGGGCCATAAATACAAGTAGCACATTGCTATTTCCAAACCACTTTTTTTCCAAATTAGCGCTAGTTACATTGGAACACTAATATCTTTCAGGAATCCCTGAATATCCATTGACATGTATATATTTTTTTTAGAAGACATCCCAAAGTATTGATCTAGGCCCATTTTGGTATATTGCATGCCACCATTTCACCGCCAAATGCGATCAAATAAAAAAAATTGGTCACTTTTTCACAAATTTTTTCACAAACTTTAGGTTTCTCACTGAAATTATTTACAAACAACTTATGCAATTATGGCATACATGGTTGTAAATGCTTCTCTGGGATCCCCTTTGTTCAGAAATAGCAGACATATATGGCTTTGGCTTTGCTTTTTGGTAATTAGAAGGCTGCTAAATGCAACTGCGCACCACACGTGTATTATGCCCAGCATTGAAGGGGTTAATTAGGGAGCATGTAGGGAGCTTCTAGGGTTGATTTTAGCTTTAGTGTAGTGTAGTAGAGAACCCCAAGTATTGATCTAGGCCCATTTTGGTATATTTCATGCCACCATTTCACTGCCAAATGCGATCAAATTAAAAAAAACGTAAAATTTTTCACAATTTTAGGTTTCTCACTCCCCGTAAAAGGCCCTTTTAAGTGCTATTGGCAGTTTAGTTTAGGCTAGGGTTTTTTTTTTTATTTGAGGGGGGGGGGGTATTTTGATAGGGCTATTAGATTAGGTGTAATTAGTTTAAATATTTGATCATTTCTTTTATATTTTGTGTAATTTAGTGTTTATTTTTTTGTTGTAATTTAGTTAATTGTATTTAATTAATGTAATTCATTTAATTGTAGTGTAATATTAGGTGTTAGTGTAAGACAGGTTAGGTTTTATTTTACAGGTAAATTAGTATTTATTTTAAATAGGTAGCTAGTAAATAGTTAATAACTATTTAGTAACTATTCTACCTAGCTAAAATAAATACAAACTTGCCTGTAAAATAAAAATAAACCCTAAGCTAGATACAATGCAACTATTAGTTATATTGTAGCTAGCTTAGGGTTTATTTTATAGGTAAGTATTTAGTTTTAAATAGGAATAATTTAGTTAATGATAGTAATTTTATTTAGATTTATTTAAATTATATTTAAGTTAGGGGGTGTTAGGGTTAGACTTAGATTTAGGGGTTAATACATTTAATATAGTGGCAGCGACATTGGGGGCGACAGATTAGGGGTTAATAAATGTAGGTAGGTGTTGGTGATGTTGGGGGCAGCAGATTAGGGTTTAATAAATATAATGTAGGTTGCGGCGATGTCCGGAGCGACAGATTAGGGGTTAATAAGTATAATGTAGGTGGCGGCGATGTTAGGGGCAGCAGATTAGGGGTTAATAATATTTAACTAGTGTTTGCGAGGCGTGAGTGCGGCGGTTTAGGGGTTAATATGTTTATTCTAGTGGTGGCGATGTCCGGAGCGGCAGATTAGGGGTTAATAATTTTATTTTAGTGTTTGCGATGCGGCAGGGCCTCGGTTTAGGGGTTAACAGGTAGTTTATGGGTGTTAGTGTACTTTTTAGCACTTTAGTTATGAGTTTTAAGCTACAGTGTTGTAGTGTAAAACTCATAACTACTGACTTTAAAATGTGATACGAATCTTGAGGGGGTAGGGTGTACTGCTCACTTTTTGGCCTCCCAGGACAGACTCGTAATACCGGCGCTATGGAAGTCCTATAGAAAAAAGACTTTATGAAGTTTATGTAAGTCAGTTTGCGGTAAGGCCAAAAAAGTGTGCGGTGCCCCTAAACCTGCAAGACTCGTAATAGCAGCGGTAGTGAAAAAGCAGCGTTAGGACCTGTTAACGCTGCTTTTTCAGCTTAACGCAAAACTCGTAATCTACCCGTTAGTTTGTTAGAATAGCCATTTTTTATTTTTAATGGGCAGCAAAAGAGCTGAATGCCCTTTTAAGGGCAATGCCAATACAAATGCCCTTTTCAGGGCAATGGGTAGATTAGGTTTTACTTTATTTTTATTTTGTGGGTTTTTACCTGTGAAATAAAAATAAAACCTAAGCTAGCTACAATATAACTATTAGTTATATTGTAGCTATCTTAGGTTTTATTTCACAGGTAAGTATGTATTTAGTGCACACTGATGGAATTTCTACATACTTTATTGCAAACAATTGACCTTGCTCCTTCATCTGCATTCATCTGCATTCCCTCAAGCTGCAATGATATGATTAAACAATGTGGACCCCTGTTCCCATTCCCCATTATCTTCTTCAACTGAGACTCAATTTGACATACACCCTGTTCCAAAATCTCACCTAAAATATCCACAATGCTCGAGAGATTGGATAGCATCTTAACACAATTGATATGGAAAAATGGGAAAAAAGACTGCTCACTGCAATTGTAACTAACACTCTCTTGTTATATAAAAGATAAATCTAACTACTGTCTGTTTAATACTGGTGTCCACGATGAGGGGTATAGTGGAAGGCAGACACATCCATCAAGAAATAGAGAATACCAGAGTTACCCTTATCATCAATAATCAGCATAGCACAAGATTAACAGTGCAAACAAATCAGCTGGTTTCAGTGTCATTAGCAGATACTGAATATATAAAAATATGTCAATCTACTCAGAAATATCTGGCAAGCAGCTCCTTTTGTTGCAATCTGGCATAGCTATAGCCCTGAAGTTCCTGTAAATAGGAATGATTTTGATATGCACATGCATTTATTGCATATATAGAATCATTTGGACACACTCATACTCCAAAAATAAATCTATGATATTATCAACAAAAATATATCTAGATCAATGGATCAATCAAATAAAAAAGAAACCAAAAGACCAATATTTACATGTTATAAAAATCCCTTTAGCCAGTGCTCTAGCCCTAACAGCTAATCATTTTTTGTACAGAAAACCTATTGGGGAAAAAGTACCATTTTCACCTAAAATATATATTTCCTTGACAGTATCTACTTTTGTAGTGAGTGGCAATTACTCCTTAAATGATCAAAAACTCACCAGCCTGGAGAGAAATCTCTCAATTTTTTAAAACTTTTTTGAGCATCATTTTGAAATGCAAGTGTATCTCCACATGCATCCCTTCAAAGCGAATTAAACGGCTCTCAAGCTAAAATTTGCCTTTCTGAAATCCTTTGAGGTACCTCACAGTATTGATGCGACTTCTTAGATAATCTCACCAGAGCGTAGAGCTTTAGATCATTGTGCCCAATGACTGAACTTAAACTATGGCTGTGCTATCGCAAAAATATATCAGGTAGATTACGAGTTTTGCGTTATGAGTGAAAAATCTTCATAACAATGCTTTTTCACTACCGCTGGTATTACGAGTCTTGCAGGTATATCTGTACCTCACACTTTTTGGTCCGTAGCGCAAAAAAAGTCCTTTTTCAATGGGACTCCCATATTACGAGTTCGCCTGTCTGGCCAAAAAGTGAGCGGTACAGCCCATAACTACAAGATCCGTATTGTAAATTGAAAGTCAGTAGTTATGGCTTTTATGTTACAAAGCCGTAACATAAAACTCATAACTAAAGTGCTAAAAAGTACACTAACACCCATAAACTACCTATTAACCCCTAAACCGAGGCTCTCCCGCATCGCAAACACTAAAATAAAATTATTAACCCCCTAAACCGCCGTACTCCCGCATCGCAAACACTAGTTAAATATTATTAACCCCTATTCTGCTGTCCCTAACATCGCTGCAACCTACATAACTGTTATTAACCCCTAATCTGCTGCCTACAATGTCGTCACCACCTACATATACTTATTAACCCCTAATCTACTGTCCCCAACATCGCCACAACCTAGATTACTGTTATTAACCCCTAATCTGCTGCCCCCAAAATCGCCGCCACTATACTAAAGTTATTAACCCCTAAACCTAACCCTAAGTCTAACCCTAACCCTAACGTAACCCTAACAGCCACTAACTTTAACATAATTTTAATTATTCCAAATAAAAATTACAATTAATACCTAAATTATTCCTATTTAAAACTAAATAAATACTTACCTGTAAAATAAAACCCATGCTAGCTACAATATAACTAATAATTATATTGTATTTAGCTTATGTATTATTTTTATTTCACAGGTAAGTTTGTATTTATTTTAACTAGGTAGACTAGTTAGTAAATAGTTATTAACTATTTACTAACTACCTAGTTAAAATAAATACAAATTTACCTGTAAAATAAAACCTAACCTTTCTTACACTAACACCTAACATTACACTACAATTAAATCAATTACATTAATTAAATACAATTAACTAAATTAAAAAAACAAACACTAAATTACTCAAAATAAAACGAAATTATAAAATATTTAAACTAATTACACCTAATCTAATAGCCCTATCAAAATAAAAAAGCCCCCCAAAATAAAAAAACCCTAGCCTAAACTAAACTGCCAATGGCCCTTAAAAGGGCCTTTTGTGGGGCATTGCCCCAAAGAAATCAGCTCTTTTACCTGTAAAAAAAAATACAAACAACCCCCCAACAGTAAAACCCACCACCCACACAACCAAAACCCCCAAATAAAATCATATCTAAAAAACCTAAGCTCCCCATTGCCCAAAACCCTAATATAAAAATAAAACCCACCCAATAAACCCTTAAAAAACCTAACACTAACCCCCGAAGATCCACTTACAGTTTTTGAAGACCGGACATCCATCCTCATCAAGCTGGGAGAAGTCTTCATCTAAGCGGCAAGAAGTGGTCCTCCAGGCGGGCAGAAGTCTTTATCCAGACGGCATCTTCTATCTTCATCCTTCCGCCGTGGAGCGGCTCCATCTTCAAGACATCCGGCGTGGAGCATCCTCTTCTGTCGACAGCTACTGAAGAATGAAGGTTCCTTTAAGGGATGTCATCCAAGATGGTGTCCCTTGAATTCCGATTGGCTGATAGAATTCTATCAGCCAATCGGAATTAAAGGGTAAGAAATCCAATCAGCCAATAGAATGCGAGCTCAATCCTATTGGCTGATTTTTTCAACTTTAATTCCGATTGGCTGATAGAATTCTATCAGCCAATCAGAATTCAAGGGACGCCATCTTGGATGACGTTCCTTAAAGGAACCTTCATTCTTCAGTAGCCATCGACAGAAGAGGATGCTCCGCGCCGGATGTCTTGAAGGGACGAAGATAGAAGATGCTGTCTGGATGAAGACTTCTGCCCGTCTGGAGGACCACTTATTGCCGCTTGGATGAAGACTTCTCCTGGCTTGATGTCTTCAAAAACTGTAAGTGGATCTTCGGGGGTTAGTGTTAGGTTTTTTAAGGGTTTATTAGGTGGGTTTTATTTTTAGCTTAGGGTTTGGGCAATGGAAAAGAGCTAAATGTCCTTTTAAGGGCAATGCTTATCCAAATGCCCTTTTCAGGGCAATGGGGAGCTTAGGTTTTTTAGATAGGATTTTATTTGGGGGGTTTGGTTGTGTGGGTGGTGGGTTTTACTGTTGGGGGGTTGTTTGTATTTTTTTTTTACAGGTAAAAGCTGATTTCTTTGGGGCAATGCCCCGCAAAAGGCCCTTTTAAGTGCTATTGGCAGTTTAGTTTAGGCTAGGGTTTTTTTTATTTGAGGGGGGGGGGCTTTTTTATTTTGATAGGGCTATTAGATTAGGTGTAATTAGTTTAAATATTTGATAATTTCTTTTATATTTTGTGTAATTTAGTGTTTATTTTTGTTGTTGTAATTTAGTTAATTGTATTTAATTAAAGTGATGGTAAATTCGTATGTATTGCAAAACATATTCTAGATGCTCTTACTTTAACTAGCAGATCGATGTGCTTATATTTAAAAAATAAACTTTTTTTACTTTGTTATTCCGTTTTTATTAGGGTAACCGTACAGTCTAATAATCTGCCTCTCTCTATATTTTTCACAGGGGCAGCTGTGATTGACATTGGTTTTAGCCAATCATCAGCTCACCAATGCGCCCCATGTGAAATTGGACCTGCACGCTCCTGTGCTCTCAACTCACTCATTGCTATGGACTGCGCATGCGCAATTCTTACGCTAATTGCGCATCTCTAAATGATAATACTCATTATTATTATTATTAGTATTATCATTTAGAGATGCGCAATTAGCGTAAGAATTGCGCATGCGCAGTCCATAGCAATGAGTGAGTTGAGAGCACGGGAGCGTGCAGGTCCGATTTAACATGGGGCGCATGGTGAGCTGATGATTGGCTAAAACTGATGTCAATCACAGCTGCCCCTGTGAAAAATATAGAGAGAGGCAGATTATTAGACTGTACGGTTACCCTAATAAAAACAGAATAACAAAGTAAAAAAAGTTTATTTTTTAAATATAAGCACATCGATCTGCTAGTTAAAGTAAGAGCATCTAGAATATGTTTTGCAATACATACGAATTTACCATCACTTTAATGTAATTCATTTAATTGTAGTGTAATATTAGGTGTTAGTGTAAGACAGGTTAGGTTTTATTTTACAGGTAAATTAGTATTTATTTTAAATAGGTAGCTAGTAAATAGTTAATAACTATTTACTAACTAGTCTACCTAGTTAAAATAAATACAAACTTGCCTGTGAAATAAAAATAAAACCTAAGCTAGATACAATGTAACTATTAGTTATATTGTAGCAAGCTTAGGGTTTATTTTATAGGTAAGTATTTAGTTTTAATTACTTAGATAATGATAGTAATTTTTATTTAGATTTATTTTAATTATATTAAAGTTAGTGGGTGTTAGGGTTACACTTAGGGTTAGGTTTAGGGGTTAATATTTTTAGTATAGTGGCGGTGACGTTGGGGGCGGCAGATTAGGGGTTAATAAGTGTAATGTAGGTGTCGGCGATGTGGGGGCGGCAGTTTAGGGGTGTTTAGACTCAGGGTTTATGTTAGGGTGTTAGATGTAAACATAAATTTTCTTTCCCCATAGGAATCAATGGGGCTGCGTTACGGAGCTTTACGCTCCTTTATTGCAGGCGTTAGACTTTTTTCAGCCGGCTCTCCCCATTGATGTTTATGGGGAAATCGTGCACAAGCATGTAAAACCAGCTCAAAGAAGCGCTGGTATTTGTGTACGGTATGGAGCTCAACGCAACCATATTGCCTACTAATGCCGGGTTTTTGCAAACCTGTAATAGCAGCGCTATAGGGAGGTGAGCGGTGGAAATAACTTGCAAATTATTACCGAGCCGCTCATAACGCAAAACTCGTAATCTGGCTGTATGTTAGTTATCTAATAATAAAAATTAGAAAAATTGCTCATTTTAAAAGGGACAGTCTACTTGATATTTTTTTATTGTTTAAAATGATAACGCCTTTACTACCCATCCCAGCTTTGCACAACCAACATTGTTATATTAAAGGGACAGTATACTGTAAAAGTGTGTTTCTCTTAATGTATTCCCAATGACTTATACCAGTTGCAGAGTATAGAATGTATGGAAAATTGCATTTTTAGGTTAATTTGTGTATATTAAATTGCTGATTTTGTGTTTTGAAACCACAACCCCAATGGAAAAGTATAATTTTGTTAGTTACCTCTTCTACACTGGGAGTGTAATTTCTTCTGCTGGCTGTGTTTACATTGCTTGTCAATAGCCTGTACTTAAAGGGACACTGAACCCAATTTTTTTTCTTTCATGATTTAAATAGAGCAGGCAATTTTAAGCACCTTTCTAATTTACTCCTATTATCACATTTTCTTTATTCTCTTGGTATCTTTATTTGAAATGCAAGAATGTAAGTTTAGATGCCGGCCCATTTTTGGTGAACAACCTTGCTGATTGGTGGATAAATTCATCCACCAATAAAAAAGTGCTGTCCATAGCTCTGATCCAAATAAAAGCTTAGATGTCTTCTTTTTCAAATAAAGATATCAAGAGAATGAAGAAAAATTGATAATAGGAGTAAATTAGAAAGTTGCTTAAAATTGCATTCTCTATCTGAATCACAAAAGAAAAAAAAATGGGTCCAGTGTCCCTTTAAGACCAGAAACATTCAGTATAGGTGGGGATAACACAAGTTAAATCAGCTATTTGAAATGCCAAAATAACAAAATTTATGCTTACCTGATAAATTTATTTATTTCTTGACACAGTGAGTCCACGGATCAGCAATTACTGTTGGATTATCACTGCTGGCCAGCAGGAGGAGGCAAAGAGCACCACAGCAAAGCTGTTAAGTATCCCTTCCCTTCCCACAACCCCCAGTCATTTGACCAAAGGAAAAGGAGAGAAAGGAAGTAACACAAGGTGCAGAGGTGCCAGAGGTTTATATAAACAAAACTGTCTGAAAAAACAGGGAGGGCCGTGGACTCACCGTGTCAAGAAAGAAATACATTAATCAGGTAAGCATACATTTTTTTTTCTTTCTTAAGACATGGTAAGTCCACCGGTCAGCAATTACTGTTGGGAATCAATACCCAAGCTAGAGGACACAGATGATAAGGGAGGGACAAGACAGGTAACCTAAACAGAAGGCACCACAGCTCACAGAACCTTTCTCCCAAAAGAAGCCTCAGCCAAGGCAAATGTGTCAAATTTATAGAATTTAGAAAAAGTGTGCAAAGAAGACCAAGTCGCAGACTTGAGTGTATATTAAGTCAGATGCGCCTAAATAATATGTATGTCATATACCCAAATATACTCTAATAGTCAAAAAGTGGTAATAGCAAACCAATCTTGTCACAATATGGTCTGCTCAAATTTACAAAAAAATATAAATGTGTATAAATATTTTTCGTGGTGACAACAATGCCAGTGTCAAATATATTAATACAATAGTGAAAAATACAATAGTGATAAATCGGTGCAGTATAAATGGCTAGTTGGATCATTCACCCATACATAAAATACCGGGCTAGACCAATGAATAGTATCAACCTATAAATATAATACATGGTTAATATAGAACCTTGAGTCCATAAATCAATGTCTCTGATGGGTCAATCCCACGGCTGCAAAACTTCTTCTGAAAACTTGACGGCAGTTCAAGAATAGCAAATCTAAAAATAAAGTAAAAAAGAAGAAGGCGCCACAATAGTGTATATCAGTGTAACAATGGAACTGCACACGCAAATAAGAATCGTACTTACAAGATGAACAGCACTTGATAAGTGCCACAAAAGCCTCCTGGACCTTTAGCAGCTGTCCAGATAGCTGTCCTCCCACAAAGCAGCAACTCTCCCCCTGGTAGAATACAGCAAGGATTCCCGTGCTCATTTGTCTTTTAACCCCTCCAAGGAGTTAGCGGTGCTTGTATATTAGGTGTCAGCTGCACGACTCCCGCAAAGCAGCAACTCTCCCACTGGTAGAATACAGCAAGGATTCCCGTGCTCGCTTTTCTTTTAACCCCTCCAAGGAGTTAGCAGTGCTTGTATGTTAGGTGTCAGCTGCACGACTGCAAACTGGAGTGCAAACAGGAGTAGAGGCAGCTCTACAGGTTATCTTCCAAAAAGATATACAATGAAAAGTTCGTAAAAGCCGTGAAATTCAATGTTAAAAAGTAGATTTTATTTAAAACAAATCAACATATAACATACTCAACGCGTTTCCCGGTCACACAGACCGCTTCATCAGGTGCATATAAACACATTGAAACTTCACAGCTTTAAAAAGCCCCAGTCAGCGTCTAGTACTGCTTAGGGCGCATGCGTGTAACAATACGTCTAGCCAATAAAGTGAATGAAAAATACCGGCTTAGCTATGATTGGATAAAAAAATGGGCTTGTCATCTAAATACTTGATCCTACGGTGATATCTATGTTAAATATAACGCCCCTATTGAAATAACGATACAAAAAAACAACAAAAGCATCTCAAAAAGGCATTTATAGTAAGGGGGTGATGATCCTTACTACACAATCCATCAAATTATTACGTCTATCCCTGGATGTAAATATAATCAGCTGGGCAGTTATAGGGTGAAAAAGTAAACTTGTCACTAAATAGCTGCATCTCGCAGAGCTATCTAAAAAGCTGTTTTATGCTGAGATAAAATCATTTCAAACTTTTATATCTATAAAAACGCCTCAATGTTATAAAAAATATAATAATTTACATTGCGATATCTCCTCGGCATCAAGTGACAATACCCATGCGAACCAATCCATTCTTGTGCACACTAGCGGATTACTTGACACTCACCTATAATTGGCCAGAATTATCACATGCATTTGACATATAAGTGTATCGATTGATAATAACATATCCATAAACATGTGAAATGTAGAAACTTATATATATATATATATATATATATATATATATATATAATCACTTGTCCAACCCACACATCGATTATATTTAAAGCAACAACGCAAATCTTCCTATTGTACCAATGTATATCTTTCTAAATGAGGACTTCCCCGAAGACATTATTATATCAAATAATGATTTTTGTACTATAAAGTCCATATGGTCTGTGATGATTAACAAAAACATCTATATATAAAAACTATCATGACCCATATATGGTCATCAATCAACTCTAAATTCATATTAAAAGTTTGCAATAGTACATATATACATAGTCACTCATGACCCATAAATGGTCCAACTGACTACATTTCCCTCTTTATAGTATACATGTAATACTTGCTAAAGATACTAACCTAAAACTTCCCTATAATTATACCCTACAGTTCATATAATTCCCCAAAGGATCTATTGTTATTGTATATAATCAACTTAAAATACATAATAAATAAAAATGTATGAAAAGTGATATTGTTAATTAAATGCTGCCATGTCGATATTCTCGTTTAAACCATGTGGATTTAAAGTCTTAATTTTCCATATACAAAAAGTTTCTCTTTGTCTAAGATGAATTAATCTATTCCTTCCCCATTTTGGAATAACATGTTCTATTGGAAAAATACTAAACATTTCAGTCTGGCCTCCATGGCAAACTACCCCATGTCTAGGTACATTGTGATTCATCAAATAATTTTTTTATATTTCTGTTATGCTCACCCCATCTTTTTTTCAGGGGTCTAGATATTCTCCCTATATACTGTATACCACATTTACATTCCAATAGATATACTACAAAGGAGGAATTACAAGAAAAACCGAGCAGTAATCTCGAACTCCTCCTTTGTAGAAAAAGACTTAAATTTAAACCTATCTCCTGTGGTATATGCACAAAGACCACAATTGGGTCGATTGCATTTATAGAATCCTTTTTTACCTGATAACCAATTACTCACTTTTGAAGGTCTATTCTTTCTATATTTATTCATTACAACCTTACTTGGGGCTAATTTATTTTTTATGGAAGGAGCTCTTTTAAATGTACAAATTGGGTATTCATCTATAAAATTCTTCAAAATGGGATCATTTTGAAGTATATACCAATGTCTGTGAAGTATTTTTTTTAAATTATCATAGTTAGCAGTAAATTTCGTTATAAACCTAAGGCTGTTAGTCTGACTCCTACTGACCTCTAAGTCCTGTTGGAGGACATCAACTTGTTTGTCTTTATTAAAAAATTCCGACCTATCCTTATTTCTAGCTTTCAAGTAACCTTCTTCAATCAATTGCATAGGGTATTCTTTCTCAAGAAATCTAGATCTTAAAACTTGGGCTTGTTCGACAAATAAATCTAATTTAGTACAATTTCTACGTATTCTAGAAAATTGGTTGAATGGTATATTATTATTCCAGGCTTTATAATGATTACTTTTAAAGTTGAGATAGCTGTTGGTATCTACTGTCTTAAAGTATGTTTTCGTTGATACACAACCTTCCGTGTCTCAATATAATACCAAATCCAAAAAATCAATACTATCTATACCTATTTTAAATGTAAAAGTAAGCCCCATATTGTTGTCGTTAAGTGATTGTATAAAATTTAGGGCTGATGCTTCAGAGCCATCCCAAATGAACAAAAGATCATCAATGAAACGACCATAGAACACCAGACTTGCCCCCAGGGGTGAATTGTATATATACTCTTCTTCAAATAACCCCATAAATAAATTAGCGAAGCTAGGGGCAAATCTGGTGCCCACGGCCGTTCCCTTGATCTGTAAAAAAAATTGTTCTTGATATACAAAATAATTGTGTTTTAACACAAATGAGATGGCCTCAAGCATAGAAAGCCTTTGTTTCATAGGTAAAAATTGGTCTCTTCTCAGGAAGCTATCGATTTCATTCAAACCCAAATCATGCGCTATGCTTGAATAAAGTGAAGAGACATCACATGTCAACCAGAGTAAATTCCGTCCTGCTTTCTCAATCTTTGATATTTTAGCAATTAAATCGGGTATATCTTTTATATACGAAGGTAAGCCCATTACCGGTTTCTTTAAAAAATAATCCACGTATTCAGACAAATTGCTAGTCAGATTTCCTATACCCGAAATGATAGGTCTTCTGGGTGGATTAACAGTACATTTGTGGACTTTAGGAAGATGATAGTAATATGCTAAATTTGGAGAATTGGGTACTAAATAATCTCTTTCTTTCTTGGTCAGAATACCTTCTGTGTAACCCTCATCTATCAATTTAGTTAGGCTGGCTAGATAATTATTGGTGGGATTGAAGGTAAGTTTTTTGTAATAAATGGGATCTAAAAGAATCCTGTCAGCTTCCTTAAAATAATCAGACATATCTTGTAATACTATCCCTCCTCCTTTATCAGCCTGCCTGACCACTAAATCTTCATTTTTGGCCAACCTTGATAGGGCTTTCAATTCGTATCTATTAAGATTTGGCCTACTGACCTTACTGTCAAGAATGCCAAAATCCTCCAAAACGAGATTCTGAAATAATGTAATGTATGGACTGGTTACTGGGGGATTAAAATTAGATCTAAGCATCTTACAGATCTGTTCTACAGAGGCCGCATTCTTGAAGGCCCAAGAGGAAGACACCGCCTTGGTGGAATGAGCTGTAATTCTCTCAGGAGGCTGCTGTCCAGCAGTCTCATATGCCAAACGAATAATACTTCTCAACCAGAGAGAAAGAGAAGTGGCAGTAGCTTTCTGACCCTTACGTTAACCAGAAAAACAAACAAACAATGCAGAAGACTGACGAAAGTCCCTTCGTAGCCTGCAGATAGAATTTAAGAGCCCGCACAACATCTACAACCGCTCTTTATGAGAAGAAGGATTAGGACAGAGAGAAGGAACAACAATTTCCTGATTAATATTTCTGTCCAAAACCACCTTTGGAATAAAACCAAACTTGGTATGGAGAACTGCCTTATCTGCATGAAAAATGAGATAAGGAGAATCACACTGCAAAATGGAGAGTTCAGAAACCCTTTGAGCAGAAGAAATAGCAACAAGAAACAAAACTTTCCAAGATAATAACAAAGTTTTTATCTTAAACTCAATTTTTTTCTTTTGTGATTCAGATAGAGCAGCAATTTTAAGCAACTTTCTAATTTACTCCTATTGTCAATTTTCTTAATTCTCTTGCTATTTTTATTTGAAATGCGAGAATGTAAGTTTAGATGCCGGCCCATTTTTGGTGAACAACCTGGGTTGTCCTTGCTGATTGGTGGATAAATGTATCCACCAATTAAAAAGTGCTGTCCAGAGTCCTGAACCAAAAGAAAAAGGTTAAATGTCTTCTTTTTCAAATAAAAATAGCAAGAGAATTAAGAAAATTTGACAATAGGAGTAAATTAGAAAGTTGCTTAAAATTGCTGCTCTATCTGAATCACAAAAGAAAAAAATTGAGTTTAAGATAAAAACTTTGTTATTATCTTGGAAAGTTTTGTTTCTTGTTGCTATTTCTTCTGCTCAAAGGGTTTCTGAACTCTCCATTTTGCAGTGTGATTCTCCTTATCTCATTTTTCATGCAGATAAGGCAGTTCTCCATACCAAGTTTGGTTTTATTCCAAAGGTGGTTTTGGACAGAAATATTAATCAGGAAATTGTTGTTCCTTCTCTCTGTCCTAATCCTTCTTCTCATAAAGAGCGGTTGTAGATGTTGTGCGGGCTCTTAAATTCTATCTGCAGGCTACGAAGGACTTTCGTCAGTCTTCTGCATTGTTTGTTTGTTTTTCTGGTTAACGTAAGGGTCAGAAAGCTACTGCCACTTCTCTTTCTCTCTGGTTGAGAAGTATTATTCGTTTGGCATATGAGACTGCTGGACAGCAGCCTCCTGAGAGAATTACAGCTCATTCCACCAAGGCGGTGTCTTCCTCTTGGGCCTTCAAGAATGCGGCCTCTGTAGAACAGATCTGTAAGATGCTTAGATCTAATTTTAATCCCCCAGTAACCAGTCCATACATTACATTATTTCAGAATCTCGTTTTGGAGGATTTTGGCATTCTTGACAGTAAGGTCAGTAGGCCAAATCTTAATAGATACGAATTGAAAGCCCTATCAAGGTTGGCCAAAAATGAAGATTTAGTGGTCAGGCAGGCTGATAAAGGAGGAGGGATAGTATTACAAGATATGTCTGATTATTTTAAGGAAGCTGACAGGATTCTTTTAGATCCCATTTATTACAAAAAACTTACCTTCAATCCCACCAAATAATTATCTAGCCAGCCTAACTAAATTGATAGATGAGGGTTACACAGAAGGTATTCTGACCAAGAAAGAAAGAGATTATTTAGTACCCAATTCTCCAAATTTAGCATATTACTATCATCTTCCTAAAGTCCACAAATGTACTGTTAATCCACCCAGAAGACCTATCATTTCGGGTATAGGAAATCTGACTAGCAATTTGTCTGAATACGTGGATTATTTTTTAAAGAAACCGGTAATGGGCTTACCTTCGTATATAAAAGATATACCCGATTTAATTGCTAAAATATCAAAGATTGAGAAAGCAGGACGGAATTTACTCTGGTTGACATGTGATGTCTCTTCACTTTATTCAAGCATAGCGCATGATTTGGGTTTGAATGAAATCGATAGCTTCCTGAGAAGAGACCAATTTTTACCTATGAAACAAAGGCTTTCTATGCTTGAGGCCATCTCATTTGTGTTAAAACACAATTATTTTGTATATCAAGAACAATTTTTTTTACAGATCAAGGGAACGGCCGTGGGCACCAGATTTGCCCCTAGCTTCGCTAATTTATTTATGGGGTTATTTGAAGAAGAGTATATATACAATTCACCCCTGGGGGCAAGTCTGGTGTTCTATGGTCGTTTCATTGATGATCTTTTGTTCATTTGGGATGGCTCTGAAGCATCAGCCCTAAATTTTATACAATCACTTAACGACAACAATATGGGGCTTACTTTTACATTTAAAATAGGTATAGATAGTATTGATTTTTTGGATTTGGTATTATATTGAGACACGGAAGGTTGTGTATCAACGAAAACATACTTTAAGACAGTAGATACCAACAGCTATCTCAACTTTAAAAGTAATCATTATAAAGCCTGGAATAATAATATACCATTCAACCAATTTTCTAGAATACGTAGAAATTGTACTAAATTAGATTTATTTGTCGAACAAGCCCAAGTTTTAAGATCTAGATTTCTTGAGAAAGAATACCCTATGCAATTGATTGAAGAAGGTTACTTGAAAGCTAGAAATAAGGATAGGTCGGAATTTTTTAATAAAGACAAACAAGTTGATGTCCTCCAACAGGACTTAGAGGTCAGTAGGAGTCAGACTAACAGCCTTAGGTTTATAACGAAATTTACTGCTAACTATGATAATTTAAAAAAAATACTTCACAGACATTGGTATATACTTCAAAATGATCCCATTTTGAAGAATTTTATAGATGAATACCCAATTTGTACATTTAAAAGAGCTCCTTCCATAAAAAATAAATTAGCCCCAAGTAAGGTTGTAATGAATAAATATAGAAAGAATAGACCTTCAAAAGTGAGTAATTGGTTATCAGGTAAAAAAGGATTCTATAAATGCAATCGACCCAATTGTGGTCTTTGTGCATATACCACAGGAGATAGGTTTAAATTTAAGTCTTTTTCTACAAAGGAGGAGTTCGAGATTACTGCTCGGTTTTCTTGTAATTCCTCCTTTGTAGTATATCTATTGGAATGTAAATGTGGTATACAGTATATAGGGAGAATATCTAGACCCCTGAAAAAAAGATGGGGTGAGCATAACAGAAATATAAAAAAATTATTTGATGAATCACAATGTACCTAGACATGGGGTAGTTTGCCATGGAGGCCAGACTGAAATGTTTAGTATTTTTCCAATAGAACATGTTATTCCAAAATGGGGAAGGAATAGATTAATTCATCTTAGACAAAGAGAAACTTTTTGTATATGGAAAATTAAGACTTTAAATCCACATGGTTTAAACGAGAATATCGACATGGCAGCATTTAATTAACAATATCACTTTTCATACATTTTTTTTTATTAGTATTTTAAGTTGATTATATACAATAACAATAGATCCTTTGGGGAATTATATGAACTGTAGGGTATAATTATAGGGAAGTTTTAGGTTAGTATCTTTAGCAAGTATTACATGTATACTATAAAGAGGGAAATGTAGTCAGTTGGACCATTTATGGGTCATGAGTGACTATGTATATATGTACTATTGCAAACTTTTAATATGAATTTAGAGTTGATTGATGACCATATATGGGTCATGATAGTTTTTTATATAGATGTTTTTGTTAATCATCACAGACCATATGGACTTTATAGTACAAAAATCATTATTTGATATAATAATGTCTTCGGGAAGTCCTCATTTAGAAAGATATACATTGGTACAATAGGAAGATTTGCGTTGTTGCTTTAAATATAATCGATGTGTGGGTTGGACAAGTGATTATATATATATATATATATATATATATATATATATAAGTTTCTACATTTCACATGTTTATGGATATGTTATTATCAATCGATACACTTATATGTCAAATGCATGTGATAATTCTGGCCAATTATAGGTGAGTGTCAAGTAATCCGCTAGTGTGCACAAGAATGGATTGGTTCGCATGGGTATTGTCACTTGATGCCGAGGAGATATCGCAATGTAAATTATTATATTTTTTATAACATTGAGGCGTTTTTATAGATATAAAAGTTTGAAATGATTTTATCTCAGCATAAAACAGCTTTTTAGATAGCTCTGCGAGATGCAGCTATTTAGTGACAAGTTTACTTTTTCACCCTATAACTGCCCAGCTGATTATATTTACATCCAGGGATAGACGTAATAATTTGATGGATTGTGTAGTAAGGATCATCACCCCCTTACTATAAATGCCTTTTTGAGATGCTTTTGTTGTTTTTTTGTATCGTTTTTCAATAGGGGCGTTATATTTAACATAGATATCACCGTAGGATCAAGTATTTAGATGACAAGCCCATTTTTTTTCCAATCATAGCTAAGCCGGTATTTTTCATTCACTTTATTGGCTAGACGTATTGTTACACGCATGCGCCCTAAGCAGTACTAGACGCTGACTGGGGCTTTTTAAAGCTGTGAAGTTTCAATGTGTTTATATGCACCTGATGAAGCGGTCTGTGTGACCGGGAAACGCGTTGAGTATGTTATATGTTGATTTGTTTTAAATAAAATCTACTTTTTAACATTGAATTTCACGGCTTTTACGAACTTTTCATTGTATATCTTTTTGGAAGATAACCTGTAGAGCTGCCTACTCCTGTTTGCACTCCAGTTTGCAGTCGTGCAGCTGACACCTAACATACAAGCACTGCTAACTCCTTGGAGGGGTTAAAAGAAAAGCGAGCACGGGAATCCTTGCTGTATTCTACCAGTGGGAGAGTTGCTGCTTTGCGGGAGTCGTGCAGCTGACACCTAATATACAAGCACCGCTAACTCCTTGGAGGGGTTAAAAGACAAATGAGCACGGGAATCCTTGCTGTATTCTACCAGGGGGAGAGTTGCTGCTTTGTGGGAGGACAGCTATCTGGACAGCTGCTAAAGGTCCAGGAGGCTTTTGTGGCACTTATCAAGTGCTGTTCATCTTGTAAGTACGATTCTTATTTGCGTGTGCAGTTCCATTGTTACACTGATATACACTATTGTGGCGCCTTCTTCTTTTTTACTTTATTTTTAGATTTGCTATTCTTGAACTGCCGTCAAGTTTTCAGAAGAAGTTTTGCAGCCGTGGGATTGACCCATCAGAGACATTGATTTATGGACTCAAGGTTCTATATTAACCATGTATTATATTTATAGGTTGATACTATTCATTGGTCTAGCCCGGTATTTTATGTATGGGTGAATGATCCAACTAGCCATTTATACTGCACCGATTTATCACTATTGTATTTTTCACTATTGTATTAATATATTTGACACTGGCATTGTTGTCACACGAAAAATATTTATACACATTTATATTTTTTTGTAAATTTGAGCAGACCATATTGTGACAAGATTGGTTTGCTATTACCACTTTTTGACTATTAGAGTATATTTGGGTATATGACATACATATTATTTAGGCGCATCTGACTTAATATACACTCAAGTCTGCGACTTGGTCTTCTTTGCACACTTTTTCTAAATTCTATAAATTTGACACATTTGCCTTGGCTGAGGCTTCTTTTGGGAGAAAGGTTCTGTGAGCTGTGGTGCCTTCTGTTTAGGTTACCTGTCTTGTCCCTCCCTTATCATCTGTGTCCTCTAGCTTGGGTATTGATTCCCAACAGTAATTGCTGACCGGTGGACTTACCATGTCTTAAGAAAGAAAAAAAAATGTATGCTTACCTGATTAATGTATTTCTTTCTTGACACGGTGAGTCCACGGCCCTCCCTGTTTTTTCAGACAGTTTTGTTTATATAAACCTCTGGCACCTCTGCACCTTGTGTTACTTCCTTTCTCTCCTTTTCCTTTGGTCAAATGACTGGGGGTTGTGGGAAGGGAAGGGATACTTAACAGCTTTGCTGTGGTGCTCTTTGCCTCCTCCTGCTGGCCAGCAGTGATAATCCAACAGTAATTGCTGATCCGTGGACTCACTGTGTCAAGAAATAAATAAATTTATCAGGTAAGCATAAATTTTGTTATTTTGGCATTTCAAATAGCTGATTTAACTTGTGTTATCCCCACCTATACTGAATGTTTCTGGTCTTAAAGGGACACTGGACCCATTTTTTTTTCTTTTGTGATTCAGATAGAGAATGCAATTTTAAGCAACTTTCTAATTTACTCCTATTATCAATTTTTCTTCATTCTCTTGATATCTTTATTTGAAAAAGAAGACATCTAAGCTTTTATTTGGATCAGAGCTATGGACAGCACTTTTTTATTGGTGGATGAATTTATCCACCAATCAGCAAGGTTGTTCACCAAAAATGGGCCGGCATCTAAACTTACATTCTTGCATTTCAAATAAAGATACCAAGAGAATAAAGAAAATGTGATAATAGGAGTAAATTAGAAAGGTGCTTAAAATTGCCTGCTCTATTTAAATCATGAAAGAAAAAAAATTGGGTTCAGTGTCCCTTTAAGTACAGGCTATTGACAAGCGATGTAAACACAGCCAGCAGAAGAAATTACACTCCCAGTGTAGAAGAGGTAACTAACAAAATTATACTTTTCCATTGGGGTTGTGGTTTCAAAACACAAAATCAGCAATTTAATATACACAAATTAACCTAAAAATGCAATTTTCCATACATTCTATACTCTGCAACTGGTATAAGTCATTGGGAATACATTAAGAGAAACACACTTTTACAGTATACTGTCCCTTTAATATAACAATGTTGGTTGTGCAAAGCTGGGATGGGTAGTAAAGGCGTTATCATTTTAAACAATAAAAAATATCAAGTAGACTGTCCCTTTTAAAATGAGCAATTTTTCTAATTTTTATTATTAGATAACTAACATACAGCCAGATTACGAGTTTTGCGTTATGAGCGGCTCGGTAATAATTTGCAAGTTATTTCCACCGCTCACCTCCCTATAGCGCTGCTATTACAGGTTTGCAAAAACCCGGCATTAGTAGGCAATATGGTTGCGTTGAGCTCCATACCGTACACAAATACCAGCGCTTCTTTGAGCTGGTTTTACATGCTTGTGCACGATTTCCCCATAAACATCAATGGGGAGAGCCGGCTGAAAAAAGTCTAACGCCTGCAATAAAGGAGCGTAAAGCTCCGTAACGCAGCCCCATTGATTCCTATGGGGAAAGAAAATTTATGTTTACATCTAACACCCTAACATAAACCCTGAGTCTAAACACCCCTAAACTGCCGCCCCCACATCGCCGACACCTACATTACACTTATTAACCCCTAATCTGCCGCCCCCAACGTCACCGCCACTATACTAAAAATATTAACCCCTAAACCTAACCCTAAGTGTAACCCTAACACCCACTAACTTTAATATAATTAAAATAAATCTAAATAAAAATTACTATCATTATCTAAGTAATTAAAACTAAATACTTACCTATAAAATAAACCCTAAGCTTGCTACAATATAACTAATAGTTACATTGTATCTAGCTTAGGTTTTATTTTTATTTCACAGGCAAGTTTGTATTTATTTTAACTAGGTAGACTAGTTAGTAAATAGTTATTAACTATTTACTAGCTACCTATTTAAAATAAATACTAATTTACCTGTAAAATAAAACCTAACCTGTCTTACACTAACACCTAATATTACACTACAATTAAATGAATTACATTAAAGTGATGGTAAATTCGTATGTATTGCAAAACATATTCTAGATGCTCTTACTTTAACTAGCAGATCGATGTGCTTATATTTAAAAAATAAACTTTTTTTACTTTGTTATTCTGTTTTTATTAGGGTAACCGTACAGTCTAATAATCTGCCTCTCTCTATATTTTTCACAGGGGCAGCTGTGATTGACATCAGTTTTAGCCAATCATCAGCTCACCATGCGCCCCATGTTAAATCGGACCTGCACGCTCCCGTGCTCTCAACTCACTCATTGCTATGGACTGCGCATGCGCAATTCTTACGCTAATTGCGCATCTCTAAATGATAATACTAATAATAATAATAATGAGTATTATCATTTAGAGATGCGCAATTAGCGTAAGAATTGCGCATGCGCAGTCCATAGCAATGAGTGAGTTGAGAGCACAGGAGCGTGCAGGTCCAATTTCACAGGGGCGCATTGGTGAGCTGATGATTGGCTAAAACCAATGTCAATCACAGCTGCCCCTGTGAAAAATATAGAGAGAGGCAGATTATTAGACTGTACGGTTACCCTAATAAAAACGGAATAACAAAGTAAAAAAAGTTTATTTTTTAAATATAAGCACATCGATCTGCTAGTTAAAGTAAGAGCATCTAGAATATGTTTTGCAATACATACGAATTTACCATCACTTTAATTAAATACAATTAACTAAATTACAACAACAAAAATAAACACTAAATTACACAAAATATAAAAGAAATTATCAAATATTTAAACTAATTACACCTAATCTAATAGCCCTATCAAAATAAAAAAGCCCCCCCCCCTCAAATAAAAAAAACCCTAGCCTAAACTAAACTGCCAATAGCACTTAAAAGGGCCTTTTGCGGGGCATTGCCCCAAAGAAATCAGCTTTTACCTGTAAAAAAAAAATACAACAACCCCCCAACAGTAAAACCCACCACCCACACAACCAAACCCCCCAAATAAAATCCTATCTAAAAAACCTAAGCTCCCCATTGCCCTGAAAAGGGCATTTGGATAAGCATTGCCCTTAAAAGGACATTTAGCTCTTTTCCATTGCCCAAACCCTAAGCTAAAAATAAAACCCACCTAATAAACCCTTAAAAAACCTAACACTAACCCCCGAAGATCCACTTACAGTTTTTGAAGACATCAAGCCAGGAGAAGTCTTCATCCAAGCGGCAATAAGTGGTCCTCCAGACGGGCAGAAGTCTTCATCCAGACAGCATCTTCTATCTTCGTCCCTTCAAGACATCCGGCGCGGAGCATCCTCTTCTGTCGATGGCTACTGAAGAATGAAGGTTCCTTTAAGGAACGTCATCCAAGATGGCGTCCCTTGAATTCTGATTGGCTGATAGAATTCTATCAGCCAATCGGAATTAAAGTTGAAAAAATCAGCCAATAGGATTGAGCTCGCATTCTATTGGCTGATTGGATTTCTTACCCTTTAATTCCGATTGGCTGATAGAATTCTATCAGCCAATCGGAATTCAAGGGACACCATCTTGGATGACATCCCTTAAAGGAACCTTCATTCTTCAGTAGCTGTCGACAGAAGAGGATGCTCCACGCCGGATGTCTTGAAGATGGAGCCGCTCCACGGCGGAAGGATGAAGATAGAAGATGCCGTCTGGATAAAGACTTCTGCCCGCCTGGAGGACCACTTCTTGCCGCTTAGATGAAGACTTCTCCCAGCTTGATGAGGATGGATGTCCGGTCTTCAAAAACTGTAAGTGGATCTTCGGGGGTTAGTGTTAGGTTTTTTAAGGGTTTATTGGGTGGGTTTTATTTTTATATTAGGGTTTTGGGCAAAGGGGAGCTTAGGTTTTTTAGATATGATTTTATTTGGGGGTTTTGGTTGTGTGGGTGGTGGGTTTTACTGTTGGGGGGTTGTTTGTATTTTTTTTTACAGGTAAAAGAGCTGATTTCTTTGGGGCAATGCCCCACAAAAGGCCCTTTTAAGGGCCATTGGCAGTTTAGTTTAGGCTAGGGTTTTTTTATTTTGGGGGGCTTTTTTATTTTGATAGGGCTATTAGATTAGGTGTAATTAGTTTAAATATTTTATAATTTCGTTTTATTTTGAGTAATTTAGTGTTTGTTTTTTTAATTTAGTTAATTGTATTTAATTAATGTAATTGATTTAATTGTAGTGTAATGTTAGGTGTTAGTGTAAGAAAGGTTAGGTTTTATTTTACAGGGTAAATTTGTATTTATTTTACTAGGTAGTTAGTAAATAGTTAATAACTATTTACTAACTAGTCTACCTAGGTTAAAATAAATACAAACTTACCTGTGGAAATAAAAATAATACATAAGCTAGATACAATATAATTATTAGTTATATTGTAGCTAGCATGGGTTTTTTATTTTACAGGTAAGTATTTTATTTAGTTTTAAATAGGAATAATTTAGGTATTAATTGTTAATTTTTGTTATTTGGAATAATTAAAATTATGTTAAAGTTAGTGGCTGTTAGGGTTACGTTAGGGTTAGGGTTAGACTTAGGGTTAGGTTTAGGGGTTAATAACTTTAGTATAGTGGCGGCGATTTTGGGGGCAGCAGATTAGGGGTTAATAACAGTAATCTAGGTTGTGGCGATGTTGGGGACAGTAGATTAGGGGTTAATAAGTATATGTAGGTGGTGACGACATTGTAGGCAGCAGATTAGGGGTTAATAACAGTTATGTAGGTTGCAGCGATGTTAGGGACAGCAGAATAGGGGTTAATAATATTTAACTAGTGTTTGCGATGCGGGAGTACGGCGGTTTAGGGGGTTAATAATTTTATTTTAGTGTTTGCGATGCGGGAGAGCCTCGGTTTAGGGGTTAATAGGTAGTTTATGGGTGTTAGTGTACTTTTTAGCACTTTAGTTATGAGTTTTATGTTACGGCTTTGTAACATAAAAGCCATAACTACTGACTTTCAATTTACAATACGGATCTTGTAGTTATGGGCTGTACCGCTCACTTTTTGGCCAGACAGGCGAACTCGTAATATGGGAGTCCCATTGAAAAAGGACTTTTTTTGCGCTACGGACCAAAAAGTGTGAGGTACAGATATACCTGCAAGACTCGTAATACCAGCGGTAGTGAAAAAGCATTGTTATGAAGATTTTTCACTCATAACGCAAAACTCGTAATCTACCTGATATATTTTTGCGATAGCACAGCCATAGTTTAAGTTCAGTCATTGGGCACAATGATCTAAAGCTCTACGCTCTGGTGAGATTATCTAAGAAGTCGCATCAATACTGTGAGGTACCTCAAAGGATTTCAGAAAGGCAAATTTTAGCTTGAGAGCCGTTTAATTCGCTTTGAAGGGATGCATGTGGAGATACACTTGCATTTCAAAATGATGCTCAAAAAAGTTTTAAAAAATTGAGAGATTTCTCTCCAGGCTGGTGAGTTTTTGATCATTTAAGGAGTAATTGCCACTCACTACAAAAGTAGATACTGTCAAGGAAATATATATTTTAGGTGAAAATGGTACTTTTTCCCCAATAGGTTTTCTGTACAAAAAATGATTAGCTGTTAGGGCTAGAGCACTGGCTAAAGGGATTTTTATAACATGTAAATATTGGTCTTTTGGTTTCTTTTTTATTTGATTGATCCATTGATCTAGATATATTTTTGTTGATAATATCATAGATTTATTTTTGGAGTATGAGTGTGTCCAAATGATTCTATATATGCAATAAATGCATGTGCATATCAAAATCATTCCTATTTACAGGAACTTCAGGGCTATAGCTATGCCAGATTGCAACAAAAGGAGCTGCTTGCCAGATATTTCTGAGTAGATTGACATATTTTTATATATTCAGTATCTGCTAATGACACTGAAACCAGCTGATTTGTTTGCACTGTTAATCTTGTGCTATGCTGATTATTGATGATAAGGGTAACTCTGGTATTCTCTATTTCTTGATGGATGTGTCTGCCTTCCACTATACCCCTCATCGTGGACACCAGTATTAAACAGACAGTAGTTAGATTTATCTTTTATATAACAAGAGAGTGTTAGTTACAATTGCAGTGAGCAGTCTTTTTTCCCATTTTTCCATATCAATTGTGTTAAGATGCTATCCAATCTCTCGAGCATTGTGGATATTTTAGGTGAGATTTTGGAACAGGGTGTATGTCAAATTGAGTCTCAGTTGAAGAAGATAATGGGGAATGGGAACAGGGGTCCACATTGTTTAATCATATCATTGCAGCTTGAGGGAATGCAGATGAATGCAGATGAAGGAGCAAGGTCAATTGTTTGCAATAAAGTATGTAGAAATTCCATCAGTGTGCACTAAATACATACTTACCTGTGAAATAAAACCTAAGATAGCTACAATATAACTAATAGTTATATTGTAGCTAGCTTAGGTTTTATTTTTATTTCACAGGTAAAAACCCACAAAATAAAAATAAAGTAAAACCTAATCTACCCATTGCCCTGAAAAGGGCATTTGTATTGGCATTGCCCTTAAAAGGGCATTCAGCTCTTTTGCTGCCCATTAAAAATAAAAAATGGCTATTCTAACAAACTAACGGGTAGATTACGAGTTTTGCGTTAAGCTGAAAAAGCAGCGTTAACAGGTCCTAACGCTGCTTTTTCACTACCGCTGCTATTACGAGTCTTGCAGGTTTAGGGGCACCGCACACTTTTTTGGCCTTACCGCAAACTGACTTACATAAACTTCATAAAGTCTTTTTTCTATAGGACTTCCATAGCGCCGGTATTACGAGTCTGTCCTGGGAGGCCAAAAAGTGAGCAGTACACCCTACCCCCTCAAGATTCGTATCACATTTTAAAGTCAGTAGTTATGAGTTTTACACTACAACACTGTAGCTTAAAACTCATAACTAAAGTGCTAAAAAGTACACTAACACCCATAAACTACCTGTTAACCCCTAAACCGAGGCCCTGCCGCATCGCAAACACTAAAATAAAATTATTAACCCCTAATCTGCCGCTCCGGACATCGCCACCACTAGAATAAACATATTAACCCCTAAACCGCCGCACTCACGCCTCGCAAACACTAGTTAAATATTATTAACCCCTAATCTGCTGCCCCTAACATCGCCGCCACCTACATTATACTTATTAACCCCTAATCTGTCGCTCCGGACATCGCCGCAACCTACATTATATTTATTAAACCCTAATCTGCTGCCCCCAACATCACCAACACCTACCTACATTTATTAACCCCTAATCTGTCGCCCCCAATGTCGCTGCCACTATATTAAATGTATTAACCCCTAAATCTAAGTCTAACCCTAACACCCCCTAACTTAAATATAATTTAAATAAATCTAAATAAAATTACTATCATTAACTAAATTATTCCTATTTAAAACTAAATACTTACCTATAAAATAAACCCTAAGCTAGCTACAATATAACTAATAGTTGCATTGTATCTAGCTTAGGGTTTATTTTTATTTTACAGGCAAGTTTGTATTTATTTTAGCTAGGTAGAATAGTTACTAAATAGTTATTAACTATTTACTAGCTACCTATTTAAAATAAATACTAATTTACCTGTAAAATAAAACCTAACCTGTCTTACACTAACACCTAATATTACACTACAATTAAATGAATTACATTAATTAAATACAATTAACTAAATTACAACAAAAAAATAAACACTAAATTACACAAAATATAAAAGAAATGATCAAATATTTAAACTAATTACACCTAATCTAATAGCCCTATCAAAATACCCCCCCCCTCAAATAAAAAAAAAACCCTAGCCTAAACTAAACTGCCAATAGCACTTAAAAGGGCCTTTTACGGGGAGTGAGAAACCTAAAATTGTGAAAAATTTTACGTTTTTTTTAAATTTGATCGCATTTGGCAGTGAAATGGTGGCATGAAATATACCAAAATGGGCCTAGATCAATACTTGGGGTTCTCTACTACACTACACTAAAGCTAAAATCAACCCTAGAAGCTCCCTACATGCTCCCTAATTAACCCCTTCAATGCTGGGCATAATACACGTGTGGTGCGCAGTTGCATTTAGCAGCCTTCTAATTACCAAAAAGCAAAGCCAAAGCCATATATGTCTGCTATTTCTGAACAAAGGGGATCCCAGAGAAGCATTTACAACCATGTATGCCATAATTGCATAAGTTGTTTGTAAATAATTTCAGTGAGAAACCTAAAGTTTGTGAAAAAATTTGTGAAAAAGTGACCAATTTTTTTTTATTTGATCGCATTTGGCGGTGAAATGGTGGCATGCAATATACCAAAATGGGCCTAGATCAATACTTTGGGATGTCTTCTAAAAAAAATATATACATGTCAATGGATATTCAGGGATTCCTGAAAGATATTAGTGTTCCAATGTAACTAGCGCTAATTTGGAAAAAAAGTGGTTTGGAAATAGCAATGTGCTACTTGTATTTATGGCCCTATAACTTGCAAAAAAAAGCAAAGAAAAAGAAGTAAGAAAAAGTGTTTTTTTCGAATTTTTCCTCATATTTTATAAAAAAAAATTATAGTAAATTATAAGATATGATGAAAATAATGGTATCTTTATAAAGTCCATTTAATGACAAGAAAAACTGTATATAATATGTGTGGGTACAGTAAAAGAGGAAAATTAAAGCTAAACACAAACACCGCAAAAATGTAAAAATAGCCTTTGTCCCAAATGGACAGAAAATGGAAAAGTGCTATGGTCATTAAGGGGTTAAACTAATTACACCTAATCTAAGAGACCTATCAAAATAAAAAGCCCCCAAAATAAAAAAAACCTAGCCTAAAATAAACTATCGATAGCCTTTAAAAGGGCCTTTTGCAGGACATTGCCCCAAAGAAATCAGCTCTTTTACCTGTAAAAAAATACAAACAACCCCCCCCAACAGTAAAACCCACCACCCACACCCACCACCCAACCACCCTCCCAACGGGCAGAAGTGGTCCTCCAGACGGGCAGAAGTCTTCATCCAGACGGCATCTTCTATCTTCATCCTTCCGACGTGGAGCGGCTCCATCTTCAAGACATCCGGCACGGAGCATCCTCTTCAAACGACATCTTCTTCGGAATGAATATCACTTTAAGTGATGTCATCCAAGATGGCGTCCCTTAGATTCTGATTTGCTGATAGAATTCTATCAGCCAATCAGAATTAAGGTAGAAAAAATCCTATTGGTTGATGCAATCAGCCAATAGGAATGAGCTGGCATTCTATTGGCTGTTCCAATCAGCCAATAGAATGCGAGCTCAATCCTATTGGCTGATTGGATCAGCCAACAGGATTGAAGTTCAATCCTATTGGCTGATTGCATCAGCCAATAGGATTTTTTCTACCTTAATTCTGATTGACTGATAGAATTCTATCAGCCAATCGGAATCTAAGGGACGACATCTTGGATGACGTCACTTAAAGTGATATCCATTCCAAAGAAGACACCGTTTGAAGAGGATGCTCCGCGTCGGATGTCTTGAAGATGGACCCGCTCCGCGCCGGAAGGATGAAGATAGAAGATGCCGTCTGGATAAAGACTTCTGCCCGCCTGGAGGACCACTTCTTGCCGCTTGGATGAAGACTTCTCCCGGCTTTGTTGAGGACTTCTGCCCGCTTGGATAAAGATTTCTCCCGGCTTGATGAGGATGGATGTCCAGTCTTCAAAAACTGTAAGTGGATCTTCGGGGGTTAGTGTTAGGTTTTTTTAAGGGTTTATTGGGTGGGTTTTATTTTTATATTAGGGTTTTGGGCAATGGGAAGCTTAGGTTTTTTAGCTAGGATTTTATTTGGGGGGTTTGGTTGTGTGGGTGGTGGGTTTTACTGTTGGGGGATGTTTGTTTTTTTTTACAGGTAAAAGAGCTGATTTCTGTGGGGCAATGCCCGCAAAAGGCCCTTTTAAGGGCCATTGGCAGTTTAGTTTAGTTTAGGCTAGGGTTTTTTTATTTTGGTTTTTTTTTTTATTTTAATAGGGCTATTAGATTAGGTGTAATTAGTTTAAATATTTGATCATTTCTTTTTTATTTTGAGTAATTTAGTGTTTGTTTTTTTAATTTAGTTAATTGTATTTAATTAATGTAATTGATTTAATTGTAATGTTAGGTGTTAATAGGTAGTTTATGGGTGTTACACAATCAAAGAGAAGCCAGTTGTCACAAATGAAATGAGGTCACTTCAAAGAAACTTTTGATCACTGGCTGAATAAGTTGCTAATAAAATTACCAACATAATGAATCCCTGCAATGAGAAGGACGAAATTCTGCTGACTATCAGAAATCTCAGAGGGTAATCGATTTAACACGACAAATGATGGGGCAAAGAAGTCCTTTCAAGTCTCAATACACATTCTTGTCTAGAAGAAACGTAGGCCAAAATTCACTACAGGCATGTGATAAGCAAATAAGTCCTTTCAAGTCTCAATCAATACACATTCTTGTCTAGAAGAAACGTAGGCCAAAATTCACTTACAGGCATGTGATAATATTGTGACCCTAAAGTTCATTTTAAAGTATAAATCGTCTATAATTTGCAGAAAATATTTAATATACCAAGACTTTATGAAAGAATACCAACATATGAGATTACCTTTAGGAATATACCACATTGAATAAATGTCTGCTATATTAAATAAATCACTGTATTGGAGATATTTAAATGATTGACAAATGATATTTAGGATGCATAAGAGGTTCTATATTCTGAAATGGACAATGCCTGTGTAGTTTGTGCTATGAATTATATGATATAGTTTTATGCACTCAATATTAAAGGAATATCCACAGATAGGAAATGTATTCCTATTAAGATGGAGTAAAATCAAATATATATACAGTATATCTATAATGATATTAATTACTACAGAATCACATCAGACTGCTACTCACAGGGTATGCATATGATATAAGATGATAACTGGAAAAGGTGGCGAAATTATATCAGAATATGAACTAAAATATTAATTAATATCATACTGAAAGTATTACATTATAAAAATCATTTTAAGTACCCTAATAGAAATATGTTTTTTATTTTAAGTACATCTCTTAAAATATTATAAGTAGAATTGTATGGAAGCATACATCAGGAGGTATATTATATAGATTTAATGTTATGCAGGCCTAATATTTAGTATTAATAAGAATACATACTAAATCAATATACTCATGTCTGGTATTGAAATACACATATTCAGTTAAACTAAAAAGCCCATATATGTTGACCAGATCATTTATTAATACTAGGAAATAATAAGTATATTAAATATACGTTTTAAAAATATATAAGAAAATATTGCCTAGATTACGAGTCTTGCGTTAGGCTTAAAAAGCAGCGTTGAGAGGTCCCAATGCTGCTTTTTAACGCCCGCTGGTATTACGAGCCTTGCAGGTACAGGTGTACCGCTCACTATTTCGGCCAGACTCGAAAATACCGCAAATCCACTTACGTCAATTGCGTCCTCTTTTTTCAATGGGATTTGCCCAACGCCGGTATTACAAGTCTTCCAAAAAGTGAGCGGTACCCTCTCCTGTCAAGCATGGTACCGCATTTTAAAGTCAGTAGTTAAAAGTTTTATGGTCTAACGCCATAGCATAAAACTCTTAACTAAAGTGCTAAAAAGTACACTAACACCCATAAACTACCTATTAACCCCTAAACCGAGGCCCCCCACATCGCAAACACTAAAATAAATTTTTAACCCCTAATCTGCCGAACCGGACATCGCCGCCACTATAATAAATATATTAACCCCTAAGGGAAGTTTTCATCCAGACGGCATCTTCTATCTTCATCCATCCCGCGTGGAGCAGCTCCATCTTCAAGACATCCGATGCGGAGCATCCTCTTCTTTCTTCATCCGACGACTGAATGAAGGTTCCTTTCAGCCAATAGGATTGAGCTTGCATTCTATTGGCTGTTCCTATCAGCCAATAGAATGCAAGCTCAATCCTATTGGCTGTTCCAATCAGCCAATAGGATTGAAGTTTATGTTTCTAATTTATAGAAATATTGTGTCCATACATGGGATAATAGACAATATCTATTGAATAGTAATTAATATAAATATCTCTATAGTTTGCTTTATATTTTAATATTGTATTGATAAATTGATAGATATAACTGGTCATGGTGATATTCAGCTACTACATAAATATAATCAAGGTGTATATAAAGGTTAACTAATTAGAATTTAGGAATATTGTATATTGAGATTAAATATTAATTTTTAATAATATTGTCAAATTTATAGATATCTCAAGTGTGATATTTTGGGGTACACTACAGAGATTTAACATCTTACTGGGGTGTATTGACAAAATTCTGCTTTATTAATTGTAGATATCGCTGACAATAATTTTATACTGCTATTCATTATTAATATTCATAATTACAATATGTAACACGTGGTGGCAACTGCTGCTGATAAATACACCAACATTACTGGAGGACACTCCTGAGATGTATCAACAGCAACCAGCACATCTATAGCAGCCAGGTTTCACTTGTTGGAGCCAAGTGGCAGTCTTATAGCTTTTTACTGGATCCACCTTTACCTTAATGTCCCTAATAGAAGGGAATCTTCTGTAACCCACTTTAGAGTGTTGCATCTTCTTGAATGGCAAGTTCTGATCAGTCTCTTCAATATGCCAGTCCTGTTTCACTAGCTGTAGAAGTTCTCGTTTATCTGCTGTATAGGCTGTTGTGAGAATCATTCTTTCTTCCTGTTGCTCTCGTTCTGATGTCATCATGGCAGTTTCCTGATCCATATTCAAAAAAAAGTATTGAGATGTTGTTGGATATGCTTTTCACTGTAAACTATTTGCAAAATCTGTTTCTCATTTCTCTCAACTGGGCCTGGGCTTGGGACTTCTAACTATTATTGTGCACCACCCTTTTAAACTGTAAGATTGGCAATGCCTTCTTTAGGAATGGAGGGTGACGGCTGGTTGCATTTAATAGGGAGTTTCTATCCGTCTCTTTTCTGAAGAGTGTTGTGCACAGTTGGCCTTCCTTAATAAACACTCTCAGATGCAGAAAGTCAATGGTCTTGTCCCTGAATGTCATCTTGAATTGGAGAGACAGAATAGCTTCATTGAGTGCTATGAACCAATTTTGTAATTCCACCTCAGTGCCATTCCATAATAGGAACAAATAGTCAATGTACCTCTTGAAATACTTTATCTGATGATGTTTAAATAAATCAGTATCCCATTCTTCAAATTGGGCCATATACAGGTTAGCGTACGATGGGGGCATATTTGACCCCATCGCCGTTCCCATGAGCTGTAAATAAAAAGACTTTTCGAATTTGAAATAATTTCTGGTTAGGCACATCTCAAGTAGCTCCAAAATGAGCTCCACTGGAGGTCCCACAAAGGGATATCGATTTAATTGCTTCCGAATGGCCATCAGCCCTTGAGCATGGGGTATCACAGTGTACAAGCTCACCACATCAAGTGTCACCAGTAATAGTGGATTTTCAATTTTTGGAAAGAGTTTCATCTCCTTAATCAGACACATTGAGTCCAATAAGAAAGACGGCATATTGTGCACCGGTGGTTGGAGAATTTTGTCAAGATATGTGGCGATTGGTTGTAAGAGTGAACCAATAGATGACACTATTGGCCTACTAGGAGGACAGGTGGGGTGTTTATGCACCTTCGGCAAGGTGTAAAAAGCTGGAATGCAAGTAATTGTACTGTCATGAAGCTCACCTCTTTCTTGTTCAAACAACCTTCCTGTAACACCTGATTCAACACCCGGTCAATCTGAGATTTAAATATCCTCATGGGATCATGTGGAAGTCGTTTATAAGTGCTGGCATCTTCCAACTGGGATCTTGCTTCTTGCTGATAGTAGGTGTTATCCAATATCACCAACGCGCCACCTTTGTCGGCTTCTCTAAAGATGAGTTCCTTCCTCTTACTCAATGCATCAGTGCCATAACCATTTGTCTAAAGAGGAAAGGATGGCGTTGGATGCATTGAGTAAGAGGAAGGAACTCATCTTTAGAGAAGGTGTGGTGCATTGGTGATATTGGATTACACCTACTATCAGCAAGAAGCAAGATCCCAGTTGGAAGATGCCAGCACTTATAAACGACTTCCACATGATCCCACGAGGATATTTAAATCTTTGCTGAAGGTGCATAAACACCCCACCTGTCCTCCTGATAGGCCAATAGTGTCATCTATTGGTGCACTCTTTCAACCAATCGCCATATATCTTGACAAGATTCTCCAACCACTGGTGTGCAATATGCCATCTTTCCTATTGGACTCAATGTGTCTGATTAAGGAGATGAAACAATTTACAAAAATTGAAGAACCACTATTACTGGTGACACTTGATGTTGTGAGATTGTACACTGTGATTCCCTATGCTCAGGGCTTATGGCCATTCAGAAGCAATTAAATCGATATCCCTTTGTGGGACCTACAGTGGAGCTCATTTTGGAGCCTAAATGATGAGCCTAACCTGGAGTTATTTCAAATTGGTTTATAGCACTCAATGAAGCTATTTCGTCTCTCCAATTCAAGATGACATTCAGCGACAAGACCGTTGACTTTCTGGATCTGAGAGTGTATATGAAGAATTGCCAACTTTGCACAACACTCTTCAGAAAAGAGACGGATAAAAACTCCCTATTAAATGCAACCAGCTGTCCCTCCAATCCTAAAGAAGGCATTGCCAATCACACAGTTTAAATGGGTGATGCGCAATAATAGTGAGAAGTCCCAAGCCTAGGACCAATTGGGAGAAATGAAAAACAGATTTTTGCAAAGAGGTTACAGAGAAAAGCATATCCAACAACATCTCAATACTTTTTTGAATATGGATCAGGAAACTGCCCTGATGACATCAGAATGACAGCAACAGGAAGAAAGAATTATTATCACGACAGCCTATACAACAGATAAACGAGAACTTCCACAGCTAGTGAAACAGGAGTGGCATATTGTAGAGTCTGATCAGAATTTGCCATTCAAGAAGATGCAACACCCTAAAGTGGGTTACAGAAGATCCCCTTCTATTAGGGACATTCTGATAAAGGTGGATCCAGTACACAGCTATAACACTGCCACTTGGCTCCAACAAGTGAAACCTGGCTGCTATAGATGTGCTGGTTGCACTACCTGCAATGGACTGTTAACCACCAAATTTTCACCCATCCAGGAACTAATCGGAAATTTAAAATCCAACTACAACTTTTATCATGTATCTGTTACACTGTCTGTGGGGTTATTCTATGTTGGAAAAATGGTGGACGACCTCCGGACACGTATGGCCAATCATCGCACTTCAATTAGAGCAGCCATAAAAAATTGAGAGTCCGAACAACCTGTGGCTCAACATTTTGCTCTGAGTGGCCATACAGTCTCTGATTTGAGGAATGTGATTATAGATCACATCCCCCCTCGAGTTAGAGGGGGGGATAGAGGCAGGATGCTTTTGCAGTGTGAGTCAAGGTGGATATTTAATCTGGGTACCTTGGTACCCAGGGGTTTGAATACACACTTGACTGGCACTGCTTTCTGGAAGTGTATTACCCTTATTGAATTATAATATAGGGTAGCTTATTAGACTACTATATATGGAGTTATGTTTGAGTTAGGATTTTAGGATTATTTGCATTAAATTGTTATTTAGAAGTTTTATCTAACCATTTGTGCTCTCTAATGCCTTCCCTAGCTTGTCCTGTGTTTAGGATTGCTGTTGTGCTGAATTTATGAGTTCCAGATATTTTAATTTAGTGGGCGGTCTACTGTGTACCTACAGTATATATGTGATGTAGACTATTGAGTTCATTTGCCCTCCTACTATAAATAGAGGGCTTGATTTTAAGGCTTTTAGTAATAATCATGTTGCTGGAAGAAGAATATGCTCTGCTATAATAGTCTTGCCTTACTGTGCAGTATGTTGATATAATGCTAATAAGTAGACCAGAGCTTTCCAAACTTCTCATGTTGGTGACACACTTTTTAGACCTACATCATTTCGCGACACAGTAATTCAGTTGTACTAGCAAAAAGGAGGTTAAACTAACTTGTTTTAAGAGATATAGACATGTAAATACATTTAGTTATTATATCATTTATGTATAAGTAACAGTATGTAAGTATGTGCAAGAATTTAAAAAAGTTTAATAACTCCAATAACTACTTACTATTTTAATGGGATATATGAGGTTGATGGGATGAACACATTTCTAAATATTTGGTGGAATATTAGATAAAGACACTCGCATTTCATCATCAAGCATTTTAAGCTTCCACTTCCTATCCATAAATCAAAAGCAGGAGCAGCAATGCACTACTGGGAGCTAGCTGCAAAAAAAACCCCCACTGACTTCTGTCTTCAGCTCAGCATTTAAGCTGCCGCCCTCAGAGCTCGGTGAGTCCGATTGACTACTGCCCACACTGCAAGCACACTGCTGTCCACTCACTGACTACACATGCAGTCATGAGCCATTTAAGGAGACTACACGTGCAGTCACGAGCCGATGGAGGAGACTACACGTGCAGTCAGGAGCCAATGTGCTGCCAAAGACGCCAATGGCAATAGTTTCAGTTCCCACTGAGCTGCGCCAATAGGTTAAGATGATCTGTGACCCCCTAGGTATCAATCACGTGTCAACCATGTGATATGAGTAGCAGGCAGGCGGAAAGTCAGAAACCAAAAAAAAATATTAAAAAAATTTGTGCTGAAGCAGGGACACACCTACACACTGCTGCCGACACACTAGTGTGTCCCGACACACAGTTTGGAAAGCACTGAAGTAGACATTAATAATATGCATAAGATGTATGATGAAGCACTTTATGGTGCACTATGATGTATAATATTATCCGGTATCCCTTTCTATTTTTTAAGACATGCTGCTTCCGGTTGCCATGGCGACGGCTGCGTCTAGGACCACGGAGCACTTCCAGTTTCATGGTAGAGGTGTTTTGGTGATGGTATAAAGGAGTAAGGTATGTGCTTTGTTATTTTATATGGTCGGAAGACGGGGAAAATATCCTGAAACATCACTGCTATGATTTAATAAATTGAATGTTTATGTATTTGTGAAGACCCGGTGAGTGCTTTCTACTTTTGTACGATATATATATATATATATATATATATATACAAAACACGGAAGGGAACTGCACTCTCATACTGGACCGGGTACACATCCCATGACCCTGCAACATGCTCAGCCCTGGGTGCCACTGGCACTCACAGGAAGCTGTGCTGCTCCCAGAGTCACAGGCAGTTAACCCCAGTCAGGTCTGGGTGCAAGAACCATAGGGAAATTACAAAACAAATTACTACAACACACAGAGAAAACCCAGCACTCACTTACAAGCTCTCAGCTAAGATTTAAAAGGAAAAATGGAAAGGTTAGTTACCGCATCTGGCCAAATGGGACAAGCCCAGGTACCTCATCAAGGTCCTTTCCAATACCTGGGACCCTAAAACAGCCACACAATGCAAGCTTTCAAATCCAAACAAACTGGTAACAAGGGAAGGGTGCACAGGAATATGTAATCACCCTAGACATATACAAAACACGGAAGGGAACTGCACTCTCATAGCCCAGGTACCTCGTCAAGGTCCTGTGGCTGTTTTAGGGTCCCAGGTATTGGAAAGGACCTTGACGAGGTACTGGGCTTGTCCCATTTGGCAGATGCGGTAACTAACCTTTCCATTTTTGCTTTTAAATCTTAGCTGAGAGCTTGTAAGTGAGTGCTGGGTTTTCTCTGTGTGTTGTATTAATTTGTTTTGTCATTTTCCCTATGGTTCTTGCACCCAGACCTGACTGGGGTTAAACTGCCTGTGACTCTGGGAGCAGCACAGCTTCCTGTGAGTGCCAGTGGCACCCAGGGCTGAGCATGTTGCAGGGTCATGGGATGTGTACCCGGTCCAGTATGTGAGTGCAGTTCCCTTCCGTGTTTTGTATATGTCTAGGGTGATTACATATTCCTGTGCACCTTACCTTGTTCCCAGTTTGTTTGGATTTGAATGCTTGCATTGTGTGGCTGTTTTTAGGGTCCCAGGTATTGGAAAGGACCTTGACGAGGTACCTGGGCTTGTCCCATTTGGCCAGATGCGGTAACTAACCTTTCCATTTTTTGCTTTTAAATCTTAGCTGAGAGCTTGTGAGTGCTGGGTTTTCTCTGTGTGTTGTATTAATTTGTTTTGTCATTTTCCCTATGGTTCTTGCACCCAGACCTGACTGGGGTTAACTGCCTGTGACTCTGGGAGCAGCACAGCTTCCTGTGAGTGCCAGTGGCACCCAGAGCTGAACATGTTGCAGGGTCATGGGATGTGTACCCGGTCCAGTATGAGAGTGCAGTTCCCTTCCGTGTTTTGTATATGTCTAGGGTGATTACATATTCCTGTGTACCCTTCCCTTGTTCCCAGTTTGATTAGATTTGAAAGCTTGCATTGTGTGGCTGTTTTAGGGTCCCAGGTATTGGAAAGGACCTTGACGAGGTACCTGGGCTTGTCCCATTTGGCCAGATGCGGTAACTAATCCTTTCCATTTTTGCTTTTAAATCTTAGCTGCCAGCTTGTAAGTGAGTGCTGGGTTTTCTCTGTGTGTTGTATTAATTTGTTTTGTAATTTCCCTATGGTTCTTGCACCCAGACCTGACTGGGGTTAACTGCCTGTGACTCTGGGAGCAGCACAGCTTCCTGTGAGTGCCAGTGGCACCTAGGGCTGAGCATGTTGCAGGGTCATGGAATGTGTACCCAGTCCGGTATGAGAGTGCAGTTCCCTTCCGTGTTTTGTATATGTCTAGGGTGATTACATATTCCTGTGCACCCTTCCCTTGTTCCCAGTTTGTTTGGATTTGAAAGCGTGCATTGTGTGGCTGTTTTAGGGTCCCAGGTATTGGAAAGGACCTTGACGGGTACCTGGGCATGTCCCATTTGGCCAGATACGGTAACTAACCTTTCCATTTTTTCTTTTAAATCTTAGCTGAGAGCTTGTAAGTGAGTGCTGGGTTTTCTCTGTGGGTTGTATATATATATATATATATATATATATATATATATATATAAAATGTAACCCCTTCCCTGCCACTAATCACTGCATAAGTATTGATCTTGCACAGGTGCACACAGCAGCACTTTTTTGGCTGTCTGTGCATTTTTTAGGGGTTAATTTAAAAAAAGTTTTATTGTGAGACCAAGGGCTCTTCTAAAAGCCATTAACCCCTTCTGTGCAGTAGATCACTGCTTTAGGCATTGATTTAATTTATTTAATTTTAGATCATTGCTTTAGGCATTGATATCCCTGCTTAGGCATTGATATAAATGTATTAACATTTTTGTGAGACACAAAGGCTCTTCTAAGAGCCATTAACCCCTTCTGTGCCGTAGATCACTGCTTTAGGCATTGATTTATATATATTTAATTTTATTGTAAGACCCAAAGTCTCTTCTAAGAGCCATTAACCCTTTTGTGCCGTAGATTACTGCTTTAGGTATTGATTTATATTTATTTGATTTTATTGTAAGACCCAAAGTCTCTTCTAAGAGCCATTAACCCCTTTTGTGCCGTAGATTACTGCTTTAGGTATTGATTTATATTTATTTGATTTTATTGTAAGACCCAAAGTCTCTTCTAAGAGCCATTAACTCCTTTTGTGTCGTAGATCACTGCTTTAGGCATTGATATGTATTTATAATGGCACAGAGTTTTTATACTGTTGACGAGGCTTATGCCATCCGTGTTTCAGATTCTGAGACCTCTGACGCAGGCTCTGATTTTGACCCTGGTCAGTGCTCAGATACATCATCTAGTGAAATAAGTGTATTTATAAATGTATCTAGCGCTAGTAATGTATCTGTGGCTGCAGGGCCCCTGCCAGAAGGAGATGTGTTGCTCCAGCTGCTGAGGAGTGGATAGTGCTTCATCTCCAGAGGCCAGATATCCCTCCTTTCACAGCAAGTCCTGGCATCAATCTGGATGTCACAGGATTTACCCCCTTCAATTTATGCAGCTTTTTCTGGGGATGATGTTTTGGGAAACATTGTCTCCCAAACTAATGTATATGCCCAGCAATTCCGTGCTGCTAAGCCTCAGTCTTTTTGGGCAAAGCAGCAATGTGCCCCCATTGACGTGCCAGAATTTAAAAAAAATTGGGCACTCACAATGCTGATGGGCATAATCAAGAAGCCCTCCATCCGCTCCTACTGGAGCACTAGCCCCATCTGTTTGTACCGCCATTTACTGCCAATTTATGCCTAGGCAAAGGTATGAAATGATACTTCATTTCATGCACTTTGATGACAACAGCCTTTGCCCCCCTAGGGGCAACCCCAGTTTTACAGGCTGTACAAGAGCTGCCCCCTGATTACCCACTTCACTGCCAGGTTTACAGAGGCTTATACACCTGGAAAGAGTATCTGCATGGATGAATCCCTGATGAAGTATACGGGAAGGCTGAGATTCAAGCAGTGTATTTCTTCCAAGCACTCCAGGTATGGAGTGAAAGTGTATAAGCTCTGTGAGAGCGAGAGTGGGTATACTCAGGCCTTCCGGGTGTATGAGGGAAAGGATACCCACCTTGACCCTCCAGGTTGCCCAAAACATATGGGAACCAGTGGCAAGATTGTCTGGGACCTAATTCAACCCCTAATTATGCGGAAGACAAGGGCCTACCCACTCTGTTATAAGAGGGGGCAGAGAAAGGATACTATATTCTACTGTCCTGATTGCCCTGGACAACCTGGACTCTGCATTGGTGACTACTTTAAACGCTACCATACATTGGTCCGGTTTTAATTTTTTTTACATTTACTGTTCCGTTTTCTTTCTTTTTTTTTGCATTTACTGTTCCTGAGTTATTATTTTTTTACTTTTACTGCTCCAGGCTTTTACATTTTACTGCTCCATTTTTATAAGCAAGTTCTAAAATTGGTGCAGTATTTTACCGAACCTATGCATGGGGGGCATGGGTGTACTCAGAAGGCCTTTCAGAAAACAACCTGTGGTGTTTTCTTGCAGTAACCTACAACAGTCTTTCCAAAATCACAGTAAAAAAGTAATGTGTGTGTAAAAATGAAAATGTAAAAATTACCACCACACACTTTCTCCAATTTTGTTGGTTAAAATGGTTGCATCAAAACACTCCATATACAATACTTTGGGGTATAAACATTTCAAATATACACTTTCATGGCAATAAATAAAACTGGGGTATGCAATAGGCCCCAAACTAAAGATAGGCCTATCAGAATAAATACTCTCAATTTCAACTCAAATTACAAGCCATACGATTGTAACTGAACCTTCACAAAATCTTGGCAAACGTATGCATGGGGGGCATTGGTGTACTCAGGAGGTCTTGCAGAAAAAACCTGGTGTTTTTTCTTGCAATGACTTACAACAGGCTCTCCTAAATCATAATCAAAAAGCAATGTGTGTGTAAAAATGGAAATTGAAAACTTACCACCATACAATTTCTCCAATTTTGTTTGGCTAAAACGGTTGGATCAAAGGCATCAAAACACTCCATATACAATACTTTGGGGTGTCAACATTTCAAATATATACACTTTCATGGCAATAAATAAAACTGGGGTATGCAATAGGCCCCAAACTAAAGATAGCCTATAGGCCTATCAGAAGAAATACTCTCAATTTAAAATCAAATTACAAGTCATACAATAGTAATTGAACCTTCCCCAAATCCTTGCAAACCTATGCATGGGGGGCATGGGTGTACTCAGGAGGTCTTGCAGAAAACAAGCTAGAGTGTTTTCTTGCAATAACTTAAAACAGGCTCTCCTAAATCACAGTAAACATCAATGTGTGTGTAAAAATAAAAAATTACCACCACACACTTTCTCCAATTTGTTTGGCTAAAACAGTTGCATCAAAGGCATCAAAACAATCCATATACAATACATTGGGGTGTCAACTCATTAAATATAGGCATGTTCATGGCAAGCAAATACATTGGGGTATGTAAAAAGGCCCCTAAAAAGAAGATAGGCAAAGAAGATATGTTATATGAGAATAAAATCACAAACACATGTCAGAAGTTTGGCATTGCACCCCCCAAACAACTCAACAAACCTATGCAAACCTAGGTGGTATCACTGTACTCAGGAGATGTTGCTAAACACATATTGGGGTGTTCTTTGGCAGTAACACATAATACAGACTGAGGCCTCTAGTTATTAAGGTCTGGCGGACCTGATCCGACACTGCTGATCAGGTCCGCCATACCTCGGTGAATACAGCGAGCAATACGCTCGCCGTATTCAGCATTGCACCAGCAGCTCACAAGAGCTGCTGGTGCAACGCCACCCCTGCAGACTCGCGGCCAATAGGCCGCCAGCAGAGGGGTGTCAATCAACCCGATCGTACTCGATAGGGTTGATTTCCGGCGATGACTGTCCGCCTGCTCAGAGCAAGCGGACAGGTTACAGAGCAGCGGTCTTTGTGATCGCTGCTTCATAACTGCTGTTTCTGGCGAGTCCGAAGACTCACCAGAAACAGAGGCTGTCAAGCTCCTTACGGAGCTTGATAACTAGAGGCCTGAGAATCCATGCCTAAAATACAATGTGTGTGAAAAATAACACAAAAAAAATGACTACCCAAAGTTTGACAAAGACTGGTGGTTGGATTAGTGCATGAAAAGTGTTAAAATACCAGCTTATCAAATAGCCTAGGGTATCTTCTTCTCAGAAATATATGGTTTAATGGGGGTAAATTACATTGGCTGGCTTCAAAAATGTCCCAAATAGGACATGGGTGCATGATCATAGATGTGAAAATTCCAAGTTGGAAAACTGGAATGCATCCCCTAAATATAAGGCCTTTTAGCCCCAGAGAACCTACACACCTATACATGGGTGGTATCACTGTACTCAGGAGATGTTGCTGAACACATATTGGGGTGTTCTTTGGCAGTAACACATATCAGGAACTGATAATCCATGCCTAAAATACAATGTCTGTGAAAAATAACACAAAAAAATGACTACCCAAATGTTTGACAAAGACTGATGGTTAAACTAGTGCATGGAAAGTGTTAAAATACCAGCATTTAAAATACCCTAGGGTGTCTACTTTTCAAAAAGATATGGTTTAATAGGGGTAAATTATATTGGCTGGCCTTAAAAAATGTCCAAAATAGGACATGGGTGCATGATGACCTGATGTGAAAATTCTAAGTTAGAAAACTGGAATGCACCCTCTAAAAATAAGGCCTTTTAGCCCCCAGAGAACCCGACACACCTATACATGGGTGGTATCACTGTACTCAGGAGATGTTGCTGAACACATACTGGGGTGTTCTTTGGCAGTAAACATAACAGGTACTGATAATCCATGCCTAGAGTACAATGTGTGTGAAAAATAACACAAAACAATGACTAACCAAGAGTTTGACAAAGACTGGTTGTTGAAATAGTGCATGGAAAGTGTTAAAATACCAGCATTTCAAATACCCTTGAGTGTATACTTTTCAAATAAATATGGTTTGATGGGGTAAATTACATTGGTCGGCTTCAAAAATGTCCCAAATAGGACATGGGTGCATGATGACCTGATGTGAAAATTCCAAGTTGGAAAACTGGAATGCACCCCCTAAAAAATAAGGCCTTTTAGCCCCGAGTGAACCAGACACACCTATACATGGGAGGTATCACTGTACTCAGGAGGTGTTCGTTGGCAGTAACACATAACAGGAACTGATAATCCATGCCTAAAGTAAAATGTGTGTGAAAAATAAAACAAAAAAATGACTACCCAAATGTTTGACAAAGACTGGTGGTTGAATTAGTGCATGGAAAGTGTTAAAATACCAGTATTTAAGATACCCTAGGGTGTCTACTTTTCAAAAAGATATGGTTTGATGGGGGTAAATTACATTGGCTGGCTTCAAAAATTTCCCAAATAGGACATAGGTGCATGATGGCCTGATGTGAAAATGTTAAGTTGGAAAACTGGAATGCACCCCCTAAAAATAAGGCCTTTTAGCCCCCAGAGAACCCGACACACCTATACATGGGGGGTATCACTGGACTCAGGAGATGTTGCTGAACACATACTGGGGTGTTCTTTGGCAGTAACATATAACAGGTACTGATAATCCATGCCTAGATTACAATGTGTGTGAAAATGACTAACCAAGAGTTTGACAAAGACTGGTGGTTGAAATAGTGCATGGAAAGTGTTAAAATACCAGCATTTCTAATACCCTAGGGTGTCTACTTTTCAAAAGATCTGGTTTAATGGGGGTAAATTACATTGGCCGGTTTCAAAAATTTACCAAATAGGATATGGGTGCATGATGACCTGATGTGAATATTTTAAGTTGGAAAACTGGAATGCACCCCCTAAAAATAAGGCCTTTTAGCCCAGAGAGTACCAGACACACCTATACATGGGTGGTATCATTGTACTCAGGAGATGCTGCTGAACACATATTGGGGTGTTTTTGGCAGTAACCCTTAAAATTCCCAGTACATGTATTCTTAAATTGCTATTTGTGAAAATAAAATCACCACTTTTTATCTCTCTCAAACTTTGGCATAGATTGGTGGAAAAATGGTTGCATGAAAAGAGTCAGAATACCCCAAGTTTAATACCTTAGGTTGTCTCCTTTTAAAAAATATATACATGTGAAGGGTTATTCAGGGATTCCTGACAGATATCAATGTTACAATGTAACTTTCGCTAATTTTGAAAAAAAAATACGCCTAGATTTAGAGTTTGGCGTTAGCTGTCAAAAGCAGCGTTAGGACCCCTTAACGCTGCTTTTTACCGCCCGCTGGTATTTAGAGTCAGGCAGGAAAGGGTCTACCGCTCACTTTCTTTCCGCGACTCGAGGCTACCGCAGATCCCCTTACGTCAATTGCGTATCCTATCTTTTCAATGGGATTTGCCTAACGCTGGTATTTCGAGTCTTGGAAGAAGTGAGCGGTAGACCCTCTACTGACAAGACTCCTATCGTCAAAAAAAGTCAGTAGTTAAGAGCTTTATGGGCTAACGTGGGAACATAAAGCTCTTAACTACTGTGCTACAAAGTACACTAACACCCATAAGCTACCTATGAACCCCTAAACCGAGGCCCCCCACATCGCAAACCCTATAATAAATTTCTTTAACCCCTAATCTGCCGCTCCGGACACCTCCGCTACCTACATTATAGCTATGAACCCCTAATCTGCTGTCCCTAACATCTCCGACACCTATATTATATTTATTACCCCCTAATCTGCACCCCACAACCGTCGCCGCCACCTAGTTACACTTATTAACCCCTAATCTGCCGACCGGACCTCGCCGCCACTATAATAAATGTATTAACCCTAAACCGCCGCACCCGCCTCGCAAACACTATAATAAATTGTATTAACCCCTAATCTGCCCTCCCTAACATCGCCGCCACCTACCTACAAATATTAACCCCTAATCTCCCGCCCCCAACGTTGCCGCTACTATAATAAAGTTATTAACCCCTAAACCTAAGTCTAACCCTAACACCCCCCTAAATTAAATATAATTTAAATTAATCTAAATAAATTTACTATAATTAAATAAATTATTCCTATTTAAAACTAAATACTTACCTATAAAATAAACCCTTATTAAGCTACAATATAACTAATAGTTACATTGTAGCTATTTAAGGATTTATATTTATTTTACAGGCAACTTTGTATTTATTTTAACTAGGTACACTAGCTATTAAATAGTTAATAACTATTTAATAGCTACCTAGTTAAAATAATTACAAAATTACCTGTAAAATAAATCCTAACCTAAGTTACAAATACACCTAACACTACACTATCAATAAATTAATTAAATAAATTACCTACAATTAGCTAAACTAAAATACAATTAAATAAACTAATCTATAATACAAAAAAAAAAAAAACACTAAATTACAGAAAATAATTTTTTTACAAGAAGTTTTAAACTAATTACACCTAATCTAAGCCCCCTAATAAAATAAAAAAGCCCCCAAAAATAATAAAATCAGCTCTTTTACCAGCCCTTAAAAGGGCTTTTTGGGGCATTGCCCAAAGTAATCAGCTCTTTTACCTGTTTATTTTCTGTAATTTAGTGTTTGTTTTTTTTGTATTATAGATTAGTTTATTTAATTGTATTTTAGTTTAGATAATTGTAGGTAATTTATTTAATTAATTTATTGATAGTGTAGTGTTAGGTGTATTTGTAACTTAGGTTAGGATTTATTTTACAGGTAATTTTGTAATTATTTTAACTAGGTAGCTATTAAATAGTTATAATAATTACAAAATTACCTGTAAAATAAATCCTAACCTAAGTTACAAATACACCTAACACTACACTATCAATAAATTAATTAAATAAAGTTACCTACGAATTAGCTAAACTAAAATTACAATTAAATAAACTAATCTATAATACAAAGAAAAACAAACACTAAATTACCAGAAAATAAACAGGTAAAAGAGCCTGATTACTTTGGGGCAATGCCCCGCAATAAGCCCATTTAAGGCTGTAAAAGAGCTGATTTTATTATTTTTGGGGGCTTTTTTTATTTTATTAGGGGGCTTAGATTAGGTGTAATTAGTTTAAACTTCTTGTAAAAAAAATTATATTTCTGTAATTTAGTGTTTTTTTTTTTTTTGTATTATAGATTAGTTTATTTATATTGTATTTTAGTTTGCTAATTGTAGGTAATTTATTTAATTTAATTTTATGATAGTGTAGTGTTAGGTGTATTGTAACTTAGGTTAGGATTTATTTTACACGGTAATTTTGTAATTATTTTAACAGGTAGCTATTAAATAGTTATTAACTATTTAATAGCTAGTGTACCTAGTTAAAATAAATACAAAGTTGCCTGTTAAAATAAATATAAATCCTTTAAATGAGCTACAATGTAACTATTAGTTATATTGTAGCTTAATAAGGGTTTATTTTATAGGTAAGTATTTAGTTTTAAATAGGAATAATTTATTTAATTATAGTAAATTTATTTAGATTAATTTAAATTATATTTAATTTAGGGGGGGTGTTAGGGTTAGACTTAGGTTTAGGGGTTAATATCTTTATTATAGTAGCGGCATACGTTGGGGGCGGGAGATTAGGGGTTATATTTGTAGGTAAGGTGGCCGGCCGTATGTAGGGAGGGCAATTAGGGGTTAATACAATTTATTATAGTGTTTGCGAGGCGGGAGTGCGGCGGTTTAGGGGTTAATACATTTATTATAGTGGCGGCGAGGCCGGCGAGTCGGCAGATTAGGGGTTAATAAGTGTAACTAGGTGGCTGGCGACGGTTGTGGGGTGCAGATTAGGGGGTAATAAATATAATATAGGTGTCGGAGATGTTTGGGACAGCAGATTAGGGTTCATAGCTATAATGTAGGTAGCGGAGGTGTCCGGAGCGGCAGATTAGGGGGTTAAAGAAATTTATTATAGGGTTTGCGATGTAGGGGGCCTCGGTTTAGGGGTTAATAGGTAGCTTATGAGGGTGTTAGTTGTACTTTGTAGCACAGTATGATACGAGCTTTATGTCTCCCCACGTTAGCCCATAAAGCTCTTAACTACTGACTTTTTTTTGACGATAGGAGTCTTGTCAGTAGAGGGTCTACCGCTCACTTCTTCCAAGACTCGAAATACCCGCGTTAGGCAAATCCCATTGAAAAGATAGGATACGCAATTGACGTAAGGGGATCTGCGGTAGCCTCGAGTCGCGGAAAGAAAAGTGAGCGGTAGACCCTTTCCCTGCCTGACTCTAAATACCAGCGGGCGGTAAAAAGCAGCGTTAGGACCCCTTAACGCTGCTTTTGACAGCTAACGCCAAACTCTAAATCTAGGCGTATTTTTTTTTCAAAATTAGCGAAAGTTACATTGTAACATTGGATATCTGTCAGGAATCCCTGAATAACCCTTCACATGTATATATTTTTTAAAAGGAGACAACCTAAGGTATTAAACTTGGGGTATTCTGACTCTTTTCATGCAACCATTTTTCCACCAATCTATGCCAAAGTTTGAGAGAGATAAAAAGTGGTGATTTTATTTTCACAAATAGCAATTTAGAATACATGTACTGGGAATTTTAAGGGTTACTGCCAAAAACACCCCAATATGTGTTCAGCAGCATCTCCTGAGTACAATGATACCACCCATGTATAGGTGTGTCTGGTACTCTCTGGGCTAAAAGGCCTTATTTTTAGGGGGTGCATTCCAGTTTTCCCAACTTAAAATATTCACATCAGGTCATCATGCACCCATATCCTATTTGGTAAATTTTTGAAACCGGCCAATGTAATTTACCCCCATTTAAACCAGATCTTTTGAAAAGTAGACACCCTAGGGTATTAGAAAATGCTGGTATTTTAACACTTTCCATGCACTATTTCAACCACCAGTCTTTGTCAAACTCTTGGTTAGTCATTTTCACACACATTGTAATCTAGGCATGGATTATCAGTACCTGTTTATATGTTACTGCCAAAGAACACCCCAGTATGTGTTCAGCAACATCTCCTGAGTCCAGTGATACCCCCCATGTATAGGTGTGTCGGGTTCTCTGGGGGCTAAAAGGCCTTATTTTTAGGGGGTGCATTCCAGTTTTCCAACTTAACATTTTCACAATCAGGCCATCATGCACCTATGTCCTATTTGGGAAATTTTTGAAGCCAGCCAATGTAATTTACCCCCATCAAACCATATCTTTTTGAAAGGTAGACACCCTAGGGTATCTTAAATACTGGTATTTTAACACTTTCCATGCACTAATTCCAACCACCAGTCTTTGTCAAACATTTGGGTAGTCATTTTTTTGTTTTATTTTTCACACACATTTTACTTTAGGCATGGATTATCAGTTCCTGTTATGTGTTACTGCCAACGAACACCTCCTGAGTACAGTGATACCTCCCATGTATAGGTGTGTCTGGTTCACTCGGGGCTAAAAGGCCTTATTTTTTAGGGGGGTGCATTCCAGTTTTCCAACTTGGAATTTTCACATCAGGTCATCATGCACCCATGTCCTATTTGGGACATTTTGAAGCCGACCAATGTAATTTACCCCATCAAACCATATTTATTTGAAAAGTATACACTCAAGGGTATTTGAAATGCTGGTATTTTAAACACTTTCCATGCACTATTTCAACAACCAGTCTTTGTCAAACTCTTGGTTAGTCATTGTTTTTGTGTTATTTTTCACACACTATTGACTCTAGGCATGGATTATCAGTACCTGTTATGTGTTGACTGCAAAGAACACCCCAGTATGTGTTCAGCAACATCTCCTGAGTACAGTGATACCACCCATGTATAGGTGTGTCGGGTTCTCTGGGGCTAAAAGGCCTTATTTTTAGAGGGTGCATTCCAGTTTTCTAACTTAGAATTTTCACATCAGGTCATCATGCACCCATGTCCTATTTTGGACATTTTTTAAGGCCAGCCAATATAATTTACCCCTATTAAACCATATCTTTTTGAAAAGTAGACACCCTAGGGTATTTTAAATGCTGGTATTTTAACACTTTCCATGCACTAGTTTAAACCATCAGTCTTTGTCAAACATTTGGGTAGTCATTTTTTTGTGTTATTTTTCACAGACATTGTATTTTAGGCATGGATTATCAGTTCCTGATATGTGTTACTGCCAAAGAACACCCCAATATGTGTTCAGCAACATCTCCTGAGTACAGTGATACCACCCATGTATAGGTGTGTAGGGTTCTCTGGGGGCTAAAAGGCCTTATATTTAGGGGATGCATTCCAGTTTTCCAACTTGGAATTTTCACATCTATGATCATGCACCCATGTCCTATTTGGGACATTTTTGAAGCCAGCCAATGTAATTTACCCCCATTAAACCATATATTTCTGAGAAGAAGATACCCTAGGCTATTTGATAAGCTGGTATTTTAACACTTTTCATGCACTAATCCAACCACCAGTCTTTGTCAAACTTTTGGGTAGTCATTTTTTTTTGTGTTATTTTTCACACACATTGTATTTTAGGCATGGATTCTCAGGCCTCTAGTTATCAAGCTCCGTAAGGAGCTTGACAGCCTCTGTTTCTGGTGAGTCTTCGGACTCGCCAGAAAACAGCAGTTATGAAGCAGCCGATCACAAAGACCGCTGCTCTGTAACCTGTCCGCTTTGCTCTGAGCAGGCGGACCAGTCATCGCCGGAAATCAACCCTATCGAGTACGATCGGGTTGATTGACACCCCTCTGCTGGCGGCCTATTGGCCGCGAGTCTGCAGGGGTGGCGTTGCACCAGCAGCTCTTGTGAGCTGCTGGTGCAATGCTGAATACGGCGAGCGTATTGCTCGCTGTATTCACCGAGGTATGGCGGACCTGATCAGCGAGTGTCGGATCAGGTCCGCCAGACCTTAATAACTAGAGGCCTCAGTCTGTATTATGTGTTACTGCCAAAGAACACCCCAATATGTGTTTAGCAACATCTCCTGAGTACAGTGATACCACCTAGGTTTGCATAGGTTTGTTGAGTTGTTTGGGGGGTGCAATGCCAAACTTCTGACATGTGTTTGTGATTTTATTCTCATATAACATATCTTCTTTGCCTATCTTCTTTTTAGGGGCCTTTTTACATACCCCAATGTATTTGCTTGCCATGAACATGCCTATATTTAATGAGTTGACACCCCAATGTATTGTATATGGATTGTTTGATGCCTTTGATGCAACTGTTTTAGCCAAACAAATTGGAGAGAAAGTGTGTGGTGGTAATTTTTTATTTTTACACACACATTGATGTTTTACTGTGATTTAGGAGAGCCTGTTTTAAGTTATTGCAAGAAAACACTCTAGCTTGTTTTCTGCAAGACCTCCTGAGTACACCCATGCCCCCCATGCATAGGTTTGCAAGGATTTGGGAAGGTTCAATTACTATTGTATGACTTGTAATTTGATTTTAAATTGAGAGTATTTCTTCTGATAGGCCTATAGGCTATCTTTAGTTTGGGGCCTATTGCATACCCCAGTTTTATTTATTGCCATGAAAGTGTATATATTTGAAATGTTGACACCCCAAAGTATTGTATATGGAGTGTTTTGATGCCTTTGATCCAACCGTTTTTAGCCAAACAAAATTGGAGAAATTGTATGGTGGTAAGTTTTCAATTTCCATTTTTACACACACATTGCTTTTTGATTATGATTTAGGAGAGCCTGTTGTAAGTCATTGGCAAGAAAAAACACCAGGTTTTTTCTGCAAGACCTCCTGAGTACACCAATGCCCCCCATGCATACGTTTGCCAAGATTTTGTGAAGGTTCAGTTACAATCGTATGGCTTGTAATTTGAGTTGAAATTGAGAGTATTTATTCTGATAGGCCTATCTTTAGTTTGGGGCCTATTGCATACCCCAGTTTTATTTAATTGCCATGAAAGTGTATATATTTGAAATGTTTATACCCCAAAGTATTGTATATGGAGTGTTTTGATGCAACCATTTTAACCAACAAAATTGGAGAAAGTGTGTGGTGGTAATTTTTACATTTTCATTTTTACACACACATTACTTTTTTACTGTGATTTTGGAAAGACTGTTGTAGGTTACTGCAAGAAAACACCACAGGTTGTTTTCTGAAAGGCCTTCTGAGTACACCCATGCCCCCCATGCATAGGTTCGGTAAAATACTGCACCAATTTTAGAACTTGCTTATAAAAATGGAGCAGTAAAATGTAAAAGCCTGGAGCAGTAAAAGTAAAAAAATAATAACTCAGGAACAGTAAATGCAAAAAAAAAGAAAGAAAACGGAACAGTAAATGTAAAAAAAATTAAAACCGGACCAATGTATGGTAGCGTTTAAAGTAGTCACCAATGCAGAGTCCAGGTTGTCCAGGGCAATCAGGACAGTAGAATATAGTATCCTTTCTCTGCCCCCTCTTATAACAGAGTGGGTAGGCCCTTGTCTTCCGCATAATTAGGGGGTTGAATTAGGTCCCCAGACAATCTTGCCACTGGTTCCCATATGTTTTGGGCAACCTGGAGGGTCAAGGTGGGTATCCTTTCCCTCATACACCCGGAAGGCCTGAGTATACCCACTCTCGCTCTCACAGAGCTTATACACTTTCACTCCATACCTGGAGTGCTTGGAAGAAATACACTGCTTGAATCTCAGCCTTCCCGTATACTTCATCAGGGATTCATCCATGCAGATACTCTTTCCAGGTGTATAAGCCTCTGTAAACCTGGCAGTGAAGTGGGTAATCAGGGGGCAGCTCTTGTACAGCCTGTAAAACTGGGGTTGCCCCTAGGGGGGCAAAGGCTGTTGTCATCAAAGTGCATGAAATGAAGTATCATTTCATACCTTTGCCTAGGCATAAATTGGCAGTAAATGGCGGTACAAACAGATGGGGCTAGTGCTCCAGTAGGAGCGGATGGAGGGCTTCTTGATTATGCCCATCAGCATTGTGAGTGCCCAATTTTTTTTAAATTCTGGCACGTCAATGGGGGCACATTGCTGCTTTGCCCAAAAAGACTGAGGCTTAGCAGCACGGAATTGCTGGGCATATACATTAGTTTGGGAGACAATGTTTCCCAAAACATCATCCCCCAGAAAAAGCTGCATAAATTGAAGGGGGTAAATCCTGTGACATCCAGATTGATGCCAGGACTTGCTGTGAAAGGAGGGATATCTGGCCTCTGAGATGAAGCACTATCCACTCCTCAGCAGCTGGAGCAACACATCTCCTTCTGGCAGGGGGCCCTGCAGCCACAGATACATTACTAGCGCTAGATACATTATAAATACACTTATTTCACTAGATGATGTATCTGAGCACTGACCAGGGTCAAAATCAGAGCCTGCGTCAGAGGTCTCAGAATCTGAAACACGGATGGCATAAGCCTCGTCAACAGTATAAAAACTCTGTGCCATTATAAATACATATCAATGCCTAAAGCAGTGATCTACGACACAAAAGGAGTTAATGGCTCTTAGAAGAGACTTTGGGTCTTACAATAAAATCAAATAAATATAAATCAATACCTAAAGCAGTAATCTACGGCACAAAAGGGGTTAATGGCTCTTAGAAGAGACTTTGGGTCTTACAATAAAATCAAATAAATATAAATCAATACCTAAAGCAGTAATCTACGGCACAAAAGGGGTTAATGGCTCTTAGAAGAGACTTTGGGTCTTACAATAAAATTAAATATATATAAATCAATGCCTAAAGCAGTGATCTACGGCACAGAAGGGGTTAATGGCTCTTAGAAGAGCCTTTGTGTCTCACAAAAATGTTAATACATTTATATCAATGCCTAAGCAGGGATATCAATGCCTAAAGCAATGATCTAAAATTAAATAAATATAAATCAATGCCTAAAGCAGTGATCTACTGCACAGAAGGGGTTAATGGCTTTTAGAAGAGCCCTTGGGTCTCACAATAAAACTTTTTTTAAATTAACCCCTAAAAAAATGCACAGACAGCCAAAAAAGTGCTGCTGTGTGCACCTGTGCAAGATCAATACTTATGCAGTGATTAGTGGCAGGGAAAGGGGTTACATTTTATATATATTATATATACTATATATATATATATATATATATATACAACCCACAGAGAAAAACCCAGCACTCACTTACAAGCTCTCAGCTAAGATTTAAAAGAAAAAAATGGAAAGGTTAGTTACCGTATCTGGCCAAATGGGACATGCCCAGGTACCTCGTCAAGGTCCCTTTCCAATACCTGGGACCCTAAAACAGCCACACAATGCACGCTTTCAAATCCAAACAAACTGGGAACAAGGGAAGGGTGCACAGGAATATGTAATCACCCTAGACATATACAAAACACGGAAGGGAACTGCACTCTCATACCGGACTGGGTACACATTCCATGACCCTGCAACATGCTCAGCCCTAGGTGCCACTGGCACTCACAGGAAGCTGTGCTGCTCCCAGAGTCACAGGCAGTTAACCCCCAGTCAGGTCTGGGTGCAAGAACCATAGGGAAATTACAAAACAAATTAATACAACACACAGAGAAAACCCAGCACTCACTTACAAGCTGGCAGCTAAGATTTAAAAGCAAAAATGGAAAGGATTAGTTACCGCATCTGGCCAAATGGGACAAGCCCAGGTACCTCGTCAAGGTCCTTTCCAATACCTGGGACCCTAAAACAGCCACACAATGCAAGCTTTCAAATCTAATCAAACTGGGAACAAGGGAAGGGTACACAGGAATATGTAATCACCCTAGACATATACAAAACACGGAAGGGAACTGCACTCTCATACTGGACCGGGTACACATCCCATGACCCTGCAACATGTTCAGCTGTGAGTGCCAGTGGCACTCACAGGAAGCTGTGCTGCTCCCAGAGTCACAGGCAGTTAACCCCAGTCAGGTCTGGGTGCAAGAACCATAGGGAAAATGACAAAACAAATTAATACAACACACAGAGAAAACCCAGCACTCACAAGCTCTCAGCTAAGATTTAAAAGCAAAAATGGAAAGGTTAGTTACCGCATCTGGCCAAATGGGACAAGCCCAGGTACCTCGTCAAGGTCCTTTTCCAATACCTGGGACCCTAAAACAGCCACACAATGCAAGCATTCAAATCCAAACAAACTGGGAACAAGGTAAGGGTGCACAGGAATATGTAATCACCCTAGACATATACAAAACACGGAAGGGAACTGCACTCACATACTGGACCGGGTACACATCCCATGACCCTGCAACATGCTCAGCCCTGGGTGCCACTGGCACTCACAGGAAGCTGTGCTGCTCCCAGAGTCACAGGCAGTTAACCCCAGTCAGGTCTGGGTGCAAGAACCATAGGGAAAATGACAAAACAAATTAATACAACACACAGAGAAAACCCAGCACTCACTTACAAGCTCTCAGCTAAGATTTAAAAGCAAAAATGGAAAGGTTAGTTACCGCATCTGGCCAAATGGGACAAGCCCAGGTACCTCGTCAAGGTCCTTTCCAATACCTGGGACCCTAAAACAGCCACAGGACCTTGACGAGGTACCAGTATGAGAGTGCAGTTCCCTTCCGTGTTTTGTATATGTCTAGGGTGATTACATATTCCTGTGCACCCTTCCCTTGTTACCAGTTTGTTTGGATTTGAAAGCTTGCATTGTGTGGCTGTTTTAGGGTCCCAGGTATTGGAAAGGACCTTGATGAGGTACCTGGGCTTGTCCCATTTGGCCAGATGCGGTAACTAACCTTTCCATTTTTCCTTTTAAATCTTAGCTGAGAGCTTGTAAGTGAGTGCTGGGTTTTCTCTGTGTGTTGTAGTAATTTGTTTTGTAATTTTCCCTATGGTTCTTGCACCCAGACCTGACTGGGGTTAACTGCCTGTGACTCTGGGAGCAGCACAGCTTCCTGTGAGTGCCAGTGGCACCCAGGGCTGAGCATGTTGCAGGGTCATGGGATGTGTACCCGGTCCAGTATGAGAGTGCAGTTCCCTTCCGTGTTTTGTATATATATATATATATATATATATATATATCGTACAAAAGTAGAAAGCACTCACCGGGTCTTCACAAATACATAAACATTCAATTTATTAAATCATAGCAGTGATGTTTCAGGGATATTTTCCCCGTCTTCCGACCATATAAAATAACAAAGCACATACCTTACTCCTTTATACCATCACCAAAACACCTCTACCATGAAACTGGAAGTGCTCCGTGGTCCTAGACGCAGCCCGTCGCCATGGCAACCGGAAGCAGCATGTCTTAAAAAATAGAAAGGGATACCGGATAATATTATACATCATAGTGCACCATAAAGTGCTTCATCATACATCTTATGCATATTATTAATGTCTACTTCAGTGCTTTCCAAACTGTGTGTCGGGACACACTAGTGTGTCGGCAGCAGTGTGTAGGTGTGTCCCTGCTTCAGCACAAATTTTTTTAATATTTTTTTTTGGTTTCTGACTTTCCGCCTGCCTGCTACTCATATCACATGGTTGACACGTGATTGATACCTAGGGGGTCACAGATCATCTTAACCTATTGGCGCAGCTCAGTGGGAACTGAAACTATTGCCATTGGCGTCTTTGGCAGCACATTGGCTCCTGACTGCACGTGTAGTCTCCTCCATCGGCTCGTGACTGCACGTGTAGTCTCCTTAAATGGCTCATGACTGCATGTGTAGTCAGTGAGTGGGACAGCAGTGTGCTTGCAGTGTGGGCAGTAGTCAATCGGACTCACCGAGCTCTGAGGGCGGCAGCTTAAATGCTGAGCTGAAGACAGAAGTCAGTGGGGTTTTTTTTTGCAGCTAGCTCCCAGTAGTGCATTGCTGCTCCTGCTTTTGATTTATGGATAGGAAGTGGAAGCTTAAAAATGCTTGATGATGAAATGCGAGTGTCTTTATCTAATATTCCACCAAATATTTAGAAATTGTGTTCATCCCATCAACCTCATATATCCCATTAAAATAGTAAGTAGTTATTGGAGTTATTAAACTTTTTTAAATTCTTGCACATACTTACATACTGTTACTTATACATAAATGATATAATAACTAAATGTATTTACATGTCTATATCTCTTAAAACAAGTTAGTTTAACCTCCTTTTTGCTAGTACAACTGAATTACTGTGTCGCGAAATGATGTAGGTCTAAAAAGTGTGTCACCAACATGAGAAGTTTGGAAAGCTCTGGTCTACTTATTAGCATTATATCAACATACTGCACAGTAAGGCAAGACTATTATAGCAGAGCATATTCTTCTTCCAGCAACATGATTATTACTAAAAGCCTTAAAATCAAGCCCTCTATTTATAGTAGGAGGGCAAATGAACTCAATAGTCTACATCACATATATACTGTAGGTACACAGTAGACCGCCCACTAAATTAAAAATATCTGGAACTCATAAATTCAGCACAACAGCAATCCTAAACACAGGACAAGCTAGGGAAGGCATTAGAGAGCACAAATGGTTAGATAAAACTTCTAAATAACAATTTAATGCAAATATCCTAAAATCCTAACTCAAACATAACTCCATATATAGTAGTCTAATAAGCTACCCTATATTATAATTCAATAAGGGGTAATACACTTCCAGAAAGCAGTGCCAGTCAAGGTGTGTATTCAAACCCCTGGGTACCAAGGTACCCAGATTAAATATCCACCTTGACTCACACTGCAAAAGCATCCTGCCTCTATCCCCCCCTCTAACTCGAGGGGGGATGTGATCTATAATCACATTCCTCAAATCAGAGACTGTATGGCCACTCAGAGCAAAATGTTGAGCCACAGGTTGTTCGGACTCTCAATTTTTTATGGCTGCTCTAATTGAAGTGCGATGATTGGCCATACGTGTCCGGAGGTCGTCCACCATTTTTCCAACATAGAATAACCCACACAGACAGTGTAACAGATACATGATAAAAGTTGTAGTTGGATTTTAAATTTCCGATTAGTTCCTGGATGGGTGAAAAATTTGGTGGTTAACAGTCCATTGCAGGTAGTGCAACCAGCACATCTATAGCAGCCAGGTTTCACTTGTTGGAGCCAAGTGGCAGTGTTATAGCTGTGTACTGGATCCACCTTTATCAGAATGTCCCTAATAGAAGGGGATCTTCTGTAACCCACTTTAGGGTGTTGCATCTTCTTGAATGGCAAATTCTGATCAGACTCTACAATATGCCACTCCTGTTTCACTAGCTGTGGAAGTTCTCGTTTATCTGTTGTATAGGCTGTCGTGATAATAATTCTTTCTTCCTGTTGCTGTCATTCTGATGTCATCAGGGCAGTTTCCTGATCCATATTCAAAAAAGTATTGAGATGTTGTTGGATATGCTTTTCTCTGTAACCTCTTTGCAAAAATCTGTTTTTCATTTCTCCCAATTGGTCCTAGGCTTGGGACTTCTCACTATTATTGCGCATCACCCATTTAAACTGTGTGATTGGCAATGCCTTCTTTAGGATTGGAGGGTGACAGCTGGTTGCATTTAATAGGGAGTTTTTATCCGTCTCTTTTCTGAAGAGTGTTGTGCAAAGTTGGCAATTCTTCATATACACTCTCAGATCCAGAAAGTCAACGGTCTTGTCGCTGAATGTCATCTTGAATTGGAGAGACGAAATAGCTTCATTGAGTGCTATAAACCAATTTGAAATAACTCCAGGTTAGGCTCATCATTTAGGCTCCAAAATGAGCTCCACTGTAGGTCCCACAAAGGGATATCGATTTAATTGCTTCTGAATGGCCATAAGCCCCTGAGCATAGGGAATCACAGTGTACAATCTCACAACATCAAGTGTCACCAGTAATAGTGGTTCTTCAATTTTTGTAAATTGTTTCATCTCCTTAATCAGACACATTGAGTCCAATAGGAAAGATGGCATATTGCACACCAGTGGTTGGAGAATCTTGTCAAGATATATGGCGATTGGTTGAAAGAGTGCACCAATAGATGACACTATTGGCCTATCAGGAGGACAGGTGGGGTGTTTATGCACCTTCAGCAAAGATTTAAATATCCTCGTGGGATCATGTGGAAGTCGTTTATAAGTGCTGGCATCTTCCAACTGGGATCTTGCTTCTTGCTGATAGTAGGTGTAATCCAATATCACCAATGCACCACACCTTCTCTAAAGATGAGTTCCTTCCTCTTACTCAATGCATCCAACGCCATCCTTTCCTCTTTAGACAAATGGTTATGGCACTGATGCATTGAGTAAGAGGAAGGAACTCATCTTTAGAGAAGCCGACAAAGGTGGCGCGTTGGTGATATTGGATAACACCTACTATCAGCAAGAAGCAAGATCCCAGTTGGAAGATGCCAACACTTATAAACGACTTCCACATGATCCCATGAGGATATTTAAATCTCAGATTGACCGGGTGTTGAATCAGGTGTTACAGGAAGGTTGTTTGAACAAGAAAGAGGTGAGCTTCATGACAGTACAATATACTTGCATTCCAGCTTTTTACACCTTGCCGAAGGTGCATAAACACCCCACCTGTCCTCCTAGTAGGCCAATAGTGTCATCTATTGGTTCACTCTTACAACCAATCGCCACATATCTTGACAAAATTCTCCAACCACCGGTGCACAATATGCCGTCTTTCTTATTGGACTCAATGTGTCTGATTAAGGAGATGAAACTCTTTCCAAAAATTGAAAATCCACTATTACTGGTGACACTTGATGTGGTGAGCTTGTACACTGTGATACCCCATGCTCAAGGGCTGATGGCCATTCGGAAGCAATTAAATCGATATCCCTTTGTGGGACCTCCAGTGGAGCTCATTTTGGAGCTACTTGAGATGTGCCTAACCAGAAATTATTTCAAATTCGAAAAGTCTTTTTATTTACAGCTCATGGGAACGGCGATGGGGTCAAATATGCCCCCATCGTACGCTAACCTGTATATGGCCCAATTTGAAGAATGGGATACTGATTTATTTAAACATCATCAGATAAAGTATTTCAAGAGGTACATTGACTATTTGTTCCTATTATGGAATGGCACTGAGGTGGAATTACAAAATTGGTTCATAGCACTCAATGAAGCTATTCTGTCTCTCCAATTCAAGATGACATTCAGGGACAAGACCATTGACTTTCTGCATCTGAGAGTGTTTATTAAGGAAGGCCAACTGTGCACAACACTCTTCAGAAAAGAGACGGATAGAAACTCCCTATTAAATGCAACCAGCCGTCACCCTCCATTCCTAAAGAAGGCATTGCCAATCTTACAGTTTAAAAGGGTGGTGCACAATAATAGTTAGAAGTCCCAAGCCCAGGCCCAGTTGAGAGAAATGAGAAACAGATTTTTGCAAATAGTTTACAGTGAAAAGCATATCCAACAACATCTCAATACTTTTTTTTGAATATGGATCAGGAAACTGCCATGATGACATCAGAACGAGAGCAACAGGAAGAAAGAATGATTCTCACAACAGCCTATACAGCAGATAAACGAGAACTTCTACAGCTAGTGAAACAGGACTGGCATATTGAAGAGACTGATCAGAACTTGCCATTCAAGAAGATGCAACACTCTAAAGTGGGTTACAGAAGATTCCCTTCTATTAGGGACATTAAGGTAAAGGTGGATCCAGTAAAAAGCTATAAGACTGCCACTTGGCTCCAACAAGTGAAACCTGGCTGCTATAGATGTGCTGGTTGCTGTTGATACATCTCAGGAGTGTCCTCCAGTAATGTTGGTGTATTTATCAGCAGCAGTTGCCACCAACGTGTTACATATTGTAATTATGAATATTAATAATGAATAGCAGTATAAAATTATTGTCAGCGATATCTACAATTAATAAAGCAGAATTTTGTCAATACACCCCAGTAAGATGTTAAATCTCTGTAGTGTACCCCAAAATATCACACTTGAGATATCTATAAATTTGACAATATTATTAAAAATTAATATTTAATCTCAATATACAATATTCCTAAATTCTAATTAGTTAACCTTTATATACACCTTGATTATATTTATGTAGTAGCTGAATATCACCTATGACCAGTTATATCTATCAATTTATCAATACAATATTAAAATATAAAGCAAACTATAGAGATATTTATATTAATTACTATTCAATAGATATTGTCTATTATCCCATGTATGGACACAATATTTCTATAAATTAGAAACATAAACTTCAATCCTATTGGCTGATTGGAACAGCCAATAGGATTGAGCTTGCATTCTATTGGCTGATAGGAACAGCCAATAGAATGCAAGCTCAATCCTATTGGCTGAAAGGAACCTTCATTCAGTCGTCGGATGAAGAAAGAAGAGGATGCTCCGCATCGGATGTCTTGAAGATGGAGCTGCTCCACGCGGGATGGATGAAGATAGAAGATGCCGTCTGGATGAAAACTTCCCTTAGGGGTTAATATATTTATTATAGTGGCGGCGATGTCCGGTTCGGCAGATTAGGGGTTAAAAATTTTATTTTAGTGTTTGCGATGTGGGGGGGGCCTCGGTTTAGGGGTTAATAGGTAGTTTATGGGTGTTAGTGTACTTTTTAGCACTTTAGTTAAGAGTTTTATGCTATGGCGTTAGACCATAAAACTTTTAACTACTGACTTTAAAATGCGGTACCATGCTTGACAGGAGAGGGTGTACCGCTCACTTTTTGGAAGACTTGTAATACCGGCGTTGGGCAAATCCCATTGAAAAAAGAGGATACGCAATTGACGTAAGTGGATTTGCGGTATTTTCGAGTCTGGCCGAAATAGTGAGCGGTACACCTGTACCTGCAAGGCTCGTAATACCAGCGGGCGTTAAAAAGCAGCATTGGGACCTCTCAACGCTGCTTTTTAAGCCTAACGCAAGACTCGTAATCTAGGCAATATTTTCTTATATATTTTTAAAACGTATATTTAATATACTTATTATTTCCTAGTATTAATAAATGATCTGGTCAACATATATGGGCTTTTTAGTTTAACTGAATATGTGTATTTCAATACCAGACATGAGTATATTGATTTAGTATGTATTCTTATTAATACTAAATATTAGGCCTGTGCATAACATTAAATCTATATAATATACCTACCTGATGTATGCTTCCATACAATTCTACTTATAATATTTTAAGAGATGTACTTAAAATAAAAAACATATTTCTATTAGGGTACTTAAAATGATTTTTATAATGTAATACTTTCAGTATGATATTAATTAATATTTTAGTTCATATTCTGATATAATTTCGCCACCTTTTCCAGTTATCATCTTATATCATATGCATACCCTGTGAGTAGCAGTCTGATGTGATTCTGTAGTAATTAATATCATTATAGATATACTGTATATATATTTGATTTTACTCCATCTAATAGGAATACATTTCCTATCTGTGGATATTCCTTTAATATTGAGTGCATAAAACTATATCATATAATTCATAGCACAAACTACACAGGCATTGTCCATTTCAGAATATAGAACCTCTTATGCATCCTAAATATCATTTGTCAATCATTTAAATATCTCCAATACAGTGATTTATTTAATATAGCAGACATTTATTCAATGTGGTATATTCCTAAAGGTAATCTCATATGTTGGTATTCTTTCATAAAGTCTTGGTATATTAAATATTTCTGCAAATTATAGACGATTTATACTTTAAAATGAACTTTAGGGTCACAATATTATCACATGCCTGTAAGTGAATTTTGGCCTACGTTTCTTCTAGACAAGAATGTGTATTGAGACTTGAAAGGACTTCTTTGCCCCATCATTTGTCTGTGTTAAATCGATTACCCTCCTGAGATTTCTGATAGTCAGCAGAATTTCGTCCTTCTCATTGCAGGGATTCATTATGTTGGTAATTTTATTAGCAACTTATTCAGCCAGTGATCAAAAGTTTCTTTGAAGTGACCTCATTTCATTTGTGACAACTGGCTTCTCTTTGATTGTGTAACACCCATAAACTACCTATTAACACCTAACATTACAATTAAATCAATTACATTAATTAAATACAATTAACTAAATTAAAAAAACAAACACTAAATTACTCAAAATAAAAAAGAAATGATCAAATATTTAAACTAATTACACCTAATCTAATAGCCCTATTAAAATAAAAAAAAAAACCAAAATAAAAAAACCCTAGCCTAAACTAAACTAAACTGCCAATGGCCCTTAAAAGGGCCTTTTGCGGGGCATTGCCCCACAGAAATCAGCTCTTTTACCTGTAAAAAAAATACAAACATCCCCCAACAGTAAAACCCACCACCCACACAACCAAACCCCCCAAATAAAATCCTAGCTAAAAAACCTAAGCTTCCCATTGCCCAAAACCCTAATATAAAAATAAAACCCACCCAATAAACCCTTAAAAAAACCTAACACTAACCCCCGAAGATCCACTTACAGTTTTTGAAGACTGGACATCCATCCTCATCAAGCCGGGAGAAATCTTTATCCAAGCGGGCAGAAGTCCTCAACAAAGCCGGGAGAAGTCTTCATCCAAGCGGCAAGAAGTGGTCCTCCAGGCGGGCAGAAGTCTTTATCCAGACGGCATCTTCTATCTTCATCCTTCCGGCGCGGAGCGGGTCCATCTTCAAGACATCCGACGCGGAGCATCCTCTTCAAACGGTGTCTTCTTTGGAATGGATATCACTTTAAGTGACGTCATCCAAGATGTCGTCCCTTAGATTCCGATTGGCTGATAGAATTCTATCAGTCAATCAGAATTAAGGTAGAAAAAATCCTATTGGCTGATGCAATCAGCCAATAGGATTGAACTTCAATCCTGTTGGCTGATCCAATCAGCCAATAGGATTGAGCTCGCATTCTATTGGCTGATTGGAACAGCCAATAGAATGCCAGCTCATTCCTATTGGCTGATTGCATCAACCAATAGGATTTTTTCTACCTTAATTCTGATTGGCTGATAGAATTCTATCAGCAAATCAGAATCTAAGGGACGCCATCTTGGATGACATCACTTAAAGTGATATTCATTCCGAAGAAGATGTCGTTTGAAGAGGATGCTCCGTGCCGGATGTCTTGAAGATGGAGCCGCTCCACGTCGGAAGGATGAAGATAGAAGATGCCGTCTGGATGAAGACTTCTGCCCGTCTGGAGGACCACTTCTGCCCGTTGGGAGGGTGGTTGGGTGGTGGGTGTGGGTGGTGGGTTTTACTGTTGGGGGGGGTTGTTTGTATTTTTTTACAGGTAAAAGAGCTGATTTCTTTGGGGCAATGTCCTGCAAAAGGCCCTTTTAAAGGCTATCGATAGTTTATTTTAGGCTAGGTTTTTTTTATTTTGGGGGGCTTTTTATTTTGATAGGTCTCTTAGATTAGGTGTAATTAGTTTAACCCCTTAATGACCATAGCACTTTTCCATTTTCTGTCCATTTGGGACAAAGGCTATTTTTACATTTTTGCGGTGTTTGTGTTTAGCTTTAATTTTCCTCTTTTACTGTACCCACACATATTATATACAGTTTTTCTTGTCATTAAATGGACTTTATAAAGATACCATTATTTTCATCATATCTTATAATTTACTATAATTTTTTTTTATAAAATATGAGGAAAAATTCGAAAAAAACACTTTTTCTTACTTCTTTTTCTTTGCTTTTTTTTGCAAGTTATAGGGCCATAAATACAAGTAGCACATTGCTATTTCCAAACCACTTTTTTTCCAAATTAGCGCTAGTTACATTGGAACACTAATATCTTTCAGGAATCCCTGAATATCCATTGACATGTATATATTTTTTTTAGAAGACATCCCAAAGTATTGATCTAGGCCCATTTTGGTATATTGCATGCCACCATTTCACCGCCAAATGCGATCAAATAAAAAAAATTGGTCACTTTTTCACAAATTTTTTCACAAACTTTAGGTTTCTCACTGAAATTATTTACAAACAACTTATGCAATTATGGCATACATGGTTGTAAATGCTTCTCTGGGATCCCCTTTGTTCAGAAATAGCAGACATATATGGCTTTGGCTTTGCTTTTTGGTAATTAGAAGGCTGCTAAATGCAACTGCGCACCACACGTGTATTATGCCCAGCATTGAAGGGGTTAATTAGGGAGCATGTAGGGAGCTTCTAGGGTTGATTTTAGCTTTAGTGTAGTGTAGTAGAGAACCCCAAGTATTGATCTAGGCCCATTTTGGTATATTTCATGCCACCATTTCACTGCCAAATGCGATCAAATTAAAAAAAACGTAAAATTTTTCACAATTTTAGGTTTCTCACTCCCCGTAAAAGGCCCTTTTAAGTGCTATTGGCAGTTTAGTTTAGGCTAGGGTTTTTTTTTTATTTGAGGGGGGGGGGGTATTTTGATAGGGCTATTAGATTAGGTGTAATTAGTTTAAATATTTGATCATTTCTTTTATATTTTGTGTAATTTAGTGTTTATTTTTTTGTTGTAATTTAGTTAATTGTATTTAATTAATGTAATTCATTTAATTGTAGTGTAATATTAGGTGTTAGTGTAAGACAGGTTAGGTTTTATTTTACAGGTAAATTAGTATTTATTTTAAATAGGTAGCTAGTAAATAGTTAATAACTATTTAGTAACTATTCTACCTAGCTAAAATAAATACAAACTTGCCTGTAAAATAAAAATAAACCCTAAGCTAGATACAATGCAACTATTAGTTATATTGTAGCTAGCTTAGGGTTTATTTTATAGGTAAGTATTTAGTTTTAAATAGGAATAATTTAGTTAATGATAGTAATTTTATTTAGATTTATTTAAATTATATTTAAGTTAGGGGGTGTTAGGGTTAGACTTAGATTTAGGGGTTAATACATTTAATATAGTGGCAGCGACATTGGGGGCGACAGATTAGGGGTTAATAAATGTAGGTAGGTGTTGGTGATGTTGGGGGCAGCAGATTAGGGTTTAATAAATATAATGTAGGTTGCGGCGATGTCCGGAGCGACAGATTAGGGGTTAATAAGTATAATGTAGGTGGCGGCGATGTTAGGGGCAGCAGATTAGGGGTTAATAATATTTAACTAGTGTTTGCGAGGCGTGAGTGCGGCGGTTTAGGGGTTAATATGTTTATTCTAGTGGTGGCGATGTCCGGAGCGGCAGATTAGGGGTTAATAATTTTATTTTAGTGTTTGCGATGCGGCAGGGCCTCGGTTTAGGGGTTAACAGGTAGTTTATGGGTGTTAGTGTACTTTTTAGCACTTTAGTTATGAGTTTTAAGCTACAGTGTTGTAGTGTAAAACTCATAACTACTGACTTTAAAATGTGATACGAATCTTGAGGGGGTAGGGTGTACTGCTCACTTTTTGGCCTCCCAGGACAGACTCGTAATACCGGCGCTATGGAAGTCCTATAGAAAAAAGACTTTATGAAGTTTATGTAAGTCAGTTTGCGGTAAGGCCAAAAAAGTGTGCGGTGCCCCTAAACCTGCAAGACTCGTAATAGCAGCGGTAGTGAAAAAGCAGCGTTAGGACCTGTTAACGCTGCTTTTTCAGCTTAACGCAAAACTCGTAATCTACCCGTTAGTTTGTTAGAATAGCCATTTTTTATTTTTAATGGGCAGCAAAAGAGCTGAATGCCCTTTTAAGGGCAATGCCAATACAAATGCCCTTTTCAGGGCAATGGGTAGATTAGGTTTTACTTTATTTTTATTTTGTGGGTTTTTACCTGTGAAATAAAAATAAAACCTAAGCTAGCTACAATATAACTATTAGTTATATTGTAGCTATCTTAGGTTTTATTTCACAGGTAAGTATGTATTTAGTGCACACTGATGGAATTTCTACATACTTTATTGCAAACAATTGACCTTGCTCCTTCATCTGCATTCATCTGCATTCCCTCAAGCTGCAATGATATGATTAAACAATGTGGACCCCTGTTCCCATTCCCCATTATCTTCTTCAACTGAGACTCAATTTGACATACACCCTGTTCCAAAATCTCACCTAAAATATCCACAATGCTCGAGAGATTGGATAGCATCTTAACACAATTGATATGGAAAAATGGGAAAAAAGACTGCTCACTGCAATTGTAACTAACACTCTCTTGTTATATAAAAGATAAATCTAACTACTGTCTGTTTAATACTGGTGTCCACGATGAGGGGTATAGTGGAAGGCAGACACATCCATCAAGAAATAGAGAATACCAGAGTTACCCTTATCATCAATAATCAGCATAGCACAAGATTAACAGTGCAAACAAATCAGCTGGTTTCAGTGTCATTAGCAGATACTGAATATATAAAAATATGTCAATCTACTCAGAAATATCTGGCAAGCAGCTCCTTTTGTTGCAATCTGGCATAGCTATAGCCCTGAAGTTCCTGTAAATAGGAATGATTTTGATATGCACATGCATTTATTGCATATATAGAATCATTTGGACACACTCATACTCCAAAAATAAATCTATGATATTATCAACAAAAATATATCTAGATCAATGGATCAATCAAATAAAAAAGAAACCAAAAGACCAATATTTACATGTTATAAAAATCCCTTTAGCCAGTGCTCTAGCCCTAACAGCTAATCATTTTTTGTACAGAAAACCTATTGGGGAAAAAGTACCATTTTCACCTAAAATATATATTTCCTTGACAGTATCTACTTTTGTAGTGAGTGGCAATTACTCCTTAAATGATCAAAAACTCACCAGCCTGGAGAGAAATCTCTCAATTTTTTAAAACTTTTTTGAGCATCATTTTGAAATGCAAGTGTATCTCCACATGCATCCCTTCAAAGCGAATTAAACGGCTCTCAAGCTAAAATTTGCCTTTCTGAAATCCTTTGAGGTACCTCACAGTATTGATGCGACTTCTTAGATAATCTCACCAGAGCGTAGAGCTTTAGATCATTGTGCCCAATGACTGAACTTAAACTATGGCTGTGCTATCGCAAAAATATATCAGGTAGATTACGAGTTTTGCGTTATGAGTGAAAAATCTTCATAACAATGCTTTTTCACTACCGCTGGTATTACGAGTCTTGCAGGTATATCTGTACCTCACACTTTTTGGTCCGTAGCGCAAAAAAAGTCCTTTTTCAATGGGACTCCCATATTACGAGTTCGCCTGTCTGGCCAAAAAGTGAGCGGTACAGCCCATAACTACAAGATCCGTATTGTAAATTGAAAGTCAGTAGTTATGGCTTTTATGTTACAAAGCCGTAACATAAAACTCATAACTAAAGTGCTAAAAAGTACACTAACACCCATAAACTACCTATTAACCCCTAAACCGAGGCTCTCCCGCATCGCAAACACTAAAATAAAATTATTAACCCCCTAAACCGCCGTACTCCCGCATCGCAAACACTAGTTAAATATTATTAACCCCTATTCTGCTGTCCCTAACATCGCTGCAACCTACATAACTGTTATTAACCCCTAATCTGCTGCCTACAATGTCGTCACCACCTACATATACTTATTAACCCCTAATCTACTGTCCCCAACATCGCCACAACCTAGATTACTGTTATTAACCCCTAATCTGCTGCCCCCAAAATCGCCGCCACTATACTAAAGTTATTAACCCCTAAACCTAACCCTAAGTCTAACCCTAACCCTAACGTAACCCTAACAGCCACTAACTTTAACATAATTTTAATTATTCCAAATAAAAATTACAATTAATACCTAAATTATTCCTATTTAAAACTAAATAAATACTTACCTGTAAAATAAAACCCATGCTAGCTACAATATAACTAATAATTATATTGTATTTAGCTTATGTATTATTTTTATTTCACAGGTAAGTTTGTATTTATTTTAACTAGGTAGACTAGTTAGTAAATAGTTATTAACTATTTACTAACTACCTAGTTAAAATAAATACAAATTTACCTGTAAAATAAAACCTAACCTTTCTTACACTAACACCTAACATTACACTACAATTAAATCAATTACATTAATTAAATACAATTAACTAAATTAAAAAAACAAACACTAAATTACTCAAAATAAAACGAAATTATAAAATATTTAAACTAATTACACCTAATCTAATAGCCCTATCAAAATAAAAAAGCCCCCCAAAATAAAAAAACCCTAGCCTAAACTAAACTGCCAATGGCCCTTAAAAGGGCCTTTTGTGGGGCATTGCCCCAAAGAAATCAGCTCTTTTACCTGTAAAAAAAAATACAAACAACCCCCCAACAGTAAAACCCACCACCCACACAACCAAAACCCCCAAATAAAATCATATCTAAAAAACCTAAGCTCCCCATTGCCCAAAACCCTAATATAAAAATAAAACCCACCCAATAAACCCTTAAAAAACCTAACACTAACCCCCGAAGATCCACTTACAGTTTTTGAAGACCGGACATCCATCCTCATCAAGCTGGGAGAAGTCTTCATCTAAGCGGCAAGAAGTGGTCCTCCAGGCGGGCAGAAGTCTTTATCCAGACGGCATCTTCTATCTTCATCCTTCCGCCGTGGAGCGGCTCCATCTTCAAGACATCCGGCGTGGAGCATCCTCTTCTGTCGACAGCTACTGAAGAATGAAGGTTCCTTTAAGGGATGTCATCCAAGATGGTGTCCCTTGAATTCCGATTGGCTGATAGAATTCTATCAGCCAATCGGAATTAAAGGGTAAGAAATCCAATCAGCCAATAGAATGCGAGCTCAATCCTATTGGCTGATTTTTTCAACTTTAATTCCGATTGGCTGATAGAATTCTATCAGCCAATCAGAATTCAAGGGACGCCATCTTGGATGACGTTCCTTAAAGGAACCTTCATTCTTCAGTAGCCATCGACAGAAGAGGATGCTCCGCGCCGGATGTCTTGAAGGGACGAAGATAGAAGATGCTGTCTGGATGAAGACTTCTGCCCGTCTGGAGGACCACTTATTGCCGCTTGGATGAAGACTTCTCCTGGCTTGATGTCTTCAAAAACTGTAAGTGGATCTTCGGGGGTTAGTGTTAGGTTTTTTAAGGGTTTATTAGGTGGGTTTTATTTTTAGCTTAGGGTTTGGGCAATGGAAAAGAGCTAAATGTCCTTTTAAGGGCAATGCTTATCCAAATGCCCTTTTCAGGGCAATGGGGAGCTTAGGTTTTTTAGATAGGATTTTATTTGGGGGGTTTGGTTGTGTGGGTGGTGGGTTTTACTGTTGGGGGGTTGTTTGTATTTTTTTTTTACAGGTAAAAGCTGATTTCTTTGGGGCAATGCCCCGCAAAAGGCCCTTTTAAGTGCTATTGGCAGTTTAGTTTAGGCTAGGGTTTTTTTTATTTGAGGGGGGGGGGCTTTTTTATTTTGATAGGGCTATTAGATTAGGTGTAATTAGTTTAAATATTTGATAATTTCTTTTATATTTTGTGTAATTTAGTGTTTATTTTTGTTGTTGTAATTTAGTTAATTGTATTTAATTAAAGTGATGGTAAATTCGTATGTATTGCAAAACATATTCTAGATGCTCTTACTTTAACTAGCAGATCGATGTGCTTATATTTAAAAAATAAACTTTTTTTACTTTGTTATTCCGTTTTTATTAGGGTAACCGTACAGTCTAATAATCTGCCTCTCTCTATATTTTTCACAGGGGCAGCTGTGATTGACATTGGTTTTAGCCAATCATCAGCTCACCAATGCGCCCCATGTGAAATTGGACCTGCACGCTCCTGTGCTCTCAACTCACTCATTGCTATGGACTGCGCATGCGCAATTCTTACGCTAATTGCGCATCTCTAAATGATAATACTCATTATTATTATTATTAGTATTATCATTTAGAGATGCGCAATTAGCGTAAGAATTGCGCATGCGCAGTCCATAGCAATGAGTGAGTTGAGAGCACGGGAGCGTGCAGGTCCGATTTAACATGGGGCGCATGGTGAGCTGATGATTGGCTAAAACTGATGTCAATCACAGCTGCCCCTGTGAAAAATATAGAGAGAGGCAGATTATTAGACTGTACGGTTACCCTAATAAAAACAGAATAACAAAGTAAAAAAAGTTTATTTTTTAAATATAAGCACATCGATCTGCTAGTTAAAGTAAGAGCATCTAGAATATGTTTTGCAATACATACGAATTTACCATCACTTTAATGTAATTCATTTAATTGTAGTGTAATATTAGGTGTTAGTGTAAGACAGGTTAGGTTTTATTTTACAGGTAAATTAGTATTTATTTTAAATAGGTAGCTAGTAAATAGTTAATAACTATTTACTAACTAGTCTACCTAGTTAAAATAAATACAAACTTGCCTGTGAAATAAAAATAAAACCTAAGCTAGATACAATGTAACTATTAGTTATATTGTAGCAAGCTTAGGGTTTATTTTATAGGTAAGTATTTAGTTTTAATTACTTAGATAATGATAGTAATTTTTATTTAGATTTATTTTAATTATATTAAAGTTAGTGGGTGTTAGGGTTACACTTAGGGTTAGGTTTAGGGGTTAATATTTTTAGTATAGTGGCGGTGACGTTGGGGGCGGCAGATTAGGGGTTAATAAGTGTAATGTAGGTGTCGGCGATGTGGGGGCGGCAGTTTAGGGGTGTTTAGACTCAGGGTTTATGTTAGGGTGTTAGATGTAAACATAAATTTTCTTTCCCCATAGGAATCAATGGGGCTGCGTTACGGAGCTTTACGCTCCTTTATTGCAGGCGTTAGACTTTTTTCAGCCGGCTCTCCCCATTGATGTTTATGGGGAAATCGTGCACAAGCATGTAAAACCAGCTCAAAGAAGCGCTGGTATTTGTGTACGGTATGGAGCTCAACGCAACCATATTGCCTACTAATGCCGGGTTTTTGCAAACCTGTAATAGCAGCGCTATAGGGAGGTGAGCGGTGGAAATAACTTGCAAATTATTACCGAGCCGCTCATAACGCAAAACTCGTAATCTGGCTGTATGTTAGTTATCTAATAATAAAAATTAGAAAAATTGCTCATTTTAAAAGGGACAGTCTACTTGATATTTTTTTATTGTTTAAAATGATAACGCCTTTACTACCCATCCCAGCTTTGCACAACCAACATTGTTATATTAAAGGGACAGTATACTGTAAAAGTGTGTTTCTCTTAATGTATTCCCAATGACTTATACCAGTTGCAGAGTATAGAATGTATGGAAAATTGCATTTTTAGGTTAATTTGTGTATATTAAATTGCTGATTTTGTGTTTTGAAACCACAACCCCAATGGAAAAGTATAATTTTGTTAGTTACCTCTTCTACACTGGGAGTGTAATTTCTTCTGCTGGCTGTGTTTACATTGCTTGTCAATAGCCTGTACTTAAAGGGACACTGAACCCAATTTTTTTTCTTTCATGATTTAAATAGAGCAGGCAATTTTAAGCACCTTTCTAATTTACTCCTATTATCACATTTTCTTTATTCTCTTGGTATCTTTATTTGAAATGCAAGAATGTAAGTTTAGATGCCGGCCCATTTTTGGTGAACAACCTTGCTGATTGGTGGATAAATTCATCCACCAATAAAAAAGTGCTGTCCATAGCTCTGATCCAAATAAAAGCTTAGATGTCTTCTTTTTCAAATAAAGATATCAAGAGAATGAAGAAAAATTGATAATAGGAGTAAATTAGAAAGTTGCTTAAAATTGCATTCTCTATCTGAATCACAAAAGAAAAAAAAATGGGTCCAGTGTCCCTTTAAGACCAGAAACATTCAGTATAGGTGGGGATAACACAAGTTAAATCAGCTATTTGAAATGCCAAAATAACAAAATTTATGCTTACCTGATAAATTTATTTATTTCTTGACACAGTGAGTCCACGGATCAGCAATTACTGTTGGATTATCACTGCTGGCCAGCAGGAGGAGGCAAAGAGCACCACAGCAAAGCTGTTAAGTATCCCTTCCCTTCCCACAACCCCCAGTCATTTGACCAAAGGAAAAGGAGAGAAAGGAAGTAACACAAGGTGCAGAGGTGCCAGAGGTTTATATAAACAAAACTGTCTGAAAAAACAGGGAGGGCCGTGGACTCACCGTGTCAAGAAAGAAATACATTAATCAGGTAAGCATACATTTTTTTTTCTTTCTTAAGACATGGTAAGTCCACCGGTCAGCAATTACTGTTGGGAATCAATACCCAAGCTAGAGGACACAGATGATAAGGGAGGGACAAGACAGGTAACCTAAACAGAAGGCACCACAGCTCACAGAACCTTTCTCCCAAAAGAAGCCTCAGCCAAGGCAAATGTGTCAAATTTATAGAATTTAGAAAAAGTGTGCAAAGAAGACCAAGTCGCAGACTTGAGTGTATATTAAGTCAGATGCGCCTAAATAATATGTATGTCATATACCCAAATATACTCTAATAGTCAAAAAGTGGTAATAGCAAACCAATCTTGTCACAATATGGTCTGCTCAAATTTACAAAAAAATATAAATGTGTATAAATATTTTTCGTGGTGACAACAATGCCAGTGTCAAATATATTAATACAATAGTGAAAAATACAATAGTGATAAATCGGTGCAGTATAAATGGCTAGTTGGATCATTCACCCATACATAAAATACCGGGCTAGACCAATGAATAGTATCAACCTATAAATATAATACATGGTTAATATAGAACCTTGAGTCCATAAATCAATGTCTCTGATGGGTCAATCCCACGGCTGCAAAACTTCTTCTGAAAACTTGACGGCAGTTCAAGAATAGCAAATCTAAAAATAAAGTAAAAAAGAAGAAGGCGCCACAATAGTGTATATCAGTGTAACAATGGAACTGCACACGCAAATAAGAATCGTACTTACAAGATGAACAGCACTTGATAAGTGCCACAAAAGCCTCCTGGACCTTTAGCAGCTGTCCAGATAGCTGTCCTCCCACAAAGCAGCAACTCTCCCCCTGGTAGAATACAGCAAGGATTCCCGTGCTCATTTGTCTTTTAACCCCTCCAAGGAGTTAGCGGTGCTTGTATATTAGGTGTCAGCTGCACGACTCCCGCAAAGCAGCAACTCTCCCACTGGTAGAATACAGCAAGGATTCCCGTGCTCGCTTTTCTTTTAACCCCTCCAAGGAGTTAGCAGTGCTTGTATGTTAGGTGTCAGCTGCACGACTGCAAACTGGAGTGCAAACAGGAGTAGAGGCAGCTCTACAGGTTATCTTCCAAAAAGATATACAATGAAAAGTTCGTAAAAGCCGTGAAATTCAATGTTAAAAAGTAGATTTTATTTAAAACAAATCAACATATAACATACTCAACGCGTTTCCCGGTCACACAGACCGCTTCATCAGGTGCATATAAACACATTGAAACTTCACAGCTTTAAAAAGCCCCAGTCAGCGTCTAGTACTGCTTAGGGCGCATGCGTGTAACAATACGTCTAGCCAATAAAGTGAATGAAAAATACCGGCTTAGCTATGATTGGATAAAAAAATGGGCTTGTCATCTAAATACTTGATCCTACGGTGATATCTATGTTAAATATAACGCCCCTATTGAAATAACGATACAAAAAAACAACAAAAGCATCTCAAAAAGGCATTTATAGTAAGGGGGTGATGATCCTTACTACACAATCCATCAAATTATTACGTCTATCCCTGGATGTAAATATAATCAGCTGGGCAGTTATAGGGTGAAAAAGTAAACTTGTCACTAAATAGCTGCATCTCGCAGAGCTATCTAAAAAGCTGTTTTATGCTGAGATAAAATCATTTCAAACTTTTATATCTATAAAAACGCCTCAATGTTATAAAAAATATAATAATTTACATTGCGATATCTCCTCGGCATCAAGTGACAATACCCATGCGAACCAATCCATTCTTGTGCACACTAGCGGATTACTTGACACTCACCTATAATTGGCCAGAATTATCACATGCATTTGACATATAAGTGTATCGATTGATAATAACATATCCATAAACATGTGAAATGTAGAAACTTATATATATATATATATATATATATATATATATATAATCACTTGTCCAACCCACACATCGATTATATTTAAAGCAACAACGCAAATCTTCCTATTGTACCAATGTATATCTTTCTAAATGAGGACTTCCCCGAAGACATTATTATATCAAATAATGATTTTTGTACTATAAAGTCCATATGGTCTGTGATGATTAACAAAAACATCTATATATAAAAACTATCATGACCCATATATGGTCATCAATCAACTCTAAATTCATATTAAAAGTTTGCAATAGTACATATATACATAGTCACTCATGACCCATAAATGGTCCAACTGACTACATTTCCCTCTTTATAGTATACATGTAATACTTGCTAAAGATACTAACCTAAAACTTCCCTATAATTATACCCTACAGTTCATATAATTCCCCAAAGGATCTATTGTTATTGTATATAATCAACTTAAAATACATAATAAATAAAAATGTATGAAAAGTGATATTGTTAATTAAATGCTGCCATGTCGATATTCTCGTTTAAACCATGTGGATTTAAAGTCTTAATTTTCCATATACAAAAAGTTTCTCTTTGTCTAAGATGAATTAATCTATTCCTTCCCCATTTTGGAATAACATGTTCTATTGGAAAAATACTAAACATTTCAGTCTGGCCTCCATGGCAAACTACCCCATGTCTAGGTACATTGTGATTCATCAAATAATTTTTTTATATTTCTGTTATGCTCACCCCATCTTTTTTTCAGGGGTCTAGATATTCTCCCTATATACTGTATACCACATTTACATTCCAATAGATATACTACAAAGGAGGAATTACAAGAAAACCGAGCAGTAATCTCGAACTCCTCCTTTGTAGAAAAAGACTTAAATTTAAACCTATCTCCTGTGGTATATGCACAAAGACCACAATTGGGTCGATTGCATTTATAGAATCCTTTTTTACCTGATAACCAATTACTCACTTTTGAAGGTCTATTCTTTCTATATTTATTCATTACAACCTTACTTGGGGCTAATTTATTTTTTATGGAAGGAGCTCTTTTAAATGTACAAATTGGGTATTCATCTATAAAATTCTTCAAAATGGGATCATTTTGAAGTATATACCAATGTCTGTGAAGTATTTTTTTTAAATTATCATAGTTAGCAGTAAATTTCGTTATAAACCTAAGGCTGTTAGTCTGACTCCTACTGACCTCTAAGTCCTGTTGGAGGACATCAACTTGTTTGTCTTTATTAAAAAATTCCGACCTATCCTTATTTCTAGCTTTCAAGTAACCTTCTTCAATCAATTGCATAGGGTATTCTTTCTCAAGAAATCTAGATCTTAAAACTTGGGCTTGTTCGACAAATAAATCTAATTTAGTACAATTTCTACGTATTCTAGAAAATTGGTTGAATGGTATATTATTATTCCAGGCTTTATAATGATTACTTTTAAAGTTGAGATAGCTGTTGGTATCTACTGTCTTAAAGTATGTTTTCGTTGATACACAACCTTCCGTGTCTCAATATAATACCAAATCCAAAAAATCAATACTATCTATACCTATTTTAAATGTAAAAGTAAGCCCCATATTGTTGTCGTTAAGTGATTGTATAAAATTTAGGGCTGATGCTTCAGAGCCATCCCAAATGAACAAAAGATCATCAATGAAACGACCATAGAACACCAGACTTGCCCCCAGGGGTGAATTGTATATATACTCTTCTTCAAATAACCCCATAAATAAATTAGCGAAGCTAGGGGCAAATCTGGTGCCCACGGCCGTTCCCTTGATCTGTAAAAAAAATTGTTCTTGATATACAAAATAATTGTGTTTTAACACAAATGAGATGGCCTCAAGCATAGAAAGCCTTTGTTTCATAGGTAAAAATTGGTCTCTTCTCAGGAAGCTATCGATTTCATTCAAACCCAAATCATGCGCTATGCTTGAATAAAGTGAAGAGACATCACATGTCAACCAGAGTAAATTCCGTCCTGCTTTCTCAATCTTTGATATTTTAGCAATTAAATCGGGTATATCTTTTATATACGAAGGTAAGCCCATTACCGGTTTCTTTAAAAAATAATCCACGTATTCAGACAAATTGCTAGTCAGATTTCCTATACCCGAAATGATAGGTCTTCTGGGTGGATTAACAGTACATTTGTGGACTTTAGGAAGATGATAGTAATATGCTAAATTTGGAGAATTGGGTACTAAATAATCTCTTTCTTTCTTGGTCAGAATACCTTCTGTGTAACCCTCATCTATCAATTTAGTTAGGCTGGCTAGATAATTATTGGTGGGATTGAAGGTAAGTTTTTTGTAATAAATGGGATCTAAAAGAATCCTGTCAGCTTCCTTAAAATAATCAGACATATCTTGTAATACTATCCCTCCTCCTTTATCAGCCTGCCTGACCACTAAATCTTCATTTTTGGCCAACCTTGATAGGGCTTTCAATTCGTATCTATTAAGATTTGGCCTACTGACCTTACTGTCAAGAATGCCAAAATCCTCCAAAACGAGATTCTGAAATAATGTAATGTATGGACTGGTTACTGGGGGATTAAAATTAGATCTAAGCATCTTACAGATCTGTTCTACAGAGGCCGCATTCTTGAAGGCCCAAGAGGAAGACACCGCCTTGGTGGAATGAGCTGTAATTCTCTCAGGAGGCTGCTGTCCAGCAGTCTCATATGCCAAACGAATAATACTTCTCAACCAGAGAGAAAGAGAAGTGGCAGTAGCTTTCTGACCCTTACGTTAACCAGAAAAACAAACAAACAATGCAGAAGACTGACGAAAGTCCTTCGTAGCCTGCAGATAGAATTTAAGAGCCCGCACAACATCTACAACCGCTCTTTATGAGAAGAAGGATTAGGACAGAGAGAAGGAACAACAATTTCCTGATTAATATTTCTGTCCAAAACCACCTTTGGAATAAAACCAAACTTGGTATGGAGAACTGCCTTATCTGCATGAAAAATGAGATAAGGAGAATCACACTGCAAAATGGAGAGTTCAGAAACCCTTTGAGCAGAAGAAATAGCAACAAGAAACAAAACTTTCCAAGATAATAACAAAGTTTTTATCTTAAACTCAATTTTTTTCTTTTGTGATTCAGATAGAGCAGCAATTTTAAGCAACTTTCTAATTTACTCCTATTGTCAAATTTTCTTAATTCTCTTGCTATTTTTATTTGAAAAAGAAGACATTTAACCTTTTTCTTTTGGTTCAGGACTCTGGACAGCACTTTTTAATTGGTGGATACATTTATCCACCAATCAGCAAGGACAACCCAGGTTGTTCACCAAAAATGGGCCGGCATCTAAACTTACATTCTCGCATTTCAAATAAAAATACCAAGAAAATAAAGAAAAATTGATAATAGGAGTAATTTAGAAAGTTGCTTACAATTTCATGCTCTATCTGAATCACGAAACAAAAAATTTGGGTTCAGTGTCCCTTTAATATCTACGGAATGCATAGGCTCAAACAGAGACTGTTGTAAAAGTTTAAGAACCAAATTAAGGCTCCAAGGTGGAGCAGCTGATTTAAACACAGGTCTGATTCTGACCAGAGCCTGACAAAAGGATTGGACATCCAGCACGTCCGCCAGAATAGATAAAGCAGAAATCTGACATTTAAGGATACTGACAGATAACCCCTTCTCAAGGCCTTCCTGGAGAAAAAACAAGATCCTTGGGATTCTAACCTTACTCAAAGAATATCCTTTAGACTCACACCAATAAAGATATTTACGCCATATCTTATGGTAAATCTTTCTAGTGACAGGCTTACGAGCCTGAATCATGGTCTCAATGACCATCAATGAATCCACGCTTAGCTAAAATCAAGCGTTCAATCTCCAAGCAGTCAGCTTCAGAGAAACTAAGTTTGGATGACAGAAAGGACCCTGAAGAAGAAGGTCCTCCCTCAGCGGAAGTCTCCACGGAGGTAGAGATGACATTTCTACTAGATACGCATACCAGATCCTGTGAGGCCACGCAGGAGCTATAAGAATCCCCGATGCTCTCTCCTGCTTGATTCGAGCGATGACGCGCGGAAGGAGAGCAAACTGAGGAAATAGATATGCCAACCTGAAGTTCCAAGGAACTGCCAGAGAATCTATTAGAAAAGCTTGAGGATCTCTCGACCTCGAGCCGTACTTTGGGAGCTTGGTGTTCTGACGAGACGCCATCAGATCCAACTCCGGTAATCCCCATTTGCTTGTTAACCTGAAGAACACTTCCGGATGGAGTTCCCACTCCCCGGGATGAAAAGTCTGTCTGCTCAGGAAGTCCGCTTCCCAATTGTCCACTCCTGGAATGTGGATTGCAGATAGACAACAATTGTGAGCCTCTGCCCACTGGATGATTTGTGCCACCTCCTTCATGGCTAAGGAACTCTGGGTTCCTCCTTGGTGGTTGATGTAAGCCACTGAGGTTATGTTGTCCATCTGGAACCTGATAGACCGGTCTAGGGCGAGCTGAGGCCAAGCCATCAAGGCATTGAAGATCGCTCTCAACTCCAGAATGTTTATGGGGAGAGCAGATTCCTCCTGAGACCAAAGTCTGTGCGCCTTCAATGAGTCCCAGACTGCTCCCCAACCTAGCAGGCTGGCATCCGTGGCCACAATTACCCAAGAGGGTCTCTGGAAACAAGTCCCCTGGGACAGATATTCTTGTGACAGCCACCATGGTAGAGTCCCTTGTTAATTGATCCAGAACTACTCTCTTGAGATAGATCTGTAATATCCCGGTTCCACTGAGCGAACATGCATAGCTGCAGAGGTCTCAATTGGAACCGAGCAAATGGAACTATGTCCATGGAAGCCACCATCAACCCGATTACCTCCAGGCATTGGGCCACTGATGGTCGTGCCGCCGTCTGTAGGGATAGGCAAGCAGACAGAATCTTGGCTCTTCTGGCCTCTGTCAGAATTTTTTTTCTTGATAGAGAATCTTTAATGGTTCCTAAGAAGGTCACTCCTGGAATGTGGATTGTAGATAGACAACAATTGTGAGCCTCTGCCCACTGGATGATTTGTGCCACCTCCTTCATGGCTAAGGAACTCTGGGTTCCTCCTTGGTGGTTGATGTAAGCCACTGAGGTTATGTTGTCCATCTGGAACCTGATAGACCGGTCTAGGGCGAGCTGAGGCCAAGCCATCAAGGCATTGAAGATCGCTCTCAACTCCAGAATGTTTATGGGGAGAGCAGATTCCTCCTGAGACCAAAGTCTGTGCGCCTTCAATGAGTCCCAGACTGCTCCCCAACCTAGCAGGCTGGCATCCGTGGCCACAATTACCCAAGAGGGTCTCTGGAAACAAGTCCCCTGGGACAGATGTTCTTGCGACATGCGAACATGCATAGCTGCAGAGGTCTCAATTGGAACCGAGCAAACGGAACTATGTCCATGGAAGCCACCATCAACCCGATTACCTCCAGGCATTGGGCCACTGATGGTCGTGCCGCCGACTGTAGGGATAGGCAAGCAGAAAGAATCTTGGCTCTTCTGGCCTCTGTCAGAATTTTTTTTCTTGATAGAGAATCTATAATGGTTCCTAAGAAGGTCACTCTTGTAGCTGGAGCAAGAGAGCTTTTCTCCAAATTGACCTTCCAACCGTGGGAACGAAGAAACGCCAACACCATCTTTGTATGAGATTCTGCCAGTTGCAAGGATGGCGCCTGAACCAGAATGTCGTCCAGGTAAGGTGCCACTGCAACTCCTCGGTCCCGAATTACCGCCAACAGAGCTCCCAGAACCTTTGAGAATACTCTGGGAAGTGTGGTGAGGCCAAATGGAAGCGCTACAAATTGAAAGTGTTTGTCTAGATAGGCAAACCTCAGGTATTTGTGATGGTCCCTGTGAATGGGCACATGCAGGTACGCATCCTTCAGGTCTATGGTTGACATGAATTGACCCTCTTGAATCAGAGGCAGGATGGAGCGGATAGTCTCCATTTTGAAGGATGGAACTCTGAGGAATTTGTTTAGAAGCTTTAGATCTAGCATGGGCCTGAAGGCCCCTTCTTTTTTGGGAACCACAAACAGGTTTGAGTAAAACCCGAGACCCTGTTCCTGACTTGGTCCTGAACACATTTCAAGAATGCCTCTTTTTTGATCTGGTCTACAGATAATTTTGAGAGGTGGAACCTGCCCCTGGGAGGAAAGGTTTTGAACTCCAACTTGTACCCCTGTCCACTGCCCACAGATCTGGGACATCTCTTTCCCAAGCTAGTGCAAACTGAGAGAGTCTGCCCCCCACTTGATTCGATCCTGGATCGGGGCAAACCCTTCATGCTGACTTGGAGTCAGCTGCGGGTTTCTTGGACTGCTTCCCCTTGTTCCAGGACTGACCAGGCCTCCAAGAGGGCTTGGATTGTTCCTGCTTGGTAGAGGCAGGAGAAGACTTTCCCTTGAAGTTACTAAAGGAACGAAAATTAGTCTGGCGTCCCTTTTTTGTTCTTCTTATCTTGAGGCAGAAAGGATCCTTTACCCCCTGTGATATCGGAGATCATTTCTGTCAATGCCGGTCCGAACAATGTCTGATATCCAGAGATATAGAGTAAGCGCAGGGCACTGCATGAGAAGATGGCACAGTTTGGGACATTTGTGGAGAAGGCTGTGGCATAGCCTGAATATCATCCACTTGAGAGAATGGTGGCTCAGAATCAAATAGTCTATCTTTGTGTAACAAAGTTATTTCTACACAAGAACTACAAAAAGGCAAGGGTGGTTCCACTTTGGCATCCAGACAAAGTTTGCAAGCCTCAACAGACATAGGCACCAAGTCCATTTTACACTAAATGAATACACACAAATTAAAAAAATATATATTTTAAAATTTCAAAAAAACAGAGCTGTCTCTTTAAGAGCCTGTTAATATTAACAAAAAGAGTAGTCGCAAATAAGAAAATACACCCTTTACTGAGGGACTAACCCTTGGTAAGCAAAATTTATTGTTAAATTTCCCAATTAAACCTCTTAAGCACCCCTACACCACAGCGCTATGCTGCGGTGCTTACCCGACCTCCTTTTACGCTGCAAGGAGTATCGGATAAGCAGGGGCCAAACCAGTGGCAGACACAGCGTCTCTCTCTTCAAGATGGCATTCCCACTTACCGGAGAAAAGAGAGCAAACGGAAATTGCGCGATGCGACTGAAAAGAAGCCCGCCTCCTTTGACGTCACTACAGGATCGCGGTCCATCCCCAGTGACAGGAAAAGAAAGCGGAGAATACTCCGTTAAACACACACCTCAGAAAAAAAACCTAAAACTGCGAGTTTCTGACTGAGCCACCAATGATAAAAATAATATAAGAAACAGGTTGAACAATGGCACTATTAAGGCTTTCCCCACTATAATCTATATCCTAAGTGTATTTAGAATTTTATACACTTCTGTATGAAAATATTGTGGGTGGGTTGGTGCTATGCCTAAATTGGAATTCAAACTCGAATTGTGGTAGTATAGACACTACCACGGGACAGTATGCATCTCCAGCACTCTAGCCCAGACTATGGGGTGTTGCTTTTTATGAGGAATATTAAAATATAACTTTTATTCAATTTATTTAAAAACTGTACACACAAAACACATAACACACAAATTTAAAATTCTCAAAGTAAGTTCTGTTTAAGTTATTTTTAGTGACCACAAATATTATATGAATGCCTAGATTATATTATCTCTATGTGTCACTAGGATTATAGCAACTTGCAATAATATATCTCCTATGCTAAAATGGTAGTCTTTGGAAAGCTGTTGTATAGTTGTGTAAGTGCCCAATAGCAGTGTATTCACCAGTTATTACATACTGAGGGTCACAATGGAAATAACAACTTGATATAATCGTTTGATTCTGTGTGAATACAGGTATATCTGTATCAAACGTGTCTGGATAATAATAGCGTCAGTCACCAAAGTTATGACTGTCTCATCTGTATCAGTATACCGTTAATCTGAGAGCAATGCTCATAAGGTACTGCTAATCGTTTAATAGGTACAGATTATGTAGCAAAATTACTCAATGGTTATAGTATCAGTGGGTTGAGTTAAAACTCAGGTTATGAATAATTAAGGTACCTTATATGATGTGTTATATGTTAGTACTATGTAGAGGTGACTGGTATATCTACTTTAGATGTTTTGTGATCACCAGTGTATCTAGGTTATTGTTGTCACGATCGCTCAGCTGCTCAGCTGCTGATCGCTTCCTTCCTTCTGTTTGTGCCGGCGCGGTAGCGCTTCCCTGGTTGCCTGGCAACCCTGTGTCGCACCGGCCCCTTCTGCTGACGTCAGAAGGTCTTCTTATTCCGGCGTCTCCTCTCCTCGGTGCCTGTTTGTTCTACTTGTCCGGCTTGTGAGTACTTTTTGAACTTCTTGGCTTGTTTAACTTCAACTTGATTAACCCCTATCTGCCTGATACCTGTTAACTGGACTTTGCTTGTTTGATAATCCTTCTGATTAACCCCAAACTGCCTGATTACTTGTTGCTGGACACTGCTTGTTTGACAATTCTACTGATTAACCCCAAACTGCCTGATTACTTGTTGCTGGACACTGCTTGTTTGACAATTCTACTGATTAACCCCAAACTGCCTGATTACTCATTGCTGGACACTGCTTGTTTGACAATTCTACTGGTTAACCCCAAACTGCCTGATTACACGTTGCTGGAACTGTGCTTGTTTGACAATTCTATTGGTTAATCCTTATCTGCCTGTTTTAACGTTGCTGGACATTGCTTGCTTGATTACTCTACTGGTTAACCCCTACCTGCCTGATTAAACGTTGCTGGACATTGCTTGCTTGATTACTCTACTGGTTAACCCCTACCTGCCTGATTACATGTTGCTGGACATTGCTTGCTTAATTACTCTACTGGTTAACCCCTACCTGCCTAATTACACGTTGCTGGATATTGCTTGTTTGATTACTCTTTTCGGTTAACCCTATCTACACGAAGTTTCTCCTCCTGACCCTGCTGTACCAACTTCCAGTTTATTTCAGTGAGTATTTTACTATAGCTGTCGCAGGGTCAGGTCCTGGTATATACTCACTGTGCTAGGGTGTTTACAAACCTCATTCTAGCATTTGGGTCTAACTCTGGACTTAACCTATCCTGACATTACAAACAGGCCATATAATGGACCCCGGTGAGTTATCCAGAGCTGTGGCTCTACAGGGATAGCTTCTTGGAACCCACTCTGCACACCTGCAATCCCTGGATTCTAAATTGGATCAAATTACTGCTCTTTTGCATAATCTCTCTCCACCTTCACAAGTCTCTGCAACACCTGTTGTTCCTGCGGCCAGTTCTAACCCTGCATTTAATCCGCCACAACCTGCAGAACAGTTTATTCCCAGAATTCCGCTACCGGATAAATATGACGGCAATCCTGAAGACTGTCGTGGATTTCTTAATCAGTGCCGTCTTCACTTCAGAAATAATCCTCAGATGTTTGTTTCCTCTTCCTCCAAGATCACTTTTTTAATTTCTCTTATGAAGGGTAAAGCCTTGGCTTGGGTTTCTCCACTGTTGGAAAAGGATGATCCTTTGCTTCATGATATTGACACCTTTGTATCCATATTTTCTTCTGTGTTTGATAAACCTGGTAGATCAGCGGCTGCAGAAGCAGGACTTTTAGATTTAAGACAGGGATCTCTTTCTGTAGCACAATACGCTATAGAATTCCGGACTTTAGCTGCTGAAACTATGTGGAATCATGGGGCCCTGCGTGCAGCATTTCGTAAAGGTCTTTGTGATCGTTTGAAAGACGAACTGGTTTATAGGGATCTTCCTGATTCTCTAGAAGAACTTATCAACTTATGTATCAAGCTAGATGCTCGTTACTCTGAGCGTCTCCATGAACGTGACCGTAACAGAAGATCCTTTATCAGATCTGCTTTCCGTCCTATGCCTCGTTCACCAAATCTTCCTACTCCTAATACGTCTATCTCTGAGTCTAGTGAACCCATGGAGGTGGGTGCAATCAAATTATCCGAAGCTGAACGTCTCAGAAGACGTAATCTGGGACTTTGTCTTTACTGTGGTATTAAGGGGCATATGTTAAAAGATTGTCCAACTCGTCCAGTAAAAGCCAGGGCTTAACTCCAGAAAGAGGGACTGAGTTAAGCCAAAGATCTTTTTCTACCCTCAATCCCAAGCTGTTTGTTCCAGTCACTGTCCGCTTTGGCAACACCAAATTCCGGGCTCAAGCACTCATCGATTCTGGAGCTGCAGGAATGTTTATGGATTCAGACTTTGTCAATGCCTTTCGTATTCCTTTGCTTTCGAAGAGCCAAGTTATTAAGGTCACTACTGTCAGTGGTCAACCCTTAGGTTCTGGTTTCATTCAATATTCTACGATACCACTTCTCATGTCAGTAGGAGTACTTCATTCCGAAACCATTTGTTTTGACATCATTTCTTCTCCACAGTTTCCTCTCATTTTGGGACTCCCTTGGCTTCAACTACATGATCCAGTTTTTTCCTGGTCTAAAGGAGAACTTGTTGCTTGGGGACCTTCTTGTTTCAAACAGTGTCTTCAGAATACTCCCAAAACTTCTAGTACAGTTGTGGCAGTTTTGGACATTCCTGATTCCTTGCCTGAACACTATCATTCTTTTTGTGATGTCTTTTCTAAAAAGGATGCTGAAGTATTACCTCCACACCGGACCTTTGATTGTCCCATTGATCTATTACCTGGAGCACCTCTACCTAAGGGTAAAACTTATCCACTTTCTCGTCAAGGAAATGTTTCACTTGAGGAATATATCAAGGATAATTTGGCCAAAGGTTTTATCCGACCTTCTTCTTCTCCAGTAGGAGCAGGTTTTTTCTTTGTGGAAAAGAAAGATGTAGGTCTTCGTCCTTGCATTGACTATCGTGCTCTTAATCAAATTACAATCAAGAATTGTTATCCACTTCCTCTCATTCCCGAATTATTTGATCGTCTCCTGGGTGCTTCCATCTTTACCAAATTGGATCTTCGTGGGGCATATAATTTAATCAGAATTCGTAAAGGGGACGAGTGGAAAACTGCCTTCAACACTAGATTTGGGCACTATGAATATTTAGTTATGCCTTTTGGGTTATGCAATGCCCCTGCAGTTTTTCAACATTTTGTTAATGAAATATTCAGAGACTATCTTAATCAATTCGTTATTATCTATCTTGATGATATTTTGATTTACTCCCGGACTTTACAGGATCACGTTCATCATGTTACACTAGTACTCCAGAGATTACGTGAAAATTCTCTCTTTGCCAAGCTTGAAAAGTGCTCTTTTCATCAAGAATCTATTCATTTCCTGGGTTACATTATTTCACCGTCTGGATTCAAGATGGATTCTGACAAACTGTCGGCTATTGTAGATTGGCCTAGACCAACCTCCTTAAAATCTCTTCAAAGGTTCCTGGGGTTTGCCAATTACTATCGTAAATTCATAAAAGACTTTGCTAACATCTCGGCACCCCTTACAGCTCTTACTAAGAAGGGTCAGGATTGCAAGCATTGGTCTGATAAAGCCTTACAGGCATTTGAATCTCTGAAGTCTGCATTTACCTCGGCTCCCATTCTTTGCCATCCTGTTCCGAGTCTCCAATTCATCCTTGAAGTAGATGCTTCTCTGATCGCTGCTGGGGCTGTTCTATCTCAGCGAAATCCTGTTACTAGCAAGATCCTTCCTGTGGGATTTTTCTCCAAGAAGTTCAATACTTCTGAACTGAATTATGACGTCGGTAACAAGGAACTGTTAGCTATTAAGATGGCTTTGGAAGAATGGAGACATCTGCTTGAAGGCACGATTCAACCATTTCTTATTCTCACGGATCATAAAAATCTTCTGTATCTTCATACTGCCAAACGCCTCAACTCACGTCAAGCCCGATGGGCTCTGTTCTTTTCCAGATTTAATTTTGTCCTCTCTTATATTCCTGGTTCTAAGAATACGAAAGCAGACGCTTTATCTAGACAATTTCTGGCCTCTGATTCTACAGTTTTGGATTCTGAACCCATTCTCCGCCCTGCTAAAGTTCTAGCTCAGTTATCTACTTTTCCTTTCCAAGCATTACAGTCTGCTCAAACCTCTGTTCCATCATCCTTTAACATACCTCCTGGGATCTTGTTTGTACCTACAGAATTCCGCCTCAAACTTCTTCGTTGGGCTCATGATAATGTTCTGTCTGGACATCCAGGAGTGCGTAATACTTTGTGGAGACTCAAACAACATGTCTGGTGGCCTTCCATGGGCAAAGATGTCAAGGATTATGTTGCAGCTTGTCATTCCTGTACCTCTAATAAACAGTCTTCATCTTTACCTCTTGGACTCTTACAACCTCTGCCTGTTCCGTATTATCCCTGGTCTCATGTTTCCATGGACTTTATTACAGATCTTCCTAATTCTGCCGGAAACAAGACCATATGGGTTGTGGTAGACAATTTTCCAAAGCTGCTCATTTTGTTCCATTACCTGGATTACCATCGGCCCAGAAACTCGCTGAATTGTTTATACTCCATATCACCAGATTACATGGTTTTCCTTTGGACATAGTTTCTGATCGAGGAGTTCAATTTGTCTCCAGATTTTGGAAATCTCTGTGCAAACAGTTTGGAGTTACCGTATCTCTTTCTACTGCCCATCACCCTCAGTCCAACGGTCAAACAGAGCGGGTAAATCAATCTCTTGAATCCTATCTCAGACACTATGTTAATCATCAGCACTCCAATTGGTCTCAACTTCTTCCCTTAGCTGAACTTGCTTACAATTCCCGTTTCAATTCTTCCTTACAGACTTCTCCTTTTAAGGCAGCCTATGGATTTGTACCTAGAACTTTTCCTATGTCTTCGGGAGGTTCTGGAGTTCCTGGAGCAGATCGTACAGTGAGAAATCTTTGTAAACACTGGAGGAAGATTCGGGACATTCTTCTTCTCTCTTCTCAAAAGTATAAACGATTTGCTGATCGCAAACGTCGTAAGGCACCCTCATTTCGGACTGGAGACAAGGTTTGGATTTCCACCAGATTCATTCGACTCAAACAACCTTGTGCTAAATTGGGTCCTAAATACATTGGACCATTCAGGATTGTTTCCAAGGTATGTTCTACTGCCTACAGGGTGGCTTTACCAGACAACTTGAAGATTCACCCTGTCTTTCATGTATCTCTTCTTAAACCAGCAGTCACCAACCGGTTTTCCACCAAATGTAAAGTTCCCTCTCCGTTCCTTGTGGATGGTACTTCAGAATTTGAGATCAGTCAAATTCTTGATTCCAGATTACGGGGTAACCGTCTATATTATTTGGTCCATTGGAAGGGATATCCCATCACTGAACGTTCCTGGGAACCTGCTTCTCATGTCCGTGCCTCTGCTTTGATCAAACGGTTCCATGCCCAGAATCCTTCAAAGCCTGTTCGTGTCCCCCGGAGGGGTCCTTGAGGAGGGGGCACTGTCACGATCGCTCAGCTGCTCATCGCTTCCTTCCTTCTGTTTGTGCCGGCGCGGTAGCGCTTCCCTGGTTGCCTGGCAACCCTGTGTCGCACCGGCCCCTTCTGCTGACGTCAGAAGGTCTTCTTATTCCGGCGTCTCCTCTCCTCGGTGCCTGTTTGTTCTACTTGTCCGGCTTGTGAGTACTTTTTGAACTTCTTGGCTTGTTTAACTTCAACTTGCTTAACCCCTATCTGCCTGATACCTGTTAACTGGACTTTGCTTGTTTGATAATCCTTCTGATTAACCCCAAACTGCCTGATTACTGGTTGCTGGACACTGCTTGTTTGACAATTCTACTGATTAACCCCAAACTGCCTGATTACTCATTGCTGGACACTGCTTGTTTGACAATTCTACTGGTTAACCCCAAACTGCCTGATTACACGTTGCTGGAACTTTGCTTGTTTGACAATTCTATTGGTTAATCCTTATCTGCCTGTTTTCACGTTGCTGGACATTGCTTGCTTGATTACTCTACTGGTTAACCCCTACCTGCCTGATTACACGTTGCTGGACATTGCTTGCTTGATTAGTCTACTGGTTAACCCCTACCTGCCTGATTACATGTTGCTGGACATTGCTTGCTTAATTACTCTACTAGTTAACCCCTACCTGCCTGATTACACGTTGCTGGATATTGCTTGTTTGATTACTCTTTTCAGTTAACCCTATCTACATGAAGCTTCTCCTCCTGACCCTGCTGTACCAACTTCCAGTTTATTTCAGTGAGTATTTTACTATAGCTGTCGCAGGGTCAGGTCCTGGTATATACTCACTGTGCTAGGGTGTTTACAAACCTCATTCTAGCATTTGGGTCTAACTCTGGACTTAACCTATCCTGACAATTGTACAATCTCACACCTGTTTGATCATAAAGATGTTTGTGGTTATTATAGGTGTACAGATATTGGGACCTCTATTGATGTTGGGAAAGTGACCTTGTGTAGCCTCTCACCCCTAGAATGTGTAACCGGCTGTATTAGATAACTATAAGCGCTCTAGTTGGCCGCCATATTTCTGGGTTAATATTTTTAAGGATGTGTGACCAGCTGGACTTGGTTAACTATAGTTACTTCTTGTGAGCCGCTGTATTTCTAGGTTAATATATCCCACTAGAATAGAATCACAATAGAAATGGCAAATATATATAATCACTTTTTTCTGTGTGAGTATAGGTATGACCGTGTCAGACGTATCTAGATGATAACGTGGTCAATCACAAAGGATTATACCTATCATATCCTTACTAATATATAGTTAATCTGAGAACAATGCTCTTATGGTACTGTAAGCCGTTTCATGTAATAGAAACCGATTATTAGCAACATTTCTCAAAGGTTATAGTATCAGTGGGCTAAGTTAAGACTCAGTTTATAGGTAATTAAGGTAGCAAACTGAGATACATTATATGTTTGTACTGTGTTTAGGTTACAGGTGTATAGCCCCTAAATATTTTGTGATCACCTGTATATTAAGGTTGTTATATAATCTCACACTTGCTTCACCTTAAATAATGTTTGTGTGATTTAAGTTAGTATACGGACATTAGGACAGTAACATTAAGACATTCAGTAATATCAATAGCGGTCCTAATGTCCGTATACTAACTTAAATCACACAAACATTATTTAAGGTGAAGCAAGTGTGAGCTTTGCTGTGGTGCTCTTTGCCTCCTCCTGATGGCCAGGAGTGATATTCCCAACAGTAATTGCTGATCCGTGGACTCACCGTCTCTTAAGAAAGAAAAGGGTAAAAAAACTATTTGTAAACAATTGAATACACTCCAGCGGGTAAATAGATAATTGGGAACACATTAAAGAAAATGTTTAGGTTAACTTAAGGGCCATGATACCCAAATATTGAAACACTTGAAAGTGATGCAGCATAGCTGTAAAAAGCTGCTTAGAAAATATCACCTGAACATCTCTATGTAAAAAATAAAGATATTTTACCTCAAAATGTCCTAAGTATTCACACCCCATTGTAAAGGACTTTAAGCAGCAAATCAGTATGCCTGTCCCGGGACAGGCAACGGAGCGAGCTTCATGCACACAAATCTCATGAGATCACAGTAAAAGAGTTCATGACCTCAGCACTGTTGATGCTGATTGGCTGCTGTTCATTTCTTCATATTTTATCTTACCTGCAGATGGACAGCAGCTAAAGTATAACTTTTTACACAGGACTTACTCTGGTGAGCTGAGGAAATTTTGAGGTAAAATATCTTTCTTTTTTACATAGAGATTCTCAGGTGATATTTTCCAGTCAGCTTTTTACAGTTATGCTGCATCACGTTCAAGTGATTTAGCATATAAGTATTATGTCCCTTTAATATACTTTATAACCTCTAAACCGCTGCCTGTTTTTAAGCCCTTGCAGGCCGCCTCTTATCTCAGTGCATTTTTGTTTAGCTTGTCACAGCTAGACGGTGCTAGTTCATTTGTGCCATATAGATAACATTGTGCTCACTCCCTTGGAGTCATGCAGGAACCAGCACTGATTGGCTAAAATGCAAGTTTGTTTTTTTAAAAAAAAGCGTTGAGATAAGAGGGCAGTCTGCAGAAGTGTTCTTTAGGAAAAACTTGGGAATCAGTAATAAAGGGATTATCTATCTGTTTAAACAATACAAATTTTCAAGTAGACTCTCTCTACAGTAGAGCGTTTACCCCAAAATTCCATTGTTAGAGAGATTAAGGCAGGAATTTCCTTCCATTTTTGTATTTGGTTTTAACCTTGTCTATCTATCTATCTATCTATCTATCTATCTATCTATCTATCTATCTATCTATCTATCTAATATCTTTAAACATAGTTAACAAATATACTCTTAGAATGTATTTACCATTTTTGCATTTGGTTTTAACCTTGTATGTCTATCTATCTATCTATCTATCTATCTATCTATCTATCTATCTATCTATCTATCTATCTAATATCTTTAAACAAAGCTAAATATACTCTTAGAATGTATTTACCAAAAGTATATTTGTAATGTGAAATATATTGTTTACAAACATTAAAAAAATACAATAAAATACATTTTCTTTATTTTTGGTATTGGTTATTTGATATTTAACAAGAAATTGAAAACAAGTAAAGATAACTTCTTAAAATTGAGGTTCTGTCAGGAAAAAACAAATATCCCACAAATGTATCACAGAAAACATGCTGAAATTGACATTTATATAAAAAGATAAAATGTAATGTCACAGTAGAGGTGAGGCTACTAAGTTTTTTCCTCCCCCTCTCTCTCTATCTCTCTCTCGCGTAAACTAGAGATAATCCCCATATGTATGTGCGTGTGTGTGTATATATATATATATATATACACACACACATGCACAATATTATAAAAAAAAAAAACAAAATGAAAAACATTTGATTAAAAAAAAAGTATAATTTTCTTTTTATACACAAATGTTGGTAGATAAGATTGCTTACAAATATATACTTTTCACAATCTGAAACCTGGTATAGGTGTAAAAAGTGTTCTATCATTTTCTTTTACTAACTCTGTTCAACTGTTAAATGTACCCACTTTGGGCTAGATTATGAGTGGCACACCAACTGTTGTGTGCATGCGATAAGAGTTATATTGCGGCTCTTTGCGTGCTTCGGAAGTAGCCATATGTATTACAATTTGAAAGTAAACATGTTTGCTTAAGCGCAATTGAATTTAACACGTGTCGGGATAGTGTGACTTCAGAGCTGTGGTTAACTGTTACGTTTGACTAAAAAGTTGCATAAAACACATAAAAAATACATTGTACAGTTAAATTGATAATAACACTTTCTAATAAAAATTATTTAAAAAAATATTGCATAAAAAAGTTATAAGAGCTCAAACATATGAGGTCTCAGGTGTTAGAAACAAAATGACTGCAAAGGCCTTTAACAGAGATACATACATACAAATGTATATGTATGTATGTATGTATGTATGTACAGTATATATATATATATATATATTTATAGGTGTGTACATATGTATTTATATGTATTTACAGACATATATACACATATAAACACATAAATACATATATCTTTAACGCGTCTTAAGATAAATAATTCTTCATGTGCGCTAACCCAACACAGCGTTAGACCTCAAGCGTAAAACCCCTGAAGCGTGTTACACATATTTTACATTCTAATGTTCTTCACCCAGAAATGTTTTTAATGTTTATTATTAAATATATATATTTCTATATATATATATATGCCTGACAATGTTATTGTAAAATAAATATATATATATATATACACACAAACATCTCTTTATATCTATAGGAATAGATATAAATATATATATGCAAAAGTTTTATTTTCAACTTATATTACTCTTGCATACCAGCAGAAAAAAAAATTACTTCTAGCAATGTTTATGCTCGAGCGGGAACTCTAAATACTGCTCCACTTGTAATCTAGCCCTATATGAATATGGGTGAAAATTGTGTAAGGGTCCACACTGAAGTAAGATCTGAAATTTTAAACATAAATTTGGCACATATGTGGACAGTAGTTGTTTTTTTTACCAAAATATTTGGCTAGATTCATTGAGGTTGCTGAAGGCGAGAGCATGCTCAAAATTCACTGAGCATCACTTCATCTATATTTTCAAAAGAGTTGATAGTAGGCCTTCTTGTCATTAACCTTAATAGTTGCATTAAATACCCAATACATGAATATTTGCACATGAAATAAGAACCCAATGCTATGTGGTTAAAACAAATACAACCACAACTTCTGACACACGATTGTATCATAGCAAACGTATAAAATATTCACATCCGTTCTGTAATAGAAAATTAGTCTCACTGGAGAGAACCACAGAGACTGCACTGACAAGAATGAGTAACTAACTGTGGGCGTGGTCAAGCTTTTTCACCAAGCATGCATAATTAATTAATTCTATTGCTCTTCTGAAGTATCTTATCTCGTGGTCATGTCTACTTCGAAGCTGACAAGTTTATAAAGTTTCTTTTTGTGAATATGTTAGAGAGGACTGTTTTATCAATATTGTTCTTTTTTTTCCCATTAAAATGCCTTTGTTCTTTAATGCTTCAAACACGTTTTTCTGATCCCCGTATTCATGACAGTGGACAGAAAGGTGAACAATTTCAACATTGATCCTGCTCCAGTGATTTTAATGAAGTCTTTTGCAACTTGCAGAGGTGATGTGGGGAGGTTACAAATCTCTATGAAATGTGCAGTTTTTAAACTGCAATGCTGAGGTGAGATTTTTCCAAAAGATATTGGTTTCATGAATGGGTTTTATTAAATCTAGGCAAAACTTTAGCTGAGGATGAGTGAGAAGGTATGCTGGGTGGGGAGGTGTTTTGCCTCCTCCTGCTGAAGTGATGGATTGTGGGCTCTTAAGAAAGAAAGCCTTTTTCTTATAGGTTTTTGTAAGCTTACCCCATCTACGTGTAAGAAAACTAGATTTAAGATTATGGGGCCGATCACAATCTTTCGCCTCCAGAAAACAGTTTTTGCCTTCTGACTGAATTGGGAGCCGAGTTTTTTGAGTGATCACAATGCTATTATCATATTGGTTGTTAAAAACTCACTGTTGCAAATGCGTTTTAAACAGAAAAGCTCCCAAACAGGATTTTTCGTATGTTAACTACCTCTTTTCGAAATAGAAACTGGGAGGTCTCACAAAAGTTACATATACATCAGCCCATTCACACCTCTTAATATTACAGGAAAGCCCTATTCATGTAACCCATATTTTTTTTTACTCTGCAAGGAAAATAATCATTTGCATGTGTGAGATTCACCTGTTGTCATCAAAGTATATTCTGAACACTCAGTATACATATGAATGCCATATGTATCTTAGTAGGATGGACATATTTGATTGTATTTCTCTCTCGCACTGCCGTGATTGTCACCAACAGTACTGGCGTTATTAAAATTGTGTTTTTACAGGGGAATGCTTAGTCGCGATTTTCAGAGTTCTGATCTGTTTCTATCTGCAACACTGCTAACCCATATAAATGTATATGTCATTTTATTTTTTATAGAATTTTATTAATATTATTTAGACATATATATATATATATATATATATACATATGTGTGTCTAAATAATAATTCTATAATAATATTTAATAACATAATTTATGTAAGAACTTACCTGATAAATGTATTTATTTCATAGTGGCAAGAGTCCATGAGCTAGTGACATATGGAATATACATTCCTACCAGGAGGGGGCAAAGTTTCCCAAACCTCAAAATGCCTATAAATACACCTCCCACCTCACTCATATACCTCAGTTTAACGTATAGCCAAGTAGTGAGGTGTAAAAAAAGGAGTAAAAAGCATACAAAAAGAGGAAATAGAAAAATGATGTGATTTATACAAAAAATCATTACCACAAAAAATAGGGTGGGTCTCATGGACTCTTGCCACTATGAAATAAATTAATTTATCAGGAAAGTTCTTACATAAATTATGTTTTCTTTCATGTAAGTGGCAAGAGTCCTTGAGCTAGTGACGTATGGGATATAATACCCAAGATGTGGAAGTCCACGAGTCATTTGAGAGGGAGGGATAAAATAAAAATCTATATCCGCTGAGAAATTAAATCCAAAAAAATAATTACGATTTCTTAAAAATTTCCAAAAACTCAAATCAAAGGCACTAGAATCAAACTGAGACAGCTGCCTGAAGAACCTTTCTACGAAAGGCTGCTTCCGAAGAAGGAAACACATCAAAATGGTAACATTTTGTAAATGTATGCAAAGAAGACCAAGTTGCTGCTTTGCAAATTTGATCAACTGAAGCTTCATTCTTGAAAGCCCAAGAAGTGGCAACTGATGTAGTAGAATGAGCTGTAATTCTCTGAGGTGGAGACTGGCCCGCCTCCAAATAAGCTTTGTGAATCAAAAGTTTCAACCAAGATGCCAGAGAAATGGCAGAGGCTTTCTGACCTTTCCTGGAACCAGAAAAAATAACAAATAGACTAGTAGTCTTTCTGAAATCTTTAGTAGCCTCAACATAATATTTCAAAGCTCTTACCACATCCAAAGAATGTAAAGACCTTTCAAGAGTATTCTTAGGATTAGGACACAAGGAAGGAACAACAATTTCCCTATTAATGTTGTTAGAATTCACAACTTTAGGCAAAAATGTAAACGAAGTCCGCACACCAGCTTTATCCTGATGGAAAATGAGATAAGGAGACTCTCAAGAGAAAGGAGACAATTCAGAAACTCTTCTAGCAGAAGAGATAGCCAAACGAAATAACACTTATCTAGAGAATGCATAGGCTCATAAGGAGAAGCTTGTAAAATCTTCAATACCAAATTGATACTCCAAGAAGGAGAAATAGATTTAATAACAGGTTTGATACGAGTCAAAGCCTGAACAAAGCAGTGAATATCAGGAAGCTTAGCAATCTTTCTATGAAATAAGACAGACAGAGCAGAGATTTGGCCTTTCAAAGTATTTGCAGACACCCCTTTATCCAAAACATCCTGAAGAAACTGTAAAATCCTAGGAATTCTGAAAGAATGCCAAGAATAATCATGAGTGGAACACAATGAAATATAGGTTTTTCAAACCCAATGATAAATCTTCCTTGAAACAGACTTACGAGCCTGTATCATAGTGCTAATCACTGAGTCAGTGAAACCTCTATGACTAAGCACTAAGCGTTCAATTTCCATGCCTTCAAATTTAGAGATTTGAGATTCTGATGGAAAAACGGCCATTGAGACAGAAGGTCTGGTCTTAAAGGAAGTAGCCAAGGATGGCAACTGGACATCCAGACAAGATCTGCATACCAAAACCTGTGAGGCCATGCTGGTGCTATCAGAAACACATACGGTTATTCCATTATAATCTTGGAGATCACTCTTGGAAGAAGAACCAGAGGCGGAAAAATGTAAGCAGTTTGGTAAAACCAAGGAACTGCTAAAGCATCCACCATCTCCGCCTGAGGATCTTTGGACCTGGAAATGTATCTGGGAAGCTTCTTGTTTAGATGAGAGGCCATCAGATCTATTTCTGGAAGACCCCACACATCTGTACAAGATGAAAAAACACATCTGGATGGAGAGACCACTCCCCCGGATGTAAAGTCTGACGGCTGAGATAATCCGCTTCCCAATTATCTACACCTGGGATATGAATCACAGAAATTTGACAAGAGTTGGATTCCCCCCAAGAAAGTATCTGAGATACTTCTTTCATTGCTGAAGGACTGCGAGTCTCTCCTTGATGATTGACATATGCCACTGTTGTGATATTGTCTGTCTGAAAATCAATGTAAAGTTCTCTCTTCAATAGAGACCAAGCCTGAAGAGCTCTGAAAATAGCATGGAGTTCTAAAATATTGATTGGTAACCTCGGTTCTTGAGAATTCCAAACCCCTTCTGCTGTCAGAGACCCCCAGACAGCTTCCCAACCTGTAAGACTTGCATCTGTTGAGATCACAGTCCAGAAAAAACGAACAAAGGAGGCACCTTGAACAATAAGGTGATGGTTTAACCATCAAGTCAGAGAGAGTTGAGTGCTGGGATTTAAGTGTATCAACTGTGATATCTGAGTATAATCCCTGCACCATTGGTGTAACATGCAAAGCTGAAGAGGCCTCATATGAAAACGAGCAAAGGGGATAGTGTCCAATGCTGCAGTCATGAGACCTAAAACTTTCATTCACATAGCCACTAAAAGGAATGATAGAGACTGAAGGTTTAGACAAGCTAAAACCAACTTCATTCATCTCTTGTCTGGTAGAGAAAGAGTCATGGACACTGAATCTATCTGGAAACCGAAAAAGGTGACCCTTGTCTGAGGAATCAAGAAACTCTTTTGTAAATTGATCCTCCAACCATGTCTTTGAAGAAACCACTCTAGTTGTTTCATATGAGATTCTGCTAAATGAAAAGGTTGAGCTAGTACCAAGATATCGTCCAAATAAGGAAACACCGCAATACCCTGCTCTCTGATTACAGATAGAAGGGCACCGAGAACCTTCAAGAAGATTCTTGGAGCTGTCGCTAGGCCAAACGGAAGACTGAGGAATTGGTAATGCTTGTCTAGAAAAGAGAATCTCAGAAAACAATAGTGGTCTGGATGAATCGGAATGTGAAATTAAGCGTCCTGTAAGTCTATTGTGGACATAAAAATGACCTTGCTGAACAAAAGGCAGAATAGTCCTTATAGTCACCATCTTGAAAGTTGGGACTCTTACAAAACGATTTAAAATTTTCCGATCCAGGATTGGTCTGAACGAATCTTCTTTCTTTTGGGACAATGAACAGATTTGAATAAAAACCCAAACCCTGTTTCTGCTGAGGAACTGGGACAATCACCCCTGAAAGCTCTAGGTCTGAATCACACTTCCGAAAAGCCTGAGCCTTCACAGGGTTTGTTGGAACATGAGAAAGAAAGAATCTTCCCATGGGAGGTCTTATTCTGAAACCTATTCAATACCCTTGAGAAACAATATCCTGAATCCACTGATTTTGAACAGAATCTGTCCAAATGTTTTGAAATAATTTCAATCTGCCCCCCACCAGTTGAACTGGTTTGAGGGCCGCACCTTCATGCAGTCTTAGGGGCAGGATTTGGTTTATTATAAGGCTTGGATTTATTCCAATTCAGAGATGGTCTCCAATTAGAGCCAGGGGCCTTAGGGGAAGGAGAGTTTTGATGTTCTCTATTCTGACGAAAGGAACGAAAATGATTGGGAGCTTTAAACTTACCCTTAGATTTCTTATCTTGGGGCAAAAAAACTCCCTTTCCCCCCAGTGATAGTGGAGATAATAGAATCCAATTGAGAACCAAATAAATTATTACACTGAAACGATAGAGATGGTAATCTAGATTTAGACATCATGTCAGCATTCCAAGATTTAAACCATAAAGCTTTTCTAGTAAAAATAGCTAAAGACATACATTTAATATCAATTTTAATTACATCAAATATAGCATCACAAATGAAATGATTAGCATGTTGAAGTAAAAGAACAATGCTAGACAGTTCAGGATCTGATAACTGCTGTGCTAAACTGTCCAACCAAAAAGTTGAAGCAGCAGCAACTGCAGCCATAGAAATAGCAGGTCTAAGAATATAGCCAGTATGTAAATATGCTCTTCTAAGATAAGATTCAATCTTCCTATCTAAAGGATCCTTAAAGGAAGTACTATCTTCCATAGGAATAGTAGTACGTTTGGCAAGAGTGGAAATAGCCCCATCAAACTTAGGGACTTTTCCCCAAAACAATAAATTGGCCACAGGTAAAGGATACAGCTTCTTAAACCTAGAAGAAGGGTTAAAAGAAGCACCAGGCTTAGACCATTCTTTAGTAATCATATTAGAGATAGCATCTGGAATAGAAAAAACTTCAGGAGTAACCGCAGAAGTTTTAAAAACAGAATTCAAACGATTACTAGTTTTGTTATCAAGAGGACTAGACTCCTCAATACCCAAAGTAAACAATACTTCCTTTAACAAAGAACGAATATATTCAATCTTAAAAAGAAAAGAAGATTTATCAATTTCAGTCTCTGATGCAGAATCCTCTGAGCCAGAGAGATCCTCATCAGCAGAGGATACTTCAGTATGCTGCCGGTCAATACAAATTTCATCAGATTTATGAGAGGTTTGAAAAGACCTTTTAAGTTTATTTGAAGGCGGAATAGCAGTCATTGGCCTCTAGTTATGAAGCCGTTTACTTTTCTGCATTTGCCGGCCCAATACGCTCGCCTAAGCTCGCCTACCATCACTGCCGCGGACCTGAATACGTTCGCCAAAGTTATCAAGAAAGCTGTCAAGAAGCCGCGCACCAAGTACGAAGCGATGAGCAGCGGACTGTTGTTAACTGACAGTCATCAATCTCGCTGCTCATCGGCTTCTTCGCAGCTTTCTCGCTAGCCTGTCACCAAGCACCCACACTATACTATACAGTTTTACCCCCAAAACCGCCGCTCCCGGAGCCTCCCGCAACTAAATAAAGTTATTACCCCCTAAACCGCCGCTCCTGGACCCCGCCGCAACTCTAATAAATGTATTAACCCCTAAACCGCCGCTCCCGGACCCCGTCGTCACCTACATTATACCTATTAACCCCTAATCTGCCACCCCCTATACCGCCACCACCTATATTAAACTTATTAATCCCTATCCTGCGGATCCCGGATCCCACCGCAACTAAATAAATTGTTTAACCCCTAAACCGCCACACCCGGAGCCCACCGCCACCTACATTACATTTATTAACCCCTATCCTGCCCCCCACTACACCGCCGCCACCTACATTAAACTCATTAACCCCTAAACCACCGCTCCCGGACCCCGCCGCAACTAAATTAAATGTTTAACCCCTAAACTGCCGCTCCCAGACCCAGTCGCCACCTATATTAAACTTATTAACCCCTATCCTGCCCCCTATACTGTCGCCACCTATATTAAACTTATTAACCCCTAAACCTAAGTCTAACACTAACACTAACACCCCCCTAACTTTAATATTATTTTAATAAATCTAAATAAAACTTACTATTATTAACTAAATTATTCCTATTTAAAAATACTTACCTGTAAAATAAACCCTAAGATAGCTACAATATAATTAATAATTATATTGTAGCTATTTTAGGATTTATTTTTATTTTACAGGCAAGTTTGTATTTATTTTAACCAGGTACAATAGTTATTAAATAGTTATTAACTATTTAATAACTACCTAGCTAAAATACTTACAAAATTACCTGTAAAATAAATCCTAACCTAAGTTACAATTAAACCTAACACTACACTATCATTAACCATATACCCCTACTCTAACCCACCCAAACCCCCCTTAAAAAAACCTAACACTAACCCCCTGAAGATCTCCCTACCTTGAGTCGTCTTCACTCAGCCGAGCCGAATTCTTCATCCAAGCGGGGCAAGAAGAGGTCCTCCATCCGGCCGAAGTCTTCATCCAAGCGGGGCAGAAGATGTCCTCCATCCGGTAGAAGTCTTCATCCAAGCGGTGTCTTCTATCTTCATCCAACCGCGGCTCCATCTTCCAAACCTCCGACGCGGAACATCCTGCTGGCCCGACGGACTAACAACGAACGAAGGTTCCTTTAAGGGACGTCATCCAAGATGGCGTCCCTCGAATTCCGATTGGCTGATAGGATTCTATCAGCCAATCGGAATTAAGGTAGGAAAAATCCGATTGGCTGATTCAATCAGCCAATCGGATTGAAGCTCAATCCGATTGGCTGATCAAATCAGCCAATCGGATTGACCTTGCATTCTATTGGCTGATCGGAACAGCCAATAGAATGCGAGGTCAATCGGATTGGCTGATTGGATCAGCCAATCAGATTGAGCTTTGATCCGATTGGCTGATTGAATCAGCCAATCGGATTTTTCCTACCTTAATTCCGATTGGCTGATAGAATCAGCCAATCGGAATTCGAGGGACGCCATCTTGGATGACGTCCCTTAAAGGAATTTTCATTCGTCGTTAGTCCGTCGGGCCAGCAGGATGTTCCGCGTCGGAGGTCTGGAAGATGGAGCCGTGGTTGGATGAAGATAGAAGACACCGCTTGGATGAAGACTTCTACCGGAAGGAGGACCTCTTCTGCCCCGCTTGGATGAAGACTTCGGCTGGATGGAGGACCTCTTCTTGCCCCGCTTGGATGAAGAATTCGGCTCGGCTGAGTGAAGACGACTCAAGGTAGGGAGATCTTCAGGGTTTACTGTTTTTTTTAAGGGGGGTTTGGGTGGGTTAGAGTAGGGGTATGTGGGTGGTGGGTTTTAATGTTGGGGGGGTTGTATTTTTTTTTACAGGTAAAAGAGCTGATTACTTTGGGGCAATGCCCCGCAAAAAGCCCTTTTAAGGGCTGGTAAAAGAGCTGATTACTTTGTAATTTAGAATAGGGTAGGGCATTTTTTTATTTTGGGGGGCTTTATTATTTTATTAGGGGGCTTAGATTAGGTGTAATTAGTTTAAACGTCTTGTATTTTTTTTCCTGTAATTTAGTGGGGGGGTTTTGTACTATAGTTTAGTTTATTTAATTGAATTTAATTTTAGGTAATTGTAGTTAATTTATTTAATTAATTTATTTAATTAATTTAATGATAGTGTAGTGTTAGGATTTATTTTACAGGTAATTTTGTAAGTATTTTAACTAGGTAGTTATTAAATAGTTAATAACTATTTAATAACTATTGTACCTGGTTAAAATAAATACAAAGTTGCCTGTAAAATAAATATAAACCCTAAAATAGCTACAATATAATTATTAGTTATATTGTAGCTATCTTAGGGTTTATTTTAGTTTTAAATAGGAATAATTTAGTTAATAATAGTAATTTTTATTTAGATTTATTTAAATAATATTTAAGTTAGGGGGGTGTTAGGGTTAGACTTAGGTTTAGGAGTTAATAAGTTTAATATAGTGGCGGCGGTATAGGGGGGCAGGATAGGGGTTAATAAATTTAATATAGGTGGCGGCAGATTATTGGTTAATATATTTATTATAGTTGCGGCGGGGTCCGGGAGCGGCGGTTTAGGGGTTAATAAGTATAATGTAGGCGGCGGCGGTGTAGGGGGTGCAGATTAGGGGTGTTTAGACTCGGGGTACATGTTAGGGTGTTAGGTGCAGACACTTCCCATAGGAATCAATGGGATATCGGGCAGCAGCGAACATGAGCTCTCGCTGCTGTCAGACTCCCATTGATTCCTATGGGATCCGCCACATCCGGAATAGTGGCGAGCATACCTGGTAGGTATTTGATAACTACCAAAAGTAGTCAGATTGTGCCGAACCTGCATTCGGAACATCTGTAGTGACGTAACCATCGATCTGTGTCGGACTGAGTCCGGCGGATCCTAGGTTACGTCACTAAATTCTACTTTTGCCAGGCTGTAGTGCTTGATAACTACAGTGTATCAGCCTCGCCACAAATACGCTGCGGAATTCCAGCATATTTGCGGTTGACGGCTTGATAACTAGAGGCCATAGCCTTCTCTATGGCTGCAGCAATATAATGTTTTATATCTGCAGGAAAACGATGTACATTAGACTGTGAAGGCATAACAGTAGATGTATTTGTACTTATAGAAACATTATCAGCATGTACTAATTTGTTATAACAAGTGCCACATATTTGAGCTGAAGAAGTAAGATCAGCTAATTTACAACAAACACACTTAGCTTTGGTAGAATTGTGTTTAGGCAGCTTAGTTCCTACAGTAACATCAGAGGCAGGATCAGTTTGAGACAGCTTGCAAAATGTAACAAAAAAGAAAAAATAACATTTAAATAAAATATCCAATTTCCTCAAAATAGCAGTTTCAGGAATGGGAAAAAATGCGTATGATAAAATTCTTATACAAAAGTAAAATCAAAAGCAAACATCATAGCCCTCTATAAACAAATGAGAGCAGCGCGCAAAAGAGGGAGAGACTTAATATAACAAATTTTGGCGCCAAGAATGATGCAAACAAAGATGACGCAAATGCAGAGAAGAAAAAAAAAAGTAGCATTTTGCGTCATCGCGAGCCTAGTTAGCCCATGAAAAATTTGAATAACAGACTCCAAGTTACAACTAACTGGAACCCCAGGTAAGAAAAAAAAAACTAAATTCTGCCATAAACATAATTTCCATGCTGAAACTGTTAGACTGCAAAGGGAAATATACACAGACCTGACTCATGGGAAATGTATGCAATATATATTAAAAACGTTATAATATAAAGTGCCAAACATAGCTGAGAGTGTCTTAAAAAAATATATATACTTACCAGAAGACCCCCATCCACATATAGCACACAGCCAAACCAGTACTGAAGCATATCAGCAGAGGTAATGGTAGAGTAGTATAATTTCGATCTGTAAAGGGAGGCAGCAGATGAATCCCTGTGACCGATTTACAGAGAGCCCTAGAATAGATTTCCCATAGGCGAAAACATGGTATCATCAGGCAATACTTTCTTCACATCCCTCAGACAAACACTATACTTTGAGAGGAATTGGGCTTCAAAATGCTTTGAAGCGCCTTTCACAGAAGAAATCAAGCACATCTTGCTTCACCACCTCCAAAGCAGGCAAAGGGGCCTATCTATCAAGCTTCGAATGGAGCTTGATGGCCCGTGTTTCTGGCGAGTCTGAAGACTCGCCAGAAACAGCAGTTATGAAGCAGCGGTCAAAAGATCGCTGCTCCATAACCCTGTCCGCCTGCACCGCAATTCAACCCGCTGGCGGCGGATTGGCCACGAGTCAGCAGGGGGCGGCGTTGCACCAGCAGCTCTTGTGAGCTGCTGGTGCAATGTTGAATACGGAGAGCGTATTGCTCTCCGCATTCAGCGAGGTCTTGCGCACTGTCCGCACTGTCAGATCAGGTCCGCAAGACCTTTCATAAATAGAGGCCAAAGTTTGTAAAACTGAGGTATGAGTGAGGTGGGAGGTGTATTTATAGGCATTTTGAGGTTTGGGAAACTTTGCCCCCTCCTGGTAGGAATGTATATCCCATACGTCACTAGCTCATGGACTCTTGCCACTTACATGAAAGAAAATGTGTTTTACTGTGTATTTACTGTAAATATTTAACATTCTTCACATACAGGAAAATGTTATTGTTATGTTAAATACATGTATATAACTATACCTACATATCTATTCCTATAGATATAAAGGTATAGATATATATTATCATATATATATATATATATATATATATATATATATATATATATATATATGTGTGTTTAACAATAAAAAAAATTCTATATGAAGAACATTGGAATGTAAAATATGTAACACATTTCAGGTTTTGCTTTGTAGGTCTATCGCAGTGTCGGCTTAGCGTACATGAAAAATTAGTTATCTTAAGGTGTGTTATTGAAATATTAAAACATAATTATTAATAATTATTATAGATGTACTTAAATATTCTAAATAATCCATACAATATGTGTGTGTGTATATATATATATATATATAGTGTAATAATTATTATTTTTTTGTAGTATTTTATAGTTAATATTTCAATAGCGCGCCTTAAGATAACTCATTTTTCATGTGCGCTAACCCGATACCATGTAAGACCTAATAATATGTAATTTTTACTATTAAATATATTATATATATACCGGTATATATATATATATATATATATATATATATATATATATATATATATATATGATAATGTTAATGTAAAACATATAGGAATAGATATATACATAGAAACATAGTAATTAACGGCAGATAAGAGCCATAGGCCCAGCAAGTCTGCCCGATATTACCTAAAAGTATTAACATATCTAGTTCGTAGGATAGCTTTATGCTTCTTCCAGGCATTTTTTAAGTCCCCCACAGTGTTTTTGGAATGTGGATTAGCGCATGGGCGATACGTGTTAGTTTTTTTCATATGTGCTTTTCATTAAAGTCTAGGGGGAGAAAACGTTAACGCGGTCATAATATCTGAGGTCCTGAAGTTAACGCATATTTGGTTTTACTTTCAACTTGTAATTTGCACGCTAACCCGCGTGTGCAAAAAAATGACTTATAGCAGTGTTTACGCTTGAGCTAAATAGTTCACCACTTGTAATCTAGCCCAGATTGTGATCAAGGCCTATATCTGAAATGTAAATCAAGTTTCTCATATGAATTTAGAAGGTACACTAAGTGCACCCCAAAGCAAAAAAGTTTGGGTACCACTGAATATATATTTGTCCAATATTGGTGTTGACAAATTCAGATTTATGTTCTTGATGCATAGTATAACATTTAAATGCATCTTTCTAGTGGTTAGAACATCTTAAAAAAAGCTGTAAAAAAGACCAAGAAAAAGATAACTCATTATGGGTCAACTTCCATAGCAAGTAGTAGATGAAATCTTCATAAAAATATTTTTTCAACTCCGTGATTCTTTAAATTGTTGCAATAAACAGTTATATTGTATCACCAGGTCACATTTCTCTGAGGACTGTATCACTTGAAATGAGATACAGTAAGAGTTTGATGTATTTGTGCTATTTAATATGATCCAGCCTCTCACTTTAATGACTATCCCAGGTGCCTGAGCAAATCAGCCTTGAAATTAATCTTCTTATGCAATTCATTTTAATTCTGTTCTATATTAATAAACTCATTGAGGAGCTCAATTTCTGACATACTGTGGAGTACATAGGCCACTTTTCCTACTGTTGCATTTTTGGAACCCTCTTTCATTATCCACTTATGCAGAGCTTGGTAAACTTTTTCTCTTAGTCCATCTCTTTCAAAGTCATGGTCAATTTCTTCAATCTCTGGATCTCGAAAGCCCAGTAAGCGAACAAATGTTTTCCACTTTATTGAGAGGTTGTCTCTTAGTAGTTGCAGATGTTTTTCATTAACTACAGCATTGCTTTCTGAAAAAAACAAAAAAAACAGTACTAATAAATGTGTGAATAAATAAATAATAACCATAGTAATAATTCAAACTGAAAGTTCAAAAGGGTAGCATTTAAAAAAAAAACTAAAAAAACTAAATAAAAACTCATAACAACATAATAATATGTCTAACAGAGCAGGGTCTGCTTCTTTGTATTGGCCGGCATTGGGACTGAAAAATGTGCATCTCAAGCCAAACGTGTCCTTTTGAATAAAAGTGACCTATTGCAGCAAAGTAGTTTGTCTTAACATACGTCCAACCCTGTAAGTAAACTTAAAGGACCATTAAACACTTTGGCCAGGTTACAAGTGGAGAGGTATTTAACTCTCCCACTCGAGCATTAATAGTAGTAAGTTTTTTTGTGCACGTCGGGTAGCGCTTGTATTACAAGTTGAAAGTGAACTGTTTTCACTTGCGCGCTTACCCGTCGCACGTAAAAAAACGAACTTAGAATATTGTGCACGATAAACATATTCCCCTATAGAAGTCAAAAGAGCATAAAAAGTGGAAAAACGTTAACCCAACATGAAAATATAAATATTTCACATTCCAATGTTCTTCACATAGCAGAATATGTTCTATTTATTCTTAAATGCATATTTCTATATGTATCTAATTGGTTGCACAAATATATATATATATATATATATATATATATATATATATATATAATCTGAATAAGAATAAGCACTCTCTGGATTTTAAACAGCAAATATTTATTCGGCAGTGACGTTTCGGGGCATTCACCCCTTCCTCAGACAACCCAAAATGTGAAACAAGCAGTGTTAAATAATGACTCACTCACCTCCCCCATCAAATTTCAGCCAATCAAAATACATCCAAAGCAACCAATAAGGGATGCATGTTAAACCAAAGAAAATTACATTTCTGTATAATGTCAACAAAAGTGTATAATGTTAAAAAACATTTGTGTAGTATATCGATATATCATATCATGTACTAGTGTATCAGTGACAATGTGGTAAATGGCTATGGAATATCATCAGAATATAGAACATAAAGTAAATCTGCCTGTTTATATTATACACTGTAATCGAAACATGAGGTATTCACTAGGCTTATTATTACAATGAGCACTGGCTCGATTATATCTCATATGTTGTACACGAAAAACTATTGATAACATAACTGCAACTCAACTTACTGTTCGTGAGAAGTATTTACTCTAGAAAATCACCAATGTGTATGGGCATTTCGCCATTAGCTAACACGCTAACCACCGCGTGTATTGAGGGGGCGTGTCATCATCCGGGTAAGCTACTTGGACCACCACAACGTCACGAGACATGCCAGAAAGAGGCCAAAATGCATGTGTCTGCTGTAGGTCACCATGGCAACCCACCAAACATATAAGCAGTAAGTTGAGTTGCAGTTATGTTATCAATAGTTTTTCGTGTACAACATATGAGATATAATCGAGCCAGTGCTCATTGTAATAATAAGCCTAGTGAATACCTCATGTTTCGATTACAGTGTATAATATAAACAGGCAGATTTACTTTATGTTCTATATTCTGATGATATTCCATAGCCATTTACCACATTGTCACTGATACACTAGTACATGATATGATATATCGATATACTACACAAATGTTTTTTAACATTATACACTTTTGTTGACATTATACAGAAATGTAATTTTCTTTGGTTTAACATGCATCCCTTATTGGTTGCTTTGGATGTATTTTGATTGGCTGAAATTTGATGGGGGAGGTGAGTGAGTCATTATTTAACACTGCTTGTTTCACATTTTGGGTTGTCTGAGGAAGGGGTGAATGCCCCGAAACGTCACTGCCGAATAAATATTTGCTGTTTAAAATCCAGAGAGTGCTTATTCTTATTCAGATTGTTTATTCCGTTAAGCACCCTGGTCTGTGTCTGGGTTGGCAAGTGAGAGTGCACTACTTTGAGGTCTATATATATATATATATATATATATATATATATATATATATATATATATATATATATATATATATATATATAACATACAGGTATAGATATATACTATATATTTCTATAAAGAAAAATTCAAGAAAAATGGGTCATGATCTTTAGCTGAAGGTAATAGAAATCACACGAGTAATTTTAAAAGTCTGCAACTGGAATACCACTCAAATGACAGTTCATAAAACCAGTACAGCTTTGTATATTCTCAAAGAAAACAGAATTTATGCTTACCTGATAAATTACTTTCTCCAACGGTGTGTCCGGTCCATGGCGTCATCAATTACTTGTGGGATATTCTCCTCCCCTACAGGGAAAGGCAAGGAGAGCACACAGCAAGAGCTGTCCATATAGCTCCCCCTCTGGCTCCGCCCCCCAGTCATTCGACCGACGGTTAGGAGAAAAAGGAGAAACTATAGGGTGCCGTGGTGACTGTAGTGTATAAAGAAAAAGAAAATTTTTTCAAACCTGATTAAAAAACCAGGGAGGGCCGTGGACCGGACACACCGTTGGAGAAAGTAATTTATCAGGTAAGCATAAATTCTGTTTTCTCCAACATTGGTGTGTCCGGTCCACGGCGTCATCCATTACTTGTGGGAACCAATACCAAAGCTTTAGGACACGGATGAAGGGAGGGAGCAAATCAGGTTACCTAAACAGAAGGCACCACGGCTTGCAAAACCTTTCTCCCAAAAACAGCCTCCGAAGAAGCAAAAATATAAAATTTGTAAAATTTGGCAAAAGTGTGCAGAGAAGACCAAGTTGCTGCCTTACATATCTGATTAACAGAAGCCTCGTTCTTGAAGGCCCATGTGGAAGCCACAGCCCTAGTGGAGTGAGCTGTGATTCGTTCAGGAGGCTGCCGTCCGGCAGTCTCATAAGCCAATCGGATAATGCTTTTCAGCCAGAAAGAAAGAGAGGTAGCAATAGCTTTTTGTCCTCTCCTCTTACCAGAGTAAACGACAAACAAGGATGAGGTTTGTCTAAAATTCTTTGTTGCTTCTAAATAGAACTTTAAAGCACGGACTACATCTAAATTGTGTAACAAACGTTCCTTCTTTGAAACTGGATTCGGGCACAGAGAAGGAACAACTATTTCCTGGTTAATATTCTTGTTGGAAACAACTTTTGGAAGAAAACCAGGCTTGGTACGCAAAATAACCTTATCTGAATGGAACACCAGATAGGGTGGATCACACTGCAAAGCAGATAATTCAGAAACTTTTCTAGCAGAAGAAATAGCAACCAAAAACAGAACTTTCCAAGATAGCAACTTGATATCTATGGAATGTAAGGGTTCAAACGGAACCCCCTGAAGAACTGAAAGAACTAAATTTAGACTCCAAGGAGGAGTCAAGAGTCTGTAAACAGGTTTGATTCTGACCAAAGCCTGTACAAAAGCTTGTACCTCTGGCACAGCTGCCAATCGTTTGTAAAACAAGACAGATAAAGCAGAAATCTGTCCTTTTAGAGAACTCGCTGACAATCCCTTATCCAAACCTTCTTGGAGAAAGGAGAGGATCTTAGGAATTTTAATCTTACTCCAGGAGAATCCCTTGGATTCACACCAACAGATATATCTTTTCCATATTTTATGGTAAATCTTTCTAGACACAGGTTTTCTGGCTTGGACCAGAGTATCTATCACTGAATCTGAAAACCCACGCTTGGATAAAATCAAACGTTCAATTTCCAAGCAGTCAGCTGCAGAGAAATTAGATTTGGATGTTCGAATGGACCTTGTACTAGAAGATCCTGTCTCAAAGGTAGCTTCCATGGTGGAGCCGATGACATATTCACCAGGTCTGCATACCAAGTCCTGCGCGGCCACGCAGGAGCTATCAGAATCACCGAGGCCTTCTCCTGTTTGATCCTGGCTACAAGCCTGGGAAGGAGAGGGAACGGTGGAAACGCATAAGCTAGGTTGAACGACCAAGGCGCCACTAATGCATCCACTAGAGTGGCCTTGGGATCCCTGGATCTGGACCCGTAGCAAGGAACCTTGAAGTTCTGACGAGACGTCATCAGATCCATGTCTGGAATGCCCCATAATTGAGTCAACTGGGCAAACACCTCCGGGTGGAGTTCCCACTCCCCCGGATAGAAAATCTGACGACTCAGATAATCCACCTCCCAGTTGTCTACTCCTGGGATGTGGATTGCAGATAGGTGGCAGGAGTGATCCTCCGCCCATTTGATGATCTTGGATACCTCTCTCATCGCCAAGGAACTCCTTGTTCCTCCCTGATGGTTGATGTAAGCTACAGTCGTCATGTTATCTGACTGGAATCTTATGTATCCGGCCTTCGCTAGATGAGGCCAAGCCCGGAGAGCATTGAATATCGCTCTCAGTTCCAGGATGTTGATCGGGAGAAGAGACTCTTCCCGAGACCATAAACCCTGAGTTTTCAGGGAATCCCAGACCGCGCCCCAGCCTGATAGACTGGCGTCGGTCGTGACAATGACCCACTTTGGTCTGCAGAAACTCATTCCCTGAGACAGGTGATCCTGTCTACTGGAGCATGCACAGTTCTAATGGTCTTAGATGAATTTGAGCAAAAGGAACTATGTCCATTGCTGCAACCATCAACCCTACTACTTCCATGCACTGAGCTATGGAAGGCTGCAGAATAGAGAGAAGAACTTGACAAGCATTTAGAAGCTTTGACTTTCTGACTTCTGTCAGGAAGATCTTTATTTCAAAAGAATCTATTATTGTTCCCAAAAAGGGAACTCTTGTCGACGGAGACAGGGAACTCTTTTCTACGTTCACCTTCCACCCGTGAGATCTGAGAAAGGCTAGAACAATGTCTGTATGAGCCTTTGCCTTGGAAAGAGACAACGTTTGAATTAGAATGTCGTCCAGATAAGGTGCCACTGCAATGCCCCTTGGTCTTAGAACCGCTAGAAGGGACCCGAGCACCTTTGTGAAAATTCTGGGAACAGTGGCTAGTCCGAATGGGAGAGCCACGAACTGATAATGTTTGTCGAGAAAGGCGAACCTTAGGAACTGATGATGATCTTTGTGGATAGGAATATGTAGATACGCATCCTTTAAATCCACGGTAGTCATATATTGACCCTCCTGGATTGTAGGTAAAATTGTTCGAATGGTTTCCATTTTGAACGATGGAACTCTGAGAAATTTGTTTAGAATTTTTAAATCCAGAATTGGTATGAAAGTTCCCTCTTCTTTGGGAACTACAAACAGATTTGAGTAAAAACCCCTGACCTTGTTCCACAGTTGGAACTGGGTGTATCACTCCCATCTTTAACAGGTCTTCTACACACTGTAAGAATGCCTGTCTACTTATTTGGTTTGAAGATAAGTGAGAAATGTGGAACCTTCCCCTTGGGGGTAGTTCCTTGAATTCTAGAAGATAACCCTGAGAGACTATTTCTAGTGTCCAGGGATCCTGAACATCTCTTGCCCAAGCCTGAGCAAAGAGAGAGAGTCTGTCCCCTACTAGATACGGTCCCGGATCGGGGGCTACCCCTTCATGCTGTCTTGGTAGCAGCAGCAGGCTTCTTGGCCTGTTTACCCTTATTCCCGCCTTGCATTGGTTTCCAAGCTGGTTTAGTCTGGGAAGCGTTACCCTCTTGTCTAGAGGCTGCCGAGTTAGAAGCCGGTCCGTTACTGAAATTGCGAAAGGAACGAAAATTGGACTTATTCTTAGCCTTGAAAGGCCTATCCTGTGGGAGGGCATGGCCCTTTCCCCCAGTGATGTCTGAAATAATTTCTTTCAATTCTGGCCCAAAAAGGGTCTTACCTTTGAAAGGGATATTAAGCAATTTTGTCTTGGAAGATACATCCGCCGACCAAGACTTTAGCCAGAGCGCTCTGCGCGCCACAATTGCAAACCCTGAATTTTTCGCCGCTAATCTCACCAACTGCAAAGCGGCGTCTAAAATAAAGGAATTAGCTAACTTAAGTGCGTGAATTCTGTCCATGACTTCCTCATACGGAGTCTCCCTACTGAGCGACTTTTCCAGTTCCTCGAACCAGAACCACGCCGCTGTAGTGACAGGAATAATGCACGAAATAGGTTGAAGGAGGTAACCTTGCTGTACAAAAATCTTTTTAAGCAAACCCTCCAATTTTTTATCCATAGGATCTTTGAAAGCACAATTGTCCTCAATGGGAATGGTCGTGCGCTTGGCTAGTGTAGAAACCGCCCCCTTGACCTTAGGGACTGTTTGCCATATGTCCTTCCTGGGGTCGACCATAGGGAACAATTTCTTAAATATAGGAGGAGGGACAAAAGGTATGCCTGGCTTCTCCCACTCCTTATTCACTATGTCCGCCACCCGTTTAGGTATCGGAAAGGCATCAGGGTGCACCGGGACCTCTAGGAACTTGTCCATCTTGCACAAGTTTTCTGGGATGACCAGATTGTCACAATCATCCAGAGTACATAGCACCTCCTTAAGTAATGCGCGGAGATGCTCTGATGTAAATTTAAATGTCACAACATCAGGTTCTGCCTGCTGAGAAATTCTTCCTGTATCAGAAATTTCTCCATCTGAGAAACCCTCCCTCACTGCCACTTCAGACTGGTGTGAGGGTATGACAGAAAAATGATCATCTGCGCCCTCCTGCTCTACAGTGTTTAAAACAGAGCAATCGCGCTTTCTCTGAAATGCTGGCATTTTGGATAAAATATTAGCTATGGAGTTATCCATTATATCAATTGTTGCATAGTAACAAGCATTGGCGCGCTAGAAGTACTAGGGGTCGCCTGCGCGGGCATAACTGGTATAGACACAGAAGGAGAAGATGTAGAATTATGTCTACTTCCTTCATCTGAGGAATCATCCTGGGCAACCTTACTATTTGTGACAATACTGTCCTTACTGTGTTTGGACGCTATGGCACAATTATCACATATATTTGAAGGGGGAACCACATTGGCTTCCATACATACAGAACATGATCTATCAGAAGGTACAGACATGTTAAACAGGCTTAAACTGGTTAATAAAGTACAAAAACCGTTTTAAAACAAAACCGTTACTGTCTCTTTAAATGTTAAACAGGGCACACTTTATTACTGAATATGTGAAAAACTATGAAGGAATTATCCAATCTTTACCAAATTTTCACCACAGTGTCTTAATGCATTCAAAGTATTGCACCCCAATTTTCTGTTAACCCTTAAAATGTGGAAACCGGAGCCGTTTGCAATTTTAACCCCACTACAGTCCCAGCCACAGCCTTTGTTGTGACTTCAACTATCCCAGGGGGGTATTTCAAGCCTTCTAGGAACTTTTTCAGTGGACACCAGACCCTCTCACATGCATCTGCATGCACTGTACTTAAAAGAAACTGTGCAAAAATGGCGCGAAAATGAGGCTGTGCCTAATACAGTGAAAGGCCCTTCCTGACTGCGAAGGTGTCTAAACTAGTGCCTGGCAATAAAAACGTTCCCCAAACAATAAAAGTGTGAAAATTAATTCAAACTTTCCAAATATAACTTAAATAAACAATCGATTTAGCCCTTAAGAGTGTCCACCAGTTAATAGCCCATAATAAGCCCTTTATTCTTTCTAAGTCTAAGAAAATGGCTTACCGATCCCCATGAGGGAAAAATGACAGCCTTCCAGCATTACACAGTCTTGTTAGAAAATGGCTAGTCATACCTTGAGCAGAAAAGTCTGCAAACTGTTCCCCCCAACTGAAGTTCTCTCATCTCAACAGTCCTGTGTGGGAACAGCAATCGATTTTAGTTACTGCTGCTAAAATCATACTCCTCTTTTAAACAGAACTCTTCATCTCTTTCTGTTTCAGAGTAAATAGTACATACCAGCACTATTTTAAAATAACAAACTCTTGATAGAAGAAATAAAAAACTACAACTAACACCACAAACTCCTCACCATCCCCGTGGAGATGCTACTTGTTCAGAGGGGCAAGGAGAATGACTGGGGGGTGGAGCCAGAGGGGGAGCTATATGGACAGCTCTTGCTGTGTGCTCTCCTTGCCTTTCCCTGTAGGGGAGGAGAATATCCCACAAGTAATGGATGACGCCGTGGACCGGACACACCAATGTTGGAGAAATGTCCCTGTTGTACTGGTTTTATGAACTGTCATTTGAGTAATATTCCAGTTGCAGACTTTTAAAATTACTCGTGTGATTTCTATCACCAACCTGTGTTTTGGAGGAACGGTTCTCTTTGGACTGGTACTTAGTTTTCATAGGAGTACTTACAGATTTCCATTGACAGATCGTGGTGTACAGATAATTTCTGAGTGTTTTATGCATGCCTCATATGTTTGAGGATTTTTAATGTGAGTGGCCATTTGTTTGTTTTTATACTTTTAATACTATAAATAAACTGTATTACACTATGTGCTCTTTCTTTGTCTCTCACTCTGCATAATCCACTGGATACCCGGAGAGAACTCTAATAAGCCTCCGCCTGGTTCTACACGCCATACTCCAAGGGGAGAAGAATACACACATCTTGGCTCCAGTCATTTCCACCTGACATCTCCGGACGTTTCCCACTTGTAGATGCGGCAACTTACCTCATATGATTGAGGTTTGTTCTAGTAAGTGCTATACCTACCGGATATCCATGGTGTGATTACATATATATATATATATATATATATATATATATACTGGACTAATAAGCATTTTTTTAATTCATTTTAAGCCACATATCGCAATTGTATGTGTATCTATTTTGTTTATTAGTGAGACATTATTTAACACATATACTTCTACATATACTCTAGGGGCACATACATACATTTGCTCCTTGTTTTAAACTGCCATACACCAAGGCAGGAGTTTTTTGTCTTATCATTATTATTTTATATATATATATATATACATTGCTTCCCTGGGATCCCCTTTGAACAGCGCTTTCTCTTCCCCCTTTTCTTGCCACATATATTTATATATATATATATATATATATATATATATCTATATCAAAGACAATGTGCACTCCCGGATCCTCACTCAACAGCCTTGGGTGCAGCAAAAAGCAATCACAACTCCAGTAGAAAGCGCACTCCAAAGGTCTTGGCAAAATATCACTTTAATGTGAACGTTTTCGAGTCGAAATGACTCGTCCTCAGACAAGCAAACAGTGTACAGTTGTACTTACCACCACCCAAGCTTTAAACATTTAAAAACATGACGTCACGCTCTACACAGTAGACACGTCCCAAAGTGGGCGTCATAATCCGTGTCAACGTAGGTCTAAACAAAACACTCATAATGTTAACTTAATGATCCTAAGGAAAATACTAAAAACAACAATGCAGTAAGTAACGACATAGGAGGAACCTAATGAAATGTCAAATAACAGATGATAAATGGGAAAGTCTGCGTCGACCTGTGTAATCAATCCATGTAAACCCGGTAACAACACGGTTGCCTAGGAAACTGTCAACAGCATAAGCCGCCAAGAGCAGATGATATTGTAAACACAGGCGAACATTGGGCGCTCTCAATATCAAGAACACAGACGAACAGGAAGAGTTAGTGAAACAAAAGTAATAATAGATGGAAATGGAAGATAAACACAGAACAGAGACCAAAAAAGGAGATTATGGACCAAAGGAAATCCGTAGATGTAAAGAGTGCCAAATTAATGGGACATATAAGCATAACACCACGGCTCACATGCCTGGGTAATATATCTAGCTCATGTGAAACATCAGGTAGAAGAGGTAAATACCAATCACATAATATTGATACGTGTTTAAACCAATCTCACTTTACAAACACACTATTGAGCCATAGTCACAATGAGGATACCATAAATAATACAGGGTTACCAATGGGGAACCAACAAATAGGCCCTCACAATGGGTAAAAGAATTTATATAATATGTTCAGTGTGCACAAACATAACCAAAATAAAGAGACATTAAGAAAGGTAAAGCTAAGGGACAGCACATGGAATATAGAGATATAAATCTCTCAAAAAGCAATAGACAAATAGATAATGGCTCTCAATTAATTTTTGAGACAAAGAGTTTTTAATCCTTTAAAGAAAGGCTTGCCAATCCAGGTGAACATTTAGGCCCTTTGGCATGATGGTTTCAAGTTGAAAAGTCCACCTGGCCTCTCTCTGGAGCAAAAGTCTATTACGATCACCTCCCCTGGTCAGAGGGGGTTGTGATCGATGATAGTGTACTTCAAATCCGTAACTTTATGTTGGCATTCCAGGAAGTGCCTGGTCACCAGTTGTTCCGAGCAACCCTTCTTCAGGGCTGTACGGAAGGCCGAGCGATGATTCGCCATTCTAATCCGGAGATCATCTGAGGTCTTGCCCACATATTATAGACCGCAAATGCAGTGTAATAAATACACAATGTAGGTCATAGTACATGTGAGGTGGTACCTATGTTTATAGACTTTACGTCTATGAGGGTGGGTAAAAGATGGTCCAGTAATGAGCCCCCCACAGGTAACACAACCCAGGCATCGAAAGACACCCAGTTTCTTAGTGTCCAGCCAAGTAGACTGTTTGTAACATTGAATAGGATCAGTTTTGATCAAGAAATCTCTCAAAGATCTAGCTCAATGATAACCGATCCATGGGGATGTCATCCGAGTGAGTGGAAGGGACTTGTCCGTTGTAATAATTTTCCAATGCTTATTGATTACATCCGGGAGGGCTTTCTTGTCACCAGTGTAGGTAGTAACGAATGTCATACGTTTCTCTTCAGCATTTACTCTTTCTCCTAGCCCCTCAAGTAGTTTAGAGCTCTAGGTTTCCAATAATTTATTAGGGTAGTCCTGCATCCAAAATCTTTGGATCATCTCACGCAGTTGTGTTTCTCTATTACTATCCTCAGTGTTATTCCTCACTACCCTTAATAATTGCGATTTCAACAATGCTTTTTTCAGCGCCGGAGGGTGACAGCTGGTAAAGTGTAGTAGTGAATTCCTGTCTGTATTTTTGCGGAACAAAGTAGAATGTAGTTTACCCTGATGCTTGTAAAGACGAACATCTAGGAAGTCTATTTGTCTCATATCATATTGCATCATGAATTTTTAATGTATGATTCACAAGGTTGAGATTCATAAACCATCTTTCCAATTCTTCTGAGGAACCTGTCCATAGCAGAAACAGATTGTCTATATACCTTTTGAAGAAGGTAATTTCCTCCACTTGCAGTAATCCAGTTTCAAACTCTTCAAACCAGGACATGTATAAATTGGCGTACGATGGGGCAACATTTGACCCCATCGCCGTCCCTGTGAGTTGGAGGTAAAATAGCTATTCAAAAAGTAGTTAGTGGTGAGACAGATCTCTAGGAAATAGAGGAGAACATCTGGAGGTGGACCTATATATGGAAATCTGGAAAGGTGAAAAGCAATCGCCCATAGGCCCTTGGCATGGGGAATCACCATATATAAGCTCGTTACGTCCAAGGTGACAAGGAGCACATCCTCACCTATTGGTCCCATATCTGTCAGTTGATCTAACAGGGTAGCTGATTCCCTTAGATAGGACGGCATCTGTCGTTACTTACCGCATTGTTGTTTTTAGTATTTTCCTTAGGATCATTAAGTTCACATTATGGGTGTTTTGTTTAGACCTACGTTGACACGGATGATGACGCCCACTTTGGGGCGTGTCTACTGTGTAGAGTGTGACGTCATGTTATGAAATGTTTAAAGCTTGGGTGATGGTAAGTGCAACTGTACACTGTTTGCTTGTCTGAGGACGAGTTATTTCGAATTAGAATGTGAAATATTTACAGTAAATACACAGTATAACACTTTATTAAATATGAATATTGCTATAATATGCTTTTACATGTTTTCAACTACTTAAAGGGACAGAAATCCCCAACATTTTCTTTCATGATTTGAATTGAACATACAATTTGAAACAACTTTCCGATTTACTTCTATTATCAAATCTGCTTCATTCTCTTGTTATCCTTTGCTGAGGAACAGCTTTGCACTACTGACAGCTAGGTAAACACATCTAGTTAGCCAATCACAAATTACTAGTGTAGGATATGTGCGTATTCTTATCCTACAAGGAATACCAAGAGAACGAAGTACATTTGAAAACAGAAGTGAAGTTAAAAAAAGTGTCTTAAAATGACATGCTCTATTTGAATCATGCAAGTTTAATTTTGAGTTTCCTATCCCTCTAACTGCAAAGGGTTCAAATGCACACACACACACACATATATATATATATATATATATATATATATATATATATATATATATATATATATGTGTGTGTATATAGGTCTGTAAATACATATAAACACATATAAATACATGAATATATACGTATACACATATAACCATATCTATACATACATATACATATTTAGACATGTATATGTATATATCTCAATGGTAAAGCACTTTGTCTGCCTTATTTTCTAACACCTGAGACTTTGTATCTTTGAGCCCTTATAACTTTTTTGTGCAATATTTTTTGTGTGTACTTTGTAATGTATTTTTTATGTGTTACTTACGGTGTCCATTTTAGGACATCCTTGCTCCCTCCTACATCCTTTAAAAATGTATTCTCCCTCCTGCAAAACTCCCTCCTTTCTCCCCCCTCCTGTAAAACTCCCTCCTCCGTCCTCCAACTCCATTGTACCTCAGTTATCAGACATAAGGTGTCAGGTATCAGGAATCGGGTATTAGTAGTCAGGTATCAGGAGTCAGGACTTAGACACCAGTTATCAGACATCAGGTGCCAGACATCAGGAGTCAGACATCGGGAGTCAGACATCAGGGTGAAAAAATATCTGATCATAATGTATTTGCATTGTTTTCATCAGGCAATCACATAATCCATCAACTATCAATGCCATCCTATTATATTTTTTCCAAAATATTAGCTATCCACAGTCAGATGCTTATATAGCACAATCATAACTTTTTTTTATATGTTATATTTGTTACTGTAAAGATGTACAGGGAATATATATATATATATATATATATATATATTAGATTTAAAAAATATACATTTTAGCTTGCAGTATATAAACTCCTGAACAGATATATATTGCAAAATTTAAAAAATATACAAGGATGGCTTTGATATGTCATGGATTGTGTTGTGATATTGTGCGATGCCTGAGCTATGATGTCTGATGCATGTGAACGGATGGAGTTTTTTAGGAGGGAGTGTGGGTTGTTAATTGACAGAATATCACTCCTCCCTACCTCCGTTATCACACATCAGAAGATATTTCTGTTTTGTGCCGTTTCCACACCTTTAGGGGTGGGGTTATGTTTTAGTGTAACACCCCTTTCTTTCTCAGAGACTTTAATCTTTTGTTTGATAGCAGATTAAGATTAATTTCAGATCATACATTTTAAATTTTTCTGGAGAAGAAAAATAAAATTACAGCAATTGCAGGTATGAAATGTGATTATAATTTTATTAGCATTTTTTTGGTAAAGTGTAAAGGAAAAAAACGTTAAAGGCTTCGCGTTGCATCGCTTCTGAAGTTCAGATATTTCATCTCTGAGCGCTCAGCTACACGACCTGATGAAGCAGAGTGCTCAGAGACGAAAAGACAGGACACACTGAGCGCACACATCCGCATCTACACGCTGTGCGCCGCTCCGCTTGCAGTGTGTCACAGCCTTTAGTCTATACCCTGAGCAAATCAGATTTATATATATTTATTTTGTTAAACAAACAGTGTTGATAAATTTGCACATTTCAGTGCCTTTATTTTATCAAGCCTTTTAGTGGTGCAATATATTATGTGGTTTTACAGTAATTTGCCTTACACAAGCAAAACGAAAAAAAAAAACGTTTAGTCTGTACCATACAGCAAATCAGATTATATATTTATTTTTTTAAACATACAGTGTTGTTAAATTTGCACATCTCAGTACCTTTATTTTATCAAGCCTTTTAGTGGTGCTATATTATGTCGTTTTACAGTTATTTGCTTTACACAAGCAATGTATTACAATCCATGCTATTTAAATAGGTAAAACAAAGCAAAATTGGAGGGGAGGAGATTTTGAGAGGAAGTTTTTAACATCTGAGTCAAGGTGGATTTTCCAATTAGATTGTCTCTTCTCTAAAGGTCTGAATAATAAAGAAGACCTTACACATCTATTAAATTTTCGATAACATCACCCGCTCCAAAAACCCTTCCAATAACAGAAGGCTGACCCACCTCTACAAAATTTAAAGTAAAAGACAACAAGAAAAAGACCTTAAATATGGACTATCTACATGTTTTACCCTACTAGTAACTAGCCATACATAAAAAGGGCATACTATCAATAAGAAAAAACTCTGAAATAAAATCCCCCTTTCTCTAATGACGAAACCACAAAAGAAGAAGACAGGGACCTAACAGAACCTTGGAGAATCTCGAAGTACCCCTGGACAGGACACCGTATATAACATATAATGCTAGGACAATGTTCTTCCAGCTAAGTTTAAATCAATGTAATCATAAATAAATTATGATGATTCTACAATCCTAATCTCCTATCTGGACAAATTAATACACAATTTTTATAACTCAGATTCCACTAATAAGCTAGGTCTAATTATATATTCTGTTCACCCTAATCCAATCTACTCACTTCAACTGTATATAATAAGTTAAGTCATCTTCTAGAGTATATAATACTTTAATAGCAATGATTGTGCCGAATTAAACCGTTACCTCCTTTGTCATAACGTTTTGTATAATACCAACTTATCATGACAGAACCATAACGTATGTAACGATTCCAATATAATGAAATTCGTTAACAGAACTAAACCACCCATTAGTATGGAATATTTCAATAATAATATCTGTACTCAATTGACCTACATAACAACTCATTGTGACAGTGCCACAATATACACATTGATCTCAATAAGTATATATAGTAATCTCACGCTATTTGCCACCCGCCACCTTTTACCGATTACAATATCAGGTTTTTGCATCAATACATTCAATATACAACTATGGATACGAATATGGTGAGTGCTCCTTAAAATACCGTTATGAATTGATAATGATTCATGCTTTTCTTATATAAGAAATTAAATTGGGATATATCGCAAAAGCCAAAATAACTTATCTAAGTATCTTTGTTTTTAAAAAAACATTTTCTCAAATATTCTAGATCAACCAGCAATAGACTAATGATAAGGTACATTATGCTATCAGTCAGAAAAACTTGCACCTGATAAACTTCAAAATCTAGCGAACACAGCACTAGAGGAGAATATTCCCCAGTTTGCATGATAAACTCGTGACAAGTTGTTTGATTTCATTACCATCCAACATTATATATACAAACATTATGTTAGGTTCAATAAATTGTCTGTAGTTAGTAGACAAGCCACCGTAGTTTATTAATGTCGATTTAAACACTTCTAGACCTATCAGCAAAGGAATCCTGATAAGGTATACTACATCACAGTTTGAAAATACTTTACCCCAAATTTTTTTTTTACATCTGATAAATGTCATATTATAGTGAACATAAAAGAATAACATATGTTTTTTCCAGCTTGCGCAAAAAACATTTGAAAGGTCACTCAATCTCACTATCATTTAAATATTATATGCTCAATTTACACATGATGAAAAACCTACATTAACGTGACAAGCTATTCAGTATAAAAAAAAAAAACAACAACTCTATTACATACCCTACATCACTTCCGTTTTTTAGCCACGCCCCCAAACACACTTTTTGGCGCAAAACTTTTCACTACAAAAGGGACACTTTTGACAACCAGCTGGCAGTCTTAAGAAAGGCCTAGAGGAGGCCGAAACACATTGACCACAGCTGGTAAGCACTATTCTGATTTTATATAAGTTTTTAGTACCATCTACACTATTGTTGTTTTTATTTGCCTTTAGGTTTAATTTATGATTTAAAATTATTTTTTTTTGGATTGGAGTTTCTCCCAACCACCAAAGGTTCTCACCATCAGGAACAGGAACACTAGCCCACTAATTGGGTTTGACTTAAAAGACCGTTGACTTTATTCTCACCATCAGGAACCTCAGACGGACTCTCACCACTAGGAAAATAAGGTTTCCTTTTCCACACATTATTAACTTTTGACTTTTATTTGGATCTTCACATTTAGCCTTTTTTAGGGTTCTTGTTTGTTGGATTACAATCACTGACTTTGTTCTCTTTTTTCCTTTTTTTTGGATCACTGACTTTGTACTCTTTTTTCATTTTTTTGAGCAGCATTTTTTTCATTTTTTCCTTTGTAATTTTTTCAATTTTTCACATAATTTTTTTCACTTTTGAATAAGCAAGTTGACACTGTCTGTTTTCTTTATATTTGCAATCACTAAGGATAATTTTCACTCTCTTTTTTATACACATTATCACCACCAACACTGGTACACAATATCTCTTACGGTATCCTCCTCCTAGTCGATATCAGTAATCCATACATTTGATTTACTGTATTTTTTAATCCACACATTGGATTGATTTCTTTCAGACCTTGTTCGGAATTTTTACTTTCTCATATTTTTATTGGGGCTACTATTATTATTGCCTCTGCATCATTTTATTATTCAGTGTTTTTATATAGATATATTCAATATTCAATTTGTACAAGAGTGGATCCACATCTTATTGTTTTTATTGTCATTTATTACCACTGTACCCACCGTGGCATGTTATATTCTTGTGTAAAGTACTAGATTTACAATTAAAATATTTCTAAATACACACTCTGCACATTGTACAACACCTAGCCCATTTGAGGCGCTCTGAACACATTTATTTTCTTAGTACATTTTCCAAGCTAGCTAGTTAGCCCACTGTTCAGAGCTATAGGTGCTCGTACTTGGCGCTATACCCCATCGAAATCCATAGTTGTGTGGTGGGGCCAGGGGTCCATAAAAACACTTTTTTTTTTTTAGCAATACGCAGCAGTGTATTTATGATTATTTGACAATGCTGTAGAAATTCTATATTTAAAACCATGCAGAAATGTTTCCTCCTCAATACACAAATGGTAGGTGCCCTTGTGGCAGATATGATTTTTTATTATTTATATATATATATATATATATGTATATATATATATATATATATATATATATACAGGTGGCCCTCGGTTTACAACGGTTCAATTTGCACCGTTTCAGAATAACAACCTTTTTTTCCAGTCATGTGACTGCTATTGAAAAGCATTGAGAAGCAGTGCATTGATTAAAATAGCCAGTAGGTGGAGCTGTCCGCTTGTGTTGCAGCAAAGATATGCAAGCCAAGTAAGTTGAAATTAATTTGTGTAACTAGACCTGATCTATCGAGCAGTTTTCAAAGGAACAAGATCTTCCTGTCTATAAATCAGTCCAGATTGAAATGCATAGAAAGAACTGTTTGCATAAAAATGCAAGTAAAGTCTGTGTTGTGTGATTATTTTATTAGGTTTATAATGCTGTTTAGCAAATGTTTTTGTTCATTTAAATTAGTTTAATTGTATATTCTGTGTTGTGTGATTATCTTATTAGGTTTATAATGCTGTTTAGCATTTAAAGTCTTCATTTCAAAGCTTTAAAAATAATGTATTAGGTGTTACTTATGACAATTTTGAGAGGGGCCTGGAACCTAACTACCTCACTTCCCATTGACTTACATTATAAACTGGGTTTCAATTTACAACGGTTTCGATTTACAACCATTCCTTCTGGAACCTAAACCCGGCGTAAACTGAGGGCTACCTGTGTATATATATATATATATATATATATATATATATATATATATATATAGTCTTTTATCGTATTGTTTCTCCATTGTACTGTTATCCTTGTACCCAAGGGCAGCGCTGTGGAATCTATATATATATATATATATATATTACATTCCAGTTTACTGCCCCTTTATACAAGGACATTCCAGATGCCAGGAGGCATTTTATCTAAGATTTTTACATCTACATAAAATGTTATACTCTCAGGCTATGATTGCTCAGTGTTTGAAATGAGACAGGTTAACTTGACACTGTTCAGTTTACACCACAGCTGACTTAATTTTGAAATACATACAAACAAGCCTAAATCCTGCATTTAACCAAATTTAATGGTATGAGACCTAGTGCCACAGCTTATGGTTCCACCAAGACCATATAGAGTACAGCATTTTCAAAATCCATAAGTACAACTGACAGATGGGAACATTTGTACACCAGATATGAAGTGGTGCTCTTGGTTGGGGAAACTGGGGGGCAAAAAACAAAAAACATATGTCAACATTTCAAAAGTACTTTTCTTCATCTACCCATTCTGACAGATCAATAATGTACAATTTTGAATTCACAAAAGTATTTTTGTTTGCACATTTACAAATATGATTCTTTAAAAAGTGATCTCTTAATTTCTGCTATTTTTTTTATTATGCATGTCACACACTGTTGATTTAGGGGATGGCAATGTGCAGAAAATGTACCTCCTGTGAGTGTTTCTGTCGGGGTCTGTGTTTATGTCTTTGTGCTTTTGTTGGTGTCTCTATGAGTGTGTATGTATTTGTTTCTGTGGATCTCTCTGTGAGGGTTTGTGTGTCTGTCTTTGTGCATTTTCTGTTGATGTCTCTGTGAGGGTATGTGGGTATGTATGTCTTTGTGTGTTTTCTGTGGGCGTTTCTGTGTGTATGTCTTTGTTCATTTTCTGTGGGTGTCTGTGTGTTTTCTGAGGCTGTCTCTGTGGGTGTTTCCTTGGGTGTATGTGCAAGTTTGTGTTTGAGTTTGTGTGTGTGTGTGTCTATTGTCTGTTCCATGTTGACCTTACTACTGATTATTCACATCTTTCTACAGACTTTGAGACTAATGAGTCCTTTCTGGAAGTCACCTAATCCACCACTTAACCTTTAAATTCCTTTAAGTTCAGGGCCCTTCCTTTCAGCCACTGCATGCTGTTGTCATCTTCATTGACAAAAAGATAATCAGAATTCCATATTTTGTCTTGTAAATCTCCTTTTTTGACAAAACTGTAGTCTACCTCATTACTTGTCAGGTCAATGTAAACATGTGCTGAGTGTCTGTGTGGGTGTGATTGTTTGTGTATTTCTTTGCATGTCTGCTAGAGTGTCTATATGTGAATCCTTATGTGTGTCTGTGTGTTTGTGTGTTACTACCTTTACAACATTACAAAGTTTGGCTACACTTAAGAATAAAGTGCATATAAGTTTTAGTCACTTGGTCAAAAATTGCACATATCAAAGGGGGGGGGGTCCTGATCAATGGTTAAGTAAGGGGCCCCAAAATTTCTAGTGGCGGTCCAGGGTGTAATACGTTGCTTGTGTAAAGCAAATAACTGTAAAACCACATAATATTGCACCACTAAAAGGCTTGATAAAATAAAGGTACTGACGTGCAAATTTATCAAAACTGTTTAACAAAATAAATATATAATCTGATTTGCTGTATGGTATAGACTAAGAGGCCCATTTATCAAGCTCCGTGTTTCTGGCGAGTCTTCAGACTCACCAGCCTGCTCTGAGCAGGCGGACAGACATCGCCACAATTCAACCTGATCATGTACGATCGGGTTGATTGACACCCCCCTGCTGGCGATTGGCCGCGAATTTGCAGGGGGCGGCGTTGCACCAGCAGCTCACAAGAGCTGTTGGTGCAATGCTGAATACAGAGAGCGTATTGCTCTCCGCATTCAGCGATGTCTGTCGGACCTGATCCGCACTGTCGGATCAGGTCTGACAGACATTTGATAAATAGGCCTCTCTACGTTTTTTTCTCTTTCCTTGTGTAAAGAAAATTACTGTAAAACCACATAATATTGCACCACTAAAAGGCTTGATAAAATAAAGGCACTGGAATGTACAAATTTATCAACACTGTATGTTTAAAGTGAAAGTAAATTTTTATGCTAAAGTGCCCGGTTTTTAAAAATTTGATTAAAAACAGGGGCACTTTAATTCATCAAAATTTACATTTCACTTGTTGTGAAAAAATACTTACCTTTTAAACTTGACAGCCGCTCCAGCTTCCCCCGGTCGTCGCAAAGCCATTTATGACGTCAGAAATGATGGATCGGTCATCCTCCAATCACGGCTCCCCCCAGGGGAGTCAGTGTCTGTTTCAAAGCCGTGATCGGAGGAAGCCGGATTCCTCATTTTAGACCTAGGTAGAGGCTTTGCGACGGGCGGATGAAGCTGGAGCGACTGTCAAGTTTAAAAGGTAAGTATTTTGTACACAACACAAGTGAAATGTAAAACAGAATTTATGTTTACCTGATAAATTACTTTCTCCAACGGTGTGTCCGGTCCACGGCGTCATCCTTACTTGTGGGATATTCTCTTCCCCAACAGGAAATGGCAAAGAGCCCAGCAAAGCTGGTCACATGATCCCTCCTAGGCTCCGCCTACCCCAGTCATTCGACCGACGTTAAGGAGGAATATTTGCATAGGAGAAACCATATGGTACCGTGGTGACTGTAGTTAAAGAAAATAAATTATCAGACCTGATTAAAAAAAAAAAACCAGGGCGGGCCGTGGACCGGACACACCGTTGGAGAAAGTAATTTATCAGGTAAACATAAATTCTGTTTTCTCCAACATAGGTGTGTCCGGTCCACGGCGTCATCCTTACTTGTGGGAACCAATACCAAAGCTTTAGGACACGGATGAAGGGAGGGAGCAAATCAGGTCACCTAAATGGAAGGCACCACGGCTTGCAAAACCTTTCTCCCAAAAATAGCCTCAGAAGAAGCAAAAGTATCAAACTTGTAAAATTTGGTAAAAGTGTGCAGTGAAGACCAAGTCGCTGCCCTACATATCTGATCAACAGAAGCCTCGTTCTTGAAGGCCCATGTGGAAGCCACAGCCCTAGTGGAATGAGCTGTGATTCTTTCGGGAGGCTGCCGTCCGGCAGTCTCGTAAGCCAATCTGATGATGCTTTTAATCCAAAAAGAGAGAGAGGTAGAAGTTGCTTTTTGACCTCTCCTTTTACCGGAATAAACAACAAACAAGGAAGATGTTTGTCTAAAATCCTTTGTAGCATCTAAATAGAATTTTAGAGCGCGAACAACATCCAAATTGTGCAACAAACGTTCCTTCTTTGAAACTGGTTTCGGACACAGAGAAGGTACGATAATCTCCTGGTTAATGTTTTTGTTAGAAACAACTTTTGGAAGAAAACCAGGTTTAGTACGTAAAACCACCTTATCTGCATGGAACACCAGATAAGGAGGAGAACACTGCAGAGCAGATAATTCTGAAACTCTTCTAGCAGAAGAAATTGCAACTAAAAACAAAACTTTCCAAGATAATAACTTAATATCAACGGAATGCAAGGGTTCAAACGGAACCCCCTGAAGAACTGAAAGAACTAAATTGAGACTCCAAGGAGGAGTCAAAGGTTTGTAAACAGGCTTAATTCTAACCAGAGCCTGAACAAAGGCTTGAACATCTGGCACAGCGGCCAGCTTTTTGTGAAGTAACACAGACAAGGCAGAAATCTGTCCCTTCAGGGAACTTGCAGATAATCCTTTTTCCAATCCTTCTTGAAGGAAGGATAGAATCCTAGGAATCTTAACCTTGTCCCAAGGGAATCCTTTAGATTCACACCAACAGATATATTTTTTCCAAATTTTGTGGTAAATCTTTCTAGTTACAGGCTTTCTGGCCTGAACAAGAGTATCGATAACAGAATCTGAGAATCCTCGCTTCGATAAGATCAAGCGTTCAATCTCCAAGCAGTCAGCTGGAGTGAAACCAGATTCGGATGTTCGAACGGACCCTGAACAAGAAGGTCTCGTCTCAAAGGTAGCTTCCAAGGAGGAGCCGATGACATATTCACCAGATCTGCGTACCAAGTCCTGCGTGGCCACGCAGGAGCTATCAAGATCACCGACGCCCTCTCCTGATTGATCCTGGCTACCAGCCTGGGGATGAGAGGAAACGGCGGGAACACATAAGCTAGTTTGAAGGTCCAAGGTGCTACTAGTGCATCCACTAGAGCCGCCTTGGGATCCCTGGATCTGGACCCGTAGCAAGGAACTTTGAAGTTCTGACGAGAGGCCATCAGATCCATGTCTGGAATGCCCCACAGCTGAGTGACTTGGGCAAAGATTTCCGGATGGAGTTCCCACTCCCCCGGATGCAATGTCTGACGACTCAGAAAATCCGCTTCCCAATTTTCCACTCCTGGGATGTGGATAGCAGACAGGTGGCAGGAGTGAGACTCCGCCCATAGAATGATTTTGGTCACTTCTTCCATCGCCAGGGAACTCCTTGTTCCCCCCTGATGGTTGATGTACGCAACAGTTGTCATGTTGTCTGATTGAAACCGTATGAACTTGGCCCTCGCTAGCTGAGGCCAAGCCTTGAGAGCATTGAATATCGCTCTCAGTTCCAGAATATTTATCGGTAGAAGAGATTCTTCCCGAGACCAAAGACCCTGAGCTTTCAGGGATCCCCAGACCGCGCCCCAGCCCATCAGACTGGCGTCGGTCGTGACAATGACCCACTCTGGTCTGCGGAATGTCATCCCTCGTGACAGGTTGTCCAGGGACAGCCACCAACGGAGTGAGTCTCTGGTCCTCTGATTTACTTGTATCTTCGGAGACAAGTCTGTATAGTCCCCATTCCACTGACTGAGCATGCACAGTTGTAATGGTCTTAGATGAATGCGTGCAAAAGGAACAATGTCCATTGCCGCTACCATCAACCCGATCACTTCCATGCACTGAGCTATGGAAGGAAGAGGAACGGAATGAAGTATCCGACAAGAGTCTAGAAGTTTTGTATTTTCTGGCCTCTGTCAGAAAAATCCTCATTTCTAAGGAGTCTATTATTGTTCCCAAGAAAGGAACCCTTGTTGACGGAGATAGAGAACTCTTTTCCACGTTCACTTTCCATCCGTGAGATCTGAGAAAGGCCAGGACAATGTCCGTGTGAGCCTTTGCTTGAGGAAGGGACGACGCTTGAATCAGAATGTCGTCCAAGTAAGGTACTACAGCAATGCCCCTTGGTCTTAGCACAGCTAGAAGGGACCCTAGTACCTTTGTGAAAATCCTTGGAGCAGTGGCTAATCCGAAAGGAAGCGCCACGAACTGGTAATGTTTGTCCAGGAATGCGAACCTCAGGAACCGATGATGTTCCTTGTGGATAGGAATATGTAGATACGCATCCTTTAAATCCACCGTGGTCATGAATTGACCTTCCTGGATGGAAGGAAGAATAGTTCGAATGGTTTCCATCTTGAACGATGGAACCTTGAGAAACTTGTTTAAGATCTTGAGATCTAAGATTGGTCTGAACGTTCCCTCTTTTTTGGGAACTATAAACAGATTGGAGTAGAACCCCATCCCTTGTTCTCTTAATGGAACGGGATGAATCACTCCCATTTTTAACAGGTCTTCTACACAATGTAAGAATGCCTGTCTTTTTATGTGGTCTGAAGACAACTGAGACCTGTGGAACCTCCCCCTTGGGGGAAGTCCCTTGAATTCCAGAAGATAACCTTGGGAGACTATTTCTAGCGCCCAAGGATCCAGAACATCTCTTGCCCAAGCCTGAGCGAAGAGAGAGAGTCTGCCCCCCACCAGATCCGGTCCCGGATCGGGGGCCAACATTTCATGCTGTCTTGGTAGCAGTGGCAGGTTTCTTGGCCTGCTTTCCCTTGTTCCAGCCTTGCATTGGTCTCCAAGCTGGCTTGGCTTGAGAAGTATTACCCTCTTGCTTAGAGGACGTAGCACTTTGGGCTGGTCCGTTTCTACGAAAGGGACGAAAATTAGGTTTATTTTTTGCCTTGAAAGGCCGATCCTGAGGAAGGGCGTGGCCCTTACCCCCAGTGATATCCGAGATAATCTCTTTCAAGTCAGGGCCAAACAGCGTTTTCCCCTTGAAAGGAATGTTAAGTAGCTTGTTCTTGGAAGACGCATCAGCCGACCAAGATTTCAACCAAAGCGCTCTGCGCGCCACAATAGCAAACCCAGAATTCTTAGCCGCTAACCTAGCCAATTGCAAAGTGGCGTCTAGGGTGAAAGAATTAGCCAATTTGAGAGCATTGATTCTGTCCATAATCTCCTCATAAGGAGGAGAATCACTGTCGACCGCCTTTATCAGCTCATCGAACCAGAAACATGCGGCTGTAGCGACAGGGACAATGCATGAAATTGGTTGTAGAAGGTAACCCTGCTGAACAAACATCTTTTTAAGCAAACCTTCTAATTTTTTATCCATAGGATCTTTGAAAGCACAACTATCCTCTATGGGTATAGTGGTGCGTTTGTTTAAAGTGGAAACCGCTCCCTCGACCTTGGGGACTGTCTGCCATAAGTCCTTTCTGGGGTCGACCATAGGAAACAATTTTTTAAATATGGGGGGAGGGACGAAAGGAATACCGGGCCTTTCCCATTCTTTATTAACAATGTCCGCCACCCGCTTGGGTATAGGAAAAGCTTCTGGGAGCCCCGGCACCTCTAGGAACTTGTCCATTTTACATAGTTTCTCTGGGATGACCAACTTGTCACAATCATCCAGAGTGGATAATACCTCCTTAAGCAGAATGCGGAGATGTTCCAACTTAAATTTAAATGCAATCACATCAGGTTCAGCTTGTTGAGAAATGTTCCCTGAATCAGTAATTTCTCCCTCAGACAAAACCTCCCTGGCCCCATCAGACTGAGTTAGGGGCCCTTCAGAAATATTAATATCAGCGTCGTCATGCTCTTCAGTATCTAAAACAGAGCAGTCGCGCTTACGCTGATAAGTGTTCATTTTGGCTAAAATGTTTTTGACAGAATTATCCATTACAGCCGTTAATTGTTGCATAGTAAGGAGTATTGGCGCGCTAGATGTACTAGGGGCCTCCTGAGTGGGCAAGACTCGTGTAGACGAAGGAGGGAATGATGCAGTACCATGCTTACTCCCCTCACTTGAGGAATCATCTTGGGCATCATTGTCATTGTCACATAAATCACATTTATTTAAATGAATAGGAATTCTGGCTTCCCCACATTCAGAACACAGTCTATCTGGTAGTTCAGACATGTTAAACAGGCATAAACTTGATAACAAGTACAAAAAACGTTTTAAAATAAAACCGTTACTGTCACTTTAAATTTTAAACTGAACACACTTTATTACTGCAAATGCGAAAAAACATGAAGGAATTGTTCAAAATTCACCAAATTTTCACCACAGTGTCTTAAAGCCTTAAAAGTATTGCACACCAAATTTGGAAGCTTTAACCCTTAAAATAACGGAACCGGAGCCGTTTTGAACTTTAACCCCTTTACAGTCCCTGGTATCTGCTTTGCTGAGACCCAACCAAGCCCCAAGGGGAATACGATACCAAATGACGCCTTCAGAAAGTCTTTTCTAAGTATCAGAGCTCCTCTCACATGCGACTGCATGCCATGCCTCTCAAAAACAAGTGCGCACCACCGGCGCGAAAATGAGGCTCTGCCTATGCTTTGGGAAAGCCCCTAAAGAATAAGGTGTCTAAAACAGTGCCTGCCGATATTATTATATCAAAATACCCAGATAAAATGATTCCTCAAGGCTAAATATGTGTTAATAATCAATCGATTTAGCCCAAAAAAAAGTCTACAGTCTTAATAAGCCCTTTTTGAAGCCCTTATTTACAATCGTAATAAACATGGCTTACCGGATCCCAGAGGGAAAATGACAGCTTCCAGCATTACATCGTCTTGTTAGAATGTGTCATACCTCAAGCAGCAAGAGACTGCTCACTGTTCCCCCAACTGAAGTTAATTGCTCTCAACAGTCCTGTGTGGAACAGCCATGGATTTTAGTGACGGTTGCTAAAATCATTTTCCTCATACAAACAGAAATCTTCATCTCTTTTCTGTTTCTGAGTAAATAGTACATACCAGCACTATTTCAAAATAACAAACTCTTGATTGAATAATAAAAACTACAGTTAAACACTAAAAAACTCTAAGCCATCTCCGTGGAGATGTTGCCTGTACAACGGCAAAGAGAATGACTGGGGTAGGCGGAGCCTAGGAGGGATCATGTGACCAGCTTTGCTGGGCTCTTTGCCATTTCCTGTTGGGGAAGAGAATATCCCACAAGTAAGGATGACGCCGTGGACCGGACACACCTATGTTGGAGAAATTTTGATTAATTAAAGTGCCCCTGTTTTTAATCAAATTTTTAAAAACCGGGCACTTTAGCATCAAAATTTACATTCACTTAAACAAAATAAATATATAATCTAATTTGCTTATGGTACAGACAAAAGGTTTTTTTCCTTTCCACTTTACAAAACAAAAATGCAAATAAAATTATAATCACATTTCTTACATGCAACTGCTGTAATTGTATTTTTCTTCTCCAGAAAAGCTTTAAAATTTATGATCTTAATCTGCTATAAAAGAAAAGATTAAAAGTGTGGAAAAGGCACAAAACAGAAATATCTTCTGATGTGTAATAACGGAGGTAGGGAGGAGTTTATGAGGAGGAAGCGCAGTGATTCATTGTATGACTGAGGGAGATTGACAGAAAGGTGGAGAAAACTCCTCCCTACGGTGTCCATTCTCCTCTGAATTTCTGTCAATTAACAACCCATACTTCCTCCTACCTCCCAAAAAACTCCATCCGTTCTCATGCATCAGACATCATAGCTCAGGCATCGCACAATATCACAACACAATCCATGAAATATCAAAGCCATCCTTGTATATTTTTTAAATTTTGCAATATATATCTGTTCAGGAGTTTATATACTGCAAGCTAAAATTTATATTTTTTTACATCTAACAAATATATATATTTTTTTCCCCGTAAATCTTTACAGTAACAAATATAACATGAAAAAAGTTATGATTGCTCTATATAAGCTTCTGACTGTGGATAGCTAATATTTTGGAAAAAATATAATAGGATGGCATTGATAGTTGATGGATTATGTGATTGCCTGATGAAAACAATGCAAATACATTATGATCAGATATTTTTTCACCCTGATGTCTGACACCTAAGTCCTGATACCTGATGTGTGACACCTGAGGCCTGACACCTGATGTCTGACATCTGATGTCTGATAACTGAGGTACAATGGAGTTTTCAGGGAGGGAGCATAGAGTTTTAGAGGGTGGAGGAGGCAGTTTTACAGGAGGGAGGAGAAAGGAGGGAGTTTTGCAGGAGGGAGCTTGGAGTTTTAAAGGATGGAGGAGGGAGTTTTGGAGGAGGGAGGAGAAAGGAGGGAGTTTTGCAGGAGGGAGTGCATCATAAATACACTGCTGGGTATTGCAATATACTTTAATTATTTATGTTGGCCCATTTTCCTTTATTTTAATTGACTTTCATTTCTATAAAGTAATGGGTAATGCCATGTTGTAACTTAGGTCCTGACTCTCTAAAGCTCTGGTGAGATTATCTAAGAGGGCTTGTCAGTACCGTGAGGTCCCTCAAAGAAATGTAGGAAGAAGATTTTAGCTTGAATGCTGTTTATTCTTGCTTTGCAAGTGCTTGATGTGAAAGGGAGACACATACATTACAATATAAAGTTCAAAAAAGAACCCAAAGTTTTTCTGTGATTTCTCATTATGATTTTTTGATAACTGGGCCCTCAGTTATTCTAGATTTATAAATTATAAATAAGATATTTCACATTATTCAAAGTACCTTTAATACAGCCAAATACACTGAGAACAATTAAATCCATCATATTAAATATATACAGTACGTACAGTACCAAATCATTTGCTGCTGTGCATATTTATGGATGTAAGAAAAGTGTTTATTATTATTATCGGTTATTTGTAGATTCCGTAGCGTTACATCCTAGTGCTGTATTTGTGTCATTGTGTTTGCAGTGCTGTCCCCTCACTCTGCAGTGACAGCTATTTTTTATTTTTCAATTGGATGATATTTGAGAGCTCTGCCATCAAATAAAGATTTATTTTTGGCAGTGAGGGGGAGAAGAACTAGAGGTGACAAGCTGGATCATCTGACCATTAAACAAACTACTGAGCGAAGTGCCTAAGCAAATATAAAAATATAAAAATAGTTACTCCAGCCTCGATTAGATCAGTAAAAGCAGACCTTTATTGCTCCATGGTCCAAAGTACAGCAACCAGGTTTCAGACCTGTATCCGGTCCTTAGTCATGTCTACATGTGCATATGAAGTGCCCATGAAGTCAGGATACACACCTCGCCTAGTTCTAGCTTGGATAAGTGAGGCTCCAGAATCATACTGTACTCCCAGCTGTGGAGTCAAACTAATGATAGTGCAGGGTGGGCTCTGGATGTTAGAAGACCCTTACAAAACTATAAAGGGGGCCAAGGATTCCGCTCCCAGAAAGGTGGGTTATTAGAAAGATATACTCCAATTGTAATGCTAGATTAATTAACCAGGAGAGTTGATTAAGAAGAAAAGAGGGGACGGTTAGTTTTGACAGTGACCATCAAAGAAGAGGACAACTAAAAAAGCATTTGTTGCTGCTGGCCTGAAGAATATTTAGGGGTTATGTTGTGTGTTTTAACTTAGGTCCTTTTTCAGGGTTTTAGGCTTTAGCTGTGTATTTAGGTTTTAGATGGTTGGAACTGTGGAAAGGAGTTTTTAGATTTGAAGGAATTTATTATGAATGTATCCATTTAGAGGAGGGTTTACATAAGGTGGGGACCATAGTGCAACTTTATTAAAAAAAAACATGTGTCAGGGTCTTTACAAAATGACATTAGGGGCATGTAGGGGGGCTGTAATGGGGGATGGCATGAGGAGCATAATGTATGTGAGTCCATTGGTTTATTAACAGGTAATAGTAATGGCATGGGAGGCAGATTATGATAAGGATTATCAGTGGTAGGGTACTGGGTAGAGGACCTGTCATCCAGACATCTGTAGAGATCACCTGAGAGTGGACACTTATGGTAAATTAACCAGGTATATATATATATATATATATATATATATATATATATATATATATATATATATATATATATATATATATATATATATATATATATATATATATATATAGTGAAACAAATAGTGTCAGCAGTTATTGATAAAAAATATCCATTCTTTATTGAGGTAACAAACAAAGTTAAAAACAGCGACGTTTCGAGTCAACACAGACCCTTAGTCATGCTATGGATTATGGGAAATCACCTTCTTATATAGCACCTGTGTATTGATTAGCTTGATTTGTCTGAACACATTCTAGTTTCCATTTTGGATTTTTGACCCCTAACAGGTCAGAATGTTCAGCAGTAATCTTTGTATTTAAATCACAGCTTTTTTATATTTTTTATATAGACTAAGGGTCTGTGTTGACTCGAAATGTCGCTGTTTTTAACTTTGTTTGTTACCTCAATAAAGAATGGATATTTTTTATCAATAAGTGCTGACGCTATTTGTTACACTATATCTATATATGTGGGCTGGCAGACCCCATTTAGCGTACGTGCACTACTCTAACAATGATAAGTATGCTGAAATATGCTGAAAAAATGCTGAAATAATAGCATCAAGAAAGGTGCTGGACTTACCTATTGAAGTTGTATATATATATATATATATATATATATATATATATATATATATATATATATATATATATATATATATATATATATATATATATGAATAAAGCTTTAAACATTTTGTGCTATGCAATGGTATTTTTATAATGCATATAAAAACATTACTTTCATGTTCCTTTAAGAAACAATACAAGTTGTGAACAATAGTTCACTGTTTTAGAGTGCTTTATCTCAGTAGATTTAATGACGTGTTTGTCTGATAGCATAAGCAAAGCACAATTTTTATTTTACATAATTCTCAATTAAAACTAGAAGGGTAATTTTAAAAAATCATTCTATGATACAATTTTCATGTTTAGTAAAAACAAATATGTTAAATCAAAGTAAACATAGAAAGAAACAAACTGTAAAAAAACAACAAACAATTGTTTTGTTGCAAAATGAGCAAATATAAATTCTCAGTGTAGCCCCTGCCCCCAGTTTGATAAGAGTGGAGATTTTTTTATTCTGTCAATTCTGAGCATGAGGAAATCTAACTCCCTGTTATCTAGTCTATTCACTTTATAGTAAACGTAGGCTAGAGGTTTTATGACATTAGGCTAAGATAAACCTTCCTGCAGAGGTCTCCTCCTCCTTGTAGGGCATTGACAGGAAGTAATGGGCACTACACAAATGTAGTGCAAAAAACAGAAATAAAATCCATTTAAATAGATGAACAATACATATTGTAAGACATTGCTTAGCCCTTCTTTATTACAACAATGAAACAGACTGTTTAACATCCTTTTAAAGTATTTTACACACATTTTTATTTTTTTCTTATCTATCTATACATTACCTAATATAGCTGGGTCTATAAGGCACTGGGTTCTTATTGGACTCTTCTTCATAGGGGGTGGTTTTTGGATGTTCATTACATTATTATTTCCAATCTGGACAGATTTGCTGTTTACTATATGGAGACTCATCGATGTTTCTGGAGAAAGATAAAAAAAAAAAATATAGCAAAATAGATTTTTATTCTGTGAAACTTTTTAACATAAATCGAAATGATGACATAAAAAAAGAAAAGTAAATCTCTCATACTGAATATTTCCAATCAGTATTTATATATATATATATATATATATATATATATATATATATATATATATATATATATATATATATATATATATATATATATATATATATATATATATTTATATTCCAATTCATGATACAGCAAAAATAGAAAGCACCAGGAATAACATCATAACAAAATATGGCATTACATAGAAAAGAAAAATACATAAGCACATTGTCAAGCACATAACAAAGGAAATAATGAAGTCAACAAGAACAACCAAATTCATGAATATTACACTTAAACTCCATACTTAAAGTGATGGCAAATTTTAGATAATATCTTGCACTTTCTATGAAGCCTATCCGATGTTTAGCTTAGTCGCTAACTTTTTAAACCTTCAATATAACTGTTAGTAAGAGATCGCAATGTATTAAAAAATATCTCTTACTGTTCTTTGCTCCTCCCATCTCCCACTTCCTGCTTCGATATCGCCTTAGACTAGAGAGTGGTCCCACCCGCTCCCTACATCACAACTCAAGGCTCGCTCCCGTAAGACCAGCTTTGCCCATGCACGAACAAATGCCAACGTCACTTGTAATGAATTTAGCGCATGCGCGAAACAACGTCACAAGATTCAGAGTCTACTGTTGTGAATCAAAGACGTAAATAAGAGGTTACGGGAGCGTGCATGATGTTCAAGCAGATGAATAAGAAAATCACGCATGCTCAGTTTATTTAGTGGGCGTATGACATAGAGTGACGGCAGCCTAACGGCCTAATTTTCAACTGGTTGAAATAAAAACGTGACTGCTGTGTAAAAAAACCCCCAAAAAACTGGCTGCATATATGACGATTAAAAATGTAGTTTATAAAGCTTATAACTTTGTTTAGATATCGGGGGAAAAAATGATGAATTAAACTTATATTTATTTCATTCATTGAGTATAATAGTTGATAGCAAATAGCGTAACTTTACCTTCACTTTAAACCAAACTAAACCTGCAATACCATGAAAAACTGAAACTCTTCATAAAAAAGATATACAGGACACCTTATCAATTATATCAAGATAAGCTTGAGCACAAGATTATAGTTAAATAAACAACAGCAAAGATAAACCTTAACTTTTTGCTGGGATTTAATTTACCTCTTTTATCAGGTTCAAATTGAACCAGCTAAACCTTTCTCATGAATTTGAGAAGTTCAAGAATACATAACTAAAAAAAAATAAAAAAAATAAAAGGTAGGAAAAAAGAAACAAACAGAGAAGAATGAAAAAAAAAGAAGGGAAAGGGAGGAGAGACTGAGGGGCCTATCTATCAAGCGCCGGATGGAGCTTGAGGGCCCGTGTTTCTGGCGAGCCCGCAGGCTTGCCAGAAACAGCAGTTATGAAGCAGCGGTCTATCAGTGAGAATCAGTGGGTCTTGTTGATTTACTGCTAACTGAAATAACATATTCTTAATAAATGCTGCTATGGTTGGTGCACTTCTATCTTTCCAAGTTCTTAAAATCATTTGTCTAGCAGTCAGAATACCAGTGTTAATTAAATGTTTATTTTGAATGTGATTCTGAGTAATTAAAAATATTACTGTTTTTGTATCAAAATGTATCTTAACAGGAATAAATCTATTTAACCAATAGGCAATTTGTGCCCAGAATTTTTTTTTAATCTTAGGACAATAATAGAACAGGGACTCCTTGTCATCCCAAAGTAAATAGTTAGCAAAAGATGAGGCAGCAGTCGGTTCCTTGTGTGCATAAAAACCAATTCTTTATTCTTCTTGTATAAAACAATACTTCACATCACAGCAAACAGGTAAAAGCAGAAGTGCTCACCCGAGGCATGTTTTCCGAGGGATAGCCAAAGGTCAGCTATTGCGGACAAGACGGATCTGTAATACTGAGACAGACTTTGAGGAAGAGAGAACACACATGGTAAATCGATTGATAGAGAGAGGGTACCAGCCCAATATGGTGGAAAATGTGGCTAAGGAGGTGAGGAAAGTGGATAGACGTGATACCTTCAGAAGTAGACCAAACAAAAAGGGTGATAATAAAATCCTTTTTGTTACTCAATACTCTTCTGAATATAATGACATTTGTAATATCATAAGAAAATATTTCCCATTGTTATATGGGGATAAGGCCTTAAAAAAGACAGTGGAAAAGGGTTTCAATTGTGTTTACTCTAGGGGTCCAACTCTAGGTAACATTCTATCTCCATCCCTTTTACCCCAAAAGGAGACATCAGCCACATGGCTAGCTGTGAATGGTACATACAAATGTAGCAGTGCCAGATGTAAGGCGTGTGACTTTATAACAGAGGGAAAGAGATTTTACTCTTATGTAACCAATGATGCATTTGATACAAAAGGATGCATCAGGTGCTCAACCCAATTCGTCGTGTACCTCATTGAATGCACTCAACATCGCCGGCAATATGTAGGCATGACTACGAGAGATGTCCGTACGAGGATACGAGAACATCTAGGATATATCAAAAATGAAAAAACTTGCTCGGCTTTGGCAAAGCATTTCATTGAGGTACACGACGGAGATGTCAGTACATTTAATTGGAGGGCAATTGAACAGATTAAGCAACCCTCAAGAGGGGGTAATAAAGATGAGATTCTAGCCAGACAGGAAGCCTTCTGGATTTTCAAACTCCGTACACAGGTGCCGGAGGGCTTCAATTCTGAGTTTGATCTCATCAATCATTGGCATTAATGAATATATTCCACTCTGACTTTATCTGACATTTATTTTTGAGCTTATTTTTGAGCTTATATATTAAGGGTCTTTTCAGAGGTCTGCTGAGAGTTCCATTATTACCTACACTGTTACCCTTTACATATTTATCCCATTGATTTGGACTGGTGCCCACTAGACCATATTTGTAACAATCATAACAGTTGTAATATTTGTAATACTGCCAATCTTCCACCGTGACTGAACTGGCAATAGTTTCTTTTGAAAACAAAACACACATATATATTGTTGCAATATTGTGATTGACAAGCTGGTTTCTGCTCTATAGATTCAAATTCACGGACTGGCTATATGTATAATACATATTACTATGGGCACTTTGAATGTGTTTAAACATACTCAATAGTAACATACATGTGTTTGAAAATATTTTATGGCTATCATTATCAAATAGTTTTCCCATGTTTTTTCCTTAATAATAGCTCTTATGGCAAATGAATTTGTTGGTGTTATTGATCACCACACATCTGTCCAAATATTTTAAGGTTTAAAGCAATATTTGTTTATCATGAGAATGGTCCCATTATTATTGATGGCATTTACGTTTTCTAAACCATGCGCAAAATTTAAAAATTTTAAAAATTTAAAAATTTAAAATTTAAGATGGCCCTTACGAATTTAGTAACCATATATATATATATATATATACTTTTGTATATTGTTGGAAATATATTCATTAACAGCCTATTGAGTGTTGAATAATTAACCATTACTATTTCTAACATGATTAAACCTTAGCTCTTAATTAAAATAAAATAAAATAAAAGGCTCTACTATCTATTAGTAAAGGTTTTCTCTGCTCATTGCATAGAGCTCTAACCTGCAGATCAGTTTTCAAGATTACTAGATCATTGCATTGTATAAATTTATAAATTGTATTTTGTATTAAACAAGCGACTGAATTGAAGTTCTATAGCCATAGTTGGAATATTTTCATGCTAAATGCTGCATTTAGACGCAACAAGTAATTTACTAGTAAGAGGTTAATATGTAAGGGAGGGGTTGTAACCTCCCATTAACATTGACCAATCACTGTGTTAAGCAATCCCTTTAAATATGTACACCTCTTAAGTGATTGCAGGTTTATGATTACGGCATTGCCGAAACTAGTCAACCACCTGCATTCCTTTTACCTGTTTGCTGTGATGTGAAGTATTGTTTTATACAAGAAGAATAAAGAATTGGTTTTTATGCACACAAGGAACCGACTGCTGCCTCATCTTTTGCTAACTATTTACTTTGGGATGACAAGGAGTCCCTGTTTTTTGGCAGTTTGTCCCTTCGAAGATCCTCAAACTTCGGTTTTCACTGTGAAGTCAATACAGTGCAAGTATCGTGTTTCCTGGATGGTGATAGGCTGAAGGCGGCACACCCCCAACTACGCACAACCCCGATGACGTCACACGCCAAGCTGCGGAGGTCCGACATTTGAAACTAGAAGCGGTACGGAGAGGAGTTAATTCCTATAGGTGAACCGGCGGCTTTAGCCGCAGATTGTCCCCATTTAGGATTACACCTCTGAGGAGTTCGCCACTAAGTTTCTTTTGGGCCGATAAGAAACCTCCTATGGCAGAAGGGTGAGTCTTTTACTTTCACCCTATTCCGCATCAGTGGATGCCTTGGAGGATTGAGGTTGTTGAAGCTTCCTTGGGGGGTGTGTATGTTAAGCCTATATGCCTGTTTTTCACGGAACATTGCCTTAAAGTGACATTTTAAACCGAAGTTCAGATATCCACTAGAGTGTGTTTGTTTCGCCTGGGATAATTTTCTATTTGTTGTTATTGGTTTCCTTGATGCCCAGGGTTCCATAGATACTCAGGATCTGAGGACTGTTTGCCTAAATTCCAGTTACACATCTTTTCATAATATGGAAGCATCAGGTGATACACAGTTTTATTCCCTCTTACCACCCAATGATTCAGACTATGAAGGCTTGGAACTGGAGGACTTTTTTCGTAAAGAATCACAAGACATTAAGCTGGGAGATTTGTTTTATTCCCTGGAGATTCTAAGGTTAAAAGAAATACGCTTGAAACTTGATACATGGCTTATTAACAAATATCTGGACTTGAATATGATCCCTAGGGGTTTGAGAGTAAGAAAGTTTCCTAACTTTGAAGTGGGAAACAATGATGATTTGATTTGTGAATGGAACAGTATTTTATCTGATTGTTCATTAAGATTAATGGGGGTACTTGTAAGGTTGAAAAGTGAACAGCTGCAGGCAGTCAGAAATGAAATCACAGTATTACAAGTAGAGCTTGAAAAATTTAAAGAAGCTAGCGAGTATTGCGAGTTTGATAAGATGTTGGTTGAAGTAGTGGAGACTTCTAGAAAAGAACTGATTAACACTAAACATAGTAAGTTTCTGCGAGACCAGAGGGATTACCATGAGAACAAAGTTTATATTTGGCATAAAAACAGAAGGCCTAGAAATAGACCTAATAAAAATAAAGCTAAAAATATTATAAACACTTCGGAGTCAGACAATGAAGAAGTGAAAGGTGGTCCCTCGGGTAAGCGCAGAAACTACAAACATAAAAAGAAGGTAACTTTTGTAACCACTGACACCACAGACGATGAACAATCTTCCTTTGCAGCTTCCACTTCAGGTGAAGACAATTCAGGGTCAGACAGTGAAGGAGCATTAGGGTTGCCCACTCCTGAGGTTCTAGCACAGGTCAGTATGATGAATGTGAATGAAAACCCCATAGGAATAGGAGCAAAGGGGGCCAAATCTAAGATCAATAGTCAAAAGGGGCATAAATCACATACACATGCAGCTCTGACTGATGCTGTTAAAACTAAGAGTAATGTAAATATGGGGGCAACCCCAAAAGATAATACTCAGGTTTTTCGGTCGGCACTAAAGCAACCGAGAGGAGGAGGGAGAGGCCACACCCACACCCAGATACAGCACAGGTATACCCTCAGGGAAAACAAGAACGGCAACAAAATAAAATAGGTAGTGTGGTTAATCTATCAACACACGAGCTTACAAAAGCAGAATATAGTGTTTTGAATTATGGATTGGGATTCTGTCCCAACAATAATTTCAATTTGTTTAACACTATTATTGATCTAAACAAATTTATTAGAAAGTTGACCCTAGACAAACATTTTTCTACAAGTGCCGACACAAATGAAATCATGACAGAACTAATAGATGAAGTATATAATGTAACAAGTAGCACTAGAGAGCACAGGGATTTTTCAGAGACATGTGATATTATCACTTTGGAAAGTCTTTTACAAGATACTGATAATGGTGAAAGTCCAAATTTGATTAATTTTCCAAGATTTAAAAAACAGACAACCTTTTATCCCATACATAGCCGAGGAAAAGCACTTGAATTGTTCCATAAATGTGTAGTTGATGATCTCACTAGTCTACACCAGTCAAACAAAGTCAGAAGTCATAATTTAACAGTAAATGAAAAATTGGCACTAAACAGCCTTAAAAGTAATGAATCTATCGTCATAAAAAAAGCCGATAAGGGAGGAAGTGTTGTTGTTATGGACAAAACAGCATATATTTCAGAAGCTAAAAGACAGTTAGAAGATACTACTACATATGTCACTCTAACTAGTAACCCAACTAATAGGTTTCAAAAAGAACTCTACAGTTTATTGGATGATGGCATGCAGTATGGCATTTTGGATGGGGAAACACTGAAATATCTATATGTGATTAATCCTATCATTCCAGTGTTTCACCACCTGCCCAAAGTCCATAAATGTCTCTCCGATGTAAAGGGGCGCCCAATTGTTTCAGGCATTGGCTCCCTTTTGGAGCCATTGTCTGAATGGTTGGACGCCATCCTCCAACCAATTGTCCTTGACCTACATAGTTATATCAGGGACACGACACATGTATTGCAGCTCCTAGACGATTTCATATGGACCACAGACCATAGTTGGTTGGCAGTGGATGTGGTATCTTTATACTCCAGTATTCCACAAGATTTGGGAGTAAAAGCCATTAAATATTTTCTGGAGCTGCACTACAACATGGAGGAATACCTAATGGATTACATACTTAGGGTGACTACCTTTTTGCTGCAGCACAACTACTTCCTTTTTGAGGGCACCTACTATCTGCAGAGACAGGGCACGGCAATGGGGGCAAAATTTGCCCCCTCCTATGCCAACATCTTCATGGGTTGGCTGGAAAGGTGCTTTGTCTATGCAGATAGTAATCCCTATAGGAGACATATCAGCCTGTATAGGCGCTTCATTGACGATTTGCTTCTGATATGGAAATCGAGTGAGGCAGAGGCAAGTGACTTTGTGCGCTACCTTAATGAAAGTGAAAATGGTGTGAATTTCACTTTCGAGTGGAATAAATCAACCATTAACTATCTGGATGTCACCCTTAGAGGGGTTGCTGACACAGGAAAGGTCATCACCCGCCTCTATAGAAAGCCTATTTCGGGTAACACACTCCTGCATAGCAGAAGTGCTCACCCGAGGCATGTTTTCCGAGGGATAGCCAAAGGTCAGCTATTGCGGACAAGACGGATCTGTAATACTGAGACAGACTATGAGGAAGAGAGTACACACATGGTAAATCGATTGATAGAGAGAGGGTACCAGCCCAATATGGTGGAAAATGTGGCTAAGGAGGTGAGGAAAGTGGATAGACGTGATACCTTCAGAAGTAGACCAAACAAAAAGGGTGATAATAAAATCCTTTTTGTTACTCAATACTCTTCTGAATATAATGACATTTGTAATATCATAAGAAAATATTTCCCATTGTTATATGGGGATAAGGCCTTAAAAAAGACAGTGGAAAAGGGTTTCAATTGTGTTTACTCTAGGGGTCCAACTCTAGGTAACATTCTATCTCCATCCCTTTTACCCCAAAAGGAGACATCAGCCACATGGCTAGCTGTGAATGGTACATACAAATGTAGCAGTGCCAGATGTAAGGCGTGTGACTTTATAACAGAGGGAAAGAGATTTTACTCTTATGTAACCAATGATGCATTTGATACAAAAGGATGCATCAGGTGCTCAACCCAATTCGTCGTGTACCTCATTGAATGCACTCAACATCGCCGGCAATATGTAGGCATGACTACGAGAGATGTCCGTACGAGGATACGAGAACATCTAGGATATATCAAAAATGAAAAAACTTGCTCGGCTTTGGCAAAGCATTTCATTGAGGTACACGACGGAGATGTCAGTACATTTAATTGGAGGGCAATTGAACAGATTAAGCAACCCTCAAGAGGGGGTAATAAAGATGAGATTCTAGCCAGACAGGAAGCCTTCTGGATTTTCAAACTCCGTACACAGGTGCCGGAGGGCTTCAATTCTGAGTTTGATCTCATCAATCATTGGCATTAATGAATATATTCCATTCTGACTTTATCTGACATTTATTTTTGAGCTTATTTTTGAGCTTATATATTAAGGGTCTTTTCAGAGGTCTGCTGAGAGTTCCATTATTACCTACACTGTTACCCTTTACATATTTATCCCATTGATTTGGACTGGTGCCCACTAGACCATATTTGTAACAATCATAATAGTTGTAATATTTGTAATACTGCCAATCTTCCACCGTGACTGAACTGGCAATAGTTTCTTTTGAAAACAAAACACACATATATATTGTTGCAATATTGTGATTGACAAGCTGGTTTCTGCTCTATAGATTCAAATTCACGGACTGGCTATATGTATAATACATATTACTATGGGCACTTTGAATGTGTTTAAACATACTCAATAGTAACATACATGTGTTTGAAAATATTTTATGGCTATCATTATCAAATAGTTTTCCCATGTTTTTTCCTTAATAATAGCTCTTATGGCAAATGAATTTGTTGGTGTTATTGATCACCACACATCTGTCCAAATATTTTAAGGTTTAAAGCAATATTTGTTTATCATGAGAATGGTCCCATTATTATTGATGGCATTTACGTTTTCTAAACCATGCGCAAAATTTAAAAATTTTAAAAATTTAAAAATTTAAAATTTAAGATGGCCCTTACGAATTTAGTAACCATATATATATATATATATATATATATACTTTTGTATATTGTTGGAAATATATTCATTAACAGCCTATTGAGTGTTGAATAATTAACCATTACTATTTCTAACATGATTAAACCTTAGCTCTTAATTAAAATAAAATAAAATAAAAGGCTCTACTATCTATTAGTAAAGGTTTTCTCTGCTCATTGCATAGAGCTCTAACCTGCAGATCAGTTTTCAAGATTACTAGATCATTGCATTGTATAAATTTATAAATTGTATTTTGTATTAAACAAGCGACTGAATTGAAGTTCTATAGCCATAGTTGGAATATTTTCATGCTAAATGCTGCATTTAGACGCAACAAGTAATTTACTAGTAAGAGGTTAATATGTAAGGGAGGGGTTGTAACCTCCCATTAACATTGACCAATCACTGTGTTAAGCAATCCCTTTAAATATGTACACCTCTTAAGTGATTGCAGGTTTATGATTACGGCATTGCCGAAACTAGTCAACCACCTGCATTCCTTTTACCTGTTTGCTGTGATGTGAAGTATTGTTTTATACAAGAAGAATAAAGAATTGGTTTTTATGCACACAAGGAACCGACTGCTGCCTCATCTTTTGCTGACAATAATAGAAGGCATGTAGTAAATCTGCTCTAGGAAAATTACATCTGGAACAAACAAAGTTACTCTGTGTGCACCATTTGGCCATTTTACTGGGAGTAATATATGATCTATTTATTAATCTTGTATATGATTCCCTAAATGAGATAGCCGACGTATTTATGGCTACACGACCAAGACTCTGTTTGATAAAAATCAAGATTAAGATCGTAAAAATCCACTCGCTATTTCTGAAAGAGCTCTATTTTATCTTTAGCGTCATATGTTAGTAGGAGTTTATACAGCATCGTTATAGAATGATTTCCTGAACGATAAATGCCAATAATGCCATCCATATCCTCCAATATCCATGGATTGGAGTTAATAATTTAATGACTGTTGATATAGTGTCTGATTTGTAAGTAGCCAATTAGTAGTTTAAAGGGACAGTCTAGTCCAAAACAAACTTTCATTATTCATATAGGGCATGTAATTTTAAACAATTTTCAAATTTACATTTATCACCAATTTTTCTTTGTTCTCTTGGCATTCTTAGTTGAAAGCTAAACCTAGGAGGTTCATATGCTAATTTATAAGATATTGAAGGCCGCCTCTCATCTCAGGGCATTTTGACAGTTTTTCATCACTAGAGGGTGTTATTTCATGTATTTCATATAGATAACACTGTGCTCATGCACGTGGAGTTCCTAGGAGCCAACACTGATTGGCTAAAATGCAAGTCTGTCAAAAAAAATGAAATAAGGGGCAGTCTGCAGAGGCTTAGATACAAGATAATCACAGAGGTAAAAAGTGTATTAATATAACTGTGTTGGTTATGCAAAACTAGGGAAAGGGTAATAAAGGGATTATCTATCTTTTAAAACAATAAATATTCTGGTGTAGACTGTCCCTTTAAAGTACAATACAAAGGCTGCAATGTGTGTACTCCTGGTAATGCAGAACGCCCAACCAAATAAAGTGTTATTACAAAATGTGATAGATTATATTATACAAAGTGATGTTATCATCTTACTAAAAATATCACTAAAATAGATGCTAATGAATATGGATTTGATTAAAATATATAAAAACAGAATTTATGTTTACCTGATAAATTTCTTTCTCCAACGGTGTGTCCGGTCCACGGCGTCATCCTTACTTGTGGGATATTCTCTTCCCCAACAGGAAATGGCAAAGAGCCCAGCAAAGCTGGTCACATGATCCCTCCTAGGCTCCGCCTACCCCAGTCATTCGACCGACGTTAAGGAGGAATAATAGCATAGGAGAAACCATATGGTACCGTGGTGACTGTAGTTAAAGAAAATAAATTATCAGACCTGATTAAAAACCCAGGGCGGGCCGTGGCCCGGACACACCGTTGGAGAAAGAAATTTATCAGGTAAACATAAATTCTGTTTTCTCCAACATAGGTGTGTCCGGTCCACGGCGTCATCCTTACTTGTGGGAACCAATACCAAAGCTTTAGGACACGGATGAAGGGAGGGAGCAAATCAGGTCACCTAAATGGAAGGCACCACGGCTTGCAAAACCTTTCTCCCAAAAATAGCCTCAGAAGAAGCAAAAGTATCAAACTTGTAAAATTTGGTAAAAGTGTGCAGTGAAGACCAAGTCGCTGCCCTACATATCTGATCAACAGAAGCCTCGTTCTTGAAGGCCCATGTGGAAGCCACAGCCCTAGTGGAATGAGCTGTGATTCTTTCGGGAGGCTGCCGTCCGGCAGTCTCGTAAGCCAATCTGATGATGCTTTTAATCCAAAAAGAGAGAGAGGTAGAAGTTGCTTTTTGACCTCTCCTTTTACCTGAATAAACAACAAACAAGGAAGATGTTTGTCTAAAATCCTTTGTAGCATCTAAATAGAATTTTAGAGCGCGAACAACATCCAAATTGTGCAACAAGCGTTCCTTCTTTGAAACTGGTTTCGGACACAGAGAAGGTACGATAATCTCCTGGTTAATGTTTTTGTTAGAAACAACTTTTGGAAGAAAACCAGGTTTAGTACGTAAAACCACCTTATCTGCATGGAACACCAGATAAGGAGGAGAACACTGCAGAGCAGATAATTCTGAAACTCTTCTAGCAGAAGAAATTGCAACTAAAAACAAAACTTTCCAAGATAATAACTTAATATCAACGGAATGTAAGGGTTCAAACGGAACCCCCTGAAGAACTGAAAGAACTAAATTGAGACTCCAAGGAGGAGTCAAAGGTTTGTAAACAGGCTTGATTCTAACCAGAGCCTGAACAAAGGCTTGAACATCTGGCACAGCTGCCAGTTTTTTGTGAAGTAACACCGACAAGGCAGAAATCTGTCCCTTCAGGGAACTTGCCGATAATCCTTTTTCCAATCCTTCTTGAAGGAAGGATAGAATCCTAGGAATCTTAACCTTGTCCCAAGGGAATCCTTTAGATTCACACCAACAGATATATTTTTTCCAAATTTTGTGGTAAATCTTTCTAGTTACAGGCTTTCTGGCCTGAACAAGAGTATCGATAACAGAATCTGAGAAACCTCGCTTCGATAAAATCAAGCGTTCAATCTCCAAGCAGTCAGCTGGAGTGAAACCAGATTCGGATGTTCGAACGGACCCTGAACAAGAAGGTCTCGTCTCAAAGGTAGCTTCCAAGGTGGAGCCGATGACATATTCACCAGATCTGCATACCAAGTCCTGCGTGGCCACGCAGGAGCTATCAAGATCACCGACGCCCTCTCCTGATTGATCCTGGCTACCAGCCTGGGGATGAGAGGAAAACGGCGGGAACACATAAGCTAGTTTGAAGGTCCAAGGTGCTACTAGTGCATCCACTAGAGCCGCCTTGGGATCCCTGGATCTGGACCCGTAGCAAGGAACTTTGAAGTTCTGACGAGAGGCCATCAGATCCATGTCTGGAATGCCCCATAGTTGAGTGACTTGGGCAAAGATTTCCGGATGGAGTTCCCACTCCCCCGGATGCAATGTCTGACGACTCAGAAAATCCGCTTCCCAATTTTCCACTCCCGGGATGTGGATAGCAGACAGGTGGCAGGAGTGAGACTCCGCCCATAGAATAATCTTGGTCACTTCTTCCATCGCTAGGGAACTCCTTGTTCCCCCCTGATGGTTGATGTACGCAACAGTCGTCATGTTGTCTGATTGAAACCGTATGAACTTGGTCCTCGCTAGCTGAGGCCAAGCCTTGAGAGCATTGAATATCGCTCTCAGTTCCAGAATATTTATCGGTAGAAGAGATTCTTCCCGAGACCAAAGACCCTGAGCTTTCAGGGATCCCCAGACCGCGCCCCAGCCCATCAGACTGGCGTCGGTCGTGACAATGACCCACTCTGGTCTGCGGAATGTCATCCCTCGTGACAGGTTGTCCAGGGACAGCCACCAACGGAGTGAGTCTCTGGTCCTCTGATTTACTTGTATCTTTGGAGACAAGTCTGTATAGTCCCCATTCCACTGACTGAGCATGCACAGTTGTAATGGTCTTAGATGAATGCGCGCAAAAGGAACTATGTCCATTGCCGCTACCATCAACCCGATCACTTCCATGCACTGAGCTACGGAAGGAAGAGGAACGGAATGAAGAATTCGACAAGAGTCCAGAAGTTTTGTCTTTCTGGCCTCTGTTAGAAAAATCCTCATTTCTGAGGAGTCTATAATTGTTCCCAAGAAGGGAACCCTTGTTGACGGGGATAGAGAACTCTTTTCCACGTTCACTTTCCAGCCGTGAGATCTGAGAAAGGCCAGGACAATGTCCGTGTGAGCCTTTGCTCGAGTGAGGGACGACGCTTGAATCAGAATGTCGTCCAGGTAAGGTACTACTGCAATGCCCCTTGGTCTTAGCACCGCTAGAAGGGACCCTAGTACCTTTGTGAAAATCCTTGGAGCAGTGGCTAATCCGAAAGGAAGCGCCACGAACTGGTAATGTTTGTCCAGGAATGCAAACCTTAGGAACCGATGATGTTCCTTGTGGATAGGAATATGTAGATACGCATCCTTTAAATCCATCGTGGTCATGAATTGACCTTCCTGGATGGAAGGAAGGATAGTTCGAATGGTTTCCATCTTGAACGATGGGACCTTGAGAAATTTGTTTAAGATCTTGAGATCTAGGATTGGTCTGAACGTTCCCTCTTTTTTGGGAACTATGAACAGATTGGAGTAGAACCCCATCCCTTGTTCTCTCAATGGAACAGGATGAATCACTCCCATTTTTAACAGGTCTTCTACACAATGTAAGAACGCCTGTCTTTTTATGTGGTCTGAAGACAACTGAGACCTGTGGAACCTCCCCCTTGGGGGAAGTCCCTTGAATTCCAGAAGATAACCCTGGGAGACTATTTCTAGCGCCCAAGGATCCAGAACATCTCTTGCCCAAGCCTGAGCGAAGAGAGAGAGTCTGCCCCCCACCAGATCCGGTCCCGGATCGGGGGCCAATATTTCATGCTGTCTTGGTAGCAGTGGCAGGTTTCTTGGCCTGCTTTCCCTTGTTCCAGCCTTGCATTGGTCTCCAAGCTGGCTTGGCCTGAGAAGTATTACCCTCTTGCTTAGAGGACGTAGCACCTTGGGCTGGTCCGTTTTTACGAAAGGGACGAAAATTAGGTCTATTTTTTGCCTTGAAAGGCCGATCCTGAGGAAGGGCATGGCCCTTACCCCCAGTGATATCAGAGATAATCTCTTTCAAGTCAGGACCAAACAGCGTTTTCCCCTTGAAAGGAATGTTTAGTAGCTTGTTCTTGGAAGACGCATCAGCCGACCAAGATTTCAACCAAAGCGCTCTGCGCGCCACAATAGCAAACCCAGAATTCTTAGCCGCTAACTTAGCCAATTGCAAAGAGGCGTCTAGAGTGAAAGAATTAGCCAATTTGAGAGCATTGACTCTGTCCATAATCTCCTCATAAGGAGGAGAGTCACTATCGAGCACCTTAATCAGTTCATCAAACCAGAAATATGCGGCTGTAGTGACAGGGACAATGCATGAAATGGGTTGTAGAAGGTAACCCTGCTGAACAAACATCTTTTTAAGCAAACCTTCTAATTTTTTATCCATAGGATCTTTGAAAGCACAACTATCCTCTATGGGAATAGTGGTGCGTTTGTTTAAAGTAGAAACCGCTCCCTCGACCTTGGGGACTGACTGCCATAAGTCCTTTCTGGGGTCGACCATAGGAAACAATTTTTTAAATATGGGGGGAGGGACGAAAGGAATACCGGGCCTTTCCCATTCTTTATTAACAATGTCCGCCACCCGCTTGGGTATAGGAAAAGCTTCTGGGAGCCCCGGCACCTCTAGGAACTTGTCCATTTTACATAGTTTCTCTGGGATGACCAAATTTTCACAATCATCCAGAGTGGATAATACCTCCTTAAGCAAAATGCGGAGATGTTCCAATTTAAATTTAAATGTAATCACATCAGATTCAGCCTGCTGAGAAATGTTCCCTAAATCAGTAATTTCTCCCTCAGACAAAACCTCCCTGGCCCCCTCAGATTGGGTTAGGGGCCCTTCAGAGATATTAATATCAGCGTCGTCATGCTCTTCAGTAACTAAAACAGAGCATCCACGCTTACGCTGACAAGGGTTCATTTTGGCTAAAATGTTTTTGACAGAATTATCCATTACAGCCGTTAATTGTTGCATAGTAAGGAGTATTGGCGCGCTAGATGTACTAGGGGCCTCCTGAGTGGGCAAGACTCGTGTAGACGAAGGAGGGAATGATGCAGTACCATGCTTACTCCCCTCACTTGAGGAATCATCTTGGGCATCATTGTCATTATCACATAAATCACATTTATTTAAATGAATAGGAATTCTGGCTTCCCCACATTCAGAACACAGTCTATCTGGTAGTTCAGACATGTTAAACAGGCATAAACTTGATAAGAAAGTACAAAAAACGTTTTGAAATAAAACCGTTACTGTCACTTTAAATTTTAAACTGAACACACTTTATTACTGCAATTGCGAAAAAACATGAAGGAATTGTTCAAAATTCACCAAACTTTCACCACAGTGTCTTAAAGCCTTGAAAATATTGCACACCAATTTTGGAAGCTTTAACCCTTAAAATAACGGAACCGGAGCCGTTTTAAGCTTTAACCCCTTTACAGTCCCTGGTATCTGCTTTGCTGAGACCCAACCAAACCCAAAGGGGAATACGATACCAAATGACGCCTTCAGAAGTCTTTTATAAGTATCAGAGCTCCTCTCACATGCGACTGCATGCCATGCCTCTCAAAAACAAGTGCGCAACACCGGCGCGAAAATGAGACTCTGCCTATGCTTTGGGAAAGCCCCTAAAGAATAAGGTGTCTAAAACAGTGCCTGCCGATATTATTATATCAAAATACCCAGAATAAATGATTCCTCAAGGCTAAATAAGTGTTAATATCAATCGATTTAGCCCAAAAAAGGTCTACAGTCTAAATAAGCCCTTGTGAAGCCCTTATTTACAATCGTAATAAACATGGCTTACCGGATCCCATAGGGAAAATGACAGCTTCCAGCATTACATCGTCTTGTTAGAATGTGTCATACCTCAAGCAGCAAAGGACTGCAAACTGTTCCCCCAACTGAAGTTAATTGCTCTCAACAGTCCTGTGTGGAACAGCCATGGATTTTAGTTACGGTTGCTAAAATCATTTTCCTCATACAAACAGAATTCTTCATCTCTTTTCTGTTTCTGAGTAAATAGTACGTACCAGCACTATTTGAAAATAACAAACTCTTGATTGAATAATGAAAAACTACAGTTAAACACTAAAAAACTCTAAGCCATCTCCGTGGAGATGTTGCCTGTACAACGGCAAAGAGAATGACTGGGGTAGGCGGAGCCTAGGAGGGATCATGTGACCAGCTTTGCTGGGCTCTTTGCCATTTCCTGTTGGGGAAGAGAATATCCCACAAGTAAGGATGACGCCGTGGACCGGACACACCTATGTTGGAGAAAAACTACCAACCAACGCAGAGTTGAATTTTTTTTTGCGCTCCACTTGTAATCTAGCCCAATGTATTTGTATTAGATTTTTTAAGCCTTTTAACTACCCACCTGGAATGCTGTTGGGTGGACTGTATCCAAAGTTTCCCTTTGGAAAAGCAATGTGGTTGGGGGCTCCTTGAATACAATAAACAAAAACACTGTTGTCATTCACAAGTGAATCAATAAAAACAAACAAACAAAAACTACTGGACAATCAGCTGGAGATGGTTATAGTAAAGTGCAAAAAACCCCCATAATTTATGTAAGAACTTACCTGATAAATTCATTTCTTTCATATTGGCAAGAGTCCATGAGCTAGTGACGTATGGGATATACAATCCTACCAGGAGGGGCAAAGTTTCCCAAATCTCAAAATGCCTATAAATACACCCCTCACCACACCCACAATTCAGTTTAACGAATAGCCAAGTAGTGGGGTGATAAAGAAAGGAGTAAAAAGCATCAACAAAGGAATTTGGAAATAATTGTGCCTTATACAAAAAAATCATAACCACCATAAAAAGGGTGGGCCTCATGGACTCTTGCCAATATGAAAGAAATGAATTTATCAGGTAAGTTATTACATAAATTATATAAATTATGTTTTCTTTCATGTAATTGGCAAGAGCCCATGAGCTAGTGACGTATGGGATAGCAATACCCAAGATGTGGAACTCCACGCAAGAGTCACTAGAGAGGGAGGGATAAAAATAAAAACAGCCATTTTTCGCCGAAAACAATTAATCCACAACCCAAAATATAAGTTTATTCTCATGAATGAAAGGAAAAACTTATTTATAAATAAAATATAATCAGAAGAATCAAACTGAAACAGCTGCCTGAAGAACTTTTCTACCAAAAACTGCTTCCGAAGAAGCGAATACATCAAAACAGTAGAATTTAGTAAATGTATGCAAAGAAGACCAAGTTGCTGCTTTGCAAATCTGATCAACTGAAGCTTAATTCTTAAAAGCCCACAAAGTGGAGACTGATCTAATAGAATGAGCTGTAATTCTCTGAGGCGGGGCTTGACCCGACTCCAAATAAGCTTGATGAATCAAAAGCTTTAGCCACGATGCCAAAGAAACGGCAAAAGCCTTCTGACCTTTCCTAGAACCAGAAAAGAAAACTGTCAGGAATTCTGGCATGTCAGTAAATTGGCTCTGTTTCCTGCCTCTCCAAACTCCTCCCAATTCGTCTACTTAACACCTGTGCACCTTTTACCTGGTGCTTAGTATTTTGTGTGCTCTCTACAGTGTGAATCCTAAGCTACTTCAAAGTGATTATTTCCTGCAAATCTTCTGGATTGCTTAACCTTCACATGCCAAGTTCTACAGTCCTATTCTATCCTGCCTATGTTTGCGATATCTACTAAAGGATTTTTCGTTTGTTTCCACTTGTTCAGCAGCTCTCCCCTCTCACTGTGCTTCACAGAGCTGACAGGCACTCACTTCCGGTTTCGGATCTTCAGCTCTGGATTGCCCTGAGCCTTCAAACCACCATCCTATGCTCTTACCAGCTGGGGAGTAAGGTACTGTGACACTCTACTGTATAATCGATACCAGCTTCTTGTTTAAAGTGATCTTTGCCTAATACATCGATTTCAAATGACAACTTGACCACGCCCCCTCTGACATCATCAGTCATTCATTTCCTGCTCTCCTGTGTATATACAGTGTATTGCAACATTGTAGCAATGTCTAGAACAAGTTGTAGTATAGTTAAATGCTGAACAGTGTTCCTATCTAATTGTACACTATCTTCAAGTGACTATCAAATTCACTGTCTTGCTGCACAATTTCCTCAACTTATAGGAGGTTGTAGATTGACAGTGATACAAACTACTTAAAGGTGCAGTACTCTCTTAAGTCTGTAGCTGAGATCATCCTCTGAACATTACAGAACCAATCCAAAATAGCTGTAATTGTTAACAAGCTTTACAATAACAAATAGACTAGAAGTCTTCCTGAAATCTTTAGTAGCTTCAACATAATATTTCAAAGCTCTTACCACATCCAAAGAATGTAAGGATCTCTCCAAAGAACTCTTAGGATTAGGACACAAGGAAGGGACAACAATTTCTCTATTAATGTTGTTAGAATTCACAACCTTAGGTAAGAATTTAAATGAAGTCCGCAAAACCGCCTTATCCTGATGAAAAATCAGAAAAGGAGATTCACAAGAAAGAGCAGATAACTCAGAAACTCTTCTAGCAGAAGAGATGGCCAAAAGGAACAACACTTTCCAAGAAAGTAGTTTAATGTCCAAAGAATGCATAGGCTCAAATAGAGGAGCCTGTAAAGCCTTCAAAACCAAATTAAGAATCCAAGGAGGAGAGATTGATTTAATGACAGGCTTGATACGAACCAGAGCCTGTATAAAACAGTGAATATCAGGAAGCTTAGCAATCTTTCTGTGAAATAAGACAGAAAGAGCAGAGATTTGTCCCTTCAAGGAACTTGCAGACAAACCCTTAACCAAACCATCCTAAAGAAACTGTAAAATTCTAGGAATTCTAAAAGAATGCCAGGAGAATTTATGAAAAAAACACCATAAAATATAAGTCTTCCAAACTCGATAATAAATCTTTCTAGAAACAGATTTACGAGCCTGTAACATAGTATTAATCACTGAGTCAGAAAAACCTCTATGACTAAGCACTAGTCGTTCAATTTCCATACCTTCAAATTAAACAATTTGAGATCCTGATGGAAAAACGGACCTTGAAACAGAAGATCCGGCCTTAATGGAAGTGGCCAAGGTTGGCAACTGGACATCCGAACAAGATCCGCATACCAAAACCTGTGAGGCCATGCTGGAGCTACCAGCACCACAAACTATTGTTCCAAGATGATTTTGGAGATCACTCTTAGAAGAAGAACTAGAGGCGGGAAAATATAAGCAGGTTGATAACACCAAGGAAGTGTCAACGCATCCACTGCTTCCGCCTGAAGATCCCTGGACCTGGACAGGTACCTGAGAAGTTTCTTGTTTAGATGAGAAGCCATCTATTTCTGGAAGACCCCACATCTGAACAATCTGAGAAAACACATCTGGATGGAGGGACCACTCCCCCGGGAGCTGAGATAATCTGCTTCCCAATTGTCTACACCTGGGATATGTACCGCAGAAATTAGACAAGAGCTGGATTAAGCCCAAGAAAGTATCCAAGATACTTCTTTCATAGCTAGGGGACTGTGAGTCCCACCCTGATGATTGACATATGCCACAGTTGTGATATTGTCTGTCTGAAAACAAATGAACGGTTCTCTCTTCAATAGAGGCCAAATCTGAAGAGCCCTGAAAATTGCACGGAGTTCCAAAATATTGATTGGTAATCTCGCTTCTTGAGATTTCCAAACCCCTTGTGCTGTCAGAGATCCCCAAACAGCTCCCCAACCTGAAAGACTCGCATCTGTTGTGATCACAGTCCAGGATGGACAAATAAAAGAGGCCCCTAGAACTATACGATGGTGATCTAACCACCAAGTCAGAGATAGTCGAACATTGGGATTTAAGGATATTAATTGTGATATCCTTGTATAATCCATGCACCATTGATTCAGCATACAAAGCTGGAGAGGTCTCATATGAAAACGAGCAAAGGGGATCGCGTCCGATGCTGCAGTCATGAGAACTAAAACGTCCATGCATGCACATAGCTACTGAAGGGAATGATTGAGACTGAAGGTTCCGACAAGCTGTTAGACAGAGTCATGGACACTGAATCTATCTGGAAACCTAAAAAGGTGACCCTTGTCTGAGGAATCAAGGAACCTTTTTGGTAAATTGATCCTCCAACCATGTCTTTGAAGAAACAACACTAGTTGATTTGTGTGAGATTCTGCAGAATGTAAAGACTGAGCTATTACCAAGATATCGTCCAAATAAGGAAACACCGCAATACCCCGTTCTCTGATTACAGAGAGCAGGGCACCGAAAACCTTTGAAAAGATTCTTGGAGCTGTCGCTAGGCCAAATGGAAGAGCGACAAATTGGTAATGCTTGTCTAGAAAAGAGAATCTCAGAAACTGATAATGATCTGGATGAATCGGAATATGAAGATATGCATCCTGCAAGTCTATTGTGGACATATAATGCCCTTGCTGAACAAAAGGCAGAATAGTCCTTATAGTCACCATTTTGAAAGTTGGTACTCTTAGATAGCGATTCAAAATTTTTAGATCCAGAACTGGTCTGAATGAATTTTCTTTCTTTGGGACAATGAATAGATTTGAATGAAACCCCAGACCTTGTTCCCGAAACGGAACTGGCATGATTACCTCTGAAAGCTCCAGGTCTGAAACACACTTCAGGAAAGCCTGAGCCTTTACTGGATTTGCTGGGATGTGTGAGAGAAAATATCTTACTCTGAATCCTATTCGATACCCCTGAGAGACAATACTCAGAATCCATTGATTTTGGACAGAATTTGTCCAAACATCCTTGAAAAATCTTAATCTGCCCCCTACCAGCTGAGCAGGAATGAGGGCCGCACCTTCATGCGGACTTGGGGGCTGGCTTTGGTTTCTTAAACGGCTTGGATTTATTCCAATTTGAAGAAGGTTTCCAATTGGAAACAGATTCCGTGGGGGAAGGATTAGGTTTCTGTTCCTTAATTTGTCGAAAGGAACGATAACTATTAGAAGCTTTAGATTTACCCTTAGGTCTTTTATCCTGAGGCAAAAAAAACTCCCTTCCCCCCAGTGACAGTTGAAATAATCAAATCCAACTGAGAACCAAATAACTTATTACCTTGGAAAGAAAGAGATAACAATCTAGACTTAGAAGTCATGTCAGCATTCCAAGATTTAAGCCACAAAGCTCTTCTAGCTAAAATAGCTAAAGACATAGATTTAACATCAATTTTGATGATATCAGAAATGGCATCACAAATAAAATGATTAGCATGTTGAAGCAAGCGATCAGAATCCATTTCTTGTTACGCTAAATTTTCCAACCAAAAAGTTGATGCAGCTGCAACATCAGCCAAAGAAATTGCAGGCCTGAGAAGATGACCAGAATATAAATAGGCTTTCCTTAGATAAGATTCAAGTTTCCTATCTAAAGGATCTTTAAAAGAAGTACTATCTTCCATAGGAATAGTAGTATGTTTAGCAAGAGTAGAGATAGTCCCATCAACGTTGGGGATCTTTTCCCAAAACTCCAATGTAACTGCTGGCAAAGGATACAATTTTTTAAACCTTGAAGAAGGAATAAAAGAAGTACCAGGCCTATTCCATTCCTTAGAAATCATATCAGAAATAGCAACAGGAACTGGAAAAACCTCTGGAGTAACCACAGGAGGTTTATAAACAGAATTTAAAAGTTTACTAGTCTTAATAACAAGAGGACTAGTTTCCTCAATATCCAATGTAATCAACACTTCTTTTAACAAAGAACGAATATACTCAATTTTAAATAAATAAGTAGATTTGTCAGTGTAAATATATGAGGAAGGATCTTCTGAATCAGATAGATCCTCATCAGAGGAGGATAATTCAGTATGTTGTCGGTCATTTGAAATTTCATCAACTTTATGAGAAGTTTTAAAAGACCTTTTACGTTTATTAGAGGGCGGAATGGCAGACAAAGCCATCTGAATAGATTCAGCAATAAAAAAATTAAATTCACAGGTATATCATGTACATTAGATATTGAAGGAACAACAACAGGCAATGCACTATTACTGATGGACACATTCTCTGCATGTAAAAGCTTATCATGACAACTATTACAAACCACAGCTGGAGAAATAATCTCCACAAGTTTACAAAAAATACACTTAGCTTTGGAAGAACTGTTATCAGGCAGCAGGGTTCCAACAGTGATTTCTGAGACAGGCTCAGATTGAGACATCTTGCAAATGTAAGAGAAAAAAAACAACATATAAAGCAATATTATCAATTTCCTTATATGGTAGTTTCAGGAATGGGAAAAAAACAGCATAGCCCTCTGAAAAAAAAGGCAAGAGGCATATAGGAATGGGGTTTTAAATAATGAAAACATTTGGCGCCAAGTATGACGCACAACAAAAACAGAAACATTTTTGGCACTAACAACATCCGGAAATAACACACTCGCGTCATCAAAGATGCAACCTTGTGAAAGGACTCAGCGTCGACTAAGACGCTGGAATGATGAATTTGCGTCATCGAAGGTAACTTCGCGCAAAAAAAAAAATCTTGTGCCAAAAATGACGCAATATACTTTGGCATTTTGCGCCCTTGCAAGCCTAATTTTGCTTGCGAATTAAAAAGAACAGTCAATTGAAAAAAGACTATACCCCAGGTAAGAATTTTTTCCCCCTAAAAAATGCATTTCCCAGATATGAAACTGACAGTCTGCAAAAGGAAATATACATAAACCTGACTCATGACAAATATAAGTACAATACATATATTCAGAACTTTATATAAATAAATAAAGTGCCAAACCATAGCTGAGAGTGTCTTAAGTAATAAAAAAACATACTTACCAAAAGACACCCATCCACATATAGCAGATAGCCAAGCCAGTACTGAAATGGTTATCAGTAGAGGTAATGGAATATGAGAGTATATCGTCGATCTGAAAAGGGAGGTAATAGATGAATCTCTATGACCGATAACAGAGAACCTATGAAATAGATCTCCCATGAGGAAAACCATTGCATTCAATAGGTGATACTCCCTTCACATCCCTCTGACATTCACTGTACTCTGAGAGGAATCAGGCTTCAAAATGCTAAGAAGTGCATATCAACCTAGAAATCTTAGCACAAACTTACTTCACCACCTCCATAGGAAGCAAAGTTTGTAAAACTGGATTGTGGGTGTGGTGAGGGGTGTATTTATAGGCATTTTGAGGTTTGGGAAACTTTGCCCCTCCTGGTAGGATTGTATATCCCATACGTCACTAGCTCATGGACTCTTGCCAATTACATGAAAGAAAAGGCATTTACATTATTAAAATCATCAATTGTTAACAATATATCTTTAATGTATGCACCTTTAGTACCCCATCTACTATGAGGCTCCATGTTTAATATTAGTTGTACACTTACAATGCTCTTAACAAGAGAAAACTTTATATTTATTCCATGTTTATACAAAGCTAATACTCATTATGCACTACTATTGTCTACAAGCTCACTTCTATCCAGAAACTATCTTAAGTTGTAGATCCTTAATAAAGTCCCATGGTTTTCATTAGCATCTGTAGGCCGACAGCAACCAAATCTACCTCTCTGCACCTGTCTACCTACTTACTCATCCTGAATGGTGCTCCACGAATAAATGATAATAATAATCTACCACTCCTTTGAACTTCAGTTAAAGGGACACTGAACCCAAATTTTTTCTTTCGTGATTCAGATAGAGCATGAAATTTTAAGCAACTTTCTAATTTACTCCTATTATCAAATTTTCTTAATTTGCTTGGTATCTTTATTTGAAATGCAAGAATGTAAGTTTAGATGCCGGCCCATTTTTGGTGAACAACCTGGGTTGTCCTTGGTGATTGGTGGATAAATTCATCCACCAATAAAAAAGTTCTATCCAGAGTCCTGAATTAAAAAAAAAGCTTAGATGCCTTATTTTTCAAATAAAGATAGCAAGAGAACAAAGAACAATCAATAATAGGAGTAAATTAGCAAGTTGCTTAAAATTGTATGCTCTATCTGAATCACAAAAGAAAAAAATTGGGTTCAGTGTCCCTTTAAACCTGGCTCTCTCACTCAGACACAGCCTCACCTACTGGTGGTGTTTAACAGAACTACACTTCTAAGCCCACTGCAGTTTTCTTCACATACCCTGGTTACGTCTCTCACACTCTCTTCCTTTAAAATATTTATTCTTTCCACACACTCTATAAGCTGCAATTATAACTCAGCCACTCCAGGGTCAACACAAAATTCACAGAATGTTTGCTCACCTTGCACATTGTCTAGCTTCAATTTTCTCATCTTATTAAACAATCCTGCTTTTATTTTTGGTTATTTTAATATCCCAGTTGACTCTAATACAAACAAATCTCCTCCACCATACAGCATGCTTCCTATGGCCTTTAGCAACAGAATGTTTCTTCTACTCACATAGATGGACCCTGGCTGATACAGGTTTTTAGCCTTTCATGATTGACACTTAAAGGACCAGTCAACACAGTTGATTTGCATAATCAACAAATGAAATGCATGATAATAAGACAATGTAATAGCACTTAGTCTGAACTTCATATGAGTAGTAGATTTTTTTTCTGACAATTTTAAAAGTTATGTCTTTTTCCACTCCCCCTGTACCATGTGACAGCCATCAGCCAATCACAAATGTATACAAGTACCATGTGACAGCCATCAGCCATTCACAAATGCATACACACTTATTCTTGCACATGCTCAGTAGGAGCTGGTGACTGAAAAAGTTTAAATATAAAAAGACTGTGCACATTTAGTTAATGGAAGTAAATTGTAAAGTTGTTAAAATGGCATGCTCTATCTGAATAGTGAAAGTTTAATTTTGATTGAGTGTCCCTTTAAAGGAACAGTCAACACAAATTGTAATATTGTTTAAAAAGATAGATTATCCCTTTATTACCCATTCCCCAGTTTTGCACAGAAAACATGGTTATATTAATACACTTTTATCTCTGTGATTACCTTGTTTCCAAGCATCTTCTGACAGCCCTCTGATCACATGACTTTATCTATTGACTTGCATTTAAGCCAATTAGTGCTGTGTTGTTAGAATCCACGGGCGTGAGATCAATGTTATCTATATGGCTCACATGAACTAGCAGCCCCTGTTATGAAAAGCTAATACAAAACATGTGATCAAGGGGCTGTCTTTAGTGAATTAGAAACAGACAGAAATTTAGAGGCTTAAAGGTTATAAAGTATATTAATATAACCATGTTTTTTGTGCAAAGCTGGGAAATGGGTAGTAAAGGCGTTGTCTATCTTTTTAAACAATAATAATTGTAGTGTTGACTGTCCCTTTAAATCACTATTTCCTTTTTTAGACCCTCATATACTAATAATCAGTATCACTAAACTTACTATTTACATTAAAGGGACACTAAACACCTTGTAATTACAAGCAAGGTATTTCTGCTGGTTTTATATAGAATACCATATCAGCCAAGTCTCAACAGTTTAAAAACAAACAAAACCACATTTTTTTTTAACTGCAATTGTTTATCAATAGCCAAACTAAACCTACCATGTGTCTTATTTGGAGGAACCAATGTGGAATTCTTGCTGAAGTAGACAAAGGTAGCGACAGTCTTTATGTTAGCAAACAGGCATTATTTTGCAGTTCTTATCTGATAATCTCTGCGGACTCTAATTAGTGATTTTTATTAACAAGACACCTGTTGTACATGCTTTGTATTGTCACACACATTTAATTCAGTAGATTCTGTAGTCACAATTTATGAGCACTATATGGCAGTGAAATAATTATTTTAAAAACAAAATGAGGATTCAAAAGATTAAAGGGATATAAACCCCAAAAGTTTCCTTTTGTGATTCACACAGAGCATACAATTTTTTAAAAGATTTTCTATTATCAAATTTGCTTCAGTCCCATGATATTATTTGTTGAAGTGATACCTAGGTAGGTGCCTGAAGCATTACATGGCAGGAACTAGTGCTATTGCAAATGGATAAAATTCTTGTAAAACTGCTATATAGTGCTCCAGACACATGAATGCTCCTGCTTTTCAACAAAGGATACCAAGTGAACAAATACAATTTGATAATGCAAGTAATTTCTAAAGTTATTTAAAATTGCATGCCCTATCTGGTCTGAATCACAAAATAAACATTTGGGGTTTCATGTCCCTTTAAGCTGTAGCTGTTATGATCAAAATATGTTTGCTGGAAGATTGAAGACAACTTCAAAAATTAGATGGGAGATTGTTTTAACCCTTTCATGACATAGGCAATTGTCCAAGTTCTGAACGTAAACAAAACCTTGAATTTCAGCTATATGTCTTTTCAACCATAATTTACCCCTTTCACATTAAGTGCACCCACACTAATTATATATTGTTTTTTTAGAGGACAGATAGGGCTTTCGTTTGGCATCTAATATTTATTTCTAAACTATAATTTTATATGAAAAAAATCTAAGTAAGTGTGAGAAATGAAGAAATTTTAAGTTTTCCAAACGATTTTATTGTGAATATCATCACCCTGATATATATTACTGCAATAAAACACCCATACTTGTTTTCAGCTATGTCCCATGAGTATATGGATACCCCCCATGTACAGGTTTTCTGAGATTTCTGGAATTTACAAGGCCCAACATAGGGCCTACCCATTTACATAGAAATCTGGCACATTCATTGTCTGGGCTTAAGTTGCCTTTCATACATTATAGCAGCCCAGGAATGAAAATGACCCCATCATGGCATACCATTTACAACAGTAGACAACACAGGGTATTCCAAAAGGGCCATGTCACGTCTTTTTGTGAAGCCCCTTAGTCACAAAACCTGGCCAAATGTAGTGGCCATTCTTGTTGTATGCATTTTTTACACAAACACTGCAATTTGGCTGTTTCTGTCATCAACCTTTTGTGTTTTGCTGCTATAAAACACACATATTTGTGTTTGTCAATGTCCTACAAGTACAACAGTACCCCACATGTACAGGTTGTATTGGGTTTACAGAAGTTACAGGGCCAAATATGGGGTCTACCCATTTCAGTCTTTATGCGTGGAAATTTGGCACCTTGATTTTCTGGACCTATCTCCTCTTTGAGACATTATAGCAGCCCAGGAATGAAAATTACCCCATCATGGCATGCCATTTGCAAGAGTAGACACCCCAGGGTATTCCAAAAGGGCCATGTCACATCTTTTTGTGAAGCCCCTTAGTCACAACACCTGGCCAAATGTAGTGGTCATTTTTGTTGTTTGCGTTTTTTACACAAACACTGCCTTTGGCTGTTTCTGTCATCAACCTTTTATGTTTTGCTGCTATAAAACACACATATTTGTGTTTGTCAATGTCCTACGAGTACAACAGTACCCCCCGTGTACAGGTTTAATGGGGTTTACAGACGTTACAGGGCCAAATATAGGGTCTTCCCATTTACATGGAAATTTGGCACATTCATTTTCTGGGCCTATGTCCTCTTTGAGACATTATAGCAGCCCAGGAATGAAAATTACCCCATCATGGCATGCCATTTGCAAGAGTAGACACCCCAGGGTATTCCAAAAGGGCCATGTCACATCTTTTTGTGAAGCCCCTTAGTCACAACACCTGGCCAAATGTAGTGGTCATTTTTGTTGTATGCGTTTTTTACACAAACACTGCCTTCGGCTGTTTCTGTCATCAACCTTTTATGTTTTGCTGCTATAAAACACACATATTTGTGTTTGTCAATGTCCTACGAGTACAACAGTACCCCCCGTGTACAGGTTTTATTGGGTTTACAGAAGTTACAGGGCCAAATATGGGGTCTACCCATTTCAGTCTTTATGCGTGGAAATTTGGCACCTTGATTTACTGGGCCTATCTCTTCTTTGAGACATTATAGCAGCCCAGGGATAAAAATTACCCCATCGGGGGGGCGGAGCTAGCCATCTAACAGGAGAGACGTGCTTGGAGAGTGCTCTCTGCTAGTTTTTTACTATAATAGGCAAAAAGTGCAAGAAAAAGTGATTTTAGCACGCTTCACAGACCCTGTAACCTGCCCTTGAGAAGTTTGGACGATTGTGGGTATACTGAAGACTTTTGCGGCACGTAGCATTACTAAAAGCCAGGCTCATCTGAGAGGCCCTGTGGCGATACCCAGCCGCATCACAAAGCGGACCCTGCTACAGCTTAGATCTCTCCCCTATCATTACTGACCCTGAACGGAGGTCCACAGTAACGCTACTTGTACTACACTGCTGACCGGAGGGTCGGGGCTCCGCTCCGGTACAGCAGCTTCCTACCTGGCAATCGGATTGGGAGGTTTGAAGTTCCGGACAACCTCTAGAAGACAAAACCGCCGGCCGGACTTACCCCCTGTTGGCTCCTTTATTAGAGATCACGACCCGGCCCTGACCGGGAGCTGGCAAAAGCCTGTGAGTGACGGGAGGAGTGTGAGCTGCGCCACAGCCTTTTCGGCGCGAACACCCGCCATCTTGCGGCTGGGTCTCTTGCCCCTGCTGACTTCTCTGCACCGCTTACAAAAAATTGGCCTACACCTGGAGTGGGTAAGATAAGCAGATATATAAGTAGACAGGAACCTGTGCATTTTACCTCTTGGTCCTAACGTTGCTCCAACACCTCCTGGCCTCCACACATATATTCGCACTATCCCCTGGGACAAACTAGCCTTGCACACTAGTTGATCTGTTACCGGCTGCCCTGATCTATAGCTCCGTGTTAGAAAGTCCTACTTTAACCCGGTCACTGACTCTTATTGCTCCTGCCTTTGCGGATAATAGGAGACTTCCTGCCAATTAAAGACTGAGTTCTCTGTGGGGGTTGTGTGAGTGATGGGAATCTGCTGACTGGCACCCAATTTTAACTTACAGAATCTTATTTGTTGCTTCAGGCCACTTGAACCTACGAACATACACCCTCAAACAAGCACAGGCAGACCTGCTTTTACTATCCCACTTAGATCAACACCTGCAGAGGGCCAGGAACACTCCCCTGTTCATTATTGTATCAGCGATAATGTGGTCACCTTAGACCCCTTTTTGGGACATTTTCACCCTCCCTACCTTGATACTGCCTGTGGTCCTGAGAGCAATACCTGACAGTAAGGGTGGTGAGAGGCTCCCCAGTTTACCATCTAGGCGAGGGGTTCTCTATATCCATATATTCCCCTATTGATAGCTCTCAGGGACATCACCTGTCACTTTGGCTTGTATCACTACACCCTGAGGTGCTGCCCTCTTTAAGTGGATACGTACCTGCAGCATAGCCTCAGTGAGACTGTGGAACTTATACTGTCACAATAACCTACATTACTACTGTGTGAAGTTATAGCTGCTGCGTCAGCCTGTGTGTCTTTGGGCTCTCAGCCCAAAGTGGAGTGTAATTTAATTACAATATCTGCCTAACATTTATCTTTACCTACAGGTCCTACCTACTATAACAATTTCACTATCTATAATCTGCAGGTTGGGCACCTAAAAGGCTGCACTTATCTGAACTTATGTACTAGATTCAAAGTGAAGTAATATTCTTGTATAATTTGTGCTCACTAATATCCATTTCTCTCCCTCCAGCACTTTACCCTAAGCTCTTTCCAAACTTGTAATTGTTGTGCAGACGAATACTATTGGGTTCACTGTGTAAACTAATCTTGACCTTTCCTCTGCAGGTATTTTAGTATAAGGGTCTGTCTATACTTAAATTAAAAGTGCAATTGAGCTACCCAATTTTTAGGATATCACAGTGGCACATACTCCTGGATACGTTGTCACCCAGCAGATACTACAGATCAGAACCTAATTCCTCTGATAATCTCTGACACTCTCTCCATTCATTTCCTGCTGTCCGAAGATACAGCAGGTCATATCCTCTTTCCTTTTCCCGTCCTGGCCAAGTGAGGGCAACTCCCCTGGAGAGGGTGTCTATTGAGAATCTCACTTTACCCACCCTCAGAGAAGACTGACCAAGATTTGATACTACCCAGGGTAGGGCTGTCGAATTTCACTTTGGTTACCAGAACACTGCCGAATATGGCTGCCTAAACCAAGATTGACGTCAGGGGGACTTTAGTATCACCCTCCTCACCTGTGTTTTATTCAATACATTCTGCACTACAGAGCAAGTGTTTACACACATTGATTTGGCCGCAGGAACAAACCTGAAACCATGTCCCATACTACCAAAAGAAAGTCTAAACCGTCTCACCCGCCCGGAAAAACAGTCGCAGACCATTTTAAAAACCACCATACTGGAAAATCCCAAATGTATAGGGAATCCACATCTGCACTGGAGGGCAGTGAATCTGAAGGCAGCATGGATTCCCAATCTCCTATACCAGATACCCTATCTGCAAACATTGTGGATGTTCTAACCAGGCGAATGAACCTCCTTCAAGAAACACTGACAAAGGAAATTAAAGGTTCCACAGCTGAGCTCCGCAGAGAAATTGGTGCATTAGGAGAATGCACCGAAACTTTGGAGCGTAAGTAAGAAGATCTAGCTGTAGACCATGCCCACTTACAAGCCTATTCCCAAAATCTAGCAATCCAGATATCTGACTTAGAACTAAAATTAGCCGACATGGAAGATCGCTCCCGTCGGAATAATCTAAGATTCCGCGGAATACCTGAAGAGGTGGGCCCCCAAGAACTGGAGTCTTATGTTCTGGAGTTTTGTAATATCTTATTGTCCTCTTCGGAGACGCCCGGTCTCTTACTTGACAGAGTCCACAGAGTAGCACGACCTAGATCTGTCTCCCAAGAAAAGCCTAGAGATGTCCTAGCTAGGATCCACTTCTTTACCCACAAAGAGAAGATAATGAGAGAGCTGGTCAACAAACCCCAACTTCCTGATAAGTTTCAGCAAATCACGGTGTTTCCGGACATTTCCAGCTACACTTTACAAAAGAGGAGATCCTTCAGGACCATCACCCAGATTCTCAGAACGGAAAATATTAGATACAGATGGGGATACCCGACAAGGCTTATAGTTTCTAAGAATGGTGAGACTCACACAATCTTTACCCCTAAAGAAGGATTTGACCTGCTACAAGATTGGGGTTTAGCTTCAACTAAACCTCGGAAGGATACAGATTCTTTGCCCTCTAGAGATCGGTCAGATATTAAGGACATGACCCAATCATGACCCACCGAAATCCGGGCTGGCGCCCCAGATTTTACCCCCAGGCTACAAAAGCCCACCAAATGATAAACAAAGAGTTCTGGTCTGAAGCTAGTAAACATGTATATATTGTTAGATGTATTTACCATATGTTAGTTACTTTTTACATAGAGGAAATGGGGAGACCTAGGACCTCCCATGGAAGAATGGGCACTTGCCCAGCGGTACCCGCTCTATTCCCTAATTAACCATCCTTTTATGCTGGGACTCATGGGACCCCCCCTTTCCTTTCAGTTCTCTAGGTTGCTTGATCCCTCTCAGGCACCTACATGTTGTTGAACTACATTGTTTTAAGAGTTAATAGAGTTTACAACGTATTTTATACCACTAACGTTACATACTAATATGCTTGTAGAAATGTGGACGTATTATTTAGTTTAAGGGAAGTACACTGGTTTATAGTCCCCCAAATGATACTTAAATAGCTCTGGTCCATAGCTAGTAAACATGTATATATTGTTTGATGTATTTACCGTGTGTTAGGTGCTTATTACACGAGGGAAGTGGGGAGATCCATGACCTCTCATGGGAGAACGGGCGCTTGCCCAGCAGTACCTGCTCTATTCCCTATGTAATCATCTGTTTTCGTTGGGACTCACGGAGTCTCCCCATTCCTTTCTGTCCTACAGGTTGCTTAATTTCCATCAGGCACCTAAATGTTGCTGCCCTAAACTGTTTCAAGAGATAATAGAGTCTACAGCATATTTTATATCATTAACTTTACATGTTACTATGCTTGCAGAAATCTGATGTATTATTTAGCTTAATGGAAAGACACTGGTATATTCTTTTTATTCATACTCCCCCAATGACAGTCAATCTCTACATACAAGTTAAATACTTGTACTACCTCCCCCCCCCCCATACACGCAAATTCTATTTGTGTTATCCCCTCCTACGGGGACTGGAGAAGTCAGTTTCGTATCTAGATACACTTCTCCTTTTGGTGATCCTGCGGTTCACCATATCTGATAAAATATTTAAAACCTCACCTGACTAACACTGATACACTTGGTTCAAACCTATAAAACACCCATTATATTGACTGAACTGAATAGTTGTTTTTTTGTGTTTTATTTTGCTTTTTCTCTGTTCATCTGTTCAATATTTTCTCTTCTCATCATCCTCTAGGTGAAAATCAAAATCCTTATAGGAAGTGATCCCTAGTGGCTCTTTTTAACCGCTTATACGAATAACAGGCTTTGTGCCTGACGAGGGCCACGCTCAGGTGCGCATTTCCGGACGGGGTGAGTCTACCACCTGAACCCTTCCCTCTAGCTTTCCTTTCCCTGTTCACCCCCCCCCCCAAAACTCAAGATGGCGACAACCTCTAATAATATTTCCTTTGCAACATTAAATGTCAAGGGACTTAACTCACAGGAAAAGAGAAGTATGCTTACCAATACCATGAAGTCTCTGAAAATACAAGTCATGTTTTTACAAGAGACACATTGGTTAGCGTCAACCCAGACTCCATACAGGACCCTAGAATACCCTGTAGTGGTTCTAGCTTCTCATACTGAGAAATCTAGAGGAGTAGCGATTGCCATACACAAATCTCTACATTTCGAACATATCCACGCAGAGAAAGATAGCCAAGGGCGATTCCTATTGCTCAACTGTAAACTAAATGGTATACTATTCACCCTAGTTAACATTTATGCCCCAAACCAATTGCAATCTAAATTCCTGAAAGGTGCACTGTCCAAAATCGAGAAACACAAAACTGGGACGATAATTCTAGGAGGTGACTTTAATATGATATGGGACCCCCTACTAGACAAGAAGGTTCAGAGTGGGAAAACAATAGACGCATACTCTATAACTACTGCCAATAAGTTCCGACAATACATTATCCAACACAATTTGTATGATATCTGGAGGGCACTACACCACAATGACAGAGACTATACATATTTCTCTAGACCTCATAATTCCTACTCGAGACTCGACCACTTCTTCACTGACTCATGGACACTCAATAGAGTTCTAACGTCACATATTAGGGTCTGCCCTTGGTCGGATCATGATATTCTGATGTTCACTCTCTCTACTGACCTAACCACAGAGTCTAGACCTAGCTGGAAATTCCCAAAACAAATGCTCCAAGATAAAGCTTTCAGAACTTCCCTCCAAGCCTCTATTGTAGAGTTTTTGAGAATAAATGACACCCCAGATGTGTCCTCCCAAACAATATGGGCCGCTTTGAAAACATACATAAGAGGGATATGCATTCGGAGAAAGGCAATGTTACGACATCAAGCAGGTCTGCCCCTAGGCCTTCTCATTGCAGAGCTACGCTCTGTGGAACAGGAGAATAAAGACTCTCCAACTACAAGCCTAGCCGATAAAATTAAGGTACTAAGAACACAAGAACGAAAAAAGCAACAGAGCGCATCCACGACTCAAGGTGAATCAAAAAACAATTTATTCCAAGCAATTAATATATTGCACTTACAAGAAGTATTAAAAAATGACGCCTTAAACAAACACTCCAACTCGTTAGCTCAATGAATTTTCTGCAGTACTTATCAGCCGGATACACTGCTCACACTCGATATCAAGAGTTCGTTATTGGCGGGCTGTTTCTCCCGGCTTGTCTCGGCTTGTTCTGAATTCCAATGCGGCTGTAGGAAATAGTGATGACCAATGACGGGCTGCTCCTCCGTCTACGCGTTTCGTCCCGCCTATCAGGACTTTTTCAAGACCTAGAGATCAGAACACAACTGGCGGATAGAGAACTGCAAAGAGTTAAAGACTCTTATGCCAGATTCAGGAAGCTGATGTACTGTCAAGGCAATAAGGCCTCAACCCTCCTTGCCCATAAACTAAGGAGCAGGACAGCGGCAGCTAGAATCTTATCTCTCCAAAGAGGCAACATCTCGGTCTCCTCACCCAAGGAAATTGGAGAGACGTTCGCGGCCTATTACTCTGACCTGTACCATCTTAAGCCCTCGATGGCTACCAAAGAGTCTTCTTCACGTGAAGTAGTAGACTTTTTACAGACGCTAGGCTTACCAATCCTCCCAGACGAAGATAGAGAAGCACTTAAAGCCCCATTCTCCTCAAATGAGCTTAGTCAAGCCATTAAACATACCCATAATAACAAGGCTCCGGGTCCTGATGGCTACCCGACAGCCTTCTATAAACTGTTTAAAACAGAATTAAACAGGATCCTCCTTAAGGTCTTTGCTGAAGCTCGAGAGGCAGGCTCATTCCACAAAGAATTTTTACAAGCAGTAATTCTGCCCATCCCTAAGCCAAACAAAGATCCCTCACAATGTACAAGCTACAGACCAATTTCCTTGATAAATGGTGATGTAAAGCTATATGCCAAGCTATGGGCTAATCGCCTTAATAGCCTGCTCCCGAAAGTGATAAATACAGACCAGGTCGGTTTCACGTTTGGCAGAGAGGGCCCGGACAATTCCCGAAAAATGCTAAACATACTTACAGAAGCCTCCCGTTTGAGGCTCCCCATGCTGGCCCTGTCGTTGGACGCAGAAAAAGCGTTTGACAGGGTCAGATGGGAATACTTATGGCACACGCTTGCCCAATTTGGCATACCAGAGGACGTGATTACGGCAATTCGAGCCCTATATTCCTGCCCCTCTGCAGTAGTTAAAGGTCTAGGTTTCGCCTCTCCGGAAATATGTATTACCAACGGCACCAGACAAGGTTGCCCCCTGTCACCTCTAATTTTTTCCATGGCCATTGAACCCTTGGCCCAGGCTATCAGGCAATCACACATAGTACGAGGCGTCCAGCTTGGCGGCACGACTGCGAAGATTGCACTATATGCGGACGATGTTACGCTCTTTTTAACAAACCCAATAGGCTCCTTGCCAGCACTCTTTGATATTGTTACTGAGTTTGGAGCTCATAGTTACTACAAGGTAAATGTCACCAAAACGGAGGCTCTACCAGTATGCATCCCAGCATTTGAATTAGATATATTGCAAGCATCGTACTCTTTCCAATGGTCGCGAACCACCATTCGACATCTGGGGGTACAACTTGGTCCAGACCCGAAAATAGTTATTACCATTAACTATACAAACCTTATTAGAGAGGTTACTGAGCTTACCTCCTCTTGGAGTCTTAAAGAGATTTCATGGCTAGGCCGCATCGCATCTTTCAAAATGACGATCTTGCCTAAAATTCTGTACTATTTTCGCTGTATCCCTGTCAATGTCCCCAACGCTTTAATAGATAAGCTCCAATCTATTGGACAACATTATATTTGGAATAAGTCTAGGCCCCGGATTGCAGCGAAAATACTCCAAAAAAGATACGAACATGGAGGAGTTGCAATGCCTAGCATACGCGGATACTATGAGGCAGCTAGGCTTTCTCACATCACAGCGTGGGCAGACAAAGGGGAACTACAGGGTTGGAAAAGCATAGAAGCATTAGCCCTTCCTTTGGGCTTAAAGTTGGCAGACTTACCCTGGATCCCTAGCCACAGCGTTGACACCTTGAGACTAAAAAATGTCATTATCAGAGATAATCTGAAGGTTTGGTATAGCCTTAGAAATCTGCGAGACATTGCCCCACACCCGTCTCCCATTCATTCCATACCAGCCTTACTGGCGGCTCTCCCCGACACACACATACAACAGTGGAGTGCATGGGACCTGAAAGTGGTCTCCCGTCTATACCCCTCAGGCACTCTACTCACCCCCCATAACATAAGAACAATTATCCCAGAGCCCCCCCCCCGTGGGCCTCTTTTGAATACTCGAGACTTTATGCTTTTATGACATCATGGGGATTCACCAAGGCTCTAAATAGACCCTTGACTAACTGGGAAAAGTTATGGCAGCTTCCTATTAAGACTCCTAGGCTCATATCGTTCCACTATGATCTCTTACAGTTGTCCACTAAGAGAGACAGACCCTGGCAGTTGAGGGCATGGGAGGGAGATCTATCCAGACCTATTTCAGATAAAGACCTATGTACAGCTATGACGCTAACTAAAAAGACGGTACACTGTGCAAATACCTTGGAGGCCTACATGAAATTATTCCTAAAATGGTACTATACTCCCACGAGGCTGTCGCAGATGTTCCCTACAACGTCTCCTTTATGCTGGAGAGATTGTATGCAAAGAGGCTCAGATATACATATTTGGTGGGATTGCCCAAAACTGACACCTCTCTGGAATCAGGTAAAAACCCTCTGTGCTAACCTTGGGCTCTCTATTCCACTCGCTCCTGCAATTGCCCTCCTGCACATCTTCCCGAAGAGTGTCCCAACTCACGTTTCTAAATTGGTCATCTTTGTCCTAGCGGCCACGAAACTGGCGATAGCAAGTGCCTGGAAGCAAACCCAACCCCCAGATGTTACAGCTATTACATCTATAATGCAGGTATACGCCAAAATGGAACAAAGTTTCTATTATAGCATGGATAAGGAAGAGCTATATTGGCAGATTTGGGAGCCCTGGTTTAACTATCAGGGAGATCACAGCTGAATATATAGTCACACTAAAGTTCCCGACCACTCCCATTATCATAATTAAACTTTCATACCCAGTTAGAGATGTGCTAATTGGTTGATAACACCTGCTTCCCTAAATTCCCTACCAAAAACTGATCGCCCCCTTCTCTCTTGCCATTCCCCCTAGCTTATGTTTCTCCTCCCTTCCCTTCCTTCTCCCCATAAAGGGCCTCCCCCGCCTGGAGATGCGCACTGAGATCACTCGATGAAGTGTACGGACAGATATTCCTAAGCTGACTTTATGAAGTCCCTAGAAAGCTGAGTTAATATATAGGACTGAAGTATTACTTTGCCCTTGTGTTTAAAGTCTGTTCATATTATTTAAAAATGAGGTTTCCATAGTTGATATTTTTATTCATATTAATCAAAAATATGTGGTAGATATTTTATTTCATACTTGATATGCTTGATTTATATGCTCTGCATTCCCATCAATAGCTATATTTACTGTATTATTACAACAACATAATGTCTACATATATGTGAATTTGTTAGTCACCTACGCTGTGACATCTGTTGTAATGCTTAATCCTCAATAAAAAATATTTTCAAAAAAAAAAAAAAATTACCCCATCATGGCATACCATTTTCAAAAGAAGAATACCCAGGGTATTCCAAAAGGGCCATGTCACATCTTTTTGTGAAGCCCCTTAGGCATAACATCTGGCCAAATGTAGTGCTCATATTTTTTGTATGCGTTTTGTGCACAAACGCTGCACTTTGGCTGTTTCTGTCATCAACTTTTTATGTTTTGCTGCTATAAAACACACATATTTGTGTCTGTCAATGTCCTATGAGTACAACAGTACCCCCCATGTACAGGTTTTATTGGGTTTACAGAAGATACAGGGCCAAATTTGGGGTCTGCCCATTTCAGTCTTTATGCGTGAAAATTTGGCACCTTGATTTTCTGGGCCTATGTCCTCTTTGAGACATTATAGCAGCCCAGGAATGAAAATTACCCCATCATGGCATACCATTTGCAAAAGAAGACACCCCAGGGTATTCCAAAAGGGCCATGCCACATCTTTTTGTGAAGCCCATTAGGCATAACATCTGGCCAAATGTAGTGCTCATATTTTTTGTATGCGTTTTTTGCACTAACACTGCACTTTGGCTGTTTTTTGCTGCTATAAAACACACATATTTGTACAACAGTACCCCCCATGTACAGGTTTTATGGGGTTTACAGAAGTTACAGGGCCAAATATTAATATCATCCTTCTATGTTTTACTGCTGTAATACACCCATATTTGTGTTTAGTGATGTCCCATGAGTACAATACCCCCCATGCACAGGTTTTATGGGGTTTCAGGAAGTTACAGGGCCCAATATAGGGTCTGTCCATTTACATGGAAATTTGGCACATTGATTTTCTGGGGCTATGTCCTCTTTGAGACATTATAGCAGCCCAGGGATGAAAATTACCCCATCATGGCATACCATTTGCAAAAGTAGGCACCCCAGGGTATTCGAAAAGGACAATGTTTAGTGTTTTTTTGTACTCACTTAGTCACAACATCTGACCAAATGTAATGTTCATATTTTATTTTTAGTTTATCACAAAAACACTGCCTTTTTGCTGTTTATATCATCCTTCTATGTTTTACTGCTATAATACACCCATACTTGTGCTCAGTGATGTCCCATGAGTACAACAATACCCCCCATGCACAGGTTTTATGGGGTTTCAGGAAGTTACTGGGCCCAATATTGGGTCTGCCCATTTACATGGAAATTTGGCACATTGATTTTCTGGACCTATGTTGCCTTTGAGACAGTATGGCAACATATATAGTATTACCCGCCTCATGACATACCATTTACAAAAATGGATAACTCAGGATATTCTAAAAGGAGTATTTTAGTTGTTTTGTATAACTTATCATGGCCGTAGAGTGGATGGGCTTAACATATAAAGGGACAGGACAAGGTCAGGGGATTTATGAAGTTAGCAATACAGAATAATAAAATAAAATAAATTAGGAACACATACAGGTTGCTTTCAAATTAAAAGTTTAACTCTGTGTGATATAGTCGAAGCAATTAGTGATACAGAGGCCAGGTTGAGAGTGGCAGTCAGGGCAATGGTAACTAGAATCCCTCCTTTTTTATAGCAGACTCTGCATCTTTTCTGGGGTGTTAATTTGCAGGCAGTATGGGGACTCCTAGTGGGAAAATGCTTCCTGCAGAGTCGCTCAACATTTTCAGATTGAACAGTGGGAGGATTAGGGGTCTGTTTAAGCAAAATATCAGATGTTACATTTAACACAAATTCCAAAAAAGTATAAGGTTTCCCTGTACCTGATTTTTTGTAGAGCACATATGCATTATATACTGCGATCTGCATAATATAAAAAGCTACTGGTGTAAAAATTATCGAGCCACAAATGGTACCCTTTATTTAGCAGGGGTAGTAGGAGATCCCGCACAATTTTCCCACTTGTGCCAACTGAATCTGGGCAGCCAAGTGGCTATCTTTTCCCTGGTAGATGTGAAATGCCCAGGTATACCCAGTACTGCATTCACAGAGTTTATAAAATTTTACCCCATAGCGGGAACGCTTGGATGGTATATATTGCTTGAAAAGCAATCTCCCCTTAAATTTCATGAGGGACTCATAAATGCAAATGTCCTGCTCAGGGATGTAAACGTCTTTACATTTTTGGGACAGGTGGCTTATCAGGGGCCTTAGTTTATATAACCTGTCATGCAGGGGGTCATTTCTGGGGGAGCACTGGGTATTATCATTAAAATGGAGAAACCGCAGCAACTGTTCATATCTGTCCCTCTTCATAACCCCTGGAAAAAGAGGGGTAGCCAGGATGGGGTTCTGGCTCCAGTATGAACGTATGCTGGGTTTCTTCTCAATCCCCATTATTAATGTCAGGGCCCAAAACTTTTTAATCTCCGGTATGTCAGTGGGGTGCCAGGTATTTTTTCTGACATACAGAGATTGGGGAATTTTTGACAGATACTGGCTGGCATATAAATTTGTTTGAGCAACTATATGCTCAAACATGGTATCTGTCAGAATCAGGGACATATAGTTTATTGGCTCACATACTGGAACATCAGTTGTGATGCCAGGAGTCGCAGTAAATTCTGGCATTTCTGGGGCAGTAAAATTTTGGGGTAGCCAATTTTGTTCATTTGTGCGACGCCTCCTTTTAGGTGGCGGGCAGGGAGCACCAGCATTAGATGTATCACTTAGGGGCTCTATATCTGATGCGTAAGGGTTGCGCTGTCAGACAGAGCAGAGGGGGTTTCACTCCCTGAATCATCGGCAAGAATGGCATAAGCCTCTTCTGCTGAATAGTGTGCCATAAGGGATTTTTTTCAATACAAATTACCACTTCACCACCACCAATTACCACTTCACCTTCCCCAAAATCCCACTAAACCACCCTCATTACCACCTCCCAATTACCACCCACCTATTCCCTCAGAATTTTTTTTTTATGATTTATATATATATATATATATTTTTTTTTTATAAACTAAAAAAAAAAAAAAAAAGCACTGGGAAGGGTAGTGATTGGGAACAGCAGGGAAGGGGTTAGCAATAACTAAAGAACCCCACAAATAAACTTTTGGGCACTGATCAAAGCCCTGACAGGCTGATTACTGTGATATTAGGCTGATCACAGTAGCAGTTCAGTGATCAGCAGCAAAATATATATATATATATATTTGTAACCCCCACAAATAAACCCACAACGCTTTTGATCAACACTGATCAAAGCCCTAACAGGCTAAATTTTGTTTTTATCTATATTTTTTTTCTCCCTCTCTAGCTTTCTACAGCACACACCAACGCTAAATTGTCTTCCTCTCTCTCTCTCAGATCGCACTGAGGGAAGAGAGGAAGCGGATACACTTGTAACAGCCAATGATTCCCCTCATTGGCTGCTACAGTGTTACAGGGGACAATCGATACACCCCCTCCATGCTGATTGGATCCTGGGGAAATGCCTGAGGTGCTAGGCACATCCCCCAACCGGATCCAGAAGGAAAAAAATAGCGGAGGGGCACAGGAGCTACAAACCGTTATGACGTTCTATTCCGTCATAACGGCTCTAAAGCCCAGTGGAATTATGACGGAATAGAACGGCATAACGACGTTAAAAGGTTAAGCGAAACCTTAAATTTGTTAGTAAACAACAAGGACAGCATAGCATTTAATATTCAATATCTGGTCATTTATTTTCTCTTATTTGATGCAACAAAATGATATTGTAAGATTAGAACTGGGATCTAGACCTCAGCTGCAGAATTGTTTTACAAAAGTGGTTGTTGTTTCACCTTCTTTAGGAGCGTAGCTATTGTTCAGGTGCGCTCAAGTAATAAAGTGAATTTAATTAGTAGGTGGTAAATACTCAGGTCTGATATTTGTCAGATGGTATAGAGATCTGAGGTTGTGCTAAAAGTGTTGGTGACTTCACCTTTGGTCTGAGCAGATTGGATGTCAGATAAGTACAGAGGATTAATAGGTAGAAGTGTAAATGCCAAGTTAGTACCAGTCCAGCACAGTAGAGGTTACTGGAGAAAGTGATGATACACAGCGCAGCTCCTACCTCTGAATACCCAGTGTGTATCTGCCTGTCAGCACTAGGTAGCGTGATGGCTGTGTGCGCAGCTCCTACCTCTGAGTAGACTGTGTGAATCTGCCTGTCAGCACAGGATATGCTGATGGCTGTGTGCGCAGCTCCTACCTCTGAATAGACTGTGTGAATCTGCCTGTCAGCACAGGATATGCTGACAGCAGAATTGTAGCAGAGTTCAGTTTATGCAAGGGAGAGGTGGAACAGCTGAATCCGTAGTTGGAAGCTGTTCAGAGGGTAATTATGAAAGTTCTCTTTGCAAAGGGAATTATAGAAGAGGATTCCTTAGAATCTGAGGCTCAGAGTAATTTGAGAAATAGGACGTCCTATACTTATAATCCAAGTTAGGAGAGAAGGCAAAGTTAATCCATATGCACAGCGTGCAGTTCAGGAACAAAACAAATTACCAAGCACTTGTCTGCAGGTGTGCTGGTACTGATATAGGTAAAAAAGGTGAAGTTACTAGGTGAGCAGAAGTTTAACCCTTACAGATATAGTACTGGGCAAAAATGTTAGACTGTACAGTAAGAATGCTTTCAAAAATAGAAATGTCAATAGTTTACTTCTATCTGTTAACAAAATGCAAAGTGACTGAACAATGAAAAATCTAAATCAAATCAATATTTGGTGTGACCACCCTTTGCTTTGAAAGCAGCATCAATTCTTCTACGTACACTTGCACACAGTTTTTTAAGGAACTCAGGAGGTAGGTTGTTCCAAACATCTTGGAGAACTAACCACATATTTTCTGTGAATTTAGGCAGCCTCAGTTGTTTCTATCTCTTCCTGTAATCTGGGTCTGGTCTGGGTACGAGTGTACTTATGGGTGGATACTTTCATTGTGCTAAACTATTGAATATGGACCTCTATCTAGCGGTGTAAGTGTGGGACAGATGGGGAGACAGTTAAGAACGTAAGTGATGTGCAGATTAAACAGCTGTCTTAGGCTAGTATGTTGATGTCAGTGAGGGCCCTATCTTTATGATGGGTGAGAGGTACAGTGATGAGAATCAATCTGAAATGTTTGTGTGTGTAGGTGGAGGGATGACTAGGGGAGAATAAAAGGAGATATTTGAATGTGTATATGAACCTGTAGGGATAAAGTGTAAAATAGCAAACAAATACAATTAAAACATGAACTGAAAACTAGATAACGATTTAGATCATCAGTTACATTATAGACCATACGTTACCAAATGACCACAGTTCTGTTAGGGTATCTCAGATGAGGCAAGCCCACAGGTATATCCCCTTTAATGTAGAGGAATAAAGTAGTGTCCAAAAGGAGTGGTGGAGAGAAGGGGAAAGTCCAAAAAACACATTATGCTGTATTGAACCTATGGCTTCAAAGATCAGGTATCTTCAATAGGCTGTGGGATATCTTTCCTCTTGGTTTGGTAGCTGAAGGTTTGCGGCAAGGGATGCCAGGCTGGAGCAGAGGCGTTAAGTTTCTCTGGATTATTATATGGGTCTTTCGATTGGTTTGAAGAATGCAGTAGATTTAAGGACTGTAAGAGCTTGGTCCCTTGATCTGGTGTAGAGATGGAGTAGGAGCGATCCTCTATTTGAAAAAAGAGTTTGACAGGAAACCCCCAGCAATATTTTATGTTGTTCTGGCGAAGACACTGAGTAACTTGTTGGAAGGTACGTCTCTTGGACAAGGTATGTGTTGACAGGTCCGGGAAGATCTGGATCGTATGAAAAGGGTCTTTCAGATTTTTATTCTGGAACGAAGCTCTAAGGATCCTCTCTTTAAAAAGAGTAATAGTGTAGTCTAACTATTACATCTCTCGATGATCCTGAGGATGAGTTTCTCGGGCGAAGGGCTCGGTGGGCTCTATCCATAGTAGCCTCCCGGGCTTGTACAGGGCCCAAGAGTTTGTTGAATAACTCCAGTAAAAATTTAGGGAGGTCTGGAGTTCCTATGTCTTCCGGGATACCACGTATCCGAAGATTGTTACGGCGTGACCTGTCCTTCAAGTCCGCCATTTTGGACTCCAAGTCTGAGATTGTTTCCGCAAGTGCTTGGGTGTAGGCTAGTAAATTGGAGTGGTCTAAGTGGAGGTCTTCCTGTTTTTTTTCTATTGTTTCAGTTCTGTCACCTAGAGAGGAGATATCTCGTTTCAGTTCTGATACTGACATCTTTAAATCCTGCCTAAGGGACGCATGGTGGGAGTCCATTTTATCTGACAACTCCTTGATGGAGTCTAGAATAGAGGCATAGGTATTAGTAGATCTCTCACCGGGATGAGCCGTGGCTCTGTGGATTCCTTTGGCAGAGCTTATTTATTCCCTAGAGTCGTCGTCTGAAATGTCCTGTTCGTAGTGGGCTTTATTAGAGAAATGATCTGAGAGCGTCTTTTTCGGGACGTCAGATTGTCTCTTCTTCCTTTGGGAGTTAGCCATTTTGATGGGATCCGTATATATAGGTACTACCAGTGTCCTTGCAAGAGACGGATAGAGGGACCTCAATGGTAGATGGAAGGTGGAGAGATCAAATTCGGCACCCCCCTAAATGGTGTGCTTAGAACTCCATTACTTAAGTGAGTGATTCCATAAAAAGAGAACTGTTGTATTCAGCAATGTTTTGGGAGGGTGCTAATTACCCATATGGGTTGTTGTAGGTCTGTCTCTCCCCAGGGGTATTTGCTCTATTCCGAACGGATTGGGTAAAAAGGAGCTAGGGATATGACCCGTAGGCAAAAAGGGCCGACGGGAAAGGAGGGGGAGAGAACAGAAAGGAACTACGTAGGTCTCTGTAGTTTTATCTGCTTATATGGCGCACACTATAAATCATAAAGTCTGCCGTCCGGGCCTGGGAGTTGTATAGGATAGTGTAAATCTGTATATGGCAGGAGGGATTCCTAAACACGTTTGTATTACACTATTTGCTTCTCTCAGTGTAGTGGCCACTCAGTGTCCTCTTATGTTCAGCTAAGCTTACTGTGTAACTGTCTAGAGCTTCAGTAGCAGCACAGATGAGCTATGTGTGCGCAAGAGGCAGTGAAAGACCTTAAAATACTCAGGGATGGCAGGGAGAGAAGTAGAGTGGAGTTTTAGGGCCAATGAACTGAAGGCCCCAATTAACTGTACAGCCGTGAGGTATGGTTATAAGTCCAGTTCCTCTCCTAGGGAGTATTTGTGTGTGGTCTTACTGCAATCAGTGACAGGGGGTCACAGAAGGCTTTCCTGTAGGGGGACCTTGAAGTAGGAAAGGCTGTGTATGAGATATGCACGCTTACCTCCATTGTCCTGCGTGCAGTTTCAGCTAGGCCCTCCTCAGCACAACTAATGTTGCAGCTACCGCTATCTTAGAGCTCCCTATGTGTGTGAGGCAGAGCTCCAGATTAAAACAGGAAGTTTGCAGACGTCTCTCCCTGGGGTACGTAGTGCAGAGCAGTCTCTGAGTTGAACTGCAGCTTATACGCCGTCGGTGTAAATGAGTCCCATCTGGGCCAGCAGCTCACTCAGTGTCAATGGCTCCTCAGTCTGGTACTTAAGAAGCTCTCCGCCGCCGGATCCAGGCGGAATACGGTGGCCACAGAGCTATCCTCAAGTGCAGCCGCCCTGTATCGTGGCAAGCTCCGCCCCCCCTAGAGTAGATTTTAAGATCAGCATTGATCAGGGAAATCTGCCTATAGCTAGAACAAAGTGAAGGGTCCTTATCCGGTTTGGGCAGCGTGATAATGGCAGCTTCCAGGAATTCTTCCCTGAGAGTGCCTTCTTTTCCCGCCAGGGCAAAGAACCTGAGCAGGTAAGGGGAAAGTTCATGGGCATATATCTTATAGAATTGGGCAGGGAATCCATCTGGCCCGGGAGCCTTAAAAGGCTTCAGGCGTTTTATTGTTTGTTTAACCTCTAGTGATGAGAGTGGGGCTGTGAGTAAATCTTGTTGTTCTACTGTGAGTTTAGGAAGGTTCACAGAAGACAAGAATAGTCTAATATCATGTGGAGATGTGGGCATTGGGTTTTCCACTTTTTCTATATTATATAGTTTAGAATAGAAGTCGGCAAAACATTCCCCTATTAGGGAGGGTTTCCTATATGATTTGTCATTGTGCCTAATTTGGGTTATGCGGGAAGTCCTATGTTTGTGTCGCAGTTTGTTAGCTAGCATGGTGTCGGCCCTATTACCCTTTTGATAAAAAATGTGCTTTAGCTTAGTGAGGTGCTGCTGTGTCCGGCGTAGTTCCAACGCATTGATGTGGTCCATAACTGCGGAGATTTGCGCTGAAATATCCCCTAAGATAGAAGTGCGATTAGTGTGCGCTTGCGCTAGTGTCAAATCAGCTAGCTTTCTCAGATGGCTCTGCTTACGAATAATGAGGCCCCTGACCATTGCTTTGATAGCGCCCCAAAGGATGTCATCTGGTGTCTGTCCGTTGTCATTTTGGCTAAGCAGCTCTGTCAAGTCACGTCTCAGTTCTTCCCTAAATTGGATGTCTGCTAGAATATGCCTTGGGAGGGACCAGGAAGGTCTGGATGATGGTTTGTCTGCAGGGTATAGGTTGACTTTGACTAAGTCATGGTCTGACCAGGAGCTGAGACATATCTCATAACGGGAGGCCAAGTCTAAAGTCCCTACTTGACAGAAGATGTGGTCTAACCGGGAATATGTCTTATGTGGGTGCGAGTAGTGGGTGAAGTCTCTCTCTCTGGAGTGTAATGACCTCCAGATATCAAAGTAACCATGGTGGACCATTATGGTCTGAAATTGGGCGGAGATATGAGCCGCTTGAGGGTTACTTCTGTCTACACTGGCAGTCTTACGGTCCAATTTAAGACCTGTCTGTATTTGTCAATTGTTTGGAGGATCTTACGGAGGTTGACGGGAATTGGGCAAATATATAGAGACCAGTGTATGGAGAACATGGTTCAGTCTGCAAATCAAAATAGTGTATCTGGCCTGTGAGTCTGTGAATGTTTGTATCTGTTCATAAGCAACTCTATTGTGTAGTAATATATCTGTGCCCCTGGCCTTCTTAGAGAAAGGGGGGGGGAGTGTGCCAGAACCCTGAAGTAGGTGGAGTGAAAATGTTGGGGAGAGCCCGCCTGCCAGTGAGTCTCCTGTAGGAATACCACATCTGGGTTGTGGAATTTGAGTTCACGGGTCAGGAGGCTCCTCTTAAAAGGGGAGTTAAGGCCCCTTACATTGTGGGTATTCATATTCAGGGAGGGAGTGCATGGGGTCTTTGAGAGTCCTGCAAATGCTGGGTTTTCTGCCTCTTGGGCCGCTGATCTTTGGTATGCCATTCAGGAGCCGTAGCTCTCAGTTTCGCCTTAGCAGGGGCATGATCTAGTGAGCTGTCATTTGTGAGTCCCCATTGTGCGAGCAAGGTAGTTCCCTGGGCCAGTGAGGACACTGTATGTGTCTGGTTGTCCCTCGAGATTATCAGTTTAGTTGGGTAACCCCATCTATATTTAATGCCAGCTTTTCTGAGCGCCAACGTGACTGGCTGGTATTGCCTTCTGTATTGTAAAGTGTGTGCCAACAGGTCGGGCAGTAGCTGGATGTCTTTAAATTTCTCCGCCAATTGTGGCTTACGAAAAGCAGCCTGCATGAGTTTATCTTTAAAGACGAAGGTATGAAAGCAGGCTATGATGTTCCTTGGCTTCTCCTGAGATACCGTTCTTGGGCGCAGAGCTCTATGGGCTCTTTCCATGGTAGCGATCATGCCCTCAAAAGGGCCCAACAGGTCCCCAAAGAGCTTTAATAAGAAGTTCAGTAGCTCTGAGGGTATGATTTCTTCTGGGATCCCCCGGAATCGGATGTTATTCCTTTGGGCACGGTCTTCGACATTTGCAAGTTTAAACTCAAGCTGACTCAACTGGTCTGATAGAGCTTCAGAGTACGCCAAGAGGTTTGACTGGTCTGTAGTAATGTCGGCGTGCCTTCTCTCCAGGGAATCCACCCTGTCTCCTATATCTGAGATGTCTTTCTTGAGCTCAGCATGACTTCTTTGAATTTCTTTGGTGATGGAACGTGTTTGACGAGAGAACATTTTCTTGAGGGTATCTTCCGTAATGAAGTGTTGCACTCTAGAAGGCGGAGCAGCATCAGGTAAGGATCTCTCTCCCAGGGACTCTGATTCACTAAACCCATCATTTGAATCTTCTTCTGTTTCTTTTTGCGGTTGAGTGAAGTGGTCTAGTACAGTTTTTTTAACCGGCCCAGGAGTTTTAGGCTGACATCTAGAAGTATGAGGCATTATCACTTGCGGTAGAGGAGTAAACAGGTAATTAGGCAGAAATACAGGTTAATTAGGAATATAAAGGCACCAAATTAATTAATATATCTCAGGTGACTATATAAGATACATTAACAAAAATGAAGTGGGACTGAGAGGTCTCCCCGCACCCCTACCCATCCATGGCGACGGTCCAACTGAAGACCAAAGATCCTCCTGCTTAAAGTGTGCCAGAGAGAGTCACCACAGAGGAGCAAGGGCCAGCGAGGCCTCCCCTGGACACAGGTCAACCAGAATGACTCTTATACCTTGAAGTAGGGCGGGGTACTTCTCCTGGAAAGATCCCAGAGGACCCCCACCCGGACCAGGAGCAGAGGATACGACCCTAGGGAAGGGAAAAGGGGAAGAGGAAGTGACCAACCCAGGTAAGCTGTGTACGTTACCTCCTGTATGCCACCACAGCTCAACTTTTGTAATTATCATATAGTATAGTGTCCTGATTAGCCAGACAACAGTCCAGTACAACTACAATTTACCTTTTGAACTATGTTATTCCTTAATGTCATAGGTAATACTTTTTTATTGCACTTTTGTTAATAAAATTTTTGCTCTCTTCCTTTTATTTTATTCTGTTTTTTTCTTATCTCTTGCTTATTTGCAAGGAGTTAATAGCATGTATTGTGTCAAAGCATTTTAATCAGTTATTTTATGTTTTGCTGATATTAACTGATGGGTAACTTGCAAGCAACTTTTTACAGACTTAAGTCCCATATGGATAGGCTTACCATAATTTTTATTTATCAAAGTTCAGGCAGAGATACAAAATAAATATGATTTGCTTCAATAACATGTACATACACTTGGGTAAGTTAAGTTGGATAGACAAGTGCAAAGTCAATATGCAGAGAACTCTTTCCTGAATAGTTTTAAACATTTTATAATTATAATTAAACTGAAGGAGGAGAGGATAATGGGAGAGGGAGGGAGAAGGGGGAAGAGGGAGGAAGGGGGGGGGGGAGGAGGGGAGAACTAGGAGGGGAGGAATTTGTGGGAAGAGAAAGGGAAAGCGTGAGTGGGATGGGGTAGGTTTGTCCCAGAAATTGTGCTTGTCTTTTCCTGCCTAAGATGCCAGATACTCGTGTTTTCCAAGAGTGGTTCATAATAGACTGATGCTAGCCAGGTTAGTTTCCAATGCTTGACAAGTGCAATCTGAGCCTGGGGTGCTTGCAGTTATAACATGTTAAGATACCTAACAGGGGAACTAAAAAACATGTTTAATAACAAACTGTACATACCATAGTTAAGTTAACTAACAGTAATAAACTGATTTTAATCTATTTATGATTTGACCTTCCACGTGGGAAGGTGTTAAACTTACCCTCCAAGCTTGTGTCTGAGGGTCTAGTGTCTGGGGAGAGCCTCCGAGTCCAGCCAGTTGCTCTGACATCTGTTTTCGTGTCATGGCCTCAGTTACATTATAAAGTTGGAGTGGGGGTGTGTGGGATGTTAGAAGTTTCAAGAGTTATTTCTGTGATCTCTCCTGTCCATAGACCAATGGCCTTTTAATTGTTCCCTCATTAGAAAGTTACTGTTTAGAAAGGGGGTTAAGATCTGCTGTCTAGTCTTGGGGGAAAGATGTAGCAAGTATGGTTCCCATTTGGTCATGAATGACTTAATTCTTTTTTCCATGTCTCCCTTAACATCTGCTTGCTCTTTTAAGAGTTGGGTATGGGCTAATCGTGTAAGTTGGGTCAGGTGTGGAGGTTTGTGGGAGATCCAATTTTTGAGGATTAGTTTCCTAGCTAGGAGTATGATTGAGTTTAGAAAGTGGTGCTGGGGGTAAACTGAGTGTGACCTCTTAGAAAGAGGGCGTCACGTTTTGTTAAGGTGATGCGGCTCCCACATGTTTTTGACATCCAGAATTGTATCTTAGCCCAGTATTGGAATATCCTGGGACAATCCCAGAAAAGGTGCGGGATGTCCGGGTCAGGTAGGGAACATTTAGGGCAACTGTTGCTTGTGTACCATAATTTTTTAGAGGTGAAACTGGGACCACCTGGTGCAGTGCCAGTGGGGGTGTGGTCAGGGGCGTGGTCAAGGGGGCATGGCGATTACCAGTCCTTTTAAAGTAGTAGCTTTTATGTGCGTAATGTTTCGTGGATACTCTACCCTTCCTCAGTCAAACAACAAGTGAAACACACAGTTTAAATAGACCATAACACCACCCCTAGTGAAAAAGGCACCATTACGTTGTCATGGCAACCAATACACAACATGAGCAAATAAATAATTCATCTAAATCTCAGATTCTAAATAATGCCAAACATCAAGCATAATTATCAATTTCATAAAATAGTAAAAAGCGTATACATCACACAATTTAATATCTGCAGTGTAATATGTGTTTTATGTGTCTAATTAAGGAACAGAGCCAAATACTGATAAGACATAAATACAACATTGACTGAAATAAGTAAAAAAGAAACTCAAATATGCTAAAGCTGTTTAAGATGCTACTCTATACCATAATGTAGGAAGATTACAGCCAAAATGCTATTCTGCATGAAGTAAAGCAAGATCCACGACAAAAATCCTGCCTGTCTGCACTTCCTGGTCATACCCACATGATTCCCCTAAAAGTGTATCACCGGTGATGTCACTAGGGGTCAGGGGGGTGTTAAATTACTAGAAAAATAAACCAAGTAGTACTACAAAATTAAAAAACCCTATGCTGCTCACTCAGCCTGTATTACTAAATGTAAACTTTGAAGGAAACAAATGTTAAGCTAAGCAGGGCTGTATGTAACAAAGTACCAGCATCTAGCTATGCTGGAGGGCCACAGTCCAGTCATTTTGAATAATGTGTCTGGGTTTCAGGCAGTCTGAATCCCGGACACGTGATTTGAAACCCGGAGGTTGCAACCCTACTGGGACAGAATGAACAACCGGGTGGGACACTGGGACAACGCCTCCAAACAGGGACAATCCCAGTAAAAGTGGGACTTCTGGTAAGCCTACATATGGACTATTTATCAAGGAACATCATATTTTCCAGCATTATTTCAAACTGTTATAAATGTCTTCTTTGCTTGTTATGTATGCCATATATCTCTTAAAGGAACAGTCTAGTCAAAATTAAACTTTCATGATTCAGATAGGGCATGCAATTTTAAACAATTTTCCAATTTACTTCTATTATCTAATTTGCTTAATTCTTTAGATATCCTTTGTTGAAGAAATAGCAAAGCACATCTGTGAGCCAATCACACAAGGCCTCTATGTGCAGCAACCAACCAGCAGCTTCTGAGCATATCTAGATATACTTTTCAGCAAGTGATATCAAGAGAATTAAGCAAATTAGATAATAGAAGTAAATTAGAAAGTTGTTTAAAATGACATGCTCTTTCTAAATCATGAAAGAAACAATTTCAACAAAAATAATAGTAGCAGAGGAGGAAAGGAGAGAGCCGCAAGTGTCAATAAGGTCAGAGAGTTATGAGTTGTTATTCATTCTTACTACCCTATAATGCAAAAGTCTGGCTGCAGTTGTGGTAACTTACAATGCGTGGCTTCAATTTGAAAAAGTCTTATCCAAAGTTATACACATTGGAAATACAGTATTTCTGTGAAGAAGCCACATGGTTCAACCAACAATAACTATTTGGCTGTCTTATAAAAAGGAGATAGAATGAATGTTGTGACAGATGGGTTCTATAAAAATTCAAATTTGAAACATTCTTGTCATTCAGAAGTGTGAAAGCATTTATATATTTTTCACTGCATTCCCTGGATAAATATGAAGTAAAAGCTGTTTAACTTAAAGGGACAGTCAACACCAGAATTTTTGTTGTTTAAAAAGATAGATAATCCCTTTATTACCCATTCCCCAGTTTTGCAAAACCAACACTGTTATATTAATACACTTTTTATTTCTGTGACTAACTTGTATCTAAGCATCTTCTGACCGCCCCAATCACATGACTTTTAGTTATTATCTATTGACTTGCATTTTAGTCAATTAGTGCAGTGTCTGCCACTAGCCACGAGCGTGATCACAATGTTATCTATATGGCCTACATGAGCTTGCTCTCCCCTGCTGTGAAAAGTAAATAAAATAGAGGCAGCCTTCAAGGGCTTAGAAATGATCATATGTGCCTTCCTAGGTTTGCTTTCAGCTAGAATACCAAGAGAACAAAGCAAAATTGTTGATAAAAGTAAATTGGAAAGTTGTTTAAAATTACATGCCCTATTTGAAAAATGAAAGTTTTTTTGGGACTTGACTGTCCCTTTAAAATTTAAAGTAACATACTAGTATCAGTTATGCACTTCCCTGCTAATGCTCAGTAACCATTATCAAGAAGTACCCATCTATCAATAACCATTAGCAGTAAGTACCTGTCATCCAAATATACAATATTTTAGATGCTGCAGTACAGTGTCCCTTCAAACTTACAATATTGACACTTACCTCCTCCATATCTAGCCTCTGACACTGGTTTCGGTGGTTGTTGATAAGGATCTGACATTCCAGATTCAGGTATTGGTACATAAAGGGCGGTGTGAAATGGTAAAGTGGGCATCAAATTTGTATCAAAGCCAAAGCTATGTGATGCAGGTCCAGGTGTTCCAGAATAGATGTTGTGCCCTTCAAATGCTGAATTAGGAATATTAACCTGCTGCGCAGTTTGTGAGTGGTATCCTGGTGTGACATCTGGCCCACAGCTTTCAGCATTTGGCATGATGTTCCTTTGGTCGAAAGACATGGAATGGTCTACGGGCTTTTCAGAGTCACTTATGAAAGGTCTAACGTTTGACATGTGAGTGGATAGATTTGTTGGGTACTTTGAGTAAGATTCACTAGACTCTCTCATACTTTGAATCTCTGCAAAACTTGGTTGAACGTCAAGCATGCTCAGCCTGTCATCAAAACGACTGCCAGTTTGATGATACCTTACTTCTTCTTGCAATTTCCTTTCTAAGTTTTCATCTTGTTTGGGGTATTCACTCTCCACTGGCTCACCCGGTGAGAACAGACATTCATCCAGGTCTCCTGTTAGTAGACCCTGCGAGCTGTGCAGTGACTGGGGCTGATCTGAAAAATAATATATTAAAAGGGTCAAAGTCATAGTCATGGGAATTTTAAATGGAGACACACGGTAGGTAAATAAGTAGCTCATTTATATTGGCCAACTCACCTTAAAGCAAAATGTATGCTTACCTGATAAACTCTTTTCTTTCCTGGCATGGAGAGACCACAAATCAATTCAATTACTAGTGGGAATTCAACTCCTGGCCAACAGGAGGAGGCAAAGAACACCCCAGCAGAGCTGTTAAGTATCACTCCCACTTCCCATAAACCCATAGTCATTCAGTCGAAGGAATATGGAGAAGAGGACAGAAGGGTATAGAGGTGCCTGAGGTTTGAAAATAAACAAATGCCGTCTTAAAATTAAAGAGTTGTGGACTCTCCATGCCAGGAAATAAAAGAATTTATAATCAGGTAAGCATAAATTTTGTTTTCTTTCCAATGGCATGGAGAGTCAACGAATCCATTCAATTACTAGTGGGAACCAATACCCAAGCTAGAGGACACAGAATGGAAGGGAGGGAGAACAAGAGGCCGACTTAAACAGAAAGCCACCACCACTTGAAGAACTTTCCTCCCAAAAGAAGCCTCAGCTAAGGCAAACGTATTGAATTTGAAAAATTTGAAAAAAAGTATGCAACAAGGACCAAGAGGCCACCTTGCATATTTGTCCCACAGAAGCCTCATGTTTAAACGCCCAGAAGAAGAGACAGCCCTAGTGAGATAAGCCGTAATTCTCTCAGGAGGCTGTTGTCCAGCTGTCTCATAAATCAACCGAATAACACTTCTCAGCGAGAAAGAGTAGAAGAAGTGACCTTCAGGCCCTATGCTTACCAAAGAAAACAACGGAAAGGGCAGTAGATTGCCAAAAATCTCTAGTTGCCTGCAAATAGAATTTCAGTGCATGCACAACATCCAGGTTATGCAACAGACATTCCTTCTGAAAAGAAGGATTAGGACAGAACGAAGGAACAACAATTTCCTGATTGATATTGTGGTCCCACAGTACCTAAGAAGAAATCCCAACTTAGTATGAAGGACCGCCTTATCTGCATGAAAAGTAAGGTAAGGGGTATCACACTGCAGAGCTGAAAGCTCGGAAACTCTGCAAGCAGAAGTAGCGAGGAGAAACAAAACTTTCCAAGATAACAATTTATTACCAACAGAGTGCATAGGCTCAAACGTAGCCTGCTGCAAAACTCTAAGAAAAAAATTAAGGCTCCATTGAGGAGCAACAGGTTTAAACACTGGCCTGAATCTAACCAAGGCCTGAACAAAGAGTTGAACATCTGGTAAGTCTGTCAGACGTCTATGCAAAAGAATCGACAGAGCAGAGATCTGACCCTTCAGAGAACTGACTGACAAGCCCTTCTCCAGGCCCTCCTGAAGAAAAGGACAGAATACGGGGAACCCTCATACAACTCCAAGAGATGCCCCTAGATTTGCACTAATAAAAGGTATTTACACCACACCTTATGGTAAATCTTGCGATATACCGGCTTAAAAGCTTGAAGCATGGTATCAATAACCTTTTTCTGAAAAAAAAAAAAAAAACGCCTAGACAACACAGACGCCTAGATTTAGAGTTCTGCGGCCAAAGGGGTGCGTTAGCTACGCATGCTTTTTTTCATACCGCTGGTATTTAGAGTTCACAGAATGGCTGGGTTTTCAGTGCGTTAGGCTCCAAAAAGGGAGCGTAGAGCATAATTTAACGCCACTGCAACTCTCGATACCAGCGGTGCTTACGGACGCGGCCAGCTTAAAAAACGTGCTCGTGCACGATTCCCCCATAGAAAACAATAGGGCTGTTTGAGCTGAAAAAAAACCTAACACCTGCAAAAAAGCCGCGTTCAGCTCCTAACGCAGCCCCATTGTTTTCCATGGGGAAACACTTCCTACGTCTGCACCTAACACCCTAACATGTACCCCGAGTCTACACACCCCTAACCTTACACTTATTAACCTCTAATCTGCCGCCCCCGCTATCGCTGACACCTGCATATTTTTTTTAACCCCAAATCTGCCGCTCCGTAAACCGCCGCTACTTACATTATCCCTATGTACCCCTAATCTGCTGCCCCTAACACCGCCGACCCCTATATTATATTAATTAACCCCTAATCTGCCCAACACAACGTCGCCGCCAGCTACCTACAATAATTAACCCCTAATCTGCCGACCACAAAGCGCCGCCACCTACGTTATCCTTATGTACCCCTAATCTGCTGCCCCTAACACCGCCGACCCCTATATTATATTTATTAACCCCTAATCTGCCCCCCTCAACGTCGCCTCCACCTGCCTACACTTATTAACCCCTAATCTGCCGAGCGGACCGCACCGCTACTATAATAAAGTTATTAACCCCTAATCCGCCTCACTCCCGCCTCAATAACCCTATAATAAATAGTATTAACCCCTAATCTGCCCTCCCTAACATCGCCGACACCTAACTTCAATTATTAACCCCTAATCTGCCGACCGAATCTCGCCGCTACTGTAATAAATGGATTAACCCCTAAAGCTAAGTCTAACCCTAACACTAACACCCCCCTAAGTTAAATATAATTTAAATCTAACGAAATAAATTAACTCTTATTAAATAAATTATTCCTATTTAAAGCTAAATACTTACCTGTAAAATAAACCCTAATATAGCTACAATATAAATTATAATTATATTATAGCTATTTTAGGGTTTATATTTATTTTACAGGTAACTTTGTATTTATTTTAACCAGGTACAATAGCTATTAAATAGTTAAGAACTATTTAATAGCTAAAATAGTTAAAATAATTACAAAATTACCTGTAAAATAAATCCTAACCTAAGTTACAATTAAACCTAACACTACACGATCAATAAATTAAATAAATAAAATACCTACAATTATCTACAATTAAACCTAACACTACACTATCAATAAATTAATTAAATACAATATCTACAAATAAATACAATGAAATAAACTAACTAAAGTACAAAAAATAAAAAAGAACTAAGTTACAAAAAATAAAAAAATATTTACAAACATTAGAAAAATATTACAACAATTTTAAACTAATTACACCTACTCTAAGCCCCCTAATAAAATAACAAAACCCCCCAAAATAAAAAAAATGCCCTACCCTATTCTAAATTTAAAAAGTTCAAAGCTCTTTTACCTTACCGGCCCTGAACAGGGCCCTTTGCGGGGCATGCCCCAAAGAATTCAGCTCTTTTGCCTGTAAAAAAAACACATACAATACCCCCCCCCAACATTACAACCCACCACCCACATACCCCTAATCTAACCCAAACCCCCCTTAAATAAACCTAACACTAAGCCCCTGAAGATCTTCCTACCTTATCTTCACCATACCAGGTTCACCGATCCGTCCTCGGAAGTCTTGATCCAAGCCTCGGAAGTGTTGATCCAAGCCCAAGCGGGGGGCTGAAGAGTGACGTCCATCCTCGGGCTGAAGTCTGGATCCAAGCGGCGGCTGAAGAACTCCATCATCGGGCTGAAGTCGGAAGTCCATCATCGGGATGAAGTCTTCTATCAAGCCGCATCTTCAATCTTCTTTCTTCTGGAGCGGAGCGGAGCCATCTTCTTTCCAACCGACGCGGATCCAACCTCTTTAACCAACGCCTACTCGCCGAATGACGGTTCCTTTAAATGACGTCATCCAAGATGGCGTCCCTCGAATTCAAGTTCAATCCGATTGGCTGATCCAATCAGCCAATCAGATTGAGCTCGCATTCTATTGGCTGTTCCGATCAGCCAATAGAATGCGAGCTCAATCTGATTGGCTGATCGGATCAGCCAATCGGATTGAACTTTATTCTGATTGGCTGATTCCATCAGCCAATCAGAATTTTCCTACCTTAATTCCGATTGGCTGATAGAATCCTATCAGCCAATCGGAATTCGAGGGACGCCATCTTGGATGTAGTCCCTTAAAGGAACCATCATTCGTCGGGAAGTCGTCGGAAGAAGAAGATGGGTCCGCGGTGGAGGTCTTCAAGATGGAGCCGGTCGTCATCGGATGAAGATAGAAGATGCCGCTTGGATCAAGATGGTTGCCGGTCCGGATCGCCTCTTCTTCCCGGATAGGATGAAGACTTCGGAGCCTCTTCTTTACCTCTTCAGCCGCCGGATTATGGATCGCCAGCCCCCGCTTGGGCTTGGATGAAGATTTTGGAGCCTGGAACGATCGGTGATACCTGGCATGGTGAAGACAAGGTAGGAAGATCTTAAGGGGCTTAGTGTTAGGTTTATTTAAGGGGGGTTTGGGTTAGATTAGGGGTATGTGGGTGGTGGGTTGTAATGTTGGGGGGGGTATTGTATGTTTTTTTTTACAGGCAAAAGAGCTGAATTCTTTGGGGCATGCCCCGCAAAGGGCCCTTTTAAGGGCTGGTAAGGTAAAAGAGCTTTGAACTTTTGTAATTTAGAATAGGGTAGGGCATTTTTTTATTTTGGGGGTCTTTGTTATTTTATTAGGGGGCTTAGAGTAGGTGTAATTAGTTTAAAATTGTTGTAATATTTTTCTTATGTTTGTAAATATTTTTTTATTTTTTGAAACTTAGTTCTTTTTTATTTTTTGTACTTTAGTTAGTTTATTTAATTGTATTTATTTGTAGGAATTTTATTTAATTAATTTATTGATAGTGTAGTGTTAGGTTTAATTGTAGATAATTGTAGGGATTTTATTTAATTAATTTATTGATCGTGTAGTGTTAGGTTTAATTGTAACTTAGGTTAGGATTTATTTTACAGTTAATTTTGTAATTATTTTAACTATTTTAGCTATTAAATAGTTCTTAACTATTTAATAGCTATTGTACCTGGTTAAAATAAATACAAAGTTACCTGTAAAATAAATATAAATCCTAAAATAGCTACAATATAATTATAATTTATAATGTAGCTATATTAGGGTTTATTTTACAGGTAAGTATTTAGCTTTAAATAGGAATAATTTATTTAATAAGAGTTAATTTATTTCGTTAGATTTAAATTATATTTAACTTAGGGGGGTGTTAGTGTTAGGGTTAGACTTAGCTTAGGGGTTAATCCATTTATTACAGTAGCGGCGAGATTCGGTCGGCAGATTAGGGGTTAATAATTGAAGTTAGGTGTCGGCGATGTTAGGGAGGGCAGATTAGGGGTTAATACTATTTATTATAGGGTTATTGAGGCGGGAGTGAGGCGGATTAGGGGTTAATAACTTTATTATAGTAGCGATGCGGTCCGCTCTGCAGATTAGGGGTTAATAAGTGTAGGCAGGTGGAGGCGACGTTGAGGGGGGCAGATTAGGGGTTAATAAATATAATATAGGGGTCGGCGGTGTTATGGGCAGCAGATTAGGGGTACATAAGGATAACGTAGGTGGCGGCGCTTTGCGGTCGGCAGATTAGGAGTTAATTATTGTAGGTAGCTGGCGGCGACGTTGTGGGGGGCAGGTTAGGGGTTAATAAATATAATATAGGGGTTGGCGGTGTTAGGGGCAGCAGATTAGGGGTACCAAGTATAACGTAGGTGGCGGTCGGCAGATTAGGGGTTAAAAAAATTTAATCGAGTGGCGGCGATGTGGGGGGACCTCGGTTTAGGGGTACATAGGTAGTTTATGGGTGTTAGTGTACTTTAGAGCACAGTAGTTAAGAGCTTTATAAACCGGCGTTAGCCCAGAAAGCTCTTAACTACTGACTTTTTTCTGCGGCTGGAGTTTTGTCGTTAGATTTCTAACGCTCACTTTAGCCACGACTCTAAATACCGGCGTTAGAAAGATCCCATTGAAAAGATAGGATACGCAATTGACGTAAGGGGATCTGCGGTATGGAAAAGTCGCGGCTGGAAAGTGAGCGTTAGACCCTTTCCTGACTGACTCTAAATACCGGCGGTAGCCCAAAACCAGCGTTAGGAGCCTCTAACGCTGGTTTTCACAGCTACCGCCCAACTCTAAATATAGGCCAGAGCGTTTAATCTCCAAGAAGTAAGCTTCAGAGAATCTATGTTTGAATGAAGGAAAGGACCCTGAAGTACAAGGTCCTTCCTCAGAAGCAATTTCAATGGGGGGAAAGGACGACATCTTAACAAGGTCCCCAATTTCTGCGAAGCCCCGCTGGAGCAATTAGAATCACCGAAGCCTGCTCCTGTTGATAGGGCTATTACCCGAGGAAGAATGGCAAACGGGGGAAATAGATAATAGACCAAAGTCCCGTGGCACCGCCAGGGCGTTGACCAGAGCTGCTTGAGGGTCCCTTGATCTTGAACCGTCCTTTCGAAGCTTGGCATTTAGACAATACGCAATCAGATCCAACTCCGGAACTTCCTACCTGAGAGTTATCATTGAGAATACTTCCAGAAGGAGGGCCTACTCCCCTGGGTGAAAAGTCTGTCTGCTCAGATAATCTGTTTCCCAGTTGTCCACCCCTGGGATGTAGATGGCAGAAAAGTGACAGTTGTGAGACTCCACCCACTGAAGAATGAGAGACACCTCCTTCATAGCTAATGAGCTCCGAGTCCCTGGTGGTTGATATACTCCACTGAAGTGATATTGTCTGATTGAAATCTGATGAATCGGACTAAACTTAATTGAGGCCAAGCTATCAGACATTGTAGATGGCTCTCAACACTAGGAAATTTATACTGAGGACAGACTACTCCTGAGACCAAAGTCCCTGAGCTATTTAAGGAACCCCAAACTGCTCCCCAGCCTGAAAGGCTGGCATCCGTGGTCACAATCTCCTAAGATGGTCTCAGGAAGCAAGTGCCCTGGTACAGAAGGTCCTGGGAGATCCACTAGGACAGAGAGTCTCTCATCTGGGTGTCTAGAACTATCCTCAGAGAGGTCCGATGGTCTCCGTTCCATTGTCTGAGCATGCATAACTGTAGATGTCTCAGATGAAAAAGAGCAAAAGGAATAATGTCCATGGAAGTCACCATTAGACCAATGACTTCCCTACCTAGAGCCACTGAGGAACGGATAGATGACTGAAGAGAAAGACAGGCAGTAAGGAGTTTAGATCCTCTTACCTCTTGTCAAGAATATCTTGATGGAGACCGTAGTCTATGATCGTCCTCAAAAAACATAACCTGATATATGGCACCAAAGAGCTCTTTTCCAGATTCACCGCCTACCTGAGAGAGCAGAGAATCAACAGCAGAGAATCCGGAAGGGATATTTCTAAATGAAAAGATGGCGCCTAAACCAAGATATCGCATAGAGGGATAACTAACAAGAATACTTGCAGGAACAATTCTCAGAAGAGAAATGCAAGCTACTGAATAAAAAAGAAGAAATATGCCAAGATGTAACAGTCTTAGGCATAACATCTTCTCGTAAGAGAAACAACCTTGAATCCTATCTAAAGAAAGATAAGAAGAAAAATAATGTGACACACAATTAAATTGCAAGAAGCTTAAACTGCTTAAAACTGCTAACCACCCATTGCTAGGCAGCTAAGCTAACCATCAGTCTCAAGAGTCCTAAGATCACCAAGAACATATGATCAAGGACCACACCAAATGTCACGGACATATCAAATCTTCTCAACCAGAGAAAATTAAATAATCATCTTAGAGGCCTCTTTTTTTTAAATATATACACACACGCATTATATATATATATATATATATATATCCGGATACAAAGCGCACTCCACAGGTCTTTAAGCAAGAAAAATAGTCACTTTATTATGAACGTTTTCGGTTTTAACAAAACCGTCCTCAGACAAACAGTGAAACAGGACAAAACACTTACCCAACACCAGACTTATAACCACTCGTGTAAATCAACAAGCCGACACTACGTTCTCCCCAGTAGCTCCGCCCCTTCCGTCAGAGTGAGCATCCGGGGCAGCGTATTGCCGGTGCTGAAATTTTAAGTGAACAAATAAATATAAAAACACAGTTTCAATAGCATCATACATATGGGAAACAGTATGTCATTACAAACAAAGCCTATAACATTAACGCCCATACTATTCAGCAAAAACATAAGGAACTCGATGTCTCACAGCATCAACACTAAGTTTCACAGGTTACCATGGTAACATATACAACAAATGCCGAAGGCAGAGACAAAAGAGTGAAGATGGTGTGAGCATCAATACAAGATACAGGATACAGGAGAGGGGATGGAATAGAGCCCTCATACGAACCACAATACAGCAGAGGCATAAAAAATACAACAAAGTCATAAAGAATAATAAATAATAAATAATAACAAGGACATAAAAAAGCAGAGACATGAAAAATAAAGCATAGGCATGAAAAAGAGGAATAAAGCAGAAGCATGAAAAATAAAAATAAATATAAATAATAATAAAAATAAAGAAAAATAAAGAAAAAATAAAGAAAAAATTAAAAATAATAAAATGGCAGAGAAAACATAACAGAAAAAATAGAAAAAATAAGCATAGGACACTGGAGAAAAAATATATGTAATAAAACTACATATGTTAAAAGGTAATTATATATATATATCAAAAAGTATATACTGTATTTAAAAAAATTAATAGAATAGATGGGTCTCATCAAATAGTTGGAGGTACTCAAATAAAAACCTGCCAATCCAGATGGGTATTCAAACCCTTAGGGATTAGTGTGTCCAAAAAAAAAGTCCACTTTGCTTCCCTCTGTAACAGAATCCTATTGCGGTTACCTCCCCGGCACATTGGGGGGACGTGGTCAATAATAGTGTATTTCAAGTCAGTGACTTTATGCTAGAGATCCACAAAGTGCCGCGCCACGGGCTGTTCAGAGGACCCATTCTTGAGGGCTGTTCGGATGGCTGACCGATGGTTCACCATCCGTGTCCTGAGGTCATCAGAGGTCTTTCCAATGTAATATAATCCACAGATGCAGTGTAGAAGATAAATAATGTGTGTGGTAGTGCAGGTAAGACGATACCTATGCTTATAGATTTTTCCCTTGTGGGGGTGCGTGAAAGAAGTCCCTGTAATAAGACCCCCACATGTTACACACCCCAAGCAACGGTAGACTCCTGGTTTATTAGTATTCAGCCACGTACTTTTGGTATAACACTGTACAGGATCAGTTTTTACGAGGAAGTCTCTCAGAGATCGGGCCCTCCTATACCCCATACATGGAGGTGGCGTCTGTAACAACGGTAGTGTTTTGTCTGTATTGATAATCTGCCAATGCCTATTAATAATGTCCGGTAATGCCTTCTTGTCATTAGAGTACGTAGTCACAAATGTCATTCTATTAGTATCAGGGACTCTCATAGGTTTTTTATTGTCCCCCAGCAATTCGGCACACTGTCTGTTCAGAAGTTTATTAGGATAACTGCGAGTATGAAAACGTTCTTTCATTTCATTCAACTGTTCCTCTCTGTTGCCCTCTTCCGTATTGTTCCTCAACACTCTAAGAAATTGAGACTTGGGTAACGCTTTTTTGAGCGTTGGTGGATGGCAACTTGAGAAGTGTAGGTGTGCATTACGGTCAGTATCCTTGCAGTACAGAGTAGATTGCAGGCCACCCATATTTTTATATAGCCTAACATCCAGAAAATCAATCTGTTGATGGTTGGAATGCATCTTAAATTTTAATGCAGGATGGATTGCATTCAGTTCAGTGAACCAGAGTTCCAGTTCCTCTGTGGTTCCTGTCGATAATAGAAACAGGTCATCAATGTACCTTTTAAAAAAAGTGATGTTATCCACCTTGAACAGTTCAGTACCGAATTCCTCGAAGAAAGACATAAATAAATTGGCATAGGATGGGGCCACATTGGACCCCATCACTGTCCCAGTAAGTTGTAGAAAAAATTACTGCCCAAATTTGAAATAATTTGTAGTGAGGCAAATTTCCAACAATTGTAGGAGTACTTCAGCCGGAGTTCCCACATATGGATATCTATTAAGGTAAAAGGCAACAGCCTGTAAACCCTCCTGATGGGAAATTACGGTGTATAAACTCATCATGTCCAACGTGACGAGTATGACCTCTTCACCAATCTCCCTCAAACCCGTTAGAAGCTCAAGTAGGGTTGCAGAGTCTCTTAAATAAGAAGACATATTTTTTACAAATGGTTGTAAAAAAGCATCAACATAGGTGGCTATAGGTTGCTGTAATGAGCCAATTGCTGCCACTATCGGCCGTCCTGGAGGATGTTGAAGGCTCTTGTGTATTTTAGGTAGTGCGTAAAATACAGGTATACGAGTATATTTGACTGTCAAGAAAGAAAGAGCATCCTCATCAAGAAATCCTTCAACATAATACATTTGAATTTTACCATCAATTTGACGCTTGAAGATTATTGTAGGATTCGCATGTAACAACCTGTATGTATTCGTATCCAAGAGTTGAGACATGATCTCATTTTTATAGTCCACATAGTTCATCAGGACTAAAGCCCCACCTTTATCCGCTTCACGGAAAACAATGTCAGTGTTCTTACTCAAATTCTTTAGGGCAGACCATTCTTTAGATGTAAAGTTGTTAAAACCATCCGTGGTGTGTAGTATAGTTGACTGACTCATTTCCTCGAGGGTTAACCTCGTGAAGGTATTAATACTTGCATTGAAGGATTGTGGAGTATAAGTTGATTTGCTATGTTTAGGTTCCATTGTGTTATCCTTAAATTTCTCTTTAAGTTACAATTGCCTTTGGAATTTCTTGGTAATTTCTTGGTATCAATGAACAGTTCGAAGGGGTCAGTTTTACAGGTTGGTACAAAAGTAAGTCCCTTATTTAATATTTGTAATTCCAGATCGTTCAAAACATAGTTGCTCAAATTCACTACAATATTTTCGTTTTTCATTTTTGCGGGTTCAGTGGTGGCTTTTTCTTTGTGTCCCCCTCTTCTTGTCCTGGCTCTTTGCCTGCATAGATTTTTGAGCGAGTTGTTACTCCAATAGCCTGTATCGCAGGGTTGGTACCCCTTTCTTGTTGATCCCCTTCAGATCCTGATCCTGAACCAGAACTTTCCACAGTGGTTAGCTCCTTAGGTTTTTGATACCTAGTGCGTCTTCTACGATTTTGATGTAGTCGTTGTCTTTCTTGTAGGGATAATTGCCACAGGTATACACGTGTGTCCCTATAATCTCCAATGACAGCCTCTCGTTTTTTATTTTTAAAATCAATCAGATCAGTCTCATATTTAGAAATTTGTGCTTGTAATTTCTGAATCCAATTTTCATTAGTGTCTGCTCTTAATTTTGGTAAATTCGGTTGTTCATATGCCGCAATTTCTGCTCTTATTTGTGTGAGGAGCCGTCCAACCTCCTGAATAACTAGGAGAATCAAATCTAGTGAGCATTTGTTTTCAATGCAACCCCAGCGCTCACAAAAAGCAGGATTTTTCCTGCCTATAGTGGGTACATTTTTTATCCTTAAACCCCTAGGGATATACCCCTGGGTACTATTCGGATAAATATGTACTACTGTTTCCCATATGTATGATGCTATTGAAACTGTGTTTTTATATTTATTTGTTCACTTAAAATTTCAGCACCGACTATACGCTGCCCCGGATGCTCACTCCGACGGAAGGGGCAGAGCTACTGGGGAGAACGTAGTGTCGGCTTGTTGATTCACATGAGTGGTTATAAGTCTGGTGTTGGGTAAGTGTTTTGTCCTGTTTCACTGTTTGTCTGAGGACGGTTTTGTTAAAACCGAAAACGTTCACAATAAAGTGACTATTTTTCTTGCTTAAAGACCTGTGGAGTGCGCTTTGTATCTGGAGCTATTTTTATCTTTTGGCTGCACCCAAGGCTGTTGTCCCTATCGTTCAGGAGTGCACACTTTCTGGAATTTATATATATATATATATATGTAACATCGGTCAAAATCTGAATACACAGACATTCATAAATGACCTAGATAGGTAAAAAATGCTTACCTGGCTTTATTCATTTATTACTGTTGGGAATTAAGAACCTAGCCACCAGGAGGAGGCAAAGACACCCCAGCCAAAGGTTTAAATACCTCCCCCCACGGAGGGCGGAGCCAGCAACACACAGGAAAGGTCGCAAGATTCAGAGCTCCGGCATAGCTTTATTTAAGAATGACTTAATACAGGGATTTAACGTACAAACAGCTTTAGAAATCTCATGCTTGAACATCTAAAGCCTCATCTCATGCATGGAGGACACTGCCCTCGATTACTTATGTATTAGTTCTGCGCTGGAACCAAAAGAAAAATATCTACTCTGGAACTTCAAGGGCGGCGGCCATTTTATCGCCCTCGTGGGAATACACTTGCGACGGCCGACGCTCACCTTATATTAGCCGAGATCGCTAGACTTTTAAAGCACTATCAAAAACAGCTCTTCCCCACTTTGAATAGTGCAGCAGACATAGCGGAGGACTGCGAGCTTGTGATCGTGCAGTCATTGGACCTGACTAAGACATCTACAACTAGAGCACAACACCCTCATTGTGAAAGAGAAGTAAGTGGGGATGCGGTACCCTGGATGAGCTCCAGCGGATCCACACACCCCGGTCAGCCGCACAGCGTGTGGGATGTGAGTATGTATACTAGATCTCGGCACATAAGGGGAAATTGCAACTCCAATACAGCTACATTAGGAGAAGCTCAGCTGGACACGCAGCCTTACATGGTAGACCACGAAGTCTGTTGCTTGTAGCATTTTACCTCTAATACTAAGTGCAACAAACCCTCAAGTTGCCCCCCAGAAGTTCACCAATGTCAGTTACTAACTTTAAACACAGGGGCAAGGAATTTAGAACTTTTCCTCAAACGCCTTCGAGCTTGCAAAGAGTTTCTCCCTTTTACTCTACATGGCCCACTTCCTTTTCGTACACCTCCTGCGATGGGTACTAGCAGAGGAGGGATAGGTTAACTATTTTCTGCACAGTGGAATTGACTGTCGCAGCTTACCGGGCAAGCTGGGCGCAATTTGAAACGCTGATTTTGTCTGGTCCCACATCTCTCTAAATAGCAGAAAAGCTATCAGCCGAATCTAATTAACAAACTTTTCATCGGACTTAACTTCTTCACAGTATCTGCCTGACAGCAGACCATGTGGATGTCTTAATTAATGCTGTGACTTTTTATTTTGTATTAGCTTGGTTGATATACCCACTTACAGTTCAAACATGTTTATCTTAGGCATATCTTTCACTGCCAAAGTGCCCTTGGTTATGCAATCTGTCCTTAGCTATGTGTCTAATTGATGCTTATACAATGCTCTCCTTTTTCTATCAAGCTGAATGCTGTTCCCCATGATTATGCTCCTACAGTTGTAGCCGGCTAGGCGTGAAATCTCTGCTTCAAATATTAATGACCTAGGATGTCACTTATTCCACGGTGATAGCTAACTGCCTACTGTGCCCTTGATTTATAGAGGTCCCAGCTACTATGTTTAACCGCCTTAAACTCCAGTTATAACCTGTTATATGTGTAGAGGATGTTCCCCTTAGTATAAAGAATTATTTGTTAGGATAAGTTCGGTCTTATTGTTCACACACCATATTGCATGTGGGTCATTTCATGTCTCAGTAGTTCTACTTAAATACCTTCTTACTAATATTTACTTCAGATGTCATATTAACCGTACGTATGTAGTGTTCTTGGCTCAATCACCACGGGTCATATTTTTATATAGACAATGAATGCAAGCTTTTATTTTATATTGTAGGATCACTGTAGTTGTATGTATGTTTATTAATATGTACTCTCAAGTTACTCTCATTTTGGTCACACACTTTGTAGGATAAATAGCACTGCCACATAGCGATATCTTCATTTCACTCCCATGCTTGTTTTGCTAAGGCTGGATCTTTGCCCTTACATGTATCCTTCAATTTTAGGGAGATCTCTACTGTAACAGATGCAATCCTAGTGCTATGGTGCAGCCTTTGATCTAGACACTCCTCTGCTGGCGGCCGTAGCAGCAGGAGCCTGTTTATTGCAAATGTGGGGCTTTAAAGAAGAATTTTAGTTTTAACCCCTTAATGACCGCAGCACTTTTCCATTTTCTGTCCGTTTGGGACCAAGGCTATTTTTACATTTTTGCGGTGTTTGTGTTTAGCTGTAATTTTCCTCTTACTCATTTACTGTACCCACACATATTATATACCGTTTTTCTCGCCATTAAATTGACTTTCAAAAGATACCATAATTTTCATCATATCTTATAATTTACTATAAAAAACATTATAAAATATGAGGAAAAAATGGAAAAAAACACATTTTTTCTAACTTTGACCCCCAAAATCTGTTACACATCTACAACCACCAAAAAACACCCATGCTAAATAGTTTCTAAATTTTGTCCTGAGTTTAGAAATACCCAATGTTTACATGTTCTTTGCTTTTTTTGCAAGTTATAGGGCCATAAATACAAGTAGCACTTTGCTATTTCCAAACCACTTTTTTTCAAAATTAGCGCTAGTTACATTGGAACACTAATATCTTTCAGGAATCCCTGAATATCCATTGACATGTATATATTTTTTTTTAGAAGACATCCCAAAGTATTGATCTAGGCCCATTTTGGTATATTTCATGCCACCATTTCACCGCCAAATGCGATCAAATAAAAATTTTTTTTCACTTTTTCACAAATATTTTCACAAACTTTAGGTTTCTCACTGAAATTATTTACAAACAACTTATGCAATTATAGCATAAATGGTTGTAAATGCTTCTCTGGGATCCCCTTTGTTCAGAAATAGCAGACATATATGGCTTTGGCTTTGCTTTTTGGTAATTAGAAGGCTGCTAAATGCCCCTGCGCAAAATACGCGTATTATGCCCAGCAGTGAAGGGGTTAATTAGGGAGCATGTAGGGAGCTTCTAGGGTTAATTTTAGCTTTAGTGTAGTGTAGTAGACAACCCCAAGTATTGATATAGGCCCATTTTGGTATATTTCATGCCACCATTTCACCGCCAAATGCGATCAAATTAAAAAAAACGTTAATTTTTTCACAATTTTAGGTTTCTCACTGAAATTATTTACAAACAGCTTGTGCAATTATGGCACAAATGGTTGTAAATGCTTCTCTGGGATGCCCTTTGTTCAGAAATAGCAGACATATATGACTTTGGCGTTGCTTTTTGGTAATTAGAAAGTCGCTAAATGCTGCTGCGCATCACACGTGTATTATGGCTAGCAGTGAAGGGGTTAATTAGGTAGTGTGTAGGGAGCTTGCAGGGTTAATTTTAGCTTTAGTGTAGAGTTCAGCCTCCCACCTGACACATCCCACCCCCTGATCCCTCCCAAACAGCTCCCTTCCCTCCCCCACCCCACTATTGTCCCCGCCATCTTAAGTACTGGCAGAAAGTCTGCCAGTACTAAAATAAAAGATTTTTTTAAAAAAAAAAAAAAAAAAAAAAAAAAAAAAGCATATTTACATATGCTGTGTTTAGGATCCCCCCTTAGCCCCCAACCTCCCTGATCCCCCCCAAAACAGCTCTCTAAGCCTCCCCCTCTGCCTTATTGGGGGCCATCTTGGGTACTGGCAGCTGTCTGCCAGTACCCATTTTGCACAATCAAATATTTATTTCATTTTTATGAACAAAGTTATCAATGAGCTCCTTTACTTTCTACTATAGACATCTCACATGCTGCTGATTGGAGCCAACCCCCACCACCTAAATAACGAATACAGTGTTTTTTTTTTAATTACTCGTCCCACTTTTATTTTGGGACACATTTTTTTCTGTAGTGCAGCGGTCCCCACCCGGTCCCTGCCCCGGCGCGCACCCGCGCGCGCCCCCTCGTGCACGTGCGCGCGCCCCCGGACTTGCACGCCCACGATCCCGCCCCCCTCCACATGACAAGGGCCATCGATGGCCGCCACCCACCTCCCACACCGGCTCCCACCCACCAACGATACCGGCCATCGATGTCCGGTGCAGAGAGGGCCACAGAGTGGCTCTCTCTGCATCGGATGGCCATCTAAGGTTATTGCAGGATGCCTCCATATCGAGGCATCACTGCAATAACCGGAAAGCAGCTGGAAGCGAGCAGGATCGCTTCCAGCTGCTTTCCACACCGAGGACGTGCAGGGTACGTTCTCAGGCATTAACTGCCTTTTTTCTGAGGACGTACCCTGCACGTCCTCGGTCATTAAGGGGTTAAACACATTTTGCCATTAATATTCGTTAATTGTTACATAACCAGAGCTGCTTCATATGACTGACTCATCTACCCTCTCCATACTGGATATCCCGACAAATATTGACGCCTCTCATTCATATTATCAAGCTCAGCTTGTCCCACTAAGGGCTAGCTATACCCTGTATTACGAACAGTCTCCCCTACCTTACTCTGTTACTCATCCTTGAAACACAGTTCGTCCCAGCCCATAGTTAGTGTCCCTAGGGTCTTATTATGAATGGAGTCATACATCTTTATTATTATTTGTCCTTCTCTATCACTTCAATAACGTAGAGTTTTTTCTATCATATTTCCCATACTTAACTACCCACCTCCCCCCCCCACCCCATAAAAATATACCTCCTAATTTAGGAGACCTAACTACACGACTCATCTTGCCTATGTCGTACCCTGTTTATCCTAGTTACCTACTTTGCCACACTAGTTTTACCAGTTCTACCACACTAATTACTCCATTATACTTACATATTATACCAAACTATTCAACCAGAAACGGCATTTGTCGATATGGCTTGAAATATATCTTGTTAATTTACTGTATCTATAGGACCACCTTAGGAGATTTAACTACGTGACTTATCTTGCTTATGTCGTACCCTGCTTATTCCTATTTACTTGTTTTACCATGCTAGCTTTATCAGTTCTACCACCCTATTTAATCCATTTGTTAAGGTATATGTTGATACATAGCATACCCGCATACTTAATAACAATAATTTACTTTATCATATATCTCCTTAGACAGATATTCTACCACACTTATATATCATTCCACACGGTTTAACCAGAAACGACATTTGTCGATGTTGCTTGAAATATATCTTGTTAATCTACTTTATCATATCATTATAGAAAAGAGGTTTCTGACTCTTCTATAGTATGGCCTATGTTGTAGATCCTATTTATTTAGATGGAAGTAGTTTATGTGAAATGTACCATTTCTGCATGTTCTGTACGATATTATTTTGCATAAGCTGTATTGGTTTTTTTCGCAAATCTTTATTAAAAAAAAAAAAAATACCTCCCCCACTTCCCTCATCCCCCAGTCATTCTGCCGAGGGAACCAGGAACAGTAGGAGAAATATCAGGGTATAAATGGTGCCAGAAGAATATTAAATTCTTCTGCCTTTTGGAATTGCAACACTATCATCACAGCCATCGTGTGAGAAGCTGGATTCCGAAAATTTCAGAGTGAGTATACTGCACATTATTTACACTGGTGTATATAACATATTTCAGTGAAAGCTTTATCATCTGCAGTTACGCTAAACTTCTGGGGGACTAGACAGAAGCTCCATTCTCTATTGATCACTTGCCCTTTAAAGTTGAGGAAGTTGGACTCTCATAATTTTGGATTTAAATTGGGAACCACGGTTTATTGGAGTATCGAATCAGAATATTACAGGATCTGCGCCTCTATATCCACTACTTATATTAAATTTAGGTCCGCCCATTGGAGATATGGGCGGGAGCTGTGAACTCTTCTTCCCTCGAGGGAAATTAAATTATCAGGTAAGCATAATTTATGTTTTCCAATAAAGGGGAGGAGAGTCCACGGTTTTATTCATTACAGTTGGGAACATATACCCAAGCTCTAGAGGACACTGAATTAAACTGGGAGGGTAAAAATGCGGACCCTAATCAGAGGGCACCACAGCCTGCAAAACTTTTCTCCCAAAAACAGCTTCCGCAGAAGCAAAAACGTCAAACTTGTAAAACTTTGTAAAAGTGTGTAAGGAGGACAAGGTAGTCGCCTTACAAATTTGCTCTTGAAGGACCAAGACGAAGCCACAGCTCTAGTTGAATGAGCCGTGATCCTCTGAGGAGGCTTATGTCCCGCTGTCTCATAAGCCAAGCGAATCATACTCCTCAACCAAAAAGACAAAGAAGTAACAGAGGCCCTTTGCCCCTTGCGCTTCCCAGAATACACCACAAAAAAAGATGTAGACTGTCTAAAATCCTTGGTAGCCTGAAGATAAAACTTGAAGGCACGAACCACATTCAGATTATGAAGTAACCTTACCTTCGAAGAAGATGGGTTAGATCACAAAGAAGGAACAATTATTTCCTGATTGATGTTACGGTTAGACACCACCTTGGGTAGAAACCCCAACCTAGTGCGCAGTACAGCCTTATCCGCATGAAACACCAGATAAGGAGGGTCACATTGCAAGGCAGCTAGCTCAGATACTCTGCGTGCCGATGCAATAGCCAACAGGAAGAGAACCTTCCAGGACAGAATCTTAATGTCTATGGAATGTATAGGTTCAAACGGAACCCTCTGCAAAACTTTAAGGACAAAGTTTAAACTCCAAGGTGGAGCCGACTGCCTAAAGACAGGTCTAATTTTAGACAGAGCCTGAACAAAATGGATGTCAGGGAGCTCAGCGAGTCTCCTACCTATGCAACAAGACTGATAATGCCGAAATCTGTCCCTTTAAGGAACTAGCAGCAAGACCCTTCTCCAAACCATACCTTCACCTTATGCCAAGGATATCCATGCTTCTCACACTAGGACAAGTAAGTCCTCCACACCTTATGGTAGATGCGACGAGTGACTGGCTTCCTTGCCTGAATTAGAGTATCAATCACACATTTTTAGAAAAGCCTCTCTTGGCTAAGACTAAGCGTTCAATCTCCACACAGTCAGCCTCAGAGAATCTAGATTTTGATGCTGAAAGGGGCCCTGTGACAGCAGATCCCTGCAACAGGGTAACCTCCACATGTGACATCCCCGCTAGATCTGCAAACCACGTCCTCCTCGGCCACAAAGGAGCAATCAGAATGGCCGAGGCCCGCTCCAGTTTGATGCGTACTACTATGCGAGGTAGAAGTGGTAATGGAGGAAAAATGTAAGCTAGGCTGAATCCCCAAGGAACCACTAAGGCATCTATCAGCTCTGCCTGGGGATCCCTGGACATCGACCTGTATCAAGGTAGTTTTCAATTGAGTCTGGACGCCATGAGATCTATCTCCGACGTACCCCATCTGTGACAAATCTCCACAAACACTTCGGGGTGAAGACACCATTCCCCCGGGTGGAAGGACTATCTGCTGAAAAAGTCAGTTTCCCAGTTGTCCACACCCGGAATGTGAATCGCTGAGAGTGAGCAGTCATGGGACTCCGCCCACTCCAGAATCCGAAACACCTCCCTCATCGCGAGGGAGCTCCTCGTACCCCCCTGATGGTTGATGTAAGCCACCGAGGTAATGTTGTCGGTCTGGAATCTGATGAAACTGACCAACCCCAGAGAAGGCCAAGCCTTCAGAGCATTGAAGATTGCTCATAGTTCTATGATGTTGATCGGACGGAGAGACTCCTCCCTGGACCACTTTCCTTGTGGCACCCCAAACAGCTCCCAATCCCGACAGACTCGTGTCCGTGGTCACAATCTCCCACGACGGTCTCAAGAAGGATGTCCCTATGGAAAATTGCTCCGGACGAATTCACCAAGAGAGGGAGTTCCGAGTCCGAGCATCCAGGGATATCAGCTGTGATAGATCTGAATGATCACCGTTCCACTGGTACGATAACCCCAAGAGAGGCGAGATCTCTCACACACTCTAGAAAGGCCTCTCTCTTCTCTGGTCTTGAAGACAGGTTTGACAGGAGGAATCTGCCCTTCGGGAGGATGGGATCTGTACCCTATCCTGTAACCCTGGGAGGCAACTTCTAGCACCCAAGGTTCCTGAACGTCCTGCAACCATGACGTCTGAGAATAGAGATAATCTGCCCCCTACGTAATCCGGAGACTGGTCGGGGGCCGCCCCTTCATGACGATTTTGTCTCGGCTGGCTTCTTGCTCTGCTTGGACTTATTCCAAGATTGAGCCGGCTTCCAAGATCCCTTGGACTGGTCCGCTTTCTGGGCCTTGTCCGCAAAAAAGGGACGAAAAGTAGATCCCTTAGGCTTAGCCTTCTTATCCTGCGGTATGAAAGCTCCCTTGCCTCCCGTAACCGTGGATATAATCGAATCGAATCCTGGACCGAACAGGATCTTTCCTTGAAAAGGCAGGGACAACAGCCTCGCTTTAGCGGTCATGTCCGCAGACCAAGATTTTAGCCACAGAGCCCTGCGTGCTAAAACAGAAAAAAAAAACCTGACACCTTAGCATTCAGACGAATAATTTGCATATTGGCATTAGATGAAAGAATTGGCGACCTTCAGATCTTCTCCTGTATCTCGTCAATGGATGTATCCCCCTCAACCATTTCACACAGGGATTCACACCAATATGTTGCAGCTCCAACGACCGCCACAACGGCCGCTGCTGGCTGAAAAACAAACCCTGTGTGCTGAAACATCTTTCTCAACATGTTTCCCAACTTTTTATCCATGGGCTCCTTAAACGACGAACTATCCTCGAGGGTAATAGTCATCTGCTTCACGAGCGTAGAAATGGCCCCATCCACTTTAGGGATGGTCCCCCACAGCTCAAGCTGAGAGTCCGGAACGGGGAACAGTTTTTTAAAAGAAGAAGGGGAAAAGGACGACCCTAATCGCTCCCATTCATTCTTAATAATATTTGCCATCTTAACAGGAACCGGGAAAGACTGAGGCACTACCCTGTCCTCATATACATTGTCAAGCTTAGGAAGTTCACATTAAAAACATTTGCATTGAACTGCCACTAGATGGTGGCAGATACCAGGGAAACTTTAGTATTTTAAATATAAAATCCTGAAACATAATAGTTCAGCTTCATAAATGATTACTGCAACAAACCATATCAAATAATCATGAGCAAAGAAAACTCAGCCATCATAATTCTCTTTGTGACATTATACATAGACAAAGGCTGGTAGAATATAATGAGGATGAACAAGAGAAAATGATGTTCAAATAGCCCTCAACCCCCATTTCTATCTTGAAATTTTTATAAATTATATACATAAACAATTTCACCGAAGACAGAATAATTTTAAGTAAAAAATATCAACTTAAAATAGAATAAAGGGGAATAATGCGTGAGGCTAATAAGAATAAGAGGACTTCGGCCCGGCTTGGATGAAGACTTCTCCCGGTAAGTCGATCTTCAGGGGGTTAGTGTTAGGTTTTTTTAAGGGTGTATTGGGTGGGTTTTATTTTTAGGTTAGGGACTTTGGGCTGCAAAAGAGCTAACAGCCCTTTTAAGGGCAATGCCCATCCAAATGCTCTTTTCAGGGATCTTAGTTTTTTTTTTTAGATAGTATTGTATTTGGGGGGTTGGTTGTGTGGGTGGGGGGTTTTAATGTTGGGGGGTTGTTTGTATATTTTTTTACAGGTAAAAGAACTGATTACTTTGGGGCAATGCCCCGCAAAAAGCCCTTTTAAGGGCTATTGGTAGTTTAGTTTAGGCTAGGGTTTTTTTTTTATTTTGGGGGGGCTTTTTTATTTTAATAGGGCTATTAGATTAGGTGTAATTAGTTTAAATATCTGTAATTTGTTTATTATTTTCTGTAATTTAGTGGGGGGTTTTGTACTTTAGCTAATTTAATTTAGGTAATTGTATTTAATTTAGTTAATTTATTTAATTGTAGTGTAGTGTTAGGTGTTATTGTAACTTAGGTTAGATTTTATTTTACAGGTACTTTTGTATTTATTGTAGCTAGGTAGTTATTAAATAGTTAATAACTATTTAATAACTATTCCATCTAGTTAAAATAAATACAAACTTGCCTGTAAAATAAAAATAAACCCTAAGATAGCTACAATGTAACTATTAGTTATATTGTAGCTAGCTTAGGGTTTATTTTATAGGTATAGTATTTAGTTTTAAATAGGAATAATTTAGTTAATGATAGGAATATTTATTTAGATTTATTGTAATTATATTTAAGTTAGGGGGTGTTAGGGTTAGACTTAGGTTTAGGGGTTAATAACTTTAATATAGTGGCGGCGACGTTGGGGGTGGCAGATTAGGGGTTAATAAATAGTATGTAGGTGTCGGCGATGTTGGGGGCAGCAGATTAGGGGTTAATACATATAATGTAGGTGGTGGCGGTGTCCGGAGAGGCAGATTAGGGATTAATACGCATAACTGGTGAGATTTATTCTGATACTCTAAGAAAGTATTTTACACTATTTTGAGTATTGTTTTTTCTTTTTTTCCCACAGGTTTTTATTGCATTATATTGCATTATAATGGGCATTATATGACACTTTTTCACAGTTTTACATTTTTTCATTTATTAAGTTTGAATTTTTATTATACACAGTTTTGGACTTTTTGGGATTTTTTGTGTTTTCATTTTGGAAGTAACCAAACAGGATTGTCTTTACAGCACTGTGGACACTTATTCACCCAGGATAGACAATCACATATTCTTTTTTGGACACATTCACTGGATTATCTCACATTTGGACACTTACTATAATCGAATTTTATTGTATTTTATTATATTGACATTGTTATATTAACCTCGTTCTTATTGTATCAAACTTGCTGTATCAATCTACCATTCGTCATTCATCCAGTCCTCAATTTAAAGTATTGTATTTTTTAGAACTGAAGTACTTTTAGAACTGTTTTATATTTTGTGTACACATGGATCCATGTTTTTAAGTAAATACTATGTATTAAAGTGCATTAATTTGTTTGTTAGATTATACATTAAATTTATTTTATACCAGTAGTTCACTATTCTTATCACCTCTGCCCTTGGCGCTCACTCCATACTCCATTCTTCTTTTTTTTCTAAGGTTAACTAGGTACCTTTCCTGGAGAGAGCTGTAGGTGTATATACTAGCGCCATACCTACGCACTTTTTTATTAATACATATAATGTAGGTGTCGGCGGTGTCGGCGATGTCGGGGGTGGCAGATTAGGGGTTAATAAATATAATGTAGGTGTCGGCGATGTTGGGGGCAGCAGATTAGGGGTTCATAAATATAATGCAGGTGGCGGCGGTGTCCGGAGCGGCAGATTAGGGGTTAATAATTTTATTATAGTGTTTGCGATGCGGGAGGGCCTCGGTTTAGGGGTTAATAGGTAGTTTATGGGTGTTAGTGTACTTCTTAGCACTTTAGTTACAAGTTTTATGTTATGGCGTTGTACCATAAAACTCATAACTACTGACTTTTAAATGCGTTAGGACTCTTGACAGGGTAGGGTGTACCGCTCACTTTTTGGCCTCCCAGGACAGACTTGTAATATCAGCGCTATGGAAGTCCCATAGAAAAAAGACATTACAAAGTTTACGTAAGTCGTTTTGCGGTAAGGCCAAAGAAGTGTGCGGTTACCCTAAACCTTCAAGACTCGTAATACCAGCGTTAGGGAAAAAGCAGCGTTAGGACCTCTTAACGCTGCTATTTTACCCTAACGCACAACTCGTAATCTAGCCGTAAATCTTTTTTATGCTTGTTTGACACTATTTTAATATTGTACTTTATATGAAACAAACTACTAGACCAACAATATTTCAATCAAATTCTGAGAAGGCAGTGACATCAGTTACCTTTTGTCGCTATGCTTGGAGGTTCTGCATCACAGTCGAGCTGCAAGGATGCCATACGTTCAATAAATCCCTGGGGCTTTGGAAATTCAATCTGTCAATTTACAAAAAATATATTGTACTTTAATGGCTAAACAGTATAAAATTCCACATATGGGGTAGATTTATTAATGGTCGAGGGGACATGATTTGCTGTAGCGAATCATGTCCGCTCGACCTTGCTAAATGGGTCTTCTATTATATCGACCCGTTAGTATCATGCCATTGAATTCACACAACTTTGAACATGCATCAAAGTTCAAGCAATTTATATGTTACTAAAATATATTTTTTGTGTGTGAAATTGCACATATGTAGTAAGAGAACATCAAATGTGACCAAAACAAAACAAAAAAAGGTTTTCCTATTTCAGCATCAGTATAAAAAGGTTAATTAATTTAGCTTATTCATAAAGTAGAAACATTATATCCTGGCCTGTTTGCACCAATCTAGGCCTATTGTTGGGCATCAAGGAATAGTTTCTTTCTGTACTACATATGTTTGTTTGGTTTAGTGGAATTTAAAGGGACAGGAAACCCCAAAATTGTCTTCCATGATTTAGATAGAACATACAGTTTCAAACAACTTTTCCATTTACTTCTATTGTGAAATTTGCTTCATTATCTTGTTATCCATTACTGAAAGAACAGCATTGCACTACTGACAGCTAGCTGAACACATCTAGTTAGCCAATCACAAGAGACAAATGTGTGCAGGCACCAATAAGCAGCAGCTCCCACTGGTGTAGGATATGTGCATATTCATTTTCAACAAGAGATACTAAGAGAACAAAGCACATTTAAAAATAGAAGTGAATTTAAAAGTGTCTTAAAATTACATGATCTATCCGAATCATGCAAGTTTCATTTTGACTTTCTTATTCCTTTAATGCTCACACAACAGTAACCATGAAAAATTAATGTGAAAATGAACCAACAATAATCTGTATCACTCTCTTGAATTTCTCAATCGTTTCATGTTTCGGATGCTAGTCAGTGTTTGCAGCTTGTGCACAGTATCTAGCACAAGCAAGAAAGATATTGCAATATTGTATACAACAGCCATACAGCTATGCAAATCAAAAGCTGGAGCTGAAAAACAAATCATGTTGCATTCAAAGAAGGATGAATTTTGTGGTTACATAAAAAATAACATAATACACACAGTATATATATATATTTATACACATATACATTCATATATACATACACACACACATATATTTACATGCACATATATACAGGTATATATATATATATATATATATATATATATATATATATATATATATATATACATATATATATACATATAAACACAGTATATATATATAAATAAATATATATATATATATATATATACACACACACACACACACATATATATATATATATATATATATATAGTCGTATGCAAAAGTTTAGGCACCCCTGACAATTTCCATGATTTTCATTTATAAATAATTGGGTGTTTGGATGAGCAATTTCAATTTGATCTATCAAATAACTGAAGGACACAGCAGTAATATTTCAGTAGTGAAATGAGGTTTATTGGATTAACAGAAAATGTGCAATATGCATCAAAACGTAATTAGACAGGTGCATAAATTTGGGCACCCTTGTCATTTTGTTGATTTGAATACCTGTAACTACCTAGCACTGATTAATTGGAACAAACAATTGGTTTGGTGAGTCCATTAAGCCTTGAACTTCATAGACAGGTGCATCCAATCATGAGAAAAGGTATTTAAGGTGGTCAATTGCAAGTTGTTGTTCTCTTTGACTCTCCTCTGAAGAGTGGCAACATGGGGGCCTCAAAACAACTCTCAAATGACCTGAAAACAAAGATTGTTCAACATTATGGTTTAGGGGAAGGCTACAAAAAGCTATTGCAGATATTTAAGCTGTCAGTGTCCACTGTGAGGAACATAGTGAGGAAATGGAAGACCACAGGCACAGTTCTTGTTAAGGTCAGAAGTAAAATATTGGAGAGGCAAAGGATGGTGAGAACGGTCAAAAACAGCCCACAGACCACCTCCAAAGATCTACAACATCATATTGCTGCAGATGGTGTCACTGTGCATCATTCAACAATTCAGTGTATGGGAGAGCGATGCAGAAGAAGCCTTTTCTACACACACGCCACAAACAGAATCGCTTGAGGTATGCAAACGCACATTTGGACAAGCCAGCTTCATTTTGGAAGAAGGTGCTGTGGACTGATGAAACAAAGATTGAGTTATTTGGTCATAACAAGAGGCGTTATGCATGGTGGCAAAAGAACACAGCCTTCCAAGACAAACACTTGCTAGCCACAGTAAAATTTGGTGGATGTTCCATCATGCTGTGGGGCTGTGGGGCCAGTGCCGGTACTGGGAATCTTGTTAAAGTTAAGGGTCGCATGGATTCCACTCAATATCAGCAGATACTTGAGAATAATGTTGAGGAATCAGTCACAAAGTTAAAGTTACGCCGGAGCTGGATATTTCAACAAGACAACGACCCAAAACTCTGCTCAAAATCTACTCTGGTATTTATGCAGAGGAACAAGTACAATGTTCTGGAATGGCCATCCCAGTCCCCAGACCTGAATATCATTGAAAATCTGTGGGGTGATTTGAAGCGGGCTGTCCATGCTCGGCAACCATCAAACCTAACTGAACTGGAGATGTTTTGCAAGGAGGAATGGTCCAAAATACCTTCATCCAGACACTCATTACAGGTTATAGGAAGTGTCTAGAGGCTGTTATTTCTGCTAAAGGAGGCTCTACTAAATATTATTGCAATATTTCTGTTGGGGTGCCTAAATTTATGCATCTGTCTAATTTCATTTTGATGCATATTGCACATTTTCTGTTAAACCAATAAACCTCAATTCACTACTGAAATATTATTGTGACCTTCAGTTATTTGATAGATCAAAATGAAATTGCTGATCCAAACACCCAATTATTTATAAATGAAAATCATGGAAATGGTCATGGGTGCCTAAACTTTTGCATACAACTGTATATATATATATATATATAAATGCATATATACACACACACTTTAATAGAGTAATCAAACATTTTCTTTCAAGTACATGAAAAAAAATGTATGCTTACCTGATAAATGTATTTATTTCCAGACATGGACAGACCACAATTTCATTCCAATTACTAGTGGGATATTCAACTCCTGGCCAGTAGGAGGAGGCAAAGAGCACCCCAGCAGAGCTATTAAGTGTCACTTCCCTTACCCATAACCTCCAGTCATTCGGCCGAAGAGAAATGGATAAAGAAGGTAACACAAGGTGCCTAAAGTTTGAACAAAAAAACTGCCGTCTTAAATTTAAATAAGGGCGGGTCATGGACTCTCTCGAAATAAATACATTTGTCAAGTAAGCATAAATTTAGTTTTCTTTCCTATGGCATGGAGAGTCCACAATTTCATTCCAATTAGTAGTGGGAACCAATACCAAAGCTAGAGGACATGAAAGGGAGGGAGAACAAGGTGGACCTAAACAGAAGGCACCACCGCTTGAAGAAGGTATGCAAAGAGGACCATGTGGCCGCCTTGCAAATTTTTTCCACAGAGGCTTCATTTTTGAAATCCCAGGAAGAGGAGACAGCCCTAGTGGATTGAGACGTAATTCTCTCAGGAGGCTGTTGACCAGCTGTCTCGTAAGCTAACTTGATAACACTTCACAACCAGATAGAAAGAGTAGCAGAAGTGGCCTTCTGATCTTTACGCCTCCAGAAAAAACAACGAACAAGGCAGAAGATTGCCTAAAATCTTAAGTTGCTTGAAGGTAAAATTTTAGAACATGCACAACATCCAGGTTATGCAAAAGACGTTCCTTCTGGGAAAAAGGATTGAGACAAAAAGAAAGAACAATTTCCTGATTAATATTGCGATGAGACACTTCCTTAGGAAGAAATCCGAGCTTAGAACAAAGGACCGCATTATCCGCATGAAAAACTTAAATTATGCTTACCTGATAATTTTCTTTTCTTCAGATGGAAAGAGTCCACAGCTGCATTCATTACTTTTGGGAATTCAGAACCTGGCCACCAGGAGGAGGCAAAGACACCCCAGCCAAAGGCTTAAATACTCATCCCAATTCCCTCATCCCCCAGTCATTCTGCCGAGGAACAAGGAATAGTAGAAGAAATATCAAGGTGAAAAGGTGCCAGAAGAACAAAAATTACGGCCGCCACACATAAAAACACGGGCGGGGAGCTGTGGACTCTTTCCATCTGAAGAAAAGAAAATTATCAGGTAAGCATAATTTAAGTTTTTCTTCATAAATGGAAAGAGTCCACAGCTGCATTCATTCCTTTTGGGAAAACAATACCCAAGCTATAGAGGACACTGAATGCAAAAAACGGGAGGGTACAAGAGGTGGCCCATTCTGAGGGCACCAGGCCTGAAAACCCCTACCCAACAAAATCCGAAGCCAAGAACAACTTTGAAACAAAGGAAAAGGCCCAGGACACTGACCCGCAGATAGTCCACAAGCCTTGCTAGAGACCGCAGGAACTAGACTCGACGGAGTCAACAGCTTCCAAGAGACACCGTCGCTAAGTTAGTCTCCAAACAACACACCGCTTACTAAAGAAAGGGAACAAACTACTGTATTCTTCCACAAAGAAGAAAAGACACGGAGAAAACAAGATTGTACTTGTAAAGCGCGGCTAATCCCCCTTTAGGGACTCAAGGTGCTGCTCATTTTATCAACCTCAAAAGGAAGAAAGGCTGAGTAGACCTCACCGGGATCGAACTTACAACCCATGGTTTGCTACAGTGCAGAGTAGCCACAGTGCATTAGTATGCCGAGCTAGCTGTCCAGCTAGCATAAGGAACTCCAGAAAAAAATCCTAAAAAGGGCACAAACACAGAGCAAAAAAACCTGAGAAACCGGGTCAGGCTAACAGAGACCCAACCAGTCTCATAGAAACAAGGGGAGGCAACGCCCAGACCCCAGAAATACAGAAACCACGGGATAAGGCCGGGAGTCTGAAACAGAGAGAGGATCTTCCCCTAACACAGTGCAACCGCACTCTAGAAAGCAACTGAAGACAAAGGTCCCTAAATCGCAAAAAGGTAGCTCAGAATACCGAAATATTCAGAAACGAAACCTCGTGAAAGGAGAAACCTCAAGAGGCTTACCGTACCTTGAATGCTCCGAGGACAAAATAGCAGAGCAACAGATCTCATATCCTGCTCCACCCCAGACCAGCCCAAGCGACAGACATGTCCAATAGACAGCGGGGACAGAAAGACCCCAACCACAAGCCCTCAGGGAATGGAAAGAAAAAGGGGGAATCACCCTCCCCAACAGAGCTTGGGTGCCAATCCATTCCGCTCCTCCAAAATAAGGCACTCCCAAGGAGAACCCCCTAGGACCTGGAACAGAGAAAAGTGTAATAGATCCGTAGGAAGACCTGTCACAACTCTCTTATACAGTCTCTATGTAGAGAGATCAATTTCCAACAGGTGGAACGGAGCCCACAGAGCAGCAGATGTTGCCCCTTACAGAAATAAGCCACCTGATTCAACCTCCTACCCACAGGGCAGGACAATGACCCTCCAGAGAGAGGAAACCCCAGCTCATAAGGAAGACACACTATCCCCTCAAAAGGGAAGGGCACAGATAAGAACAGCGTACATGTCACAAGACATAAAGCCATAATATGATCAAAACATGGACCGAATAAAAAAATCATCCAGACACCACTGTTGACCCAACAGAGAAAAAACTCCCATGAAAAGGAGCACACTCCGACCGAAGGACAAGTCAGGCCTTAAAGTTTATAACCAGTTCCCGAAGGTGGATGTGAACTCTGGCCTTCTTGCTTGCAAGCCCAATGAGCTAGCCTCTATGTCGCAACATAGGGTCCCTGAAAAAAATGGGTCGTCCCGAACCAGTCCACAGGATCATAAGTCACCAGACATCCAAGAAGGATCCAAGACAAGAACCCTGGACCCAGAATCATCCTAGAACAAATGACACCCTCAGGGAACACAAGAAACCCCATATGAAGCAATCAGACCTCAGAGGGGATGAGAACCGGGAAACCCGGAGAACCGGTACAGGACTCACTCGTAATTCCCATCCCAAAGGGAAGAGAACACCCTTAACCGGAGGTTACAAGGTGCTAGGCCGCGACAAAGTCAGGCAATTCCTCTAGAGCCCAAAGGCCCCAAGGGCAGCACTAAGGGAAATGAGAACGAGAACAGAGTCACCCAAAAGAGAGTAGAAAGAAAGGCTAGTCTCCATAATCCTTTCAGATTAACGTTCCAGAGGACCATACCCAAGATAGAAGAATGCAAAGCATCCCGAACCCAGGTCTCATATCCTGCTCCACACCGGACCAGCCCAAGCGACAGACATGTCCAATAGACAGAGTCAACAGAAATATCCCAACCACAAGCCCTCAGGGAATGGAAAGAAAAAGGGGGACTCACCCTCCCCAACAGAGCTCGGGTGCCAACCCATTCTGCTCCTCCAAAATAAGGCACTCCCAAGGAGAACCCCCTAGGACCTGGTACAGAGAAAAGTGCAATAGATCGGTAGGAAGACCTGTCACAACTCTCTTATACAGTCTCTACGTAGAGAGATCAATTTCCAACAGGTGGAACGGAGCCCACAGAGCAGCAGATGTTGCCCCTTACAGAAATAAGTCACCTGATCCAACCTCCTACCCACAGGGCAGGACAATGACCCTTCAGAGAGAGGAAACCCCAGCTCATAAGGAAGACACACTATCCCCTCAAAAGGGAAGGGCACAGATAAAAACAGCATACATGTCACAAGACATGAAGCCATAGTATGATCAAAACACGGCCCTAATAAAAAAATCATCCAGACACCACTGTTGACCCAACAGAGAAAAAACTCCCCATGAAAAGGAGCACACTCCATCCGAAAAATCATCCCCTAAGCAAAAAGCTTGGAAAAAGAGACAACACCTCCTATCGCCCCTGATATGGAGACGACTAACTCCCGAAGGAAGACAGAGCCTCACGGCCTTCACTTTCTAATTAAGCAGCCAAAACCGCCAGAAAAACCGGACGAAATCCAGAAAGTCTCGACCCAAAGGAAGAGAACCTCTAAAAGGAACAAGTCCTAAAAGGACACTTCCAAAGAGACCATGAAAGGCAAAACCGTATAAACGCCAGTATGAAGGACCTAAATCCTCCAAGCCTCCAACCCACAACGGGAAGGAACACTCTAGTTCCCAGAAAAATCGGAAATGACTGAGCATGTCGCCACGGATCTCCACAGAGTCCTGGCCCACTAGATTGAAAGGCGAATGAGGACTGAACCAATCCCCCATGCCCCTAAGCAACCACAGACCCTCAAGTCCTCTCAGGATGCTAGTTGAAGCTTGTAAAATAAAACAAGAAAACAACACAAATCCCATTGTGATTACTAGGCTCCCTCACCGGACCAACCAGACATAAAAAGGCGCCACGTGTCTGAACTAGGCCTCAAAGACAGAAGGATTTGTACCAAGTAAGGACCAGCCTGAAACGGGTAGCACTGTCAAGGCCACATAGAGTCTCCCCTGAGATGGAGGGATAAGGAACAGTCAGACAGACTTTTGTAAACAGTGGGACCACAAAGTCGCGAGTATCAATTCCAGAGAAGAAAGTTCCCGAAGGAAACATCACACCACAACATGAGCTTTAGACCAAATAAAAATCATCCTCACTGGATGAAAATAAAAGATAAGGCAACCCGTAGGTCATCTCCCAGGAAGAACGGACAGACCCGCAGGACCAGCCCAACAGGGGTCCGAGACTTCCAAGCTCAGAACTGGAAAAGGATACACAAATAACAAAGACGATAAGGAGATTACTTCATCCCCTTCTGTCTATACATGCAAGCCAGTCGAAGATTAAGACTGACAATCCCCAGACCCATTAAGAGTGGGATCCTCCAGCAATGCCAAAAACATGCCTTAATAGAACACGAAGGTGCGCCAGTCTATAACGAAAGGTGCAACATACCTCCGCCGGGACAAAAGAAAACACCGGCCCCGAAGGTTGACCCCCTGAGGCCTCAGGGGCAGTCGCTTCCCGGAGGGCTGAACTGGACCAGGCGATCCCCCGCCTGGCGAGCCCCGGATAACGGAACACGGACAATATTGTAAGCACACTCCCGGGAGGTGCAGATGCGCCAGCTTCAAAGATATGGCCATGCGGAACCATGTCGTAACCTTTGGTGGAAACAGGCCACACCCCGCAGAAGGATAAGTAGCATTTGGGTTACCTGCATGCATAGTAAGAGTTGGTGGTAGGGAACTCGCTTTGTGGGAAATAGAATCCCCAGAGGCGGATGGCTCAGTCGGCACCTGATTCCCCGATCCTGAGGAACAGAGCACTCTAAAACGGCATTCGGAACATAAATGATGGCATGCATCACCCGGGCCAAATCGTATTCTTTGCAAGAAGTAAAGTCTGAATCAGATATCTGTCTCCAAAAAATCTGAATCCTCCATAACTGGGACACTGAATAAAAAATGGACTAATAAGAAAAATCTAAACGGCACCTTACGCCACACGGTCAGGAATCCGGAAATGGAGTCACAAGGTAAACCGTGCAGTCCATGCAACAGCGCGCCCGACCGTAAAGGCCACGTCACTAAACATAGGCCGTTACGTTCCAAAATAGCCATGAGCCGAAGCAACACTACACAGTAGCAGACAGAATCACATAACAAACTTGATTATAAACCCCCCTGTTTAATAACCCCCCTCAGGAGATATTATCCCTTAATGCCTAGATACAAAAAGGAGCCTCACTGAGACCCTATGTTAGTTATCCTCGAAAGGTTGTAGCCCCTCTCGGAGAAACAGTTGTAATTACAATACATCCATGATGAAAGTAAAATGAAACAATCTTACCGGAATCTACGCCATGGAACAGGAACACGGCCCTTCAAGTGTGACAGATAGTAGCATCGCTTCTGCCATGGACTTGAGAGAAAAAAGCAGGCAGCGAAACTCAACGCTGATTGCTTGTGGAGCTGTTAATATGAGTCGGGATGGTTTCGCAGAAAGACTCTCCCTGCATCTCCGGACTCTAACTTTCACCCATGCTCTCACTGAAAGGCTGACAGGACTACTTAAAACTCCAGTCCCGGGGCGGAGCCTAGCCACGGAGCCGAATGGCAGTGTGAATTCAGAGCTCTTAGGCCCGGTGACATAGATGGGCTTTATATAGCAAGCAAGGGCAGTAAATTCCTATATCAAGTGGCAGCAAGTGAACAAGAACATGTGAGGACTCAGAATCGGCACCGGAGAAGCGTTTCAAGTGAGCCGCGGTGAGAGGAGCCGTACTATATAAGCGGTGGCCATAGATCATAAAGTTCACCCACGTGGTCTGTAGCGGGGAGTTTGCAGGAGCCGCAATAAGGAAAAGAGCCCTAGCAGCTAGACAGCAGTGAAATACATCGGAATGATGGATCCGGTGGACACCCGCACCTGAACACAGTGAGTAGCTGGCATGAGACTTAGCGTTCCTTTTGGGAGACGGAGCCATACCGGGGCCTGTACATTTTGAAGGGCCATAATCTAGACCCTTCCTCTGAGCTCATCTACACACGGGGCTGTAGTAGATAATACAGGTGACTACAGTACGCTGGAATTTTTTTGGCGGCAGACCCCTACAGCAGAACCCTTAGAGTCCTTGAGCCTAATTAAACACATTTTAGAGGAGAAGCCTTGAGGTGGAGAGAGATCAAACAACTGCACAACTGAAATTTATTATATGCAACATTACCCCTTTGTTTGTCCCAAATATAATTGACTGGACATTTGCTCACAACTCCAGAAACATAGCAAGGGGCAGGAGAGTACATTCACACCAGTTATGCCACAAAAGAAAAACCAAAAGATGGAGAAGGGCATAGTAAATAAAACTATGGGTCAATATTTAAGACTGGTTGAGCAGAGACACGATAGAAGAAAGACAAACAATAACAGATACACCACAGCATAGTGCCGATCATCTGCCTACGGATTATGTTACCAAAGCAGATCTTAGTTTGCTTTCATCAAAAGAAGACATTAAGGTGGCTATGCATGTGGTGAGGGCCTTATATAAAGATTTGCATAAAGATGTGACTTCTATCAAGGGGCGACTTGACACAGTGGAAGAACAGAGTATATCACGTACTTCTGAGTTGAAACAAATTTCTGCAACGGTATCTTCTCAAGAGTCTTCAATAGAAGCCCTAAATGAAAAAATAGAAGATCTTGAAAACCGAAGTCGCCGGAAAAACTTGAGGGTCCGGGGAGTCCCAGAATCGGTGAACCCAACGGCTATTGCAGGATACCTGCAGGATCTATTTAGAACTATTAAAGGGATACCCTCTGCGCCTGAAATCCCTATTGAGAGAGCACACAGGGCATTAAGGGCTAAGCCTCCGCCTAAGGCCCCTCCTAGAGACATTGTTGTGAAGCTGCTTCACTTTCCTGATAAAGAGGAAATCCTGAGAAACTCCAGAGCAAAACAACCAATCCGGCACACTGGGATTAATATTCAAATATTCAGTGACATTAGCCCTACCACACTGCAAAAGCGCAGATCTCTTTCTTTTCTCACCTCTGTGCTACAGACTCATAAGATTCCCTATAGATGGGGATTCCCAGTGTCTATTATTGCTACTAGGGACAACAAGAATGTGATTTACAGATCTGAGGAAGATCTCCAGCATTTCTGCTCCCAGCGTTCCATAGAAGCTCCTACTCCTACTCGACCTAGTGGAGATATACCACTTCGAACACAAGCAGCCGAGAGGGAATGTTCCAATTTGGATTTACAGAAAACTAGCAGCTCCAGGGACGTTGGAGAATAATGATAAGGGGTGACATATAACATCTTAAGAACTTTAGAGACTGAATATGGTGGAAATACCACTCCACATGGGGCACGCAAGTATCTTTTGATGGTTTTCCATGTACTGACTTATATTCTAGACAGCTAATTAGAATATGAGATATCTATTGCATATAAATGGAGTAACCTCCGTACTTGCTTAAACAACACATCAGTTACTTCCTAGGGGAGTCCAGCTCCATGTGAAAAGTATAAATTTTAGACAAATGTTAATAATACAGTTATAAATGGTTTTGTTCTCACATTAATGTTTGTAATATAGGAACCTTCAGTTAAATTTTTTTAGATTAAATTGGTATGTTGAGCTGTGCCCCTGTTGGGCCCTGGGCCTCTCGAAGATCATTCAGTTAGATAGTCATGTAAATTAGTTCATGTATATATACAGACTTATTCTCAATTATGGTATATATAAAGGGATATCTGAGAACTTGGTAGTATATCTATGCATTTTGGTTAACTAAAAATGTATGATTGAGATGTTTTCATATTTTGGTTATTCTGGGTTGACAGGTTATCACTTAGTTAATGCACTGTCCCTTGTTAAACAATATGACTACTTCTATACAGATAACGGAGACCCATCTCCGTTCTTATTTACCATACAACCCTAGAATTTAGGCAACTCTCATTGCTCATAGCGGCCCTCGCATAAATAGCATACATGGGTGCATCAGTGACGAGCAATACTCAACTGATAATACACTTATCACACACTAATGTACCACTGAATGATTCTCCTGACACATGCAGCCTATTCGCACAAAATTATATGGATACTACTGTAACTGCCTACTCACCCTTGCAGATATTGAAACTCAAGTTCCGGCCCATCTTTGCCACCGGGACACATCCCCATTAGTATACTAAACTTAACAAGTACATTTTAGTAGAGAGATACTTTTACCTTCATTTGTGTCACTCTACACTTAATACATTTGCACCTTGACCTGATTTATAGGTCTAAAACTGTTATCTGTATAGTTTCTTACAGATACTATAATTAATCTTCTCTTCTTTCTCATTTACTTTCTTCCTGCTTCTCTGTTTCTTTCCCCCTCCTAATACTCCTTTCCCTCTTCTTCCACCCCCCCTTTCCCCCCTTTTTTTTTCTCCCCTCTCACACAACTACAGGATGGGCAGAAAGTACCCTCACAAACCAGACCATAGTATATCATTGACGACAATTAATGTACATGGCCTTAACAGTCCAAATAAGAGATCCATTGCACTAAGAGAAATGTCTAAACTACATAGTTCCATAGTCTTCTTGCAGGAGACGCACTTTCAAAAAGGGAGGGAGCCAAGGTGGACACCTGCAAGGTACCCAACCACTTTCTTTGCATCAGTTCCTCACAAAAAAAATGGAGTGGGCATTATGATGCACAGCTCTATAGCTTACCAACTAACATTGCAACAGAAAGATTGAGACGGCAGATATATACTCCTAACAGGTCTTCTATTTGGGAGACCAATTACACTACTCAATATCTACGCACCCAACACCCAACAGCACAAATTTTTCAAAAAGATAGCGAGATTGCTGTTAGACCATGCAAAAGGACCAGTAATGTTGGGAGGTGACTTCAACGTCCCAATGTGCCCCTCCTTAGATACTTCTAACTCTGGGTCTAGCGTTCCCAAAACCACACTGAAAACCATAAAAACTACTCTTGCAGAGCTGAATCTTCATGATGTGTGGAGAACATTACACCCTTCAGGTAGGGATTATACATACTTATCTAACGTGTTCCACAAATACTCCCGTATTGACTATTGGTATACAGACTCTATTAGTCTTCCAATAGTGCACTCCTGCAGGATAAGCACGATATCATGGACAGATCACGCCCCAGTTGTTTGCGATATTGTTTGGCCTGAGGCCCCCTTGACAGACTTAATGTGGAGGCTCGATGACTGTTTACTGCTTGACCCAACAACAGTGTCATCCATCAACACTACATTGACAGAATACTTTTCTCTTAACTCATACACCGACACTTCTCTTCCAATAACCTGGGAGGCACACAAGTGTGTTGTCAGGGGTGAGATAATAAAAATCAAAGCAAAAATAATGAAGGAAAAACTGGCTAAATATGAACAGGCCCACTCATTAATATGTGAGTTAGAAAGCTTACACAAACAAGACCCTTCAAATTCTAAAACCACTCATGACTTGCAGCGGGCTAAGAGCGACTTGAGGACTATTCTAGACATAGAGTCACAAAGACAGGCCTTTAATCTAAGACAAATGTATTACGACCAGGGAAATAAACTGGGAAAGTTACTAGCGAGGGCGACAAAACGCAAAAGACTTAAATCATTAATTCACACCCTCACAGATACTAACGGAGAGACGGCAAGAGATAGTAAAGGAATAGCGAAAATACTTCGGCAATACTACTGTAATCTATACAATCTAGATGAATCTACATCAACACCATACACCCAGGAGCATGCAAACATAAAAGCAGCACTTACTACCTCCTATCTAGAAAACCTTAAATTGGCACAACTTTCGACTGAGGACTCTGAGTCTTTGAATTCCTCCGTTTCCTCAGAGGAAATTACCAAAGCAATAAAGGACCTTCCTTCTGGAAAAAGTCCTGGCCCAGACGGCTTAACTCCTAAGTACTATAAAGTCTTTCACTCTGGTCCCTCATATACAGGCCTTATTCAATGACTTATTTATCACTAAATCACTTCCGTCTTCAATGTTAGAAGCGCATGTCACTGTTCTGCCCAAACCGGGCAAAACACCGGATAATCCATGCAACTTTAGGCCCATTTCTCTCCTAAATACGGACGTGAAAATATTGGCAAAAATATTAGCGTCCAGACTGAACAAATTCCTCCCAGACCTGATCTCCACGGACCAGGCCGGTTTTGTGCCGAGCTGTGAGGCCAGAGATATTACTCTGACAGTGCACCAAATTATCAGTCACGCCAAACATAGATCAATACCATTAGCACTATTTTCGTCGGACGCCGAAAAGGCGTTCGACAGGGTAAATTGGCATTTTCTTAGGAAAGTCATGGAAAAGATGAATTTTGGCCCTCCATTCCTAAATTTGGTTTTCTCCCTTTACTCTCACCCAAACGCAAAAGTCAGACGGCTAGATTTAGAGTTTTGTCGGTAAGGCCCCGCGTACCTAACGCTGGCTTTTTTCTGGCCGCACCATAAAAATAACTCTGGTATTGAGAGTCCACATAAAGGCTGCGTTAGGCTCCAAAAAAAGAGCGTAGAGCATATTTAACGCAACTGCAACTCTCGATACCAGAGTTGCTTACGGACGAGGCCAGCCTCAAAAACGTGCTCGTGCACGATTCCCCCATAGGAAACAATGGGGCTATTTGAGCTGAAAAAAAACCTAACACCTGCAAAAAAGCCGTGTTCAGCTCCTAACGCAGCCCCATTGTTTGCTATGGGGAAACACTTCCTAAGTCTGCACCTAACACTCTAACATGTACCCCGAGTCTAAACACCCCTAACCTTACACTTATTAACCCCTATTCTGCCGCCCCCGCTATCGCTGACCCCTGCATATTATTATTAACCCCTAATCTGCCGCTCCGTAAACCGCCGCTACTTACATTATCCCTATGTACCCCATAATCTGCTGCCCCTAACACCGCCGACACCTATATTATATTTATTAACCCCTAATCTGCCCCCCACAACATCGCCTCCACCTGCCTACACTTATTAACCCCTAATCTGCCGACCGGACCTGAGCGCTACTATAATAAAGTTATTAACCCCTAATCCGCCTCACTAACCCTATAATAAATAGTATTAACCCCTAATCTGCCCTCCCTAACATCGCCGACACCTAACTTCAATTATTAACCCCTAATCTGCCGACTGGAGCTCACCGCTATTCTAATAAATGTATTAACCCCTAAAGCTAAGTCTAACCCTAACACTAACACCCCCCTAAGTTAAATATAATTTACATCTAACGAAATTAATTATCTCTTATTAAATAAATTATTCCTATTTAAAGCTAAATACTTACCTGTAAAATAAACCCTAATATAGCTACAATATAAATTATAATTATATTATAGCTATTTTAGGATTAATATTTATTTTACAGGTAACTTTGTAATTATTTTAACCAGGTACAATAGCTATTAAATAGTTAATAACTATTTAATAGCTAAAATAGTTAAAATAATTACAAATTTACCTGTAAAATAAATCCTAAACTAAGTTACAATTAAACCTAACACTACACTATCAATAAATTAATTAAATAAAATACCTACAATTACCTACAATTAAACCTAACACTACACTATCAATAAATAAATTAAATACAATACCTACAAATAACTACAATGAAATAAACTAACTAAAGTACAACAAATAAAAAAGAACTAAGTTACAAAAAATAAAAAAATATTTACAAACATAAGAAAAATATTACAACAATTTTAAACTAATTACACCTACTCTAAGCCCCCTAATAAAATAACAAAGCCCCCCAAAATAAAAAAATGCCCTACCCTATTCTAAATTACTAAAGTTCAAAGCTCTTTTACCTTACCAGCCCTGAACAGGGCCCTTTGCGGGGCATGCCCCAAGAAGTTCATCTCTTTTGCCTGTAAAAAAAAACATACAATACCCCCCCCAACATTACAACCCACCACCCACATACCCCTAATCTAACCCAAACCCCCCTTAAATAAACCTAACACTAAGCCCCTGAAGATCATCCTACCTTGTCTTCACCATACCAGGTTCACCGATCCGTCCTGGCTCCAAAATCTTCATCCAACCCAAGCGGGGGCTGGCGATCCATCATCCGGCGGCTGAAGAGGTCCAGAAGAGGCTCCAAAGTCTTCATCCTATCCGGGAAGAAGAGTAGATCCGGACCGGCAACCATCATCTTCCAAGCGGCATCTTCTATCTTCATCCGATGAGGACCGGCTCCATCCTGAAGACCTCCACCGCGGACCCATCTTCATCCGGCGACGTCCAACTGAAGAATGACGGTTCCTTTAAGGGACGTCATCCAAGATGGCGTCCCTCGAATTCCGATTGGCTGATAGGATTCTATCAGCCAATCGGAATTAAGGTAGGAATATTCTGATTGGCTGATGGAATCAGCCAATCAGAATCAAGTTCAATCCGATTGGCTGATCCAATCAGCCAATCAGATTGAGCTCGCATTCTATTGGCTGTTCCGATCAGCCAATAGAATGCGAGCTCAATCTGATTGGCTGATTGGATCAGCCAATCGGATTGATCTTGATTCTGATTGGCTGATTCCATCAGCCAATCAGAATATTCCTACCTTAATTCCGATTGGCTGATAGAATCCTATCAGCCAATCGGAATTCGAGGGACGCCATCTTGGATGACGTCCCTTAAAGGAATCGTCATTCTTCAGTTGGACGTCGCCGGATGAAGATGGGTCCGCGGTGGAGGTCTTCAGGATGGAGCCGGTCCTCATCAGATGAAGATAGAAGATGCCGCTTGGAAGATGATGGTTGCCGGTCCGGATCTACTCTTCTTCCCGGATAGGATGAAGACTTTGGAGCCTCTTCTGGACCTCTTCAGCCGCCGGATGATGGATCGCCAGCCCCTGCTTGGGTTGGATGAAGATTTTGGAGCCAGGACTGATCGGTGAACCTGGTATGGTGAAGACAAGGTAGGATGATCTTCAGGGGCTTAGTGTTAGGTTTATTTAAGGGGGGTTTGGGTTAGATTAGGGGTATGTGGGTGGTGGGTTGTAATGTTGGGGGGGGGTATTGTATGTTTTTTTTTACAGGCAAAAGAGCTGAACGTCTTGGGGCATGCCCCGCAAAGGGCCCTGTTCAGGGCTGGTAAGGTAAAAGAGCTTTGAACTTTAGTAATTTAGAATAGGGTAGGGCATTTTTTTATTTTGGGGGGCTTTGTTATTTTATTAGGGGGCTTAGAGTAGGTGTAATTAGTTTAAAATTGTTGTAATATTTTTCTTATGTTTGTAAATATTTTTTTATTTTTTGTACTTTAGTTAGTTTATTTCATTGTAGTTATTTGTAGGTATTGTATTTAATTTATTTATTGATAGTGTAGTGTTAGGTTTAATTGTAACTTAGGTTAGGATTTATTTTACAGGTAAATTTGTAATTATTTTAACTATTTTAGCTATTAAATAGTTCTTAACTATTTAATAGCTATTGTACCTGGTTAAAATAAATACAAAGTTACCTGTAAAATAAATATTAATCCTAAAATAGCTATAATATAATTATAATTTATGTTGTAGCTATATTAGGATTTATTTTACAGGTAAGTATTTAGCTTTAAATAGGAATAATTTATTTAATAAGAGTTAATTAATTTCGTTAGATTAAAATTATATTTAACTTAGGGGGGTGTTAGTGTTAGGGTTAGACTTAGCTTTAGGGGTTAATACATTTATTAGAATAGCGGCGAGATTCGGTCGGCAGATTAGGGGTTAATAATTGAAGTTAGGTGTCGGCGATGTTAGGGAGGGCAGGTTAGGGGTTAATAAATATAATATAGGGGTCGGCGGTGTTAGGGGCAGCAGATTAGGGGTACATAGATATAATGTAGCTGGCGGCTCTTTGCGGTCAGCAGATTAGGGGTTAATTATTGTAGGTAGGTGGCGGCGACGTTGAGGGGGGCAGGTTAGGGGTTAATAAATATAATATAGGGGTCGGCGATGTTAGGGCAGCAGATTAGGGGTACATAGCTATAATGTAGCTGGCGGCGGCGTGCGGACGGCAGATTAGGGGTTAATAAGTGTAGGTAGCTGGCGGCGACGTTGTGGGGGGCAGATTAGGGGTTAATAAATATTATATAGGGGTCGGCGGTGTTAGGGGCAGCAGATTAGGGGTACATAAGTATAACGTAGGTGGCGGTCGGCAGATTAGGGGTTAAACAAATTTAATCGAGTTGCGGCGATGTGGGGGGACCTCGGTTTAGGGGTACATAGGTAGTTTATGGGTGTTAGTGTACTTTAGAGTACAGTAGTTAAGAGCTTTATGAACCGGCGTTAGCCCAGAAAGCTCTTAACTACTGACTTTTTTCTGCGGCTGGAGTTTTGTCGTTAGAATTCTAACGCTCACTTCAGACACGACTCTAAATACCGGAGTTAGAAAAATCCCATTGAAAAGATAGGATACGCAATTTACGTAAGGGGATCTGCGGTATGGAAAAGTCGCGGCTGAAAAGTGAGCGTTAGACCCTTTTTTTTAATGACTCCAAATACCGGAGGTAGCCTAAAACCAGCGTTAGGAGCCTCTAACGCTGGTTTTAACGGCTACCGCCAAACTCCAAATCTAGGCCAGAGTTAATAGTACCCTTTCAGACTCATTTACCATTACAAACGGCACACGTCAGGGATGCTTCTTATCCCCACTACTTTTTGTGCTCTCTATGGAGGCACTAGTGGTAAAAATCTGGGCTCAACACTCTATATCTGGTATCATGATAGGAGACAGAGAGCATAAGATGATAATGTATGCTGATGACATTCTGTTTGTCATGACTAAGATAGAGACCATGCTTCCAGACATTCTAACTGAATTATCCGAATACGGAAAGGTTTCAAACTTCCGCGTCAATGTCACGAAGTCGGAACTTCTTAACATAACAGCCCCTGCCCCAGTTATCTCCCACCTGGAGAATACACTTCACATTAGCGTAGCAAGAAAGAAAATGAAATACTTGGGGATTAATCTTACAAGTAATGACAATGAGCTCTATCAATTCAACTACCAGACGCTTAGAACAGAAATAACGCGAGACCTCCAGTCATGGAACAACAAACCTATATCTTGGTTGGGGAGATTGAGTATAATTAAGATGAAAAACTATAGATAGTTACATTTGGAGGGGGAGGAGGAGTAGAATAAACAAACAGACTTTACACTTACCAAAACATCAGGGCGGACTGGGTCTTCCACATCTCCAATTATACCGTAGAGCGATATTACTGCAACATATTATAGATTGGAGTCACAACTCTGTGCAGAAGGCTTGGGTCCACCTAGATAATCAAATATTTACCAAAGGAAACACAGCTACAGACCAGTCATATTGAAACATTACCCCATTGCTCATGAAACATTGCGAGTATGGGACAGGGTGAGTATAACCACCCGTTGCACTCACCACTTATCCCTATTAGGGAACATCCCACGATCCCGCTGGCCCACGCCAGTATAGCCGGCAGACGCCCATATTGCCTGAGAGAGGCGGTTCTCTGCTTTGTGCTGGAAGAGGGCGATATAGCACCATTGACATCTCTTCAGAGGTGGGATGGGGTTCTTTTTTCAACGTGGTTCTCACGTTCGCAAATTAAACACTTCATCACAACTCATAAACACAAAGGTGACATGAACAGAGACTTGACTCCTTTTGAGCACCTGTGCGTGCAGCAGATACCTCCCCGACATACAATATCACTTCTCTACAAATTGCTGCTGGTGGTTGATGAGGAGACACTCCCATCCTACACTAAGGCGTGGGATAGGGAGATAGGTATGGACACACCCATTTCCGAGTGGAAGAGAGCATTTCAAATGGCAGCTAAGGCATCATCATCTGCCGTAATCCAGGAAATGCATTTTAAACTACTTAGCAGGTGGTATCTTACCCCAGCTCGGTTATACAAGTTTAACCCACTTATCCCCAAAACATGTTGGAGAGGGTGCGGACAGGAAGGGACAATGCACCACATTTGGTGGACCTGCCCAGTCATAATTGCTTACTGGGAGGGTGTTTTCGCAGCAATGTCAAAAATAATAGGTATGGTATTAGCTCCGCGAATGTGCACGTTGTTATTTCTGCACATCCCAAAACTACAAAATAAATCTTCAAAAGCTCTCCTATTAATGATGATAAACGGAGCCAAGAAACTCATCCCGATGCGCTGGAGGTCAATAGCTCCTCCTACAATATCTGACTGGCACATCCAGATGGAGGAACTCCTCTCTCTGGAGAAATACCACTATATGAAAACAGATGGGCTGGACGTGCACTGCCTCATGTTGGAAGCATGGGAGCGATACAGATCCTTGGGTATCGCTGACACAACAGGCCATGATGTAACAGATCATATTAGAGACGCGAAAGGTCTTGGGGATTAGACCACAGGCAGTTCCCGAAACAAAACATACGAGGTTAGGTCTGCCCATCTTGTACTTAGGCCCTTGTATATTATCTTCTAATAGCTTAGGCTACCCCTCCTCCCTTAATTCTTCCCTCTTCCCCCCCTCTCCCCCTTCTTCCCCCCCCCCTTTTTTTTTCTGGCACCTTTATTCTCTTTCCCCCCTCTACCCCTTCTATCCTTTTATCTAGCTTTTCTTCTTTACCTTTTACTTTTCAAAATAATCTAAGGAAGCTTGTTATTTTGTTAATCCATGCAATAACTTTTTGGTTAAACTGTTGTTTTTAAACGTATTGACTGTTATATAGATTTAGGCAGCCATTACCGCTCTTTGGACTATATGTCTTAACTTTTTTTTTTTTTTCTCCTCCTATGTAATGGAAATGAAGATCTTTTTGCTTGACCATAATGGGTGTCCTACTGGTCACCTGTCAATGCCTTTATTTGTCAATTGTTATTTAGGCAAATACTCTGTATAATTGTTTGATGCATGGTTTATTGTCGTAAAATTGAAACTTTCAGTAAAAATTATAAAATAAAATAAATAAAAAAATCCCCCAAAAAATAGGATGCGCTAATGAAAGCTGCTAATGGAAGTGCAATGATATTAGATTATAGAATATACAATGTTCTATTGGATAAAAACCAATTGTTATTAAAACTCCAGTCCCATGCCAAAGAATACTACTCTCCATAAGAGACTATCGAAAACTTCTGACACTTCTCTGCCAACCTCCTGGGGCGAAAGGCAAAGAATGACTGGGGGATGAGGGAAGTGGGAGGAGTATTTTAGCCTTTGGCTGGGGTGTCTTTGCCTCCTGGTGGCCAGGTTCTGAATTCCCAAAAGTAATGAATGCAGCTGTGGACTCTTTCCATTTATGAAGAAAATAAGGTAAGGGGAATCACACTGCAGAGCCAAAAGCTCGGAAACTCTGCGAGCAGAAGAAATAGGAAGAAGAAACAAAACCTTCCAAGATAACAGAATGTATTGGCTCAAACGGAGCCTGCTGCAAAACTTTAAGAACAAGATTAAGGCTCCAAGGAGGAGCAACAGGTTTAAACACAGGCCTGATTCTGACCAGGGCCTGAACAAAAGATTGGACATCTGGTAGATCTGCCAGACATTTGTGCAGAAGAATAGACCGTGCAGAAATCTGACCCTTCAGAGTACTGACTGACAAACCCTTTTCCAGGCCTTCCTAATGAAAAGACAACATTCTGGGTATCCTTACCCTGCTCTAAGAGAAACCTTTCGATTCACACCAATAAAGGTATTCACGCCATACTTTATGGTCCTGCGAGTAAAAGGCTTACGAGCCTGAAGCATAGTTTCAATGACCTTCTCAGAGAAGCCACGCCAAAACTAGGCGTTCAATCTCCAAGCAGTCAGTTTCAGAGAATCTAGATGTGGGTGGAGGAAAGGACCCTGAAGTAGAAGGTCCTTCCTCAAAGGGATCCTCCAAGGAGGTTGAGATGACATCTTTACCAGATCCGCAAACCAGATCCTGCGAGGCCATGCAGGAGCTATCAGAATCACAGATGCTCTCTCCTGCTTGATATGAGCAATGACGATGCTTGATACGAGCAAACGGAGGAAACAGGTATGCTAGACCAAAGTTCCAAGGAACCCCCAGAGCATCTATTAGAACAGCTTGTGGGTCTCTTGATCTTGAACCGTACTTTGGAAGTTTGGCGTTTTGACGCGACGCCATCAAGTCCACCTCCGAAACCCCCCACCTGAGGGATATTATTGAGAATACCTCAGGATGGAAAGCCCACTCCCCGGAATGAAAGGTCTGCCTGCTCAGAAAATCCGCTACCCAGTTGTCCACCTGGAATGTGGATGACAGATAGGAGACAATCGTGAGATTCCGCCCACTGTAGGATGCGGGTTCCCTCCTTCATTGCTAACAAACTCCCTCCTTGGTGGTTGATGTATGCCACTGAGGTGATGTTGTCTGACTGGAATATGATAAACCGGACCAAAGCTAGTTGCTCTCAACTCTAAGATGTTTATGGGAAGAGAAGGCTCTTCTCAAGTCCAAAGGCCCTGAGCTTTTAAGGAGCCCCAAACTGCCCCCAGCCTAACAGGCTGGCGTCTGTGGTCACAATCACCCAGGAAGGTCTCAGGAAGCATGTACCCAGAGACAGATGGTTCTGTGAAATCTACCACGTGAGAGAGTCTCTTGTTAGAGGATACAGAGCTATCCTCTGCGAGAGATCCTGTCAGGGTGCCAGGAATCAGACTGAGACGAGAAGTGCAAAAATAATTACACCTTTATTAATAACAAAAAAATAATAAAAAGTCCACAAGTCAAATAACAAGCCAGGAGTCAAAACCAGAGCTGGTAGTCAGACGAGCCGAGTCAGGAGCCAAAGCGAATAGTCAGACGAGCTGAAATCAGGAACAAGGATCAGGAACCAGGAAGGACGTCAGACAGCCAGGTAATACACAGGAACTCTCACAAACAGGTCTGAGACAACGAAAAGGCAAAGCATACTGAACAGAGGCCCTTTAAATAATAAGTGATGACATCACACAATTCTGAGACTGCATCCTGTCACACACAGATGATGCACACCAGTCTGGCCATAAAAGGAAGTGCAGGAAATGAGTAGCATCCCCCACAATGCACCATAGTCAGCAAGAGAGGTGAGTAAAATGGCTGCCAGCAGCACATGGCAAACAAAACAGGGAAAAAACCCTGACAGTACCCTCCCCTCAACGACCCCTCCCCCGCGGAGGACAAAAGGCTTATTGGGGAAACGGGCATGGAAGGCACGGAGGAGGGCGGGAGCATGAACATCAGAGGAGGGAACCCAAGAACGCTCCTCCGGACCGTAGCCCCTTTAGTGAACCAAATACTGTACACGGACCCTGGACATAAGAGAGTCAATAATGCTGCTGACCTCATACTCCTCATTGTTGTCAACAAAGATAGGACGGGGGCGAGGCAACACAGTGGTAAACCGATTACAAACCAATGGTTTCAAGAGGGAGACATGAAAAACATTGGAGATGCGCATTGCAGGAGGAAAGTCAAGAGTAGGCCAAAGGATTGACCCGTCGGAGTATTCGAAAAGGACCAACATAACGGGGAGCCCCAGTTTATTGGAAGGCAAACGAAGGTTCAAGTTGCGGGAGGACAGCCAAACTCTCTCACCAACCTGGTAGGAAGGCGCGGGCAGACGCCTACGATCAGCCTGGAACTTTTGGCGCTGCATATAACGATGAAGGCAATCCTGAATTTACACCCACGTAGAACGAAGTTGCCAGAGATGCTCCTCCAAAGCCGGAATACCCTGAGACATGAATGAATCGGGCAACAAGGATGGTTGAAACCCATAATTCGCCATGAACGGGGATAACTTGGAGGAAGCATTATTAGCACTATTACGAGCAAACTCTGCCCAAGGTAACAGTTCAGACCAATTATTGTGGTGATCTGAGACATAGCAACGGAGGAGCTGTTCCAGATCTTGATTAGACCGTTCCGCAGACCCATTGGATTGAGGGTGATATGCAGAGGAGAAGGAAAGCTGGATCCCCATTTGAGCACAAAAGGAACGCCAAAATCTGGAGACAAACTGGCTACCCCGGTCCGACACTATCTCCTTAGGTAACCCATGTAATGGAGTGCTTTTATACAAAAGGCCCCACTGCTCCTCCTTATCCAAAAAGGACTTACCCTCTCTTCATGGCCCTCTTGCAGACACCCGGTGTATGTAGAGCCGTTCGGGAGACCTCTCTCCTAGGCTCAAAGTGGTCCGCCGTCTCTTTGCTTGGAGCCGCACCGCTCCCACAAGCTACCAGCTGCTGTGCGCAGTACAGGCGACTGCCTCACACTCTAGGGCTCCGAGAATGAGAGCTATGAGTACGGCGTTCCAGCCGAAACGCGTAAGCTTTGTACACTAAGGGCATGCTATGTACCTGTGCATATAACCGCTTTTAAAAGATTGAATAAAGAAATGGAAATTTTATATGCAGCTCCGGACTTTGTTATTTTTGGATCCATGGAGAACCTTGCAACGGAGATAACATAACCTAGGAAGGTTACTTGAGTCTGATGGAACTCACATTTCTCGAGTTTACAAAACAGGCCGTTCTCACGTAGTCTCTGAAGAACCTGTGTAACATCAGAACGATGAGCCCCAAGTGTGGGTGAGTGTATAAGGATGTCATCTAAGTACACCACAACACACTGTTGCAACATATCTCGTAGGACATCATTAATAAATTCCTGGAAAACAGCAGGAGCATTACATAGGCCAAAGGGCATTACAAGATACTCATAATGCCCGCTCCTGGTGTTAAACGCTGTTTTCCATTCGTGGCCCTCCTTGATCCTAACGAGATTGTACGCTCCTCTCAAATCAAGTTTAGTAAATACCGTAGCTCCCTTGAGGCGGTCAAAGAGTTCCGTAATGAGCGGAATAGGGTAAGCCTTCTTAATGGTAAGACGATTAAGACCCCTATAATCGATGCATGGTCTTAAATCGCCACCCTTTTTCTTCACAAAGAAGAAGCCAGCCCCTGCAGGAGAGCAGGATTTGCGGATGATCCCCCGCGACAGAGCATCGGCAACATACTCCTCCATAGCACAATTCTCTGCAACAGACAGAGGGTAAACCCAGCCCCGAGGAGGAATTGCTCCGGGTTGCAGGTCTATGGCACAATCGTAAGACCGGTAAGGTCACACCTTGTCAAAAACGTCTAGGAACTCTCGGTACTCCTCTGGCAATTGAGATACCGAAGAAGTGCAGAAGACTTTAACTGGTTTCCGAAGACAAGTGGAAATACATTGCGGGGACCACGACAAAATTTCGGACCTGCGCCAGGCGAGACTGGGATTGTGCGAAATTTTCGAGCCAGGGATAACCCAGAACAACCGGAAAATGCAGAGAGTTTATCACCTGGAACTGGAGGGTTTCAAAATGGAGAGCCCCAACAGCCATCGATAATGGAGCAGTTTCGTGAGTAACGAGTGCGGGCTGAAGGGGCCTGCCATCAATGGCTTCAATAGCAAGCGGAACAGACCGAGGCAAAACAGGAATGGAGTGCTTTGATACAAAAGCACTGTCAATGAAATAGCCCGCAGCACTGGAGTCAACAAGAGCCTGGGTGACTATGGAGAAGTCCACCAAGGAAAGGACAACCGTGACCAAAGGTTTCTCCTTAAGTGGTTCCGGGGACGAGGATAAACCACCCAAGGTCTGCCCCTGACAGGACCTTAGGTGTGAGCGTTTCCCGGCCGTGTAGGACAAGACTTCAAAAGGTGGCCCTGTAACCCACAATAGAGGCAGAGCCCCTCCCTCCTCCTAAAGGCCCTCTCTGCCGCGGAGAGACGCGTGAATCCCAACTGCATCGGCTCAGCAGTACCTGGTGACTTGGGACCAGGAGGCATGGGAGGAGAGGGAGGCATGGGTTGGAACGAACGCGTAGGAGACAATGGAGTCTGATGTCAATTAGGATAAAAAAAAGACACCAATGCCTCGAGATCCTCTGGTAAATCTCTGGCAGCAACTCATCTTTAATCGCATCAGAAAGCCCATGAAAGAAGGCGGCAACAAGGGCTTCATTGTTCCAACCAACCTCTGCGGCAAGCATACGGAACTCAATAGCATACTGAGCAACAGATCTTGTACCTTGCTAAATGGACATGAGTCGTTTAGCAGCAGAGGAGGAGCGAGCCGGAACATCAAATACCCTTCGAAAGGCCACAAATTCATGGTAACTTGAAATCACAGGTTTATTAGTCATACACAAGGGATTAGCCCAGGCAAGAGCTGTGTCAGAGAGTAACGAGATGAGAAATCCCACCTTAGCTCTGTCAGAGGGAAACGCCTGAGGTAACATCTCAAAGTAAATGCCCACCTGGTTCAAAAACCCTCTGCACTGAATAGGATCACCTCCATATCGCTGAGGTAGAGGTGCAGAACCAGACATGCTCCTGGTAGGACTAGGTGCCGCAGCGGAAACAGGAGCAGCCATAACTTGTGGGACACTTTGGTCCAAATGTGCAGTGTGAGTCAGCAGGGTTTGCAGGGCTAGTGCAAATTGATCCAAGCGGTGATCCTGTTCATCCATCCTGGAAATGATGGCAGGTAAGGGTGGATTATTAGCACCATCAGGATTCATAGCCTTTGTGTAATGTCAGGGTGCCAGGAATCAGACTGAGACGAGAAGTGCAAAAATAATCACACCTTTATTAATAACAAAAAAATAATAAAAAGTCCACAAGTCAAATAACAAGCCAGGAGTCAAAACCAGAGCTGGTAGTCAGACGAGCCGAGTCAGGAGCCAAAGCGAATAGTCAGACGAGCCGGAATCAGGAACAAGGAAAACAGCAGAGTCAGGAACAAGCCAGGAATCAGGAACCAGGAAGGACGTCAGACAGCCAGGTAATACACAGGAACTCTCACAAACAGGTCTGAGACAACGCAAAGGTAAAGCATACTGAACAGAGGCCCTTTAAATAATAAGTGATGACATCACAATTCTGAGACTGCATCCTGTCTCACTGTCAGGGTGCAAGGAATCAGACTGAGGCGAGAAGTGCAAAAATAATCACACCTTTATTAATAGCAAAAAATAATAAAAAGTCCACAAGTCAAATAACAAGCCAGGAGTCAAAACCAGAGCTGGTAGTCAGACGAGCCGAGTCAGGAGCCAAAGCGAATAGTCAGACGAGCCGGAATCAGGAACAAGGAAAACAGCAGAGTCAGGAACAAGCCAGGGATCAGGAACCAGGAAGGACGTCAGGCAGCCAGGTAATACACAGGAACTCTCACAAACAGGTCTGAGACAACGCAAAGGCAAAGCATACTGAACAGAGGCCCTTAAAATAATAAGTGATGACCCAAAAGGGCTATATCTAGGCTATACATTTCAATTCAGGAAATTAGATGTGATTCTAAGACAACATTAATGGCAAATTGGGAGGCAGACCTAGATAAAGAATTAGAGCGAGACAGATGGCAAGAAACATTGCACCAAACCTGTAAGGGCCTCATTAGTGCTGACCTGAGGGAAAATGCTCTCAAGACATCTTTCAGATGGTACCTGACCCCAATTAAAACAGCCCATATGGGAAAAGAAAGTTCTAAATTTTGCTACAGAGGATGCAGAGAGGTAGGTTCATACCTCCACATGTGGTGGGAATGTCCGAAAGTGTATCAGGTTTGGCAGAACTTGTCCTCACTACTTGGGAGGGTGTTAGACGAGAGGATCAGTCTCACTCCCGCCCAGGCTCTCTTACATGAACACATCCCTGAGTTGAACAAACACATTAATATGTTTATTAGAATACTGTGCACTACGACCAGGATAGTGATAGCCAAATATTGGAAAACAGAGGTACCGTCGTGGTTAGAGGTAATAGCCAGAATCAAATTGGTATACTCAATGTATGAGTCAGCAGCACAAATTCAGGACACAGAGGTCCAATTTCAGAAAGTATGGTTTTATTGGATATTATCTGGGAACAATGGCCGTACATCGGCAGTAGCTGAGAGGGAGGTGGAACGGGAAGGAGTGGGAGGCATTGATCAAGAGGAGAGAAGGGGTGGCGGGGATTAGAACCAGCTGGTTAGATTAGGAGCAAAACAGGATGAGCAAATAACTCCTTAGAGTGTTAAAAAGATAAAACACAACGCTGAAGTATTAAGATTTGAGTTTTATTCGTGCATTGATGGCTTTTGTTTTTATGTTTACACAGTTTTTTAGTACTAAGGTTTTGGTTATAGGGCTTGAAAACCCTTGATAGTTATGCCTCATACATATCACGTGCTCCCCAAACGGATAAAGTATGATGGGAACTGTTAAGAAAATGTTTGGGGGATCGTGGGTTTATGTTTAAACAACACACTTCTGGCTGAAAAGGTACAGCAGACTTCATAAAACAAAGGGGAATGTTCTGATCAAACTAACAGAGTGGAAAACCATCTACTGTCTTTGGCAGTGGATTAATATAGCAACATGGATGTACTTTCAAATACAGGAGAGACTTTCTTTTGAAACCAGAAATGACATTGAAAGACACTTGCTTTGAAATATGTTTTACTGTTCCCCATGCAATGATGGTATTTAATGATTGAAAGTCTGTATTTTTTTTTTTTCCTTTATTTTTCTGTTGTTGGAGGAGTGTGGTTAATAAAAATATATTTCAACTAAAAAATAATAAGTGATGACATCACAATTCTGAGACTGCATCCTGTCTCACATGAATGATGCACACCATTCTGGCCATAAAAGGAAGTGCAGGAAATGAGCAGCATCCCCCACAATTCACCATAGTCTGGAAGAGAGGTGAGTAAAATGGCTGCCAGCAGCACATGGCAAATACAACAGGGAAAAAACCCTGACACTTATATAGATGATGCACACCAGTCTGGCCATAAAAGGAAGTGCAGGAAATGAGTAGCATCCCCCACAATGCACCATAGTCATCAAGAGAAGTGAGTAAAATGGCTGCCAGCAGCAAATAGCAAACAAAACAGGGAAAAAACCCTGTCAGATCCGAGTGGTCTCCGGTCCATTGACTGAGCATGCACAGCTGTAGAGGTCTCAGATGGAACCGCGCAAAAGGAATGATGTCCATGGAAGCTACCATCAGACCAATCACCTCCATGCATTGAGCCACTGATGGACAAATGTAAGACTGAAGTGAAAGGCAAGAAGCTAGAAGTTTGGATTTTCTGACATCTGTCAGAAATTTTTTCATAGATAGGGAGTCTATAATTGTTCCCAAGAAACACACCCTGGTATCTGGTATCAGATTCACTTTCCACCCATGGGAAGGTAGAATAGACAACAACATCTCTGTATGAGATTTTGCTAGATGAAAAGATGACGCTTGAACCAAGATGTCGCCCAGGTAAGGCGCCACCGCTATTTCTTGGGATCTGACAACCGCCAAAAGAGCCTAGAATGTTTGTAAAGTTTCGAGGAGCCGTAGCAAGGCCAAAAGGAAGGACAACAAACTGGAAATTATTGTCCAGAAATGCAAATCTCAGAAACTGGTGATGTTCCCTGTGAATAGGAACATGAAGAAAGGGGTCCTTCAGATCTATGGTCGTCATGAATTAGACCCACTTGGACCAAAGGAAGAATGGAACAAATAGTTTCCATTTTGAAGGGCGGAACCTTGAGGAAAGTTACAAAAGGTACGAAAATTAGAATTCTGGTGACCCTTAGGTCTATTCTTCTTGTCCTGAGGTAAGATCTCTTTCCGCCTGTTATTTCAGAAATTATCTCAGCCAGACCAGGACCAAATAGAGTCTTACCTTTATAAGGTAAAGACAGAAGTTTGGACTTGGAAGTCACACCAGCAGACCAAGATTTTAGCCACAGGGCTCTGCGAGCTAGAACAGCAAGGCTAGAAATCTTGACAGCCAGTCTAACCACTTGCATGTTGGCATCACAGATAAAAGTATTGGCCAACTTAATTGCCTTGATCCTATCCTGGATCTCCTCTATAGTGGTTTCTTCAGAAATCAGGTCAGATAAGGCATCACACCAATAAGATGCAGCCCCTGCAACCGTAGCAATACTTGCAACTGGTTGCCACTGAAATCCCTGATGAATGTACAACTTTCTTAAGTAAGCCTCAAGTTTCTTATCTATGGGATCCTTAAATGAGCAACTATCCTCAATAGGAATAGTAGTCCTCTTGGCTAGAATAGAGATAGCACCCTCTACCTTTGGCAAGTCATGTATAGAGTCAGCAACATGAAACATCTTCTCCTTCTTAATATGAGGAGAGTCCACGGCATCATTCCTTACTGTTGGGAAATACTGAACCTGGCAACCAGGAGGAGGCAAAAACACCCCAGCCAAAGGCTTAAATACTCCCCCTACTTCCCTCATATCACAGTCATTCTTTGCCTTTCGTCACAGGAGGTTGGCAGAGAAGTGTCAGAAGATTTGGAGTAGATCCTTATTGAGGGTATCTGCCCTTCGAAATGGGACTGGAGTTTTAAGTAGTCTTGTCAGCCTCTCAGTGAGAGCATTGACAAATGTTAGAGTCTGGAGATGCAGGGAGAGTCTTTCTGCGAATGCATCCAGACTCGTATTAACAGCTCCTAAGCAATCAGTGTTGACAAGTTTCACTGCCTGCTTCTATCACTCAAGTCCATGTCAGGAGCGATGCTACAAGACTGTCAAACTTGAGAGGCTGTGTTTCTGTTCAATGGTCTAGATTCCGGTAAGATTGTTTCATTTTTTATACATATGATAACGCAAGAAGACAGCGTCACAGTGTGGCTCCTTTTATCTGTATGGAATCAAGGGTTTATATCTCCTGAGGGGGATTATTGAATAGTGGGGATTTATCACATAAGTTTATTTGATTATGCTGCGACATGTGTGAGATGAAGCTGAGGCAGATGTTGGAACGTACAGGGTTTTCACTTTCGTTTTGGGAGCGGCTTGGCACGCTTTTTTACTAGTATAGCAGGGGTGGTCCTGCATTGCGCACCACGTGACCGGGTGTGGTCACATTTATTTCCTCTTTCCTGACTGTGCGGTTTACCGGAGAAGAAGCGTTTTTTCTGTTTGGCCTGGGTCATAGGAGGTGGTGAGTGCCCCAGCTATTGGGGGTATAAAGGTGCAGTTTTTTCTTAGTATTCAATAGTCTGGTTTGTTAGCTCAAGCTATGGAGGATTCTGATGCGTTAGAGGTTACTCCCTCTTTACCTAAGTCTAATACCTGTCTATATTGTCAGGAGGCCACAGTATACCCGCCTGCTCAATTATGTTCCACATGCCTTGATAAAGTAATCATGTCAAAGAGAGTTAATATGTTTGATACCACTGAGCCATCCACCTCTGAGGAGTTTCCGTCCCTTGAGGTGCGCACCCTACAGTCATCTCCTAATATACATCCAGCTTCCCGTAGCACTCCTAATCCTCCATCTGGAGGGGCCCTTTTACCGCCAGACTTTGCTGAGCAGTTACAAACGGCTGTGTCTGCGGCCTTTAGTGCTTTACCTTGCCCTGCTAAGTGCAAGTGAAAGGTCAAATATTGCTATCCTTCCCAGGGGTTATCTACTAGCTTATTGGATTTATCTGATACAAGATTATCCAATGATGAAGGCGCCTCTGATACTTCAGAGGGTGCTCTTTCTGGGTCATAATCTGCTGCCTCTAAACCTCCAGCTGCGGAGAAAGCGGACTTTAGATTTAGGATTGAGCATTTACGCTTTCTGCTGAAGGAAGTTTTGGCTACATTAGAGGTTCCAGAGCCCAAATTGCCTGAGGAACCTTTGATTCCTAAATTAGATAAGGTCTACAAGGACAGGGTTGTACCACAGACCTTCCCTGTTCCCGTGAAGATGGCATACATTATTAAGAATAGGTGAGAAAGATTTGGTTCTTAATTTTGGCCTTCTTCTTTTAAAAAATTGTTCCCGGACTCTCAATTGGAGTTGCGGGGTTCCATCCCCAAGGTTGATGGTGCTATCTCCACGCTTGCTATGCGCACTACTATACCGCTTGAAGATAATTTGTCTTTTAAAGAGCCCATGGATAAGAAGATAGAAACTCTGTTAAGAAAGAGGTTTCAACATACAGGATATTTATTTAAACCAGCAGCGGCTGTAGCTGCGGTTGCTGGAGCAGCTACCTACTGGTGCGACTCCTTATCTGAGTTGATCGAGGTGGAGGGTCCCCTTGACATGATTCTGGAAAGAATTAAGGCCCCTTAAGGGTAGCTATTTTTTTTATTTGTGATGCAAATATGCAAATTATTCGCCTGAATGCCAAAGCTTCAGGTTTTTCTGTTCAAGCCCGTAGGGCACTCTGACTGAAGTCCTGGGTCTGCGGACATGACTTCTAAGTCAAGACTTCTTTCCCTCCCATTTAAGGAAAAAATCCTATTTGGTCCAGGCCTGGACTCAATTATCTCCATGGTTACTGGAGGCAAAGGTGCCTTTTTACAGCCGGATAAGAAGAACAAGCCTAAGGGACAAGGTCCTTATTATCGTTCCTTTTGTTCAGATAAATCACAACATCAGCAGCCCTCCACAAAGCCCGAGCAATCCAAGGGGACTTGGAAACCGGCTCAGTCCTGGAATAAATCTAAGTAGAGCAAGAAGCCCGCCAAGACAAAGTCGGCATGAAGGGGCGGCCCCCGATCCGGCTCTGGATCTTGTAGGGGGCAGACTGTCACTCTTTTCAGTAGCTTGGTTGGGGGTTGTGCAAGACCCGTGGGTCCTGGAGGTCATCGCTCAGGGATACAAAATAGGTTTCAAGTCTCATCCACCAAGGGCAGATTCCTCCTATCAAACCAGTCTTCAAGGCCAGAAAAGAGAGAAGCCTTTCTGGGGTGTGAAGGATCTCTCCTCCCTAGGAGTCATTGTCCCGGTGCCTCTTGCAGAAAGAGGTCTGGGGTACTATTCAAACCTCTTTGTGGTCCCAAAGAAGGGGGAACTTTCTGCCCGATTCTGGACCTAAAGTGCTTAAACAAATTCCTATCTGTCCCCTCGTTCAAGATGGAGTTCAAGATGGAGTCAATAAGGTCCATCCTTCCCTTAGTTCAGGAAGGATAGTTCATGACCATACCTTCACGTTCCAATACACAGGGAACACTTCAAGTTCCTAAGGTTTGCGTTCCTGGACCAGCACTTAAAGTTTATTGCACTTCCGTTTGGTCTAGCTACTGCTCCAAGATTTTTTGCTAAGATTCTAGGGGCTCTGCTTGCAGTGGCCAGAACCAGAGGTATAGCAGTAGCGCCATACTTGGACGATATTCTGGTTCAAACACCATCCTGTTGTCTGGCGGAAGTCCATTTGGAAATTTCTTCTGTTTCTTCTTCAATCTCATGGGTGTAAGATAAAGTTCTCTTATTCCCAGTACCAGTACCAGGGTGGAATTCCTGGGTACGATAATAGACTCCATATCCATGAGGATATTCCTTACAGACCAGAGGCGCTACAAGCTAACTTCTGCTTGTCTTGCCCTCCAGACCTCCTTAAGGCCCTCTGTGACTCGGTGTATGGAGGTGATTGGTCTCATGGTCTCCAGCATAAACATCATTCCTTTTGCTAGATTCCATCTCAGACCACTTCAGCTGTGCATGCTGAGACAGTGCAATGGCGATCATTAGGATCTGTCTCAACATATCTCTCTGGACAACCGGTCGAGAGAATTGCTCTCCTGGTGGCTCTGTCCAGATCACCTGTCCTTCTTGAGACGATCCTGGGAGATTGTGACTACGGACGCACGTCTATCAGGATGGGGAACTGTTTGGGGTGCCAGGAAGGCACAGGGCCTGTGGACTCAAGAGGAATCCCTCTTCCCGATCAACATTTTGGAACTTTAATGCTCTGAAGGTTTGGCCTCTTCTGGGTTCATCTCAGTTTATCAGATTTCAATCAGACAACATAACCTCGATGGCTTGCATCAACCAACAGGGGGGGAACGAGGAGCTCCCTAGCAATGAGGGAAGTATCTCGGATTTTGGAGTGGGCCGAGGCCCACAACTGCTCGCTGTCAGCAATCCACATTCCAGGTGTGTACAACTGGGGGAATGGTCTCTCCATCCTGAGGTGTTTGCGGAGATTTGCAACAGATGGGGGACGCCGGAGATAGATCTCATGGCGTCCTGGCTCAATTCCAAGCTACCCAGATATGGGTCGCGGTCCAGGGATCCTCATGCGAAGATAATAGATGCATTAGCAGTGCCTTGGAGGTTCAATCTAATTTACATTTTTCCGCCGTTACCACTTCTCCCTCATGTGGTGGCCCGTGTCAAGCAGGTGCAGGCATCAGTGATACTGATTGCTCCATTGTGGCCGCAAAGGATGTGGTTCGCGGACCGGGTGGGGATGTTCTCATCTCCTCCGTGGAAGTTACCTTGTCGCAGGGATCTGCTGGAACAGGGTCCTTTTGTTCATCAAAATCTAGATCTCTGAGGCTGACTGTGTGGAGATTGAACGCTTAGTCTTAGCCAAAAGAGGTTTCTCTGAGAGGGTTATTGACACTCTCATTCAGGCTTGTAAGCCTGTTACTCGTCGCATCAATCATAAGGTCTGGAGAGCTTACTTATTCTGGTGTGAAGAGCGGGGTTTAGCCTGGCATAAGGTTAAGGCTACCAGGAATTTTTCCTTTCTCCAGGAGGGTTTGGAGAAGGGCCTTTCTGCCAGTTCTCGGAGGGGACAGATTTTGGCCCTTTCTGTTTTGCTGCAAAAGAGGCTCGCTGAGCTCCCTGACGTACGATCTTTCGTTAAGGCTCTGATCAGGATCAGACCTGTGTTTAGATCTAACGCTCCACCTTGGAGATTGAATCTTGTTCTTAAGTTTTTACAACGGGCTCCGTGTGAGCCTATGCATTCGGTTGACATTTAATTGTTGTCTTAGAAGGTTATTTTTCTATTGGTTATTGCGTCGGCACAGAGTTTCTGAAATGGCTGCATTGGAATGTGAGCCTCCTTATCTGGTGTTCCACACTGATAAGGCTGTCCTACGTACCCACTTGGGTTTTCTACCTAAGGTGGTGTCTGATCATAAAATCAATCAGAAGATTGTGGTTCCTTTCTTATGTCCTAATACTTCTTCTTTGAAGGAACGTTTACTTCATAATCTGGATGTGGGTCGAGCTTTGAAGTTTTATATTCAAGTTACTAAGGATTTTAGACAAACTTCTTTCTTGTTTGCTATCTGTTCTGGGAAGCGTAAGGGTCTGAAGGCCTCTTCGACTTCCTTATCTTTTTGGTTGAGGAGTGTTATACGCTTAGCTTACGAGTCAGCGGGACTTAGACCTCTTCAAAGGATTACAGCTCATTCCACTGGAGCGGTGACTTCCTCTTGGGCCTTTAAGAACGAGGCCTTTATGGATCAGATTTGTAAGGCGGCTACCTGGTCCTTCTTACATACTTTTTCAAAATTCTACAAATTTAAAGTTTTTGCTTCGGCTGAAGCAGCTTTTGGGAGAAAGGTTTTACAGGCTGAGGTGCCTTCAGATTAGGGTCCGCCTTTCCTTTAACCCTCGCGTTATCATTCAGTGTCCTCTAGAGCTTGGGTATAGTTTTCCAAAAGTAAGGAAATATGCTGTGGACTCTCCTCATATTAAGAAGGAAAAAACACAATTTATGCTTACCTGATAAATTTATTTCTCTTGTGGTGTATCCAGTCCACGGATCATCCATTACTTGTGGGATATTCTCATTCCCAACAGGAAGTTGCAAGAGGAAACCCACAGCAGAGCTGCAATATAGCTCCTCCCCTAACTGTCATAGCCAGTCATTCGACCGAAAACAAGCCGAAAAAGGAGGAACCATAGGGTGCAGTGGTTACTGTAGTTTAAATTTAAAAATTACCTGCCTTAAAATGACAGGGCGGGCCGTGGACTGGATACACCACAAGAGAAATAAATTTATCAGGTAAGCATAAATTGTGTTTTCTCTTGTAAGGTGTATCCAGTCCACGGATCATCCATTACTTGTGGGATACCAATACCAAAGCTAAAGTACACGGATGAAGGGAGGGACAAGGCAGGAACTTAAATGGAAGGAAACACTGCCTGTAAAACCTTTCTCCCAAATATAGCCTCCGAAGAAGCAAAAGTATAAAATTTGCAAAATTTTGAAAAAGTATGAAGCTAAGACCAAGTCGCCGCCTTGCAAATCTGTTCAAAAGAAGCCTCATTTTTAAAGGCCCAAGTGGAAGCCACAGCTCTAGTGGAATGAGCTGTAATCCTTTCAGGAGGCTGCTGTCCAGCAGTCTCATAGGCTAAGCGGATTAAGCTTCTTAGCCAAAAAGGAGGAGAGGTTGCTGAAGCCTTTTGATCTCTCCTCTGTCCAGAGAAGACAACAAACCAAGCAGATGTTTGACGAAAATCTTTAGTAGCTTGTAAGTAAAAACTTTAAAGCATGGACCACGTCCAGATTGTGAAACACAAGGATGGAACAACAATCTCTTGATTGATATTCTTGTTAGATACCACCTTAGGTAAAAACCCAGATTTGGTACGCAGGACTACCTTATCCGTATGAAAAATCAGAAAAGGAGAATCACATTGTAAGGCAGATAACTCGGAGACTCTACAAGCCGAGGAAATAGCTACCAAAAAAAGAACTTTCCAAGATAAAAGTTTGATATCTATGGAATGAAGAGGTTCAAACGGAACTTCTTGAAGAACCTTAAGAACCAAGTTTAAGCTCCATGGTGGAGCAACCTGTTTAAACACAGGCTTGATTCTAACTAAAGCCTGACAAAATGCCTGAACGTCTGGAACATCTGCCAGACGCTTAACTAGCTGACAATCCTTTTTCCAAACCTTCTTGGAGAAAAGATAATATCCTAGGAATCCTGACCTTACTCCATGAGTAACCCTTGAATTCACACCAATAAAAATATCTACGCCATACCTTATGGTAAATTTTCCTGGTGACAGGCTTTCGTGCCCGTATTAAGGTATCAATAACTGACTCAGAGAAGCCACGCTTTGATAAAATCAAGCGTTCAATCTCTAGGCAGTCAGCCGCAGAGAAATTAGATTTGGATGGTTGGAAGGACCCTGAAGTAGAAGGTCCTGTCTCAGAGGCAGAGACCATGGTGGAAAGGATGACATGTCCACTAGATCTGCATACCAGGTCCTGCGTGGCCACGCAGGTGCTATCAGAATCACTGATGCTCTCTCCTGCTTGATCTTGGCAATCAGTCGAGGGAGCAGAGGAAACGGTGGAAACACATAAGCCAGGTTGAAAGACCAGGGCGCTGCAAGAGCATCTATCAGTGTCGCCTTGGGATCCCTGGACCTGGATCCGTAACACGGAAGCTTGGCGTTCTGGCAAGACGCCATGAGATCCAGTTCTGGTTTGCCCCAACGATGAATCAGTTGTGCAAACACCTCCGGATGGAGTTCCCACTCTCCCGGATGAAAAGTCTGACGACTTAGAAAATCAGCCTCCCAGTGCTTCTAACATCTCTAGGGAACTTCTTGTTCCCCCTTGATGGTTGATGTAAGCTACAGTCGTGATGTTGTCCGACTGAAAACTGATGTACCTCAGAGTTGCTAACTGAGGCCAAGCCTGAAGAGCCTTGAATATCGCTCTAAGTTCCAGAATATTTATTGGAAGGAGAGACTCCTCCTGAGTCCATGATCCCTGAGCCTTCAGGGAGTTCCAGACTGCACCCCAACCTAGAAGGCTTGTCCAATCTGGCCTGTGAAAAGTTATACCTTTGGACAGATGGACCCGAGATAGCTACCAGGGAAAAGAATCCCTGGTCTCTTGGTCCAGATTCAGTTGAGGGGACAAATCTGTGTAATCCCCGCTCCACTGACTGAGCATGCATAGTTGCAGCAGTCTGAGATATAAGCGTGCAAACGGCACTATGTCCATTGCCGCTACCATTAAGCCGATTACTTCCATACACTGAGCCACCAAAGGGCGCGGAATGGAATGAAGAACCCGGCAGGAATTTAGAAGCTTTGATAACCTGGACTCTGTCAGGTGAATTTTCATTTCTATAGAATCTATCAGAGTCCCTAGAAAGGAAACTCTTGTGAGTGGGGATAGAGAACTCTTTTCCTCGTTCACTTTCCACCCATGCGACCTCAGAAATGCCAGTACTACGTCCGTATGAGACTTGGCAATTTGGAAGTTTGACGCCTGTATCAGGATGTCGTCTAAATAAGGGGCTACTGCTATGCCCCGCGGCCTTAGGACCGCCATAAGCGACCCTAGAACCTTTGTAAAGATTCTTGGGGCTGTAGCTAATCCAAAGGGAAGAGCTACAACTGGTAATGCCTGTCTTGAAAGGCAAACCTGAGAAACCGATGATGATCTTTGTGTATTGGAATGTGAAGATAAGCATCCTTTAGATCCATTGTAGTCATATATTGACCCTCCTGGATCAGTGGTAGGATGGTACAAATAGTCTCCATCTTGAACGACGGAACTTTGAGTAATTTGTTTAAGATCTTTAGATCCAAAATTGGTCTGAAGGTTCCCTCTTTTTTGAGAACCACAAACAGATTCTGTTCCTGTTCACTCCCATAACTAGGAGGTCTCGTACACAGTGTAAGAATGCCTCTCTCTTTATCTGGTGTGCAGATAATTGTGAAAGGTGAAATCTCCCTTTTGGGGGGGAAGCTTTGAAGTCCAGAAGATATCCCTGGGATATAATTTCCAACGCCCAGGGATCCTGAACATCTCTTGCCCACGCCTGGGCGAAGAGTGAAAGTCAGCCCCCTACTAGATCCGTTACCGGATAGGGGGCCGTTCCTTCATGCTGTCTTAGAGGCAGCAGCAGGCTTTTTTGACCTGCTTACCTTTTTTCCAGGTCTGGTTTGGTCTCCAGACCGTCTTAGATTGAGCAAAAGTTCCCTCTTGTTTATTATTAGAGGAAGTTGATGCCGCACCTGCCTTGAAGTTTTGAAAGGCACGAAAATTAGACTGTTTGGCCCTAGATTTGGACCTGTCCTGAGGAAGGGCATGACCTTTTCCTCCAGTGATATCAGCAATAATCTCCTTCAAACCAGGCCCGAATAGGGTCTGCCCCTTGAAGGGAGTGTTAAGTAGCTTAGATTTTGAAGTCAGCTGACCATGATTTAAGCCATAGCGCTCTGCGCGCCTGTATAGCAAAACCAGAATTCTTAGCCGTTAGTTTAGTCAAATGAACAATGGCATCAGAAATAAAAGAATTGGCTAGCTTAAGTGCTCTATGTTTGCCAAGTATGTCATCCAATGGAGTCGCTACCTGTAAAGCCTCTTCCAGAGACTCAAACCAGTACGCCGCAGCAGCAGTGACAGGGGCAATGCATGCAAGGGGCTGTAGGATAAAACCTTGTTGAATAAATATTTTCTTAAGGTAAACTTCTAATTTTTTATCCATTGGATCTAAAAAAGCACAACTGTCCTCGACAGGAATAGTAGTACGCTTTGCTAGAGTAGAAACTGCTCCCTCTACCTTAGGGACTGTCTGCCATAAGTCCCGTGTGGTGGCGTCTATTGGAAACATTTTTCTAAAAATAGGAGGGGAAGAGAACGGCACACCTGGTCTATCCCATTCCTTATTAATAATTTTTGTAAACCTTTTAGGTATTGGAAAAACATCAGTACACACCGGCACTGCAAGTATTTATCCAGTCTACACAAATTCTCTGGCACTGCAATGGAAACAGTCATTCAGAGCAGCTAAAACCTCCCTAAGCAACACGCGGAGGTTCTCAAGCTTAAATTTAAATGTAGAAATATTAGAATCAGGTATCTTCCTGAGTCATTAACATCACCCACTGACTGAAGCTCTCTTTCCTCAGCTTCTGCAAATTGTGAGGCAGTATCAGACATGGTTCTTAAAGCGTCAGTATGCTCTGCATTTTGTCTCACCCCAGAGCTATCTCGCTTACCTCTAAGTTCAGGTAGTCTGGCTAATACCGCTGACAGTGTATTATCCATGACTGCCGCCATGTCTTGTAAAGTAAACGCTATGGGCGCCCTAGATGTACTTGGCGCCATTTGAGCGTGAGTCCCTTAAGCGGGAGTCAAAGGGTCTGACACGTGGGGAAAGTTAGTCGGCATAACTTCCCCCTCGTCAGATTCCTCTGGAGATAAAAAATTTTAAAAGACAGAAAATTATCTTTATTGCCTAAAATGAAATCAGTACATTTGGTACACATTCTAAGAGGGGGTTCCACCATGGCTTTTAAACATAATGAACAAGGAGTTTCTTCTATGTCAGACATGTTTATACAGACTAGCAATGAGACTAGCAAGCTTGGAAAACACTTTAAATCAAGTTAACAAGCAAATATAAAAAATGGTACTGTGCCTTTAAGAGAAACAAATTTTGTCAGAATTTGAAAAACAGTGAAAAACAGTGAAAAAATGAAGTAAATCAAACGAAATTTTTACAGTGTATGTAATAGAATAGCAGAGCATTGCACCCACTTGCAAATGGATGATTAACCCCTTCAAAAAACGGATAAAAAAAAACAAAATAGACGTTTTTTAACAGTCACAACCAACTGCCACAGCAAGCTGTAGCCCTACCTTCCCCAATAAACGACTTTGGAAAGCCTTTGGGCCCTTTAGAGATGTCCTAAAGCATTCAGAGGGCCTTTGAGGGAATCTGGATGTCATAGTTTGTAATTTTAACTGCACAAAAAAACGTTAAAATAGGCCCCTCCCACTCATAGTAACACAGTGGAAAGTCTCAGGAAACTGTTTCTAGGCAAAATTTAAGCCAGCCTGTTGAGAAATTCTACCTGAATCTGAAATTTCCCCATCTGACAAAACCTCCCTCATGGCCCCTTCAGATTGGTGTGAGGGTATGACAGAGCAATTATCATCAGCGCCCTCCTGCTCTACAGTGTTTAAAACAGAGCAATCGCGCTTTCTCTGATATGCAGGCATTTTGGATAAAATATTTGCTATGGAGTTATCCATTACTGCCGTCAATTGTTGCATAGTAATAAGCATTGGCGCGCTAGAAGTACTAGGGGTCTCCTGCGTGGGCAAAACTGGTGTAGACACAGAAGGAGATGATGTAGAACTATGTCTACTCCCTTCATCTGATGAATCATCTTGGGCAACTTTACTATCTGTGGCAGTACTGTCCTTACTTTGTTTGGACGCTATGGCACAATTATCACACAATTTTGAAGGGGGAGACACATTGGCTTCCATACATACAGAACATAGTTTATCTGAAGGCACAGACATGTTAAACAGGCTAAAACTTGTCAATAAAGTACAAAAACCGTTTTTAAACAAAACCGTTACTGTCTTTTCTTTAAATTTTAAACAGTGCACACTTTATTACTGAATATGTGAAAAACTATGAAGGAATTGTTCAAATTTAACCAAATTTTCACCACAGTGTCTTAAAGCATTCAAAGCATTGCACCCCAAATTTGAGACCTTTAAACCTTAAAATGAAGAAACCGGAGCCGGTTACAGTTTTAACCCCTCTACAGTCCCAGCTACAGCCTTTGCTGCGACTCTACCAAACCCAGGGGGTATACGATACCAAATGAAGCCTTCTAGAAACCTTTTCAACTACTTTCAGACCCACAAACATGCAGCTGCATGTCCTGCTCTCAAAAGTAACTGCGCAGTAATGGCGCGAAAATGAGGCTCAGCCTACTACAGGGAAGGCCCTTCCTGACTGAAAAGGTGTCTAAACCAGTGCCTGATGTTAAAAAAATGTTCCCCAAAGTTTATAAGTGTGAATATCAACATCAAGCTTTATAAAATGCCCAAATAAAGCAATCGATCTTGCCCATAAAAGTGTCTACCAGTTTTATAGCCCATATTAAGCCCTTTATTCTGTTTGAGACTAAGAAAATGGCTTACCGGTCCCCATGAGGGGAAATGACAGCCTTCCAGCATTACACAGTCTTGTTAGAAAAATGGCTAGTCATACCTTAAGCAGAAAAGTCTGCTAACTGTTTCCCCCAACTGAAGTTATTTCATCTCAACAGTCCTATGTGGAAACAGCAAACGATTTTAGTTACTGCTGCTAAAATCATATTCCTCTCACAAACAGAACTCTTCATCTTTTTCTGTTTCAGAGTAAATAGTACATACCAGCACTATTTTAAAATAACAAACTCTTGATAGTAGAATAAAAAACTACAACTAAACACCACATACTCTTCACCATCTCCGTGGAGATGTTGCCTGTGCAACGGCAAAGAGAATGACTGGGGTGGGCGGAGCCTAGGAGGGACTATATGGACAGCTTTTGCTGTACTCTTTGCCATTTCCTGTTGGGGAAGAGATATTCCCACAAGTTATGGATGACGCCGTGGACCGGACACACCAATGTTGGAGAAAAACGATTAAACATGCCAGCAAACGTTTTATATTGTAAATATCATAAGGGTATTACCCCTGGGAGTAAGCATGATACCAGTCGTTATTAAATCACTGTATTCAGGCTTAACTTACATTAATCCGGTATCAGCAGCATTTTCTAGTGTTTTCCATCTCTAGAAAAAATTATAACTGCAGATACCTGATAGCAGAATAAACTGCACGCCATTCTCTCGCTGAAGTTTTACCTCATCTGTGTAATCCCCTCAGACATATGTGAGAACAGCAATTGATCTTAGTTACAACCTGCTAAGATCATAGAAACCTCAGGCAGATTCTTCTTCTATTTACTGCCTGAGATAAAATAGCACAACTCCGGTACTATTTAAAAATAAACTTTTGATTGAACAAAATAAACTAGCTATATTTAACCACTCTCTCTTACGACCTCCTTGCTTGTTGAGAGTTGCAAGAGAATGACTGGCTATGACAGTTAGGGGAGGAGCTATATTGCAGCTCTGCTGTGGGTTTCCTCTTGCAACTTCCTGTTGGGAATGAGAATATCCCACAAGTAATGGATGATCCGTGGACTGGATACACCTTACAAGAGAAACATAATTTATGCTTACCTGATAATTTCATTTCCTTCTGTATGAGGAGAGTCCATGGCCCCCGCCCATAAACTCCGATGTGTGGACAAATATTTGTTTTTCTCTCCCGGCACCATTTATACCCTGATATTTCTCCTACTGTTCCTTGTTCCCTTGGCAGAATGACTGGGATATGAGGGAAGTAGGGGGAGTATTTAAGCCTTTGGCTGGGGTGTCTTTGCCTCCTCCTGATGGCCAGGTTTAGTATTTCCAAACAATAAGGAATGATACCGTGGTCTCTCCTCATACAGAAGGAAATGAAATTATCAGGTAAGCATAATTTATGTTTTTAAAGACAGGAGACGGGGAAAAAGGAATCCCTGGCTTTTCCCATTCCTCGCCGTCTTCTAACTGCTAATAGCCACCATTAATCTTACTAAAGAGATTGACATGGACACAGCTTGACCCCAATCCTTGCTTGCAAGGAAAAGTACCCATTAAAGGTTTAAAATCTTCAGACACCAACTTCTTCCCGATGATAGAGGCAAAGAATGACTGGGGGTTATGGGTAAGGGAAGTGACACTTAACAGCTCTGCTGGGGTGCTCTTTGCCTCCTCCTGCTGGCCAGGAGTTGACTATCTCACTAGTAATTGGAATTAAATCGTGGACTCTCCATGCCATAGAAAAGAAAGCAGCATTTAAACATGTTAAATGAAAATGAAACCCACAATGTTTCTTTCATGGTTCAGACAGAGCATACTATTTTGTTAAAGAGCAGGGAGGTAAACTCAGGAGCTTTCAAGTGTCTGTAGCACTATATATCAGCAGTTTTTTTAAGAATGCTTTGCGCACTACATTGCTAAAAGCATTTTTGCAAAACTCCTGATATATAGAGCTCGATTTTTTAAAGTGTTATTGAATGCGTCTTGTCATTCTCTTTTCGTTTTGCCTGAGCTTGCCTACGTTGAAGCGCACATGTGGGCTCAAATTATTAAAGAAACATACAGGAAGCATACAGATACATTTCCCCAATCAAATTAGAATTTGCACCTTAATTATGATATAAAAATTCACACTTTTTTATTTTATAAGTGGATTGCTGAGTTAGATTGCAGAGGTGAGGGTAGATAAAATGATTTATTCACTTGCTGCTAACAAATAGGTCAGCCAAAATCAGACAGTATTCCATGATGTGCGCACAACACAAGCTGATAGATACATTATTTCAACTGCTGCTCTCCACAGTATCTATGGAGAACTTTCTTGCGCATAGATGAAGGTGTACCGATGCGCCTAGTCGAACGTGATGTGCCATTTATGAATAAACTGTCCATCTACAACATTGTTTGGCACATTTAAGGTTGATAAATATGAGGATGAGATTGTGTGCGCATTTTTAGAAGCAAAAATAGGAGAAATTGCTTGATACATGTTGCTCTTAGTGCTACAGACACTTGTATGCTCCTGATCCTACATACCTACTTTGCTCCTGATCCTACATACCTACATTGCTCCTGATCCTACATTGCTCCTGATCCTACATACCTACATTGCTCCTGATCCTACATTGCTCCTGATCCTACTTACCTACATTGTTCCTGATCCTACATTGCTCCTGATCCTACATACCTACATTGCTCCTGATCCCACATTGCTCCTGATCCTTACATACCTACATGGTTCCTGATCCTACATACCTACATTGCTCCTGATCCTACATTGCTCCTGATCCTACATACCTACAATGCTCCTGATCCTACATACCTACATTGTTCCTGATCCTACATACCTACATTGCTCCTGATCCTACATACCTACATTGCTCCTGATCCTACATTGCTCCTGATCCTACATACCTACATTGCTCCTGATCCTACATTGCTCCTGATCTTACATACCTACATTGCTCCTGATCCTACATTGCTCCTGATCCTGCATACCTACATTGCTCCTGATCCCACATTGCTCCTGATCCTTACATACCTACATGGTTCCTGATACTACATACCTACATTGCTCCTGATCCTACATACCTACATTGTTCCTGATCCTACATACCTACATTGCTCCTGATCCTACATACCTACATTGCTCCTGATCCTACATTGCTCCTGATCCTACATTGCTCCTGATCCTACATACCTACATTGCTCCTGATCCTACATACCTACATTGCTCCTGATCCTACATACCTACATCTCAACAAAGGATACCATGATAAAGTAGATGTGATAATAGAAGCAAATTGAAAATAAATAAATAAAAGTAATCAATAAAGAAAAATCACGACTTTCACATGTTTAAATGCTGCTATTTCATATACATGATAGAAAATGTTCGCTTACTATATTAGTAATAAGAAAAAGTTTTTAGTGATTCAGACAGAGTGTACAATTTGAATAACATTTCCAATTTACTTCTATTATCAAATGTACTTAATTCTCAAGGTATTATTTACATAAGAGATACCTAGGTAGGTGTCTGAAGCACTACAAGGTAGAAGGCAGGAAATAGCGCTGCCATCTAGTGCTCTTGCAAATGGATAGCATTCTTGCAAACCTGAGCTTATGTTCCTGCTTTTCAACAAAAGAAACCAACAAAATAAAGAAAATTTGATAATAGAAGAAAATTAGAAAGCTGTTTAAAAGTGCATGCTCTATCTGAATCATGAAAGAACAAATTTGGGTTTTGTGTCCCTTTAATATATGTGTGTGTGTGTATACTGTGAATAGAATTCACTTTTAGCCCCTTAACCGCAGCCAACATACTCTGTATACTGGCTGCTGTTTTTGCATTTAGGGGTTAAATAGCACGCTCTTGCTAACAGTGGTGAGACTGTGCTATTTATGCATGCTATTACAGGGCTGAAAACCCCCTTGTGACACACAACATACAGGTTCAAATACAGGTGTGGTGATCAAACGATCAGAAATGAGGAGCACCAGGCAGGTTTCAATAAAATAAAACGTAACTTTTATTGAACTTCTTCAGCTTGCATTTAAAATCTTTTACAGACTAGAACAACATATAGATAGATAGCGCAGCATTCTCTTGCTTACGCGTTTCGGCTGTTGCCGTAATCATAGCTATGATTACGGCAACAGCCGAAACGCGTAAGCAAGAGAATGCTGCACTATCTATCTATATGTTGTTCTAGTCTGTAAAAGATTTTAAATGCAAGCTAAAGAAGTTCAATAAAAGTTACGTTTTATTTTATTGAAACCTGCCTGGTGCTCCTCATTTCTGATCATTTGATCACCACACCTGTATTTGAACCAATTGGGGATTCTCGAGTGAGCACAGGTAACACCAAACCAACCGTCGGACCCTGGGTAAGAGCGGGATACCCCTGAAAGCACAGAGATATAAGCAGCAGTCGATTGATCGTAGAAGGAGGTAAAGCTGTAGCAGTCCAATTCACTATTGGAGTGATCGAGGAGGGAGCCGGGCTAACGGAAGCCCATTTGCTAACGGAGATACATAAATCGGAATCCAAAGAAAGGCTCCTGTGGACCGACACACAAGTGGGACTCAGAATACAGAGACCGTTCCAGATAGAGCGGGTAAGACTTACCTCATCAAATAACTAACAGCTTATATGGAAATATTGTGACAGTCTATTTCACTTTTGTGATGTGATAGCACCTTTTTCAATACTGGAGATTTATTCACCTGCAAGTGCTAAGGGGTTGCCCTGAACCACAGGTATTTGAATCAAGAAAAAAGTTTTTGAAGTTACCTTTGGTGCTGGGACTTTGTCTATGTACTTATTTGTTGTACACAACATACAGGGTAATTTAATTTACTTCTATTATCTAATTTACTTTGTCCTCTTGCTATCCTTTGTTTAAAAGAAGGTAAATAGGCTCAGGAGTGCGCTCCACTCATTATAACAGTGCACGCAATGTGTGCGTTCGCATTGCAGGGAAGCGTTGCCCTCCCAATAGTGCGCTTCCATAGGCTCCAATAGGAGCCTCGTTCTCGGGGCAGAGAACCTAGTGCAGCAAAGGGGGTAAGTCGGGCAGTGATAGGCAGCAAATTTAAAATACACATATTAACACACAAATATATATGTATATAACCAATTACAGATATATTTATAGGAATATTACAGTCCCCATAGACCGCAATGTAAAGGCACCTTTTAGTTCCATTTTTTTCTAACATCCCACATCCCCTCACTTTAACCCCTTAAATCTGCTGTGTGCAGTTATTATTTGAAAAAATAAAGATGCTAATATTTAGTATATTAATAAATGCACTACACACTTTTGTGGGACATTTTTTAAATTAAACAGTGGTCTGACATCTGGCTAATTTTTGGAGCACAAAGTGCTACCGCGAGCTTGCAGTAGCATTAACCAGCCACTCGTAATGGCTGGCTATTTAACGTGCGTCTGTAAACGGGACATTTTCACATTTACAGGCGCACGTTAAATAAGTTCTCCCCCTGTAATCTAGCCCTAAATATTGTGATTTTTTGTGACTAAAATATTGTTTTAGTATATAATTACCTTTATTGTGACTAAAATGTTGTTAGTATAGTTACTTTAGGACAGTATTACAAATCAATGTCAAAACTGACACAACCACAAATTTTAACAAAGTTGGAAAACACAAGCTTTCGATTTTATCTTTGCTACTGAGTAAACTACACATTTTTTATTTACAAACGTCGACTAAATTAAGCATATTATAAAAAAAAGATTTTACGTACACTCATTTTAGCCACATCACTTTCAATTTTCTTCTGAAGCTTGTTGGTGTAAAATGTTCTTAATTTCTCATCACACTCTGGAAAAGAGTTACCAAACATATTAAAAAGTGCACAATTTCTTAGTATAAGTTGCTCCAGGTCTCTTATTCAGAGGTCTATTTACATTACTAATGATTGGTAAAGGTCCCTTAATGCATTAAAATCACTTTTGTTTTGTTTTTTTGTGGGTAAAACTATTTAGAGATTTATATACAGAAAAACAAGGGAAACAGTTTGATCATCTATTAATTATTGAAATAAATGAAAACAATTTAGTACACTAGTCAGGTGCTACCTGGAAACAATTGCTTAAATAATTCTTATAGAAAAGTGGATGGACCAAAATAAGGAGCATCCAAAAGACCAGGTATCAGCACTCAGACTATTCAAAAAGGTCACAGAGATACAGTCCGGAGGGTGTTGGGGATCCCACAGAACAGATGCTGTATCTCTGTGACCTTTTTAAATTGGAGTGAGCCATTCACCTTGGGACACCAGGATCACGCTAAAGGGGTAGGTATTTAATTTCTGACCAGTGGAGTTGGCTGTGTGCTGGCGACGGTCTGATTGGTGAAGTCGGCTGTGTGCTAACGGCGGTCTGCCTGACTCATGTGGACACTGCTTGTTGAGGGTGCAACATGCTACAAGTTTTCAGCTTATGTTTATCTATGCTGAACATTTATTGTTATGGTGCACCATATGAAACTCTCTAAGCCGGCCAGTTATGCTCTTTAGTGAGGGGCCCATGTGTTTTGTTTGTCTGTTTGTCTATATGTTATTGTATTTATGTTTGTCTGTTTTTATATATTTATGACTACATAAAGAACTTTTTTGCATTTACCTATTCTGTCCGTATGAATATTTCTAAAAGGTCTGAGTGCTGATACCTGGTCTTTTGGATGTTTACTTATTTCGGTCCATCCACTTCTCTAAGAATTATTTGAGTATTTAGAGATTTACCTCTAAAAGTAGGCCGCTCTTCTGGTTTGTCTTTCCAACAAAGTTGCATCATGTCTAGTGCCTCTGGTGGAGAATTTTCAGGAAGTTCTTCTAAACTTGGCCTATCCCCACCGATTACACAAACACGTAATTGCTCAATGTTGAATGCATCTAGGAAAAATAAACAGCATAACGAGGGTCACTTAGGTGTGAAATTCAGGAAAGATAAAGTTTTATCATCTGGCTAAGTGTAAAAGTTTATCATTTATTGTAACTAATAACTTTATGACAAACTGCACACAGTATACAGTAATCGTGTAATCTATATGAACGCATATGGATCCTCCAAATTTTCATCAGAATCCTGGCTAGACAAATGGACTAGGGGCCAAAATGGCCAAGTAACAACATTTTACATGTTTGTTAGTTGCATTCGTTTTAGAGGAAAGAGCTGAGATCGTTTGATTAATCAGCTCATTCATTTCCAGTAATGTACAGGGGGTCTGACCATGAATGTCTACTACTTTCCCTGTCCCATACAGACAGAGTATTACTACATGATTGATGTGAGGGACAACAAGTCATGCATCAATTGTCATACATATTTGTCCAATCCTAACTTAACCTAGTATAGGGCGACTAGGCAAAGCTCTGCCATGGTTAATTACTTTCATCAGCTTTTGGACAGTGAAGTTGTGTGTGCCTCTGTCAGCTATTTCTCATTGTGTGTGCTGTTTTTGTTGTTGTTAGGGAAGCAGCACAGTGCAACTGAACAGTAGTGCATTATTTTATTTTTTTACTCTGTGGAGCAGGAATTTATTTTTCTATAATGTTTTAGTGATAGAGTTGTAGCATTATATTTATATAAGATTGCATTAGGGCATTGCAGGACTGGTAGAGCTCCTGTCTGAGCCCAGCCTTTGCTCTATAGCAGGGGTGCCCGGACTTTAGTAGAATTTGTCACTGAAATTAAAATCAGGGCATTCTTTCACATAAATAGTACACAGGGTTAATGATTTCCCACATTAGCAGTTATGAAGTCCAAAGCTATGGACAAAACACATCTTCTGTGGGGGGGGGGGGGGGGGGTTTAAATCACTTTTGCCTTATGTCTATAAACCATGTTACATTTTAGTTTTTCATTAATAAAGGGTGCTGGTTGACACCACAACTAATAATTGCACTTTGTGCCGCTTACATTGTTCTTGTGTAGTCACTCAAATTAGTGTCTTACCAATGAATAACTCAGAGAACACAGATCTGCATCTAGTCACTAACTGTTTATTATCCTAACTGAACTTGTTACCATATATGGTAGAAACACCAACAGCCAATCAACAGTCTGTATGCAAATTGACAAACACATCACATGTTAACATTACATCTCCATTTTTATTAAATTTTAGAATATCACATTTATATTTTATTTTATAGGTCCAGAATGTTTCTAGGTTTTACCATACGACCAGAACGTGTGAATTGAAAACCTGCTGTGCATGTTTCAGCATTGTCAGTGTCTTCTTTCAGTTGTTCTGGGATTGCAGGTGTATTTGTGGTTGTGCTGGGGTTCTCAAGGGTTGGCTCATGTGCTTCTAGTTGCGGTTCTTTAGTTTCCATCAGGTGTCGTTGGTTGCGACGGAGAACTTGATCATCGCTGGTGCTGATGAGGTATGATCTTTGTGTGTCTACAGGCTGCAGAATAGTGGCAGGCACTCATTGATCACTGTCTTGCTGAAAACAAATAGTATTTTCTTGTGTCAATGTGGACAAAGGCTGTGCAGTGCGATTATAGTAATGTCTTTGTTTAGCTTGTTTATGTTCTCTTTTGGCACGCACACATTTTTGATCAACTACCTGAGGCTGCAGTTGTTCCACTAGTTGTAGGCAGGATAAAACGTAGACGTCTACTCATGAGCAATTGTGAGGGAGACTTGAATCTGTCAACAGGGGTATTCCTGTGTTCCAGCAGGCTGAGGTATGTGTCCTCTCCTTCAGCTTTTGCTTTGTTTAGTATGGTCTTTGCTGTTTGCACTGTCTTTTCTGCAAGACCATTGCTTTGTGGATGGTGGGGACTGGATGTTACATGTGCAAAGTCCTAATGAACTGCAAAGTTTTCAAAGTCACCTGATTTATATTGCGGACCATAATCTGAAATTACCTTTTCAGGTATACCATGTCTTGCAAATATAGCCTATAGCTTGCGGATTATGGTCGCTGATGTGGTTGAGTGGAGTCTTTCCAATTAAAAAAATCTGATGTAGTAATCAACAGCGATTAAGTAGTCCTGACCATTCCACATAAAAAGATCTGTTGCAATGATTTGCCATGGACGCTCTGGAATCTGATGAGAGATCATGGGCTTTTTAGTGTTAGACTTTCGGCGTTCTAGGCAGGTAGGGCATTTTCCGACCATATCCTCAATTTGTTTGTTCATTCCTGGCCAAAATAATATGTCTTTGGCCCTTTGCTTACTCCTCTCAATTCCCATATGCCCAGTGTGTATAAGCTCTAGCATGTTTGGCCTCAGCACACCTGGGACAATGATTTTCTCGCCTTTGATTAGGATCCCTTCAATCTCTGAAATTTCATCTCTGTGATTCCAGTATTCAACAAGGCTGGAAGGACATCTTTTCCTTACGTTAGGCAACCCAGATTTGATTATGTTTTTCAGCACAATGAGTTGAGGATCCTGTTCTGTAGCTGTTTGAATGTCAGTCAGTTTCCTGTCACTAATAGGGAGATTGGTTATGACTGTGTGAATCTGTGCATCCATTACTTCATTCAGTGATTCGAGTCTGTATGGTATTGATTTTCTGGACAGGGTGTCGGCTATTGGAATATTTTGTCCTGAACAATGTACTATTTCAATGTCATACCTCTGTAGCTGCAAGATCATTCCCTGAAGGCGTAGCGGTGCAGCTGCAAGGGGTTTCTTCATTATGGGTAATAAAGGTTTGTGTCAGATTCAACATCAATCTTTCTGCCATAGACATACGTGTGAAAACGTTTGCATCCAAACACCACAGCATATAACTCCTTCTCAATTTGAGCATAGTTTTCTTCTGTTGGTGTGAGAAATTTAGAAGCATAGGCAATTGGCTTACCTTCTTGGAGCAATACAGCACCTAGGCCACTCTTTGACGCATCAACCTGCAGGCAGAGCTCTTTGCTAGGATCGTAGTAACATAGAATGGGACCAGGTCCCTTTGTAATCAGCTCTTTCATTTTATCAAATGCTTTTTCATGAGTTTCGTCCCATACAAACTCATTTGTCTGTCTCAGAAGCTGCCTCAATGGCGCATTAATCTCAGATAAGTTTGGTGTGAACTTGGACAGATAATTAACCATACCTAGGATGGTCTCCAGCTCTGACTTAGGAGGGCGCATATCTTTTATGGCATTGATCTTCTCTGGATCAGGTTTGATGCCTTCACGTGTTAGCTTGTGCCCAAAATAACTGACCTCTGAGACACATATCACACTTTTCTCTGGGTTAAGGCGTACTCCTTTTTTCTCTTCAGTACGGCGTGCAAGTTTGCATCATGTTACTCTTTTGTTTTTCCAAACACGAGTATGTCGTCAACAATGGCTGTCACCCCCTCAATCCCTTAATAAGTCTCATCAATCTTTCTCTGAAATTTGTCTTGAGCTGAAATCAGTCCAAAGGGTAAACTGAGAAATCTGTATCTTCCGGCCACTGTATTAAATGTTGTTAGCTAGGATGATTCTTTTGAAAGTTTGATCGCCCAGTATCCAGATTTTGCATCCAGTACACTGAAGAATTGTGCTCCAGCAAGTTTTGGGGTGATGTCATCCAGAGTTGGAAGAGGGTTATGTGGCCTCTTTATTGCTTTATTCAAGTCTCTGGGATCTAAACAAACCCTGAGTTTTCCAGTGTGGGTTTTTCCACAACTACCAGGGCATTGACCCCGTCAGTGGGCTCAAGCACTTTAACAATAATCCCTGATTTTTCCATATTTTCTAGATCCTCCTTGAGGCAGCTACGCAGCATGAATGGAATTCTCCTGGGTGGGTATACAACAGGGACGGCTGTGGGGTGTAGGTGTATAGTGCATTCACCTGGAAACTGTCCAATGCCTTGAAAAACATAATTTATGCTTACCTGATAAATTCCTTTCTTCTGTAGTGTGATCAGTCCACGGGTCATCATTACTTCTGGGATATTACTCCTCCCCAACAGGAAGTGCAAGAGGATTCACCCAGCAGAGCTGCATATAGCTCCTCCCCTCTACGTCACTCCCAGTCATTCGACCAAGGACCGACGAGAAAGGAAAAGCCAAGGGTGAAGTGGTGACTGGAGTATAAATTAAAAAATATTTACCTGCCTTAAAAACAGGGCGGACCGTGGACTGATCACACTACAGAAGAAAGGAATTTATCAGGTAAGCATAAATTATGTTTTCTTCTGTTAAGTGTGATCAGTCCACGGGTCATCATTACTTCTGGGATACCAATACCAAAGCAAAAGTACACGGATGACGGGAGGGATAGGCAGGCTCTTTATACAGAAGGAACCACTGCCTGAAGAACCTTTCTCCCAAAAATAGCCTCCGATGAAGCATAAGTGTCAAATTTGGAAAATTTGGAAAAAGTATGAAGCGAAGACCAAGTTGCAGCCTTGCAAATCTGCTCAACAGAGGCCTCATTCTTAAAGGCCCAAGTGGAAGCCACAGCTCTAGTAGAATGAGCTGTAATTCTTTCAGGAGGCTGCTGTCCAGCAGTCTCATAAGCTAAACGAATTATGCTACGAAGCCAAAAAGAAAGAAAGGTAGCAGAAGCTTTTTGACCTCTCCTCTGCCCAGAGTAAACGACAAACAGAGAAGACGTTTGTCTAAATTCCTTAGTTGCCTGTAAGTAAAATTTTAGAGCACGGACTACATCCAGGTTGTGCAGTAGACGTTCCTTCTTCGAAGAAGGATTTGGGCACAAAGAAGGAACAACAATCTCTTGATTGATATTCCTGTTAGTCACTACCTTAGGTAAGAACCCAGGTTTAGTACGCAGAACTACCTTATCCGAATGAAAAATCAAATAAGGAGAATCACAATGTAAGGCTGATAATTCAGAGACTCTTCGAGCTGAGGAAATAGCCATTAAAAATAGAACTTTCCAAGATAACAACTTTATATCAATGGAATGAAGGGGTTCAAACGGAACGCCCTGTAAAACATTAAGAACAAGGTTTAAACTCCAAGGTGGAGCAACAGTTTTAAACACAGGCTTAATCCTGGCCAAAGCCTGACAAAAAGCCTGGACGTCAGGAACTTCTGACAAACGTTTGTGTAACAGAATGGACAGAGCTGAGATCTGTCCCTTTAATGAACTAGCAGACAAACCCTTTTCTAAACCTTCTTGTAGAAAAGACAATATCCTAGGAATCCTAACCTTACTCCAAGAGTAACCTTTGGATTCACACCAATATAGGTATTTACGCCATATCTTATGGTAAATCTTTCTGGTAACAGGCTTCCTAGCCTGTATTAAGGTATCAATAACTGACTCAGAAAACCCACGTCTTGATAAAATCAAGCGTTCAATTTCCAAGCAGTCAGCTTCAGAGAAGTTAGATTTTGATGTTTGAAGGGACCCTGTATCAGAAGGTCCTGTTTCAGAGGTAGAGACCAAGGTGGACAGGATGACATGTCCACCAGGTCTGCATACCAAGTCCTGCGTGGCCACGCAGGTGCTATTAGAATCACTGATGCTCTCTCTTGTTTGATTCTGGCAATCAATCGAGGAAGCATCGGGAAGGGTGGAAACACGTAAGCCATCCTGAAGTCCCAAGGTGCTGTCAGGGCATCTATCAGGACTGCTCCTGGATCCCTGGATCTGGACCCGTAACGAGGAAGCTTGGCGTTCTGTCGAGACGCCATGAGATCTATCTCTGGTTTGCCCCAACGTCGAAGTATTTGGGCAAAGACCTCCGGATGGAGTTCCCACTCCCCCGGATGAAAAGTCTGACGACTTAAGAAATCCGCCTCCCAGTTCTCCACGCCTGGGATGTGGATTGCTGACAGGTGGCAAGAGTGAGACTCTGCCCAGCGAATTATCTTTGATACTTCCATCATAGCTAGGGAGCTTCTTGTCCCTCCCTGATGGTTGATGTAAGCTACAGTTGTGATGTTGTCCGACTGAAACCTGATGAACCCCCGAGTTGTCAACTGGGGCCAAGCCAGGAGGGCATTGAGAACTGCTCTCAATTCCAGAATGTTTATTGGCAGGAGACTCTCCTCCTGACTCCATTGTCCCTGAGCCTTCAGAGAATTCCAGACGGCACCCCAACCTAGAAGGCTGGCGTCTGTTGTTACAATTGTCCAGTCTGGTCTGCTGAATGGCATCCCCCTGGACAGATGTGGCCGAGAAAGCCACCATAGAAGAGAATTTCTGGTCTCTTGATCCAGATTCAGAGAAGGGGATAAGTCTGAGTAATCCCCATTCCACTGACTTAGCATGCACAGTTGCAGTGGTCTGAGGTGTAAGCGTGCAAAGGGTACTATGTCCATTGCCGCTACCATTAAGCCGATTACCTCCATGCATTGAGCCACTGACGGGTGTTGAATGGAATGAAGGGTGCGGCAAGCACTTTGAAGTCTTGTTAGCCTGTCCTCTGTCAGGTAAATCTTCATTTGTACAGAATCTATAAGAGTCCCCAGGAAGGGAACTCTTGTGAGTGGAACGAGTGAACTTTTCTTTTCGTTCACCTTCCATCCATGTGACCTTAGAAATGCCAGTACTAACTCTGTATGAGACTTGGCAGTTTGAAAGCTTGAAGCTTGTATCAGAATATCGTCTAGGTATGGAGCTACCGAGATTCCCCGCGGTCTTAGTACCGCCAGAAGAGCACCCAGAACCTTTGTGAAGATTCTTGGAGCTGTAGCCAATCCGAATGGAAGAGCCACAAACTGGTAATGCCTGTCTAGGAAGGCAAACCTTAGGTACCGGTAATGATCTTTGTGAATCGGTATGTGAAGGTTAGCATCTTTTAAATCTACAGTGGTCATGTACTGACCCTCTTGGATCATAGGTAAAATTGTCCGAATAGTCTCCATCTTGAACGATGGAACTCTTAGGAATTTGTTTAGGATCTTTAAGTCCAGGATTGGTCTGAAAGTTCCCTCTTTTTTGGGAACCACAAACAGATTTGAGTAAAACCCCTGTCCCTGTTCCGATCGTGGAACTGGATGGATTACTCCCATTAACAAGAGCTCTTGTACGCAGCGTAGAAACGCCTCTTTCTTTGTCTGGATTGTTGACAACCTTGACAGATGAAATCTCTCTCTTGGAGGAGAGTATTTGAAGTCCAGAAGGTATCCCTGAGATATTATCTCTAGCGCCCAGGGATCCTGGACATCTCTTGCCCAAGCCTGGGCGAAGAGAGAAAGTCTGCCCCCCACTAGATCCGATCCCGGATCGGGGGCCCTCAATTCATGCTGTTTTAGGGGCAGCAGCAGGTTTCCTGGTCTGCTTGCCCTTGTTCCAGGACTGGTTAGGTTTCCAGCCTTGCCTGTAGCGAGCAACAGCTCCTTCCTGTTTTGGTGCAGAGGAAGTTGATGCTGCTCCTGCTTTGAAATTACGAAAGGAACGAAAATTAGACTGTCTAGCCTTAGCTTTGGCTTTGTCCTGAGGCAGGGCATGGCCTTTATCTCCTGTAATGTCAGCGATAATCTCTTTCAACCCGGGCCCGAATAAGGTCTGCCCTTTGAAAGGTATATTAAGCAATTTAGACTTAGAAGTAACATCAGCTGACCAGGATTTTAGCCACAGCGCCCTGCGTGCCTGAATGGCGAATCCTGAATTCTTCGCCGTAAGTTTAGTAAGATGTACTACGGCCTCCGAAATGAATGAATTAGCTAGTTTAAGGACTCTAAGCCTGTCCGTAATGTCGTCCAGAGTAACTGAACTAATGTTCTCTTCCAGAGACTCAATCCAGAATGCCGCTGCAGCCGTGATCGGCGCAATGCATGCAAGGGGTTGCAATATAAAACCTTGTTGAACAAACATTTTCTTAAGGTAACCCTCTAACTTTTTATCCATTGGATCTGAAAAAGCACAGCTATCCTCCACCGGGATAGTGGTACGCTTAGCTAAAGTAGAAACTGCTCCCTCCACCTTAGGGACCGTTTGCCATAAGTCCCTTGTGGTGGCGTCTATTGTAAACATTTTTCTAAATATCGGAGGGGGTGAGAACGGCACACCGGGTCTATCCCACTCCTTAGTAACAATTTCAGTAAGTCTCTTAGGTATAGGAAAAACCTCAGTACTCGTCGGTACCGCAAAATATTTATCCAACCTACACATTTTCTCTGGTATTGCAACTGTGTTACAATCATTCAGAGCCGCTAACACCTCCCCTAGTAATACACGGAGGTTTTCCAGTTTAAATTTAAAATTTGAAATATCTGAATCCAGTCTGTTTGGATCAGAACCGTCACCCACAGAATGAAGTTCTCCGTCCTCATGTTCTGCCACCTGTGACACAGTGTCTGACATGGCCCTAATATTATCAGCGCACTCTGTTCTCACCCCAGAGTGATCACGCTTACCTCTTAGTTCTGGTAATTTAGCCAAAACTTCAGTCATAACAGTAGCCATATCCTGTAATGTGATTTGTAATGGCCGCCCAGATGTACTCGGCGCTACAATATCACGCACCTCCCTCTGAGCGGGAGATGCAGGTACTGACACGTGAGGCGAGTTAGTCGGCATAACTCTCCCCTCGTTGTTTGGTGAAATTTGTTCAATTTGTACAGATTGACTTTTATTTAAAGTAGCATCAATACAGTTAGTACATAAATTTCTATTGGGCTCCACTTTGGCATTGCAACAAATGACACAGGTATCATCCTCTGAATCAGACATGTTTAACACACTAGCAAATAAACTTGCAACTTGGAAATACAATTCAATTAGAATAATATTAAAAACGTACTGTGCCTTTAAGAAGCACAGAAGATCTATGACAGTTGAAAATTAATAAATTGAAACAGTTATAGCCTCAATCCTTGTAAACAACACAACTTTAGCAAAGGTTTAATCCCATTAGCAAAGATAACAAATTCTGAAAGCAGGAAACAAATTACAGAATAAACGTTTTTTTATATCAGTCAACTATAATTCTCACAGCTCTGCTGAGAGAAATTACCTCCCTCAAAATAAGTTTTGAAGACCCCTGAGCTCTGTAGAGATGAACCGGATCATGCAGGAAATACAATGAGTTGCTGACTGAAATATCTGATGCGTAGCAAAAGCGCCAAAAAACGGCCCCTCCCCCTCACACACAGTAGTGAGAGAGAACAGAAACTGTCAGAAAAAAGATTAAGCAACTGCCAAGTGGAAAAATAGTGCCCAAATATTTATTCACTCAGTACCTCAGCAAATGAAAACGATTTTACATTCCAGCAAAAACGTTAAACATAATTTCTAGTTATTAAACAGCTTTATGTACTTCTTACAGTGTAATTCTAGTGAAGTACCATTCCCCAGAATACTGAAGTGTAAAGTATACATACATGACATTATATCGGTATGGCAGGATTTTCTCATCAATTCCATTGTCAGAAAATAAAAGCTGCTACATACCTCTATGCAGATTCATCTGCCCGCTGTCCCCTGATCTGAAGTTTACCTCTCCTCAGATGGCCGAGAAACAGCAATATGATCTTAACTACTCCGGCTAAAATCATAGCAAAAACTCTGGTAGATTCTTCTTCAAACTCTGCCAGAGAGATAATAACACACTCCGGTGCTATTTTAAAATAACAAACTTTTGATTGAAGATATAAAACTAAGTATAATCACCATAGTCCTCTCACACATCCTATCTAGTCGTTGGGTGCAAGAGAATGACTGGGAGTGACGTAGAGGGGAGGAGCTATATGCAGCTCTGCTGGGTGAATCCTCTTGCACTTCCTGTTGGGGAGGAGTAATATCCCAGAAGTAATGATGACCCGTGGACTGATCACACTTAACAGAAGAAAACATCAGAAAATTCCTGTATTATAGCACAGGGTTTATGTACATCTGCGCACACTGAGAAGACAAGCTTAATTAACCCCATGTCTAGACATGCTCTCAAACCAAGTATAGGTGGGGCATGTGTGTTGATAATGTAGAATTCAAGCACAGTTTTAGTGTCTTTGTATTTACATTTTAACTGACAGGTCCCTTTAACATCAAGCGGCTCACCACCATAGCTTGTAAGACAGCGTGCTGTGGGCTTCAGTGCTACAGTACTGAAGAGCTTTTTAAATCTGTTGGTAGGAATTATATTTACCTGAGCACCAGTATCTTATTTAAATTTGACTTTATCTGCTTGTGCACCTAACTCCATTTCTGCGAAAGCCTGTTCACATTCTTTGTCTTTGTGCTCTTTGTTAGCTACATCAATAAACAGTTTATCCAGCTCTTCAATATTTGTGTTTTGAACTGTATGTACAGTTTTACATGTATCTGGTGGCCTTGACTGACATGCCTTTGCAAAGTGGTTAAATTTATTGCATATTTTGCACTGACATCCTTTTGCAGGGCATGTGTCTTCCTGGCTGTGTTGAAGAGCACAACGACTGCATAGCCTGTCTTTAGTGAGGCTCCTGTCACTTCCTTTCACAGTTGTCCAATGCTTTTGCTGGGCTGATGCTGTTTTTTTACTAAACACTGCGTGAGCTGACTGGCTCTGGGTTGCCATTGCATGTGAGTTTATTGTCTTAAGCTGCTCTTGTGCAATTTTGTGCGACTGCGCTATATCAATGGCCTTTTCAAGTGTCAGATCAGCATCCTGATTAAGTAATTTCTCTCTTTTGGAGAATTAGTGGCAAAAACAATGTGGTCTCGTACCATCTCAGCACTGTTAACATATCCACAGTCTTTTGCAAGCAATTTAGGTTCTGTTACAAAATGTTCAAATGTCTCATGTTCCCCCTGCATTTTTTCATGAAATTTGTATCTTGCAAAGATTGGATTAGCTTTGTGCATAACATATTCCTCAAATCTGTCATAATAAGACTTCAACTTTTTAGACACCTCAAATGTTAATGTCCAAGTATTATAAACATCTCTCCCTTTTTCACCTACCCAGAGAAGCAAGTAGCTGCACAAGGTTTCCTCAGGCTTGCCACAGAGAGGGCCAGAGAATATGAGCTGTACATGCTGGCGAAACCTCCTCCATGCATCTGGTAAATTTTTTGAGTCCCAATCCATCTGTGGCATAGGCACACCTGATAAATCCATTTTGCAGAAAGAAACCAGCTTCTGACACTATGTATTGTTCTTGTGTAGTCACTCAAATTAGTGTCTTACCAAGGAATAACTCAGAGAACACAGATCTGCATCTAGTCACTAACTGTTTATTATCCTAACTAAATTTGTTACCATATATGTTACCATATATGGTAGAAACACCAACAGCCAATCAACAGTCTGTATGCAAATTGACAAACACATCACATGACATTTTAATAACATTACACCTCTGGGTGTTAAAGATGCAAAGTAGTAGAAATCTTTCACTGATCACTTTATCAAGGTCAGCTAATATTCCCATACTTGAATATGTTGAGTTCTGAATAAAAAAGTCAGTAAGGGGACACTATAGTGTGCTAGATTAATTTAAATTTATATTACACAATTTTACAGATAGACAAAAATGTATTCTCAGTTTTAAAATTAGTTATAAATACAGTAGGGAAGCATACATTCATATACATACATACACTATAGCCTATTTCATAAAGCTAATTGAGAAGTAAACAGTTTGGTAGATAAGTCTGACTTTTGATGCTTTTTTGTCACAAAAATCTAAAAGTAATCATGATGTTGTGGGTGCCTCTGATATAAAAAAAACTTACACATACAAAATAAAGTAAAGGCATTGCCTCTATCTATCACAGCTCCCTAAACCTCTCAAAACATGCTGCAGGACCAAACACTTCTCTGTATAATGCCATGCTAAATGTATAGAAATGATTAGCAGCTGGCTGTTGCACACAGTGCATGCCTATTGCCTACTATACTATAGTAAGTAGATATGTTTTATATATTATATTATTAAATATATAGTATAAAAATTAGTACCTCTCATAATTATTGAAATGCAAAAAAGAATGGCAGCACTCACTACTTTCAAAATTCTTGCTCTGTTTAGGGTTCTCTACTCTAGGATCTCCGCTGACTGCCCTCGATCAACAGAACCTCTTCGTGATGGTTTAATCTAAATGAGCCTTGCCAGGTGATGTATTTACCAATTTTGGAGCCCCTCTTATTCGAGTTTTTACTTTTTTTCCATATTCTTTTAAAACCTTTTGATTTTCTGATTATTATTGTACAGGAAGAGATTAAATAGTGAGCATTTCCATCCAAGTTTCAATACTGCCTCTATTTATTTTTCAGCTTGCCCTCTCAAAAGATTGATTCTTTCCCCTTAATCAGATTGATTTAAACCGGTTATGGAAGGTATAGGTTGTTGAATATGCATAGTCCCAGTAGCATATTTCCTCTAAAGGGTTTTTAAAGGTTGCACATAATAGCTCAATTGGCCTGCTGGTTAATTCTCCACTCACTCTCTTTAAAAAATTTATTGCGTTAATACCATTCATTCAACTTTGTTAGATTTGCATGTGAACTCATATAAAACGACAACTTAATTTATGGGCAGAGACAAGGAGAAAAGCAAAAGAGATCTGTTGTCATAAATAGTTGTTAAGCCAATATTCTGTGATCTTCCATTAATCTCTTGGTCTTGATCGCACTTAACCTTGCTTATTTATAAGAGGAAACCAAGGAGCTTAATTGAGGAGTTTTTAACTGTCCTATAGCAAAAAAGTGAAATTTCTGGGTCTGCTGAGGGGTCAACACCCCGAAACGTCACTGGTATGTAATTAAAGGATTGATTCCCTTTGCATCAAGTCCAGAGTGTGCTGATTTCTCTTGTAAGGTGTATCCAGTCCACGGATTCATCCATTACTTGTGGGATATTCTCCTTCCCAACAGGAAGCTGCAAGAGGATCACCCACAGCAGAGCTGTCTATATAGCTCCTCCCCTAATTGCCACTACCAGTCATTCACTTGCAGCTCTCGACAAGGGAAGTAGCTAGAGAGATGTGGTGAATTAGTGTAGTTTATCTTCAATCAAAAGTTTGTTATTTTTAAACGGTGCCGGCGTTGTACTGTTTTTTTACCTCAGGCAGCAATTAGAAGAAGAATTTGCCTGAGGTTTTTGATGATCTTAGCAGGTTGTAACTAAGGTCCACTGCTGTTCTCACACATAACTGAAGAGTATGGGAGAAACTTCAGCTGGGAGAACGGCCTGCAGAATTAACTGCCCTGAGGTATGTTCAGTATATTTCTTTCTAGAGGATGATAAGAACTAGAAAATGCTGACAGTGCCTGATATAGTTAAGGTAAGCCTGATTGCAGTGATTTAATAACGACTGGCATCATGCTTGCAGTAAAGGGTAATTTTCATATTACTTTCTATTATGGCTTAGTATGTAAAACGTTATATATTTTTAAGGAACGTTTTTTTACTGAGGTGATAAATCTTTACTTGGGGCCTAGTTTTCCACATGGCTGTTATTTTACTCCTAGGAATAGTTTTTTAAGGCCCTCTGACTTTGAGCGCATGGTGGGAGGGGCCTATTTTCGCGCTCTAATTGCGCAGTTGTTTCTTACATTTGAGATATCCAGCTTCCCTGAAGGAGTCCCCTGACATATTGGACCTCTGTAAGGGGTTTTTGTGCCTAAAAAAGTCGTTTAATGGGAAGGTAGGAGCCATAATAGAGCTGTGAACCTGAGGGGTTAATCATCCATTTGCAAATGGGTGCAATGCTATTTTAGTCTATTATATACACTGTAAAAATTTCATAGAGTTAACTGCTTTTTTCACTGTTTTGCAGTTTTTGTGTTTGTTTTTTTCCCTTAAAGGCACAGTACCATTTTTATATTCTGCTTTTTCACATTAATTAAAGTGTTTTCAAAGCTTGCTGGTCTCATTACTAGTCTGTTAAACATGTCTGACATAGAGGAAACTCCTTGTTCATTATGTTTAGAAGCCATTGTGGAACCCCCTCTTAGAATGTGTACCAAATGCACTGATCTTACTATAAGTTATAAAGACCATATTCTGGCTTTAAAAGATTTATCACCAAAGGAAATTGACAAGGGGGAAGTTATGCCGACTAACTCTCCCCACGTGTCAGAGCCTATAACTCCTGCTCAAGAGGCGCCAAGTACATCTAGCGCGCCCATTGCGTATACTTTACAAGACATGGCGGCAGTTATGAATCATACTCTTACAGAAGTATTGTCTAAACTGCCAGGGTTACAAGGAAAGCGAGACAGCTCTGGGACTAGAAAAAATACAGAGCTCTCTGACGCTTTAGTAGCTATGTCCGATATACCCTCACAATGTGCAGAAGCCGAAGAAGGAGAGCTTCTATCTGTGGGTGATTTTTCTGACTCAGGGAAGACACTTCAACCTGATTCTGATATGTCTACATTTAAATTTAAGCTTGAACACCTCCGCATATTGCTCAGGGAGGTTTTAGCAACTCTGGATGACTGTGACGCCATTGTAGTCCCAGAGAAATTGTGTAAATTGGATAAATACTACGCAGTGCCTGTTTACACTGATGTTTTTCCAATTCCTAAGAGGTTTTCAGAAATTATTACTAAGGAATGGGATAGACCAGGTGTTCCGTTCTCTCCCCCTCCTGTTTTTAAAAAGATGTTTCCCATAGATGCCGCTACACTGAACTTGTGGCAAATGGTCCCTAAGGTGGAGGGAGCAGTCTCTACTCTAGCGAAGCGTACAACTATCCCTGTCGAGGACAGTTGTGCTTTTCTAGACCCAATGGACAAAAAATTAGAGGGTTACCTTAAGAAAAATTTTATTCAACAAGGTTTTATTCTCCAGCCCCTTGCATTCATTGCCCCTGTCACTGCTGCTGCGGCCTTCTGGTTTGAGTCTTTAGAAGAGGCTCTACAGGTAGAAACCCCATTGGATGATATCCTTGACAAGCTTAAAGGTCTTAAGCTAGCCAATTCATTTGTTTCTGACGCTGTTGTTCATTTAACCAAACTAACGGCTAAGAACTCAGGTTTTGCTATTCAGGCGCGTAGGGCGCTATGGCTTAAATCCTGGTCAGCTGACGTTACTTCAAAGTCTAAGCTTCTCAACATTCCCTTCAAGGGGCAGACCCTATTCGGGCCTGGACTGAAGGAGATCATTTCTGATATTACTGGAGGAAAAGGTCACGCCCTTCCTCAGGATATGTCCAACAAATTAAGGACCAAACAGCCTAATTTTCGTGCCTTTCGAAACTTCAAGAGTGGCGCAGCTTCAACTTCCTCTAATACAAAACAAGTGGGAAATTTTGCCCAGTCCAAGCCGGTCTGGAGACCTAACCAGGCTTGGAACAAAGGAAAGCAGGCCAAAAAAAAAAAAAAACCTGCTGCTGCCTCTAAGACAGCATGAAAGATCAGCCCCCGATCCTGTAACGGATCTAGTAGGAGGCAGACTTTCTCTCTTCGCCCAGGCTTGGGCAAGAGATGTCCAGGATCCCTGGGCGTTGGAAATTGTGTCCCAGGGATATCTTCTGGACGTCAAAGCTTCTTCCCCAAAAGGAAGATTTCATCTCTCACAATTATCTGCAAACCAGATAAAGAGAGAGGCATTCTTACATTGTGTTCAAGACCTCCTAGTTATGGGAGTGATCCACCCAGTTCCAAAGGAGGAACAGGGGCAAGGCTTCTATTCAAATCTCTTTGTGGTTCCCAAGAAAGAGGGAACCTTCAGACCAATCTTAGATCTCAAGATCCTAAACAAATTTCTCAGGGTCCCATCCTTCAAGATGGAGACTATTCGAACCATCCTACCTATGATCCAGGAGGGTCAATATATGACTACCGTAGACTTAAAGGATGCTTATCTGCACATTCCGATACACAGAGATCATCATCGGTTTCTCAGGTTCGCCTTCCTAGACAGGCATTACCAGTTTGTGGCTCTTCCCTTTGGGTTAGCTACAGCACCAAGAATCTTTACGAAGGTTCTGGGGTCACTCCTAGCGGTCCTAAGGCCGCGGGTTATAGCAGTAGCCCCTTACCTAGACGACATTCTAATACAGGCGTCGAATTTTCAAATCGCCAGGTCCCATACAGACATTGTTCTGGCATTTCTGAGGTCGCATGGGTGGAAAGTGAATGAAGAAAAAAGTTCTCTATCCCCTCTCACAAGAGTTTCCTTCCTAGGAACTCTGATAGATTCTGTAGAAATAAAGATTTACCTGACAGAGGCCAGGTTGTCAAAACTTCTAAATTCCTGCCGTGTTCTTTATTCTACTTCTCGTCCTTCAGTGGCTCAGTGTATGGAAGTAATCGGCTTAATGGTAGCGGCAATGGACATAGTGCCGTTTGCCCGCCTACATCTCAGACCGCTGCAACTCTGCATGCTCAGTCAGTTGAATGGGGATTGCACAGATTTGTCCCCTCTACTAAATCTGGATCAAGAGACCAGGGATTCCCTTCTCTGGTGGTTATCTCGGGTCCATCTGTCCAAGGGTATGACCTTCCGCAGGCCAGATTGGACAATAGTAACGACAGATGCCAGCCTTCTGGGCTGGGGTGCAGTCTGGAACTCCCTGAAGGCTCAGAGCTTGTGGACTCAGGAGGAGACACTCCTTCCGATAAACATTCTGGAACTAAGAGCGATATTCAATGCTCTTCAGGCTTGGCCTCAGCTAGCTGCGGTCAGGTTCATCAGATTTCAGTCGGACAACATCACGACTGTAGCCTACATCAACCATCAAGGGGGAACAAGGAGTTCCCTAGCAATGTTGGAGGTTTCAAAAATAATTCTATGGGCAGAGGATCACTCTTGCCATCTATCAGCTATCCATATCCCAGGAGTAGAGAACTGGGAGGCGGATTTTCTAAGTCAACAGACTTTTCATCCGGGGGAGTGGGAACTCCATCCGGAGGTGTTTGCACAGTTGATTCAACTTTGGGGCAAACCAGAACTGGATCTCATGGCGTCTCGTCAGAACGCCAAGCTTCCTTGTTACGGATCCAGGTCCAGGGATCCCAAGGCAGCGCTGATAGATGTTCTAGCAGCACCTTGGTCTTTCAATCTGGCTTATGTGTTTCCACCGTTTCCTCTGCTCCCTCGTCTGATTGCCAAGATCAAGCAGGAGAGAGCTTCGGTGATTTTGATAGCACCTGCGTGGCCACGCAGGACTTGGTATGCAGATCTGGTGGACATGTCATCCCTTCCACCATGGACTCTACCGCTGAGGCAGGACCTTCTACTTCAGGGTCCTTTCAACCATCCAAATCTAATTTCTCTGTGTCTGACTGCTTGGAGATTGAATGCTTGATTTTATCAAAACGTGGTTTCTCCGAATCGGTCATTGATACCTTAATTCAGGTTCGAAAGCCTGTCACCAGGAAAATCTATCATAAGATATGATGTAAATATCTTCATTGGTGTGAATCCAAGGGTTACTCATGGAGTAAAGTCAGGATTCCCAGGATATTATCTTTTCTCCAAGAAGGATTGGAGAAGGGATTGTCAGCTAGTTCCTTAAAGGGACAGATTTCTGCTCTGTCTATTCTTTTTCACAAGCGCCTGGCGGATGTTCCAGACGTTCAGGCGTTTTGTCAGGCTTTAGTTTGAATCAAGCCTGTGTTTAAACCTGTTGCTCCGCCATGGAGTTTAAATTTAGTTCTTAAAGTTCTTCAAGGGGTTCCGTTTGAACCTCTGCATTCCATAGATATCAAGCTTTTATCTTGGAAAGTTCTGTTTTTGGTAGCTATCTCTTCGGCTCGAAGAGTTTCAGAGTTATATGCCTTACAGTGTGATTCCCCTTATCTGATCTTCCATGCAGATAAGGTAGTTTTGCGTACCAAACCTGGTTTTCTTCCTAAGGTGGTATCTAATAAAAATATCAATCAGGAGATTGTTGTTCCGTCACTGTGTCCTAATCCTTCTTCAAAGAAGGAACGTCTATTACACAATCTGGACGTGGTTCGTGCTTTAAAGTTTTATTTACAAGCTACTAAAGATTTTCGTCAAACATCTGCATTGTTTGTTATCTACTCTGGACAGAGGAAAGGCCAAAAGGCTTCAGCAACTTCTCTTTCTTTTTGGTTAAGAAGTATAATTCGCTTAGCTTATGAGACTGCTGGCCAGTAGCCTCCTGAAAGAATTACAGCTCATTCCACTAGAGCGGTGGCTTCCACATGGGCCTTTAAAAATTAGGCTTCTGTTGAACAGATTTGTAAGGCGGCGACTTGGTCTTCGCTTCATACTTTTTCTAAATTCTACAAATTTGATACTTTTGCTTCTTCAGAGGCTATTTTTGGGAGAAAGGTCTTACAGGCAGTGGTGCCTTCCGTTTAAGCGCCTGCCTTGTCCCTCCCTTCATCCGTGTCCTATAGCTTTGGTATTGGTATCCCACAAGTAATGGATGAATCCGTGGACTGGATACACCTTACAAGAGAAAACTAAATTTATGCTTACCTGATAAATTTATTTCTCTTGTGGTGTATCCAGTCCACGGCCCGCCCTGTCATTTTAAGGCAGGTGTTTTTTATTTTTAAACTACAGTCACAACTGCGCCCTATAGTTTCTCCTTTCTCTTGCTTGTCTTCTGTCGAATGACTGGTAGTGGCAGTTAGGGGAGGAGCTATATAGACAGCTCTGCTGTGGGTGATCCTCTTGCAGCTTCCTGTTGGGAAGGAGAATATCCCACAAGTAATGGATGAATCCGTGGACTGGATACACCACCAGAGAAATAAATTTATCAGGTAAGCATAAATTTTGTTTTTCATTTACTTTGTTGATACCCCTTCAGCACCTTGGGGGGATATATTTCTTGTTTGTGAGAGTGCACCTATCCTGGACTTTATATATATATATATATATATATATATATATATACACACACACATATATACAGAAATAATACAACCCTGTGCACTGTGTATTCTTGTAAATTGATGAATGGCCCTAAAATCTTCAATGTAACCTCAAATACAACAGAAAGAAACTTCCATAGTGTAAAACTGCTTAAAATATCATAAACGTTTGCTCTATAGGCTCTGCACCATAGTAGTGTACCTTTTCATTTGGGTCTCAAACATAACATAATAATAATTTCCTAGAGGCTGGCTATTGCACACAGTGCTTGCATATAGCTAAGATATAGTACCACTGCTATAATTCAAGTAATTTATTTATTGTAGTGCATTATAATTACTACTAATACTGAATGGGCTCCTGTCTTGCCTTTCTCTTAGGTAGGCATTTGTGCCAATATTTCAAAGTTCACACCAGTGCACAAATCCCATAAATCCACTTTTTATGTGTCAGAGAGCCCAACAACAAAGAACTAATAGCTATTATACTGTAATAAAATTGTTAGTCAGTAAGAGGGTACTATGTTTCCTGCTGCCCTACCACAACTGCCAGCACCATAACTACCAGTGCAGAGTTTGTGTCTGCTTCTACTTGTCTAATGAGCATAAGTGGGAACAGCACTTTTGCCTCTGCTTCACAGAGTGAAATATAATTTTCAAGGCCATTGTCTGCTGCTCTGAAAGTTGTCTCCCAGCAGCAGCAGGATGAGCGGGTTTCCCTAGTCTCTGGTTTGGCCAATCAGAATATATTATTCTGACTCCTAGCATGTCTGCTATGGATGCCCTTTACTCTGGACCAGGAGGAACTTGATTATGAGCCTGAAGAGATAGTGAAGGAGGAGGTTCCACTACAGAGGCTGTGCATTGTGGCAGCAGTGCAGGCTACTCCCTGGTTTTAGGGAGTCTTCATCTGCATTGAATCTCTCCATCACCACCATCATCTCCAGTTGTAGAGCAGCATCATCCACTACCCATGTTTCCAGTTGCCACCTCCACTAGTGTATTATGAGCAAGCCTTGTGTGTGTAGGCTGTAATTCTTTTGGCACAAGTAGTCAGTGGTTGTCTTACAGCACCACCATTCTGTAAGAGAAGTTCATCACACACTCTAAAATATGGCAGCAATGCTGAATGAAGTGTTTAGGAAATCTGTCAATATAACATCAGAAAAAGTGCTGATGAGAAAGCAAAAATACAGGGCAACTAGCTCTGTCCGGCTGATGGGCGTAAGTTATAACATAGCAATGCAGTTATCCAGTAGTCCAGGGTTATAAAAACACATTGTAATCCAGTTGCATATTTAGCCCTTTGGGGGCTACTGTGTCTAAAAGGTAAATCCACCTCATTTCAACCCGGAGAAGCTTCTTGTGTCTATCCCAACCCTTTGTTATCGGTGGAACCTGGTCGAAAAGCATACGGACAGAAAATGGTTCATAATGCTGCAGATAAACTACATGGTTTGGATTACTTACATACATATATATATATATATATATATATATATATATATATATATATATATATATATATATATATATATTGTAACAGGGACCACTTTTAACCACGGTCTTCTAGGGCACAAATGCAGCACAGGACAATCCACTGTAGTTTAAAAGGCTTTATTTTTCACAGCAATAACAAACAGGCAGTTCATTTTCAAAAGAGGGAAATCCTTCCTCTGCAGCAAAGTTAAGTACTTTTAAATGTGTCCCAGCACTTCACAGCATTCCACAAGTGCTTTGTAAAAATAATGTCCTTTTACAGTTCACAGGAACAAAAGTCTTTTACACAGTGTAACAAACACACACACCAGCTTCTGTAGCTGTGTAACTTCCTCCCAAGGCCTAAGTGAGGCTGCTATTTAAACCCTCACAACTTCTAATTGGGCACACCTGTGATTAGCTGCTGGACAGCTTCACAGCTGTCTGGGATAATCAAATACACACTCTTTCTCCCTGGGGTTTTAACTGAAAGGAGAAATAGCATGTACAATGCTTGGTCTTAAATATCTTCCATTTATAACCAGGCCTTGCTTTCTGTCACATATCCTCCCGCCCAGCTCACACCCAGTGGGTTGAGCGACCATGGACATCAATGAATGTACCCGAGACAAACCATCAGCATTGCCCTGCAAAAGACCAGCCCTGTGCTCAACAGTAAAATTGAAGGGTTGCAAGCTAAGAAACCACCTAGTAACCCTTGAATTTGTTTCCTTATTCTGACTCATCCATGTGAGAGGAGCATGATCTGTTATTAATTTAAATTTTCTTCCCAACAGATAGTACCTAAGGGTCTCTAAAGCCCACTTAATGGCAAGGCATTCTTTCTCCACTATAGAATAGTTCTTTTCCTGTGAAATAAGTTTTCTGCTTAGGAAAAGGACAGGATGCTCTTCTCCCTGACACTCCTGCGAGAGAACTGCTCCTAAACCAACATCAGAGGCATCTGTCTGTACAATAAAATCTTTAGTCAAATTGGGGGTTACCAAAACTGGATGGGCACAAAGGACATCTTTCAAATGCTTAAAAGCTTGTTCTGCTTCTGGGGACCATTTTATCATAATTGGGGCCCTTGCTTTTGTGAGATCTGTCAAGGGTGCCGCAATTGTAGCGAAATTCGGGATAAACCTTCTATAATAACTAGTTATCCCAATAAATGCTCTTACTTGTTTTTTAGTTAGAGGCTGTGGCCAGTTCTGTATGGCCTCTACTTTTGTTGTCTGAGGTTTAACTAATCCTCTACCAATAGTATAACCCAAGTACTTAGCTTCCTGTAAACCAACAGTACATTTTGCAGGATTGGCAGTTAACCCAGCGGACCGTATTGCATCAAGTACTGCTTGAACTTTTGGAAGATGGGATTCCCAATCTGTACTATAAATTATAACATCATCTAAATATGCTGCCGCATAACGAACATGGGGTTTCAGAATTCTATCCATCATCCTCTGGAATGTTGCCGGGGCCCCATGTAAACCAAATGGCAACACCGTATACTGAAATAAGCCCTCTGGGGTTGAAAAAGCTGTCTTTTCCTTTGCTTGACTAGTGAGAGGCACCTGCCAATACCCTTTCGTTAAAACAATTGTAGTGAGATAACGTGCTTTCCCTAGCCTTTCTATTAACTCATCTACTCTAGGCATTGGGTAGGTGTCAAATTTAGAAACACAATTAAGCTTACGAAAGTCATTACAGAACCTTAATGAACCATCCGGCTTTGGAACAAGCACGATTGGACTGTTCCACTCACTTTGTGATTCCTCAATTACCCCAAGCTTTAACATTTTTTCTACCTCCAGCTTAATAGCCTTTCTACGAGCCTCAGGGACCCTATAGGGTTTAAGGCAGACCTCCTTCCCTGGTTCTGTTATTATGTCATGCTTAATAACATTAGTTTTTCCCGGTACCACAGAAAATACCTCTTTGTTTATTCTAATAAAATCCTTGACCTCTCGCTTCTGATGTACAGATAGGGTTTCCGATATATTTACCTCTGGTTCAGTGACAGGGAGTTCTGTAGGTTTTAAGGCAACTAAAACTTCCCTATCTTTCCAAGGTTTTAACAGATTTATATGATATATTTGCTCAGGTTTCCTTCTCCCTGGCTGACTTACTTTGTAATTAACATCACCCACTTTCTCAATTATCTCATATGGGCCCTGCCAAGTAGCCAAGAATTTATTTTCAACTGTAGGGACCAGAACTAACACCCTATCCCTAGGTTGAAACACCCTGGCTCTAGCATTATGGTTGTAGCTGTACTTTTGTGCTTCCTGTGCTTTTCCCATATGTTCCCTTACAATGGGCATGACAGCTTCCATACGATCCTGCATTTGGGAAATATGTTCAATAATACTTCGATAAGGTGTTGTCTCTTGCTCCCAAGTCTCTTTAACTATATCTAGTAAGCCCCTGGGATGCCGCCCATATAACAGTTCAAATGGGGAAAAACCTGTAGAAGCCTGGGGAACCTCCCTGATAGAGAACATTAAATAGGGTAACAGAAGGTCCCAATTTCTCCCATCTGTGTCAATTACCTTTCTTAGCATACTTTTGAGAGTTTTGTTAAACCTTTCTACTAAACCATCAGTCTGAGGGTGATATACTGAGGTCCTTAGTTGTTTTATACCAAACAACTTACACAATTCTTTTGTAACCCTGGACATAAATGGAGTTCCTTGGTCTGTCAAAATTTCCTTAGGTATCCCGACCCTGCTAAACATTAGCATGAGTTCTTTTGCTATGGACTTTGCAGAGCTGTTACGAAGGGGAACTGCCTCAGGATAGCGTGTAGCATAATCAAGGATTACCAGTATATACTGATGTCCTCTAGCAGATTTAACCAGCGGACCCACCAAGTCCATAGCAATTCTTTCAAAAGGCACATCAATTATAGGCAAGGGCACTAAAGGGTTACGAAAATCTTTAGCAGGAGCTGTAAGTTGACACTTAGGGTATGAAGCACAATAATCCTTGATGGCTACAAATATCCCTGTCCAATAAAACCTTCTAAGAACTCTCTCTTTGGTTTTCTCAACTCCCAAATGCCCCCCTAGAATATGGTTATGTGCAAGATTTAATACAGTGTTCCTAAAAGTCTGGGGCACCAAAAGTTGTTTAACAATGTCTGTTCCTTTCTTCTCTACACGATATACCAAATCATTAACTGCTTCAAAATAAGGATAGGGTAATACATTTCCTGGCTGTGTCACAACATCATTTATAACCCTGATATTATTTCTTGCCTCTACCAATGTTGGATCCTCCCATTGGGCTTTTTTAAAATTACCAGGGCCACCAACCAGATCTATCAAATCATCAATATTTTCCGAGCTAGTACTTGGTACTTCATTACTCTGAGAAGGTTGATCACCTACTAATACAGGCATAGGGCAATAAATCTTATTTTTCTCCTTTTCAATGGAACCCTCTTCAAAATCAGTTTCAGAGAAAGGAAATACATAAATTTCAGAAGTTTGACATATTTCTGGAGATTCCCATAACTCCAGAAATTTTGGAAAATCTCTCCCTATCACCACCTCATGGGCTAAATTTGGTACTACACCAACACAATATTTTAATTTACCACACTGAGTCTCAATCTCCACCTCAGTTGTAGGATATTCCAGTTTATCTCCATGAACACAGATAATTCCCATTTTTTCCCCATAATCTAATACTGCATCTGGTACTAAAGATTTAGCCACTAGTGTGACCATACTTCCTGAATCAAGCAAAGCCCTAGACACTTTACCATTAACCGTCACAGTACACCAATGGGAATCATTATTAACAGAGCTGTTGCTATTAGACAATAGTGAATGTGCAACATTACAGTCCATAAATTCATCTTTATCACAGTCTCTAGCAATATGCCCAACCTCATTACATTTAAAACATCTTACAGGTTGGTTATATTTAAATGTTTCCTTAATTCCTGGGGAAATGTCTCTGGTGTTTTGCCTATACACCTGCTGCTCTCTTATCCCCTTTATCCCCTGAACAGTCTTACCAGTTCTTGTAGAGCTCTGGGACTTGGGATTGTGGGGCTGATCCATTGAAGATTGTTGCAAAACTTCTCCTGAAGCTATAAATCTTTCGACCAATACAATCAACTGATCCGCTGTTTGAGGATCACCTTGATTAACCCACCGCCGCAGGGAAGCAGGTAATCCACGCTGAAACCGGTCCATCACCAGTAGTTCCACTATTTTGGTAGCCGAATTAACCTCTGGTTGCAGCCACTTCCTGGCAAGGTGTATAAGGTCGAACATCTGGGATCTTGCAGCATTATGAGATGAAAACATCCAGGAATGGAATCTTTGTGCACGGACTGCCTGAAGTCACCCCCAGGCGTGCAAGGATTTCTGCTTTCAATTTCTCATAGTCACTGGCTTGTGCTGGCTCTAAATCAAAGTAGGCCTTCTGAGGTTCACCACTTAGAAATGGCGCAAGTATACTCGCCCACTCAACTGTCGGCCATTTTTCTCTTTCTGCTGTGCGTTCAAATGCCAAAAGATACGCCTCAACATCATCAGCTGCTGTCATTTTTTGAAGATAATGACTAGCCCTTATTACTCTGGAACCTTGGCTGCCACCAACATATTCAGAGTTCAGTTTTTCTGATATGGCTTGAACCTCTCGTTGCAGAGTCTGTGTAGCACTTTACTGCTCCTCCCGGGTCTTCCTGAATGTCTCAGCTTGCACAGCAGCCATCTGTTGTATCAACAATTCAGTGTTCTCCTTCTGTGATTTAGCCAGCAGCATAGCACTCTCTGACTGGGCCAAGACCAACTGTTGCAGTGCTGCACTATTTTCAGCAGCTTTTCTGTTAGTCTCCTGCTGTATAGCATTAGAATGGATCAAAGCTTTAATGACTTCCTCCATGTTGCTTGCAGATTATTATGCCCACAGACATACAACGTAGTTGCCCGTATTCTCCACCAAGTGTAACAGGGACCACTTTTAACCACGGTCTTCTAGGGCACAAATGCAGCACAGGACAATCCACTGTAGTTTAAAAGGCTTTATTTTTCACAGCAATAACAAACAGGCAGTTCATTTTCAAAAGAGGGAAATCCTTCCTCTGCAGCAAAGTTAAGTACTTTTAAATGTGTCCCAGCACTTCACAGCATTCCACAAGTGCTTTGTAAAAATAATGTCCTTTTACAGTTCACAGGAACAAAAGTCTTTTACACAGTGTAACAAACACACACACCAGCTTCTGTAGCTGTGTAACTTCCTCCCAAGGCCTAAGTGAGGCTGCTATTTAAACCCTCACAACTTCTAATTGGGCACACCTGTGATTAGTTGCTGGACAGCATCACAGCTGTCTGGGATAATCAAATACACACTCTTTCTCCCTGGGGTTTTAACTGAAAGGAGAAATAGCATGTACAATGCTTGGTCTTAAATATCTTCCATTTATAACCAGGCCTTGCTTTCTGTCACATAATATATATATATATATATATATATATATATATATATATATATATATATATACATACACATATATATATATATATATATATATATATATATATATATATATATATATATATATATATATATATATATATAGTGAAGATTGGAGTAGCCGTGTTAGTCCAGTAGATATATGCTCAAAAAACAAAGTATTGCAGTATACAGTGATACCTTTTTTATTGGACTAACATAATATTTAAAAGACAAGCTTTCGAGAGTTTTCCTCTCTTCCTCAGGTCTAAAGCAATACTGATCATTCTGATATAGATACACATCACATACAACAAATGGAAGGGAGGGAGGGGGGTGAGAGGGGGGTCATAAAAGCAGAGAATGTGTCTGTCTGAAGGAGAAAATAGCTGAGAATAACCAGAAAGGATAAATAAACAGAGGAGAGTAAATAGGCCAGATTAGAGGAAAAACAAAAGGAAAAAGAAACCAATATAGGACAATAAGATGAGAGATTATAGAAAGTTATGGTAGTGTGTGAGAAAGCCAGAGTCTACATTAAGTCCTTCATTTCTGGTATTGAAATGTGTGATCATTTTCATCTCAAACATCTTTCGTTCATGAGAGTCTTTGAAATTCTCTTTAAGAATTTTAATCCTGAGGTTAAGAATGGAGTGACCTGTCCACACACATACACACACACACACACACATACATATATATATATATATATATATATATATATATATATATATATATATATATATATATATATATATATATATATATATATATATATATATATATATATATGTGTGTGTGTGAAAAGAGAAAGAGAACAGCACTCCTGAGATAGAACAAAACCTAGAATAACTTCCATGCCTGTTCATTTATATTTACAACTCAGGGTGCAGGTTCTTTAAGCACACTATGCCCCTTCACAGAGAAAAAATATCCTGTAGCATATCAGTCTGATCCTGCCCAATGACAGTCCAGCGCCAAAATACCAGGCAATTCTTCTCTGAACAAGGGAAGCAACAACCCCAGACGATCGTTTCGGCCTTCTGTGGGCCTCGTCAGTGAGGTGCAGTTGTATCTCTCTAAGGGCATGTGTGCACGGGCTCCACGTCTGGCTTACCCATTACTCTTAGGGAGACCCAAGAGTAATTTACATAAATGTGAAAAGAGAAAGAGAACAGCACTCCTGAGATAGAACAAAAGCTAGAATAACTTCCATGCCTGTTCATTTATATTTACAACTCAGGGTGCAGGTTCTTTTAGCACACTATGCCCCTTCACAGAGAAAAAATATCATGTAGCATATCAGTCTGATCCTGCCCAATGACAGTCCAGCGCCGAAATACCAGACAATTCTTCTCTGAACAAGGGAAGCAACAACCCCAGACGATCGGAAACCAGACGTGGACTCCTTGCACACACGCCCTTAGAGAGATACAACTGCACCTCACTAACGAGGCCCACAGAAGGCCGAAACGATCGTCTGGGGTTGTTGTTTCTCTTGTTCAGAGAAGAATTGCCTGGTATTTTGGCGCTGGACTGTCATTGGGCAGGATCAGACTGATATGCTACAGGATATTTTTTCTCTGTGGAAAGGCATCAACGTGTGCTAAAAGAATGTGCACCCTGAGTTGCAATTGAAATGAACAGGCATGGAAGTTATTCTAGCTTTTGTTCCATCTCAGGGGTGCTGTTCTCTCTTTTCTGATATATATATATGTAAATATATAAATAAAATAATTGAGACGCCAGCTCACACTACATAGAATTCCATGGGAATACCCTTGATACATAACAAAAATATATTTTGTATCCAGGGGTGCACAGGAAGCACTAAATTAAATTAATTTAACTAAAAAAGAAAAGAAAAAAGACAAGAAAATTAATACAGTGAAGAAAATAGTTAAATAAAGAGTTCCCTAGCCAGCCTCTTCCCTTTAGCAATGACTTCAAATTTCAAAGGTTACATCAGATATAGGGTTAAAAGGATACACATTGCAACCCAAATGCAAAAACCATTTTATTCAACATACCAAATTAATAGTAATTTCACCTTAAAAATACATGTCAAATAAATGCTAATATTCTTAGGTATAATATATATGGAAATATATATATATATATAAATATATATAAATATATATATATATATATATATATATACACACACAGGTAGCCCTCAGTTTACGCCGGGGTTAGGTCCAGAAGGAATGGTTGTAAATCGAAACCGTTGTAAATTGAAACCCAGCTTATAATGTAAGTCAATGGGAAGTGAGGGAGTTAGGTTCCAGGCCCCTATCAAAATTGTCATAAGTAACACCTAATACATTATTTTTAAAGCTTTGAAATGAAGACTTTAAATGCTAAACAGCATTATAAACCTAATAAAATAATCACAAAACACAGAATATATAATTAAACTAAGTTAAATGAACAAAAACATTTGCTAAACAGCATTATAAACCTAATGAAATAATCACACAACACAGACTTCACTTGCATTTTTCTGCAAACAGTTCTTTCTATGCATTCCAATCTGGAATGATTTATAGACAGGAAGATCTTGTTCCTTTGAAATCTGCTCGATATCTCAGGTCTGGTTAAACTGATTAATTTCAGCTTGCTTGGCTTTGCTGCAACACAAGCGGACAGCTCCACCTACTTGCTATTTTAATCAATGCACTGCTTCTTAATACTTTTCAATAGCAGTCACATGACTGGAAAAAAAACAGAATTTATGCTTACCTGATATATTACTTTCTCCAACGGTGTGTCCGGTCCACGGCGTCATCCATTACTTGTGGGACAGTCTCCTCCCCCACAGGGAAAGGCAAGGAGAGCACACAGCAAGAGCTGTCCATATAGTCCCTCCTAGGCTCCGCCCCCCCAGTCATTCGACCGACGGTTAGGAGAAAAAAGGAGAAACTATAGGGTGCCGTGGTGACTGTAGTGTATAGAGAAAGAAATTTTTCAAACCTGATTAAAAAACCAGGGCGGGCCGTGGACCGGACTCACCGTTGGAGAAAGTAATTTATCAGGTAAGCATAAATTCTGTTTTCTCCAACATTGGTGTGTCCGGTCCACGGCGTCATCCTTTTTACTTGTGGGAACCAATACCAAAGCTTTAGGACACGGATGAAGGGAGGGAGCAAATCAGGTTACCTAAACAGAAGGCACCACGGCTTGCAAAACCTTTCTCCCAAAAATAGCCTCCAAAGAAGCAAGAGTATCAAATTTGTAGAATTTGGCAAAAGTGTGCAGAGACGACCAAGTCGCTGCCTTACATATCTGATCAACAGAAGCCTCGTTCTTGAAGGCCCATGTGGAAGCCACAGCCCTAGTAGAGTGAGCTGTGATTCGTTCAGTCTCATAAGCCAATCGGATAATGCTTTTCAGCCAGAAAGAAAGAAAGAGAGGTAGCAGTAGCTTTTTGTCCTCTTACCAGAATAAACGACAAACAAAGAAGAAGTTTGTCTGAAATCCTTTGTTACTTCTAAATAGAACTTTAAAGCACGGACTACATCTAAATTGTGTAACAAATGTTCCTTCTTTGAAACTGGGTTCGGACACAAAGAAGGGACAACTATTTCCTGGTTAATATTCTTGTTGGAAACAACTTTTGGAAAAAAAACAGGCTTGGTACGCAAAACAACCTTATCTGAATGGAGCACCAGATAGGTTGGATCACACTGCAAAGCAGATAATTCAGAAACTCTTCTAGCAGAAGAAATAGCAACCAAAAACAGAACTTTCCAAGATAGTAACTTGATATCTATGGAATGTAAGGATTCAAATGGAACCCCTTGAAGAACTGAAAAAACTAAATTTAGACTCCAGGGAGGAGTCAAAGGTCTGTAAACAGGCTTGATTCTGACCAAAGCCTGTACAAAAGCTTGTACATCTGGCACAGCTGCCAGTCGTTTGTGTAACAAGACAGATAAAGCAGAAATCTGTCCCTTTAGAGAACTCGCTGACAATTCCTTATCCAAACCTTCTTGGAGAAAGGAGAGGATCCCGGGAACTTTAATCCATGAGAATCCCTTGGATTCACACCAACAGATATATCTTTTCCATATTTTATGGTAAATCCTTCTAGTCACAGGTTTTCTGGCTTGAACCAGAGTATCTATCACTGAATCTGAAAACCTGCGCTTGGATAAAATCAAGCGTTCAATTTCCAAGCAGTCAGCTGGAGAGAAACTAGATTTGGATGTTCGAATAGACCTTGTACTAGAAGATCCTGTCTCAAAGGTAGCTTCCCTGGTGGAGCCGATGACATATTCACCAGGTCTGAATACCAAGTCCTGCGTGGCCACGCAGGAGCTATCAGAATCACCGAGGCCTTCTCCTGTTTGATCCTGGCTACAAGCCTGGGAAGGAGAGGGAACGGTGGAAACGCATAAGCTAGGTTGAACGACCAAGGCGTCACTAATGCATCCACTAGAGTCGCCTTGGGATCCCTGGATCTGGACCTTTAGCAAGGAACCTTGAAGTTCTGACGAGACGCCATCAGATCCATGTCTGGAATGCCCCATAATTGAGTCAACTGGGCAAAAACCTCCGGGTGGAGTTCCCACTCCCCCGGATGGAAAGTCTGACAACTCAGATAATCCGCCTCCCAGTTGTCTACTCCTGGGATGTGAATTGCAGATAGATGGCAGGAGTGATCCTCTGCCCATTTGATGATCTTGGATACCTCTCTCATCGCCAAGGAACTCTTTGTTCCTCCCTGATGGTTGATGTAAGCTACAGTCGTCATGTTGTCTGACTGGAATCTTATGAATCCGGCCTTCGCTAGTTGAGGCCAAGCCCGGAGAGCATTGAATATCGCTCTCAGTTCCAGGAAGTTTATCGGGAGAAGAGACTCTTCCCGAGACCATAGACCCTGAGCTTTCAGGGAATCCCAGACCGCGCCCCAGCCTAATAGACTGGCGTCGGTCGTGACAATAACCCACTCTGATCTGCGGAAACTCAGTCCCTGAGACAGGTGATCCTGGAACAACCACCAACGGAGTGAGTCTCTGGTCATCTGGTCTACTTGAATCTTTGGAGACAAGTCTGTATAGTCCCCATTCCACTGTTTGAGCATGCACAGTTGTAATGGTCTTAGATGAATTCGAGCAAAAGGAACTATGTCCATTGCTGCAACCATCAACCCTACTACTTCCATGCACTGAGCTATGGAAGGCTGCAGAATAGAGTGAAGAACTTGACAAGCGTTTAGAAGCTTTGACTTTCTGACTTTTGTCAGGAAGATCTTCATTTTTAAAGAATCTATTATCGTTCCCAAGAAGGGAACTCTTGTCGACGGAGACAGGGAACTCTTTTCTACGTTCACCTTCCACCCGTGAGATCTGAGAAAGGCTAGAACAATGTCTGTATGAGCCTTTGCTTTGGAAGGAGACGACGTTTGGATTAGAATGTCGTCCAGATAAGGTGCCACTGCAATACCCCTTGGTCTTAGAACCGCTAGAAGGGACCCTAGCACCTTTGTGAAAATCCTTGGATGATCTTTGTGGATAGGAATATGTAGATACGCATTCTTTAAATCCACGGTAGTCATAAATTGACCCTCCTGGATTGTAGGTAAAATTGTTCGAATGGTTTCCATTTTGAACGATGGAACTGGAGAAATTTGTTTAGAATTTTGAAATCCAGAATTGGTCTGAAAGTTCCCTCTTTTTTGGGAACTACAAACAGATTTGAGTAAAACCCCTGACCTTCCACAGTTGGAACTGGGTGTATCACTTCCATCTTTAACAGGTCTTCTACACAATGTAAGAATGCCTGTCTCTTTATTTGGTTTGAAGATAAGTGAGACATGTGGAACCTTCCCCTTGAGGGTAGTTCCTTGAATTCCAGAAGAAAACCCTGAGAGACTATTTCTAGTGCCCAGGGATCTAAACATCTCTTGCCCAAGCCTGAGCAAAGAGAGAGAGTCTGCCCCCTACAAGATCCGGTCCCGGATCGGGGGCTACCCCTTCATGCTGTTTTGGTAGCAGCAGCAGGCTTCTTGGCCTGTTTACCCTTGTTCCAGCCTTGCATTGATTTCCAAGCTGGTTTAGTCTGGGAAGCGTTACCCTCTTGTCTAGAGGCTGCCGAGTTGGAAGCCGGTCCGTTCCTGAAATTGCGAAAGGAACGAAAATTGGACTTATTCGTACCCTTGAGAGGTTTATCTTGTGGGAGGGCATGGCCCTTTCCCCCAGAGATGTCTGAAATAATCTCTTTCAATTCTGGCCCAAAAAGGGTCTTACCCTTGAAAGGGTATATTAAGCAATTTTGTCTTGGAAGATACATCCGCCGACCAAGACTTTAGCCAGAGCGCTCTGCGCGCCACAATAGTAAACCCTTAATTTTTAGCCGCTAACCTCGCTAACTGCAAAACGGCGTCCAAATAAAGGAATTAGCTAACTTAAGTGCGTGAATTCTGTCCATGACTTCCTCATACGGAGTCTCCCTACTGAGCGACTTTTCCAGTTCCTCGAACCAGAACCACGCCGCTGTAGTGACAGGAATAATGCACGAAATAGGTTGAAGGAGTTAACCTTGCTGTACAAAAATCTTTTTAAGCAAACCCTCCAATTTTTTATCCATAGGATCTTTGAAAGCACAATTGTCCTCAATAGGAATGGTTGTGCGCTTGGCTAGAGTAGAAACCGCCCCTTCGACCTTAGGGACTGTTTGCCATGTGTCCTTCCTGGGGTCGACCATAGGGAACAATTTCTTAAATATAGGAGGAGGGACAAAAGGTATGCCTGGCTTCTCCCACTCCTTATACACTATGTCCGCCACCCGTTTAGGTATCGGAAAAACATCAGGGTGCACCGGGACCTCAAGGAACTTGTCCATCTTGCACAATTTTTCTGGGATGACCAGATTGTCACAATCATCCAGAGTAGATAGCACCTCCTTAAGTAATGCGCGGAGATGCTCTAATTTAAATTTAAATGTCACAACATCAGGTTCTGCCTGCTGAGAAATTCTTCCTATCAGAAATTTCCCCATCTGACAAACCCTCCCTCACTGCCACTTCAGATTGGTGTGAGGGTATGACAGAAAAATTATCATCAGCGCCCTCCTGCTCTACAGTGTTTAAAATAGAGCAATCGCGCTTTCTCTGAAATGCTGGCATTTTGGATAAAATATTAGCTATGGAGTTATCCATTACTGCCGTCAATCGCTGCATAGTAACAAGCATTGGCGCGCTAGAAGTACTAGGGGTCACCTGCGCGGGCATAACTGGTATAGACACAGAAGGAGATGATGTAGAACTATGTCTACTTCCTTCATCTGAGGAATCATCATGGGCAACTTTACAATTTGTGACAGTACTGTCCTTACTTTGTTTGGACGCTATGGCACAATTATCACACATATTTGAAGGGGGAACCACATTGGCTACCATACATACAGAACATGATCTATCTGAAGGTACAGACATGTTAAACAGGCTTAAACTGGTTAATAAAGCACAAAAAACGTTTTAAAACAAAACCGTTACTGTCTCTTTAAATGTTAAACAGGGCACACTTTATTACTGAATATGTGAAAAACTATGAAGGAATTTACCAAATTTTCACCACAGTGTCTTAATACATTCAAAGTATTGCACCCCAATTTTCAAGCTGTTAACCCTTAAAATGTTGAAACCGGAGCCGTTTACAATTTTAACCCCCTTACAGTCCCAGCTACAGCCTTTGCTGCGACTTCACCAATCCCAGGGGGGTATAAGATACCAAATGAAGCCTTCTAGGAATGTTTTTAGTGGATTCCAGACCCTCACACATGCAGCTGCATGTACTGTACTCAAAAGTAACTGCGCAATAATGGCGCGAAAATGAGGCTCTGCCTACTACAGAGAAAGGCCCTTCCTGACTGGGAAGGTGTCTTAACAAGTGCCTGGTGCTAAAAACGTTCCCCAATGTTATAAAAGTGTGAAATTCAACTTCAAACTGCATATAATACTTAAATAAAGCAATCGATTTAGCCCCTAAAAGTGTCTACCAGTTTATAGCCCATAATAAGCCCTTTATTCTGTTTGATTTTTGACTAAGAAAATGGCTTACCGATCCCCATGAGGGAAAAATGACAGCCTTCCAGCATTACACAGTCTTGTTAGAAAAATGGCTAGTCATACCTTGACTGCAAACTGTTCCCCCCAACTGAAGTTCTCTCATCTCAACAGTCCTGTGTGGGAACAGCAATTGATTTTAGTTACTGCTGCTAAAATCATACACCTCTTTTAAACAGAACTCTTCATCTCTTTCTGTTTCAGAGTAAATAGTACATACCAGCACTATTTTAAAATAACAAACTCTTGATAGAAGAATAAAAAACTACAACTAAACACCACAAACTCCTCACCATCCCCGAGGAGATGCTACTTGTTCAGAGCGGCAAGGAGAATGACTGGGGGGGCGGAGTCTGGGAGGGACTATATGGACAGCTCTTGCTGTGTGCTCTCCTTGCCTTTCCCTGTGGGGGAGGAGAATGTCCCACAAGTAATGGATGACGCCGTGGACCGGACACACCAATGTTGGAGAAAAGGTTGTTATTCTGAAACGGTGTAAATTGAACCGTTGTAAACCGAGGGCCACCTGTATATGTATAAATGAATCATAAGACATATGCCAATAGAACAGATGTAATCATACAAAACAGTTGCAATGTCCTCAAAGTGTCATACGTGTCATATCACATGTATCAAGCATGATAGACAATGCAGCAGTTAGTTGACATAGCAAATAGCAATTAGTAATAATTTCCACTTTCAGCAATATTATGCCAATTAGAAGGAGTTAGTCATTCAGCTGCAAGTATATATATATATATATATATATATATATACTGTATATAAGCAAAGCAGTATGTTATTCAAGCCAGTATATCAAGTCCTCGCATAGAATGACCATAAGAGCACAGTGCTCTATCTTGGGGGCTTCATTGAGGATAATATACGATTTCACCCACTGCTACACCATATAAGTCTGGCTCAGTCTGCTGTGTATTACTCCAGTACACCTCCGGTACTCCTCTGGTACACTTCCGCTGCTCGTCCTAGGTTAAGCAGCTTGAAATCTCATCTTATTCAACTTGTAGTGGACACTGTTTGACAGCTTAAACTCGGCTGGCCATACCGAGCTGAAGGTTTAAAGAAATGCTATAAGTGTTTCACCCCCCAATGCAGTCTCAGTGCGTCTTTATCATGGCGTTGCTGTGCTGCAGTGAACTCTCCCCTCCCGGGAATTTAAGGCATACTACTTTTGTTCTTAATTAGGATATCTACCAATCATATTTAATTTTCAAAGGTGGTAATTTTTAAATCAACATATTTAATCTCACAATTGTTTCTGCCAAACAATCTCTGCACTTTAAGCCACCATGATATGCCTTAAATTCCTGGGAGGGAGAGTTCACTGTAAGTGCTATTTTTGTGACTTTCGGCTATATAATAATTTATAAATAAAAACAATCACCTAGATTACAAGTTTTGCGCTATTGAGGGTGCAAAACGAACGCAACAAAAGTTGTTTTATTTCCCCCCCATAGCCCCCCATTTCCCCCCCAAAAGCCGCCTTGTGCGTGCAATATGGTTGCAATGAGCTCCATACTGCACAAAATCCAACGGCTGAGAATATGTGCTTGTGCACGCTTTCCCCATAGACATCAATGGGGAGAGAGTGTTAGAAAAAAACCTAACACCTGAAGCGCAGAATGGCGATCGCCGTACCGTAACCCCATTGATGTCTATGGGGGGAAAAAAAAGTCTAAACACCCCTAATCTGCTGCCCACAACATCAATGACACTTACATATGTTTATTAACCCCTAATATGCCGCTCCCGACATCGCCGCCACCTAAATAAAGTTATTAACCCCTATTTAAATTACAATATTCCTATCTTAAAATAAATAAAACCTTATCTGTGAAATAAAAAGAAAAACTATTTTAAACTATATATTAAACTAAACTTACTATTATACTAAAGTTAAAATAGCTACAAATTAAAACTAAGCTACCCATTGCCATTGTATGGGCATTGCCCTTAATAGGGCATTCAGCTCTTTTTCATTGCCCTGAGAATGCCCAAATCCTAATCTAAAAAAAAAAAAATACACCCAAAAACAGTAAAAAAAAAAACAACTAACACTAACCTCCGACGATCTACTTACAGTTTCTGAAGTCCAGACATCCAGGCGACGAGAACTCTTCATCCAGGCGGCGAGGTCTTCTATTTTCATCCAGGCGGCGTCTTCTATCTTCATCCCGGCGGCAAGGAGCGGGGCCATCCTTCAATACATCCGGCGCAGAGCATCCTCTTCATACGGTCGCCGCCGTACACTGAATCTTCAATGCAAGGGAGCCTTTTCAAAATGGCGTCCCTTACATTTGATTTTTTAAATTCAAATCAGCCAATAGGATGAGAGCTACCCCATTTTGAAAAGGCTCCCTTGCATTGAAGATTCAATGTACGGCGGCGACTGTATGAAGAGGACGCTCCCCGCTAGATGTCTTGAAGGATGGACCCACTCCGTGCCGCCGGGATGAAGATAGAAGATGCCGTCTGGATGGATGAAGATTTCTCGCCACCTGGATGTCCGGACTTCAGAAACTGTAAGTGGATCGTCAGGGTTAGTGTTAGTTTTTTTTTTAACTTTCTTGGGGTTTTTTTTTTTTTTTAAGATTAGGGTTTGGGCGTTCTTAAAAGAGCTAAATGCCCTTTTCCTGGCAATGAAAAATAGCTGAATGCCCTTTTAAGGGCAATGCCCATACAAATGCCCTTTTCAGGGCAATGGGTAGCTTAAATTTTTGTTAGAGTTTTTTTTATTTTGGAGGGTTGGTTGGGTAGTGGGTTTTACTGTTGGGGGGGTCTTTGTATTTTTTTTCAGGGAAAAGAGCTGATTTCTTTAGGGCAATGCCCTACAAAAGGCCCTTTTAAAGGCTATTGGTAGTTTATTGTAGGCTAGGGTTTTTATTTTGGGGGGGCTTTTTTTTATTTTTATAGGGTTTTAAAATTAGGTGTAATTGTTTTAGATTAGGTGTAATTGTACGGGGTAGCGGAGGAATAGGGGTTAATATCTTTATTATAGTGTGGGCGAGGTCTTTGGGTGCGGGGGAATAGGGGTTAATAACTTTATTATAGTGGCAGCGATGTTGGGGAGCGGTGGAATAGGGTTAATAAATTTTATTAGTGGCGGCGATGTCGGGAGCAGCAGATTAGGGGTTAATAAATTTAATTTAGTGTTTGCGTTGCGGGAGGTCCTCGGTTTAGGGGTTAATAGGTCGTTTATGGGTGTTAGTGTACTTTGTAACACTTTAGTTATGAGTTTTGTGTAACAGTTTTGTTGCGCAAAACTCATAACTACTGGTCTCAGATTGCGGAACGGATCATGTCGGTATAGGCTGTAATAAAATAATTTAAGCCTCACCGCACAACTTGTAATGGCAGCGCTATGGAAATCCAACACAAAAAACAGAATTTATGTTTACCTGATAAATTACTTTCTCCAACGGTGTGTCCGGTCCACGGCGTCATCCTTACTTGTGGGATATTCTCTTCCCCAACAGGAAATGGCAAAGAGCCCAGCAAAGCTGGTCACATGATCCCTCCTAGGCTCCGCCTACCCCAGTCATTCGACCGACGTTAAGGAGGAATATTTGCATAGGAGAAACCATATGGTACCGTGGTGACTGTAGTTAAAGAAAATAAATCATCAGACCTGATTAAAAAAACCAGGGCGGGCCGTGGACCGGACACACCGTTGGAGAAAGTAATTTATCAGGTAAACATAAATTCTGTTTTCTCCAACATAGGTGTGTCCGGTCCACGGCGTCATCCTTACTTGTGGGAACCAATACCAAAGCTTTAGGACACGGATGAAGGGAGGGAGCAAATCAGGTCACCTAAATGGAAGGCACCACGGCTTGCAAAACCTTTCTCCCAAAAATAGCCTCAGAAGAAGCAAAAGTATCAAACTTGTAAAATTTGGTAAAAGTGTGCAGTGAAGACCAAGTCGCTGCCCTACATATCTGATCAACAGAAGCCTCGTTCTTGAAGGCCCATGTGGAAGCCACAGCCCTAGTGGAATGAGCTGTGATTCTTTCGGGAGGCTGCCGTCCGGCAGTCTCGTAAGCCAATCTGATGATGCTTTTAATCCAAAAAGAGAGAGAGGTAGAAGTTGCTTTTTGACCTCTCCTTTTACCGGAATAAACAACAAACAAGGAAGATGTTTGTCTAAAATCCTTTGTAGCATCTAAATAGAATTTTAGAGCGCGAACAACATCCAAATTGTGCAACAAACGTTCCTTCTTTGAAACTGGTTTCGGACACAGAGAAGGTACGATAATCTCCTGGTTAATGTTTTTGTTAGAAACAACTTTTGGAAGAAAACCAGGTTTAGTACGTAAAACCACCTTATCTGCATGGAACACCAGATAAGGAGGAGAACACTGCAGAGCAGATAATTCTGAAACTCTTCTAGCAGAAGAAATTGCAACTAAAAACAAAACTTTCCAAGATAATAACTTAATATCAACGGAATGCAAGGGTTCAAACGGAACCCCCTGAAAAACTGAAAGAACTAAATTGAGACTCCAAGGAGGAGTCAAAGGTTTGTAAACAGGCTTAATTCTAACCAGAGCCTGAACAAAGGCTTGAACATCTGGCACAGCGGCCAGCTTTTTGTGAAGTAACACAGACAAGGCAGAAATCTGTCCCTTCAGGGAACTTGCAGATAATCCTTTTTCCAATCCTTCTTGAAGGAAGGATAGAATCCTAGGAATCTTAACCTTGTCCCAAGGGAATCCTTTAGATTCACACCAACAGATATATTTTTTCCAAATTTTGTGGTAAATCTTTCTAGTTACAGGCTTTCTGGCCTGAACAAGAGTATCGATAACAGAATCTGAGAACCCTCGCTTCGATAAGATCAAGCGTTCAATCTCCAAGCAGTCAGCTGGAGTGAAACCAGATTCGGATGTTCGAACGGACCCTGAACAAGAAGGTCTCGTCTCAAAGGTAGCTTCCAAGGTGGAGCCGATGACATATTCACCAGATCTGCATACCAAGTCCTGCGTGGCCACGCAGGAGCTATCAAGATCACCGACGCCCTCTCCTGATTGATCCTGGCTACCAGCCTGGGGATGAGAGGAAACGGCGGGAACACATAAGCTAGTTTGAAGGTCCAAGGTGCTACTAGTGCATCCACTAGAGCCGCCTTGGGATCCCTGGATCTGGACCCGTAGCAAGGAACTTTGAAGTTCTGACGAGAGGCCATCAGATCCATGTCTGGAATGCCCCACAGCTGAGTGACTTGGGCAAAGATTTCCGGATGGAGTTCCCACTCCCCCGGATGCAATGTCTGACGACTCAGAAAATCCGCTTCCCAATTTTCCACTCCTGGGATGTGGATAGCAGACAGGTGGCAGGAGTGAGACTCCGCCCATTGAATGATTTTGGTCACTTCTTCCATCGCCAGGGAACTCCTTGTTCCCCCCTGATGGTTGATGTACGCAACAGTTGTCATGTTGTCTGATTGAAACCGTATGAACTTGGCCCTCGCTAGCTGAGGCCAAGCCTTGAGAGCATTGAATATCGCTCTCAGTTCCAGAATATTTATCGGTAGAAGAGATTCTTCCCGAGACCAAAGACCCTGAGCTTTCAGGGATCCCCAGACCGCGCCCCAGCCCATCAGACTGGCGTCGGTCGTGACAATGACCCACTCTGGTCTGCGGAATGTCATCCCTCGTGACAGGTTGTCCAGGGACAGCCACCAACGGAGTGAGTCTCTGGTCCTCTGATTTACTTGTATCTTCGGAGACAAGTCTGTATAGTCCCCATTCCACTGACTGAGCATGCACAGTTGTAATGGTCTTAGATGAATGCGTGCAAAAGGAACTATGTCCATTGCCGCTACCATCAACCCGATCACTTCCATGCACTGAGCTATGGAAGGAAGAGGAACGGAATGAAGTATCCGACAAGAGTCTAGAAGTTTTGTTTTTCTGGCCTCTGTCAGAAAAATCCTCATTTCTAAGGAGTCTATTATTGTTCCCAAGAAGGGAACCCTTGTTGACGGAGATAGAGAACTCTTTTCCACGTTCACTTTCCATCCGTGAGATCTGAGAAAGGCCAGGACAATGTCCGTGTGAGCCTTTGCTTGAGGAAGGGACGACGCTTGAATCAGAATGTCGTCCAAGTAAGGTACTACAGCAATGCCCCTTGGTCTTAGCACAGCTAGAAGGGACCCTAGTACCTTTGTGAAAATCCTTGGAGCAGTGGCTAATCCGAAAGGAAGCGCCACGAACTGGTAATGTTTGTCCAGGAATGCGAACCTCAGGAACCGATGATGTTCCTTGTGGATAGGAATATGTAGATACGCATCCTTTAAATCCACCGTGGTCATGAATTGACCGTCCTGGATGGAAGGAAGAATAGTTCGAATGGTTTCCATCTTGAACGATGGAACCTTGAGAAACTTGTTTAAAATCTTGAGATCTAAGATTGGTCTGAACGTTCCCTCTTTTTTGGGAACTATAAACAGATTGGAGTAGAACCCCATCCCTTGTTCTCTTAATGGAACAGGATGAATCACTCCCATTTTTAACAGGTCTTCTACACAATGTAAGAATGCCTGTCTTTTTATGTGGTCTGAAGACAACTGAGACCTGTGGAACCTCCCCCTTGGGGGAAGTCCCTTGAATTCCAGAAGATAACCTTGGGAGACTATTTCTAGCGCCCAAGGATCCAGAACATCTCTTGCCCAAGCCTGAGCGAAGAGAGAGAGTCTGCCCCCCACCAGATCCGGTCCCGGATCGGGGGCCAACATTTCATGCTGTCTTGGTAGCAGTGGCAGGTTTCTTGGCCTGCTTTCCCTTGTTCCAGCCTTGCATTGGTCTCCAAGCTGGCTTGGCTTGAGAAGTATTACCCTCTTGCTTAGAGGACGTAGCACTTTGGGCTGGTCCGTTTCTACGAAAGGGACGAAAATTAGGTTTATTTTTTGCCTTGAAAGGCCGATCCTGAGGAAGGGCGTGGCCCTTACCCCCAGTGATATCAGAGATAATCTCTTTCAAGTCAGGGCCAAACAGCGTTTTCCCCTTGAAAGGAATGTTAAGTAGCTTGTTCTTGGAAGACGCATCAGCCGACCAAGATTTCAACCAAAGCGCTCTGCGCGCCACAATAGCAAACCCAGAATTCTTAGCCGCTAACCTAGCCAATTGCAAAGTGGCGTCTAGGGTGAAAGAATTAGCCAATTTGAGAGCATTGATTCTGTCCATAATCTCCTCATAAGGAGGAGAATCACTATCGACCGCCTTTATCAGCTCATCGAACCAGAAACATGCGGCTGTAGCGACAGGGACAATGCATGAAATTGGTTGTAGAAGGTAACCCTGCTGAACAAACATCTTTTTAAGCAAACCTTCTAATTTTTTATCCATAGGATCTTTGAAAGCACAACTATCCTCTATGGGTATAGTGGTGCGTTTGTTTAAAGTGGAAACCGCTCCCTCGACCTTGGGGACTGTCTGCCATAAGTCCTTTCTGGGGTCGACCATAGGAAACAATTTTTTAAATATGGGGGGAGGGACGAAAGGAATACCGGGCCTTTCCCATTCTTTATTAACAATGTCCGCCACCCGCTTGGGTATAGGAAAAGCTTCTGGGAGCCCCGGCACCTCTAGGAACTTGTCCATTTTACATAGTTTCTCTGGGATGACCAACTTGTCACAATCATCCAGAGTGGATAATACCTCCTTAAGCAGAATGCGGAGATGTTCCAACTTAAATTTAAATGCAATCACATCAGGTTCAGCTTGTTGAGAAATGTTCCCTGAATCAGTAATTTCTCCCTCAGACAAAACCTCCCTGGCCCCATCAGACTGGGTTAGGGGCCCTTCAGAAATATTATTATCAGCGTCGTCATGCTCTTCAGTATCTAAAACAGAGCAGTCGCGCTTACGCTGATAAGTGTTCATTTTGGCTAAAATGTTTTTGACAGAATTATCCATTACAGCCGTTAATTGTTGCATAGTAAGGAGTATTGGCGCGCTAGATGTACTAGGGGCCTCCTGAGTGGGCAAGACTCGTGTAGACGAAGGAGGGAATGATGCAGTACCATGCTTACTCCCCTCACTTGAGGAATCATCTTGGGCATCATTGTCATTGTCACATAAATCACATTTATTTAAATGAATAGGAATTCTGGCTTCCCCACATTCAGAACACAGTCTATCTGGTAGTTCAGACATGTTAAACAGGCATAAACTTGATAACAAAGTACAAAAAACGTTTTAAAATAAAACCGTTACTGTCACTTTAAATTTTAAACTGAACACACTTTATTACTGCAATTGCGAAAAAACATGAAGGAATTGTTCAAAATTCACCAAATTTTCACCACAGTGTCTTAAAGCCTTAAAAGTATTGCACACCAAATTTGGAAGCTTTAACCCTTAAAATAACGGAACCGGAGCCGTTTTGAACTTTAACCCCTTTACAGTCCCTGGTATCTGCTTTGCTGAGACCCAACCAAGCCCCAAGGGGAATACGATACCAAATGACGCCTTCAGAAAGTCTTTTCTAAGTATCAGAGCTCCTCTCACATGCGACTGCATGCCATGCCTCTCAAAAACAAGTGCGCAACACCGGCGCGAAAATGAGGCTCTGCCTATGCTTTGGGAAAGCCCCTAAAGAATAAGGTGTCTAAAACAGTGCCTGCCGATATGATTATATCAAAATACCCAGATAAAATGATTCCTCAAGGCTAAATATGTGTTAATAATGAATCGATTTAGCCCAGAAAAAGTCTACAGTCTTAATAAGCCCTTTTTGAAGCCCTTATTTACGATCGTAATAAACATGGCTTACCGGATCCCATAGGGAAAATGACAGCTTCCAGCATTACATCGTCTTGTTAGAATGTGTCATACCTCAAGCAGCAAGAGACTGCTCACTGTTCCCCCAACTGAAGTTAATTGCTCTCAACAGTCCTGTGTGGAACAGCCATGGATTTTAGTGACGGTTGCTAAAATCATTTTCCTCATACAAACAGAAATCTTCATCTCTTTTCTGTTTCTGAGTAAATAGTACATACCAGCACTATTTCAAAATAACAAACTCTTGATTGAATAATAAAAACTACAGTTAAACACTAAAAAACTCTAAGCCATCTCCGTGGAGATGTTGCCTGTACAACGGCAAAGAGAATGACTGGGGTAGGCGGAGCCTAGGAGGGATCATGTGACCAGCTTTGCTGGGCTCTTTGCCATTTCCTGTTGGGGAAGAGAATATCCCACAAGTAAGGATGACGCCGTGGACCGGACACACCTATGTTGGAGAAACGTAATTTTTTTTGAGTGCGGGACTGACGTTGTGTTACAGGCTAAAATGCTTGCGGTATAGCTATACTGACAAGACTTGTAATGGTTGCGTTCCGGTTTTTATGCTGAAATTGCCATTTTTTAAGCATTAAAACCAGAACGCAAAACTCATAATCTAGGTGATTATGATTAAGTGCACCTATAGAGGATATAATTACAGGATGAAGCCATACTCACATAATACAGAGCTTATAACTAAGCTCTGAGTTTAAAAGTCCTTGAGACTCCCAAAGTGGAGACAAAGAAGTGGAACCTTGGCATACATACACTGACCGTTATAAAGAACAATGTCCTTAGACTGCAGTACAACAGTTCAGAAGGTAAGTCCCTGCTCTCTCCGTGACATCACTGTCCTTCGCATCCCACATAAGTTTTGCCAATAGGCGCTTGGCTTTGTGAAGGATCTTTGGTTAATCCCTTTGTATGCAATTTAAGCACATTGTTCTTTGTAACTGTTTGTGTATGCAGAGGTTTTTACTTTAGTTAATCCCTTTGTATACCTTGGTGTTTGTACACATACCTGCAATAAAAGTTTTCACAAGACACCAAGGTTCAACTTCTTTGTCCCACTTTGGGATTCTCATGGGTTTTAAACTCAGAGCTTGGTTATAAGCTCTGTATTATGTGATAATGGCTCCACCCTTTTTGGAAGTTCTGTTACAGGACTTTAATATTGCCGTCTCTTAGTCTCTTGGAGGTTACTGGAATTCTCCAATCAATTTTTCAGTGATTTGGGACTGTTTCACATATATTCTGACACATATTTTGTATATACTTTATAGGTGCCCTTTATCACTGTCAGGGTTTATTCCCTGCTTTGTTTGCCATGTGCAGCTGGCAGCCATTTTACTCACCTCTCTTGCTGACTCTGGTGCATAGTGTGTAATGCTGCTCATTTCCTGCACGCACTTTTATGGCCACTTATTATTTAAAGGGCCTCTGTTCAGTATGCTTTGCCCTTGCGTTGTCTCAGACCTGTTTGTGAGAGTTCCTGTGTATTACCTGGCTGTCTGACGTCCCTCCTGGTTCCTGATTCCTGGCTTGTTCCTGACTCTACTGTTCTCCTTGTTCCCGATTCCGGCTTGTCTGACTACTCACTTTGGTTCCAGATTCGGCTCGTCTGACTACCAGCTCTGGTTTTGACTCCTGGCTTGTTACTTGACTTGTGGACTTTTTATTATTTTTTGCTATTATTAAAGGTGTGATTATTTTTGCACTTCTCGTCTCAGTCTGATTCCTGGCACCCTGACATTATGCAAGGGCCATGAATCCTGATGCTGCTAATAATCAACCTTTGCCTACCATCATTTCTAGGATGGATGAACAGGATCACTGCTTGGATCAATTTGCACTAGCCCTGCAAACCCTGCTGACTCGCACTGCACATTTCGACCAAAGTGTCCCGCAAGTTATGGCTGCTTCTGTTTCCGCTGCTGCACCTAGTCCTACCAGGAGCATGTCCGGTTTTGCACCTCTACCTCTGCGATATGGAGGTTATCCTATTCAGTGCAGAGGGTTTTTGAACCAGGTGGGCATTTACTTTGAGATGTTACCTCAGGCGTTTCCCTCTGACAGAGCTAAGGTGGGATTTCTCATCTCGTTACTCTCTGACACAGCTCTTGCCTGGGCTAATCCCTTGTGGGAGACTAATAAACCTGTGATTTCAAATTACCCAGAATTTGTGGCCTCCTTTCGAAGGGTATTTGATGTTCTGGCTCGCTCCTCCTCTGCTGCTAAACGACTCATGTCCATTCAGCAAGGTACAAGATCTGTTGCTCTGTATGCCATTGAGTTCCGTACGCTTGCCGCAGAGGTAGGTTGGAACAATGAAGCCCTTGTTGCCGCCTTCTTTCATGGGCTCCCTGATGCGATTAAAGACGAAGTTGCTGCCAGAGATTTACCAGAGGATCTTGAGGCATTGGTGTCTTTTTTTATCCTAATTGAATTTGACATCAGGCTCAGAGAGAGGCCCTCTTTCAAGGAGCACTTGCGGAAGCCTCCTGTTCCGTTGTCTCCTATGTGTTCGTTCCCACCCATGCCTCCCTCTCCTCCCATGCCTCCTGGTCCCGAGTCACCAGGTAGTGCTGAGCCGATGCAGTTAGGATTCACGTGTCTCTATGCGGCGGAGAGGGCCATTAGGAGGAGGGAGGGGCTCTGCCTCTATTGTGGGTTACAGGGACACCTTTTGAAGTCTTGTCCTACACGGCCGGAAAAATGCTCACACCTAAGGTCCTGTCGGGGGCAGACCTTGGTTGATTTATCCTCGTCCTCTGAACCATTAAAGGAGAAACCTTTGGTCACGGTTGTCCTTTCCTGGGTGGACTCCTCCATAGTCACCCAGGCTCTTGTTGACTCCGGTGCTGCGGGTTATTTCATTGACAGTGCTTTTGTATCTATGTGAAGCAAAACGTTTGTGGTCTCTTACCTGCGGGCTATTTCATTGACAGTGCTTTTGTATCTATGTGAAGCAAAACATTTGTGGTCTCTTACCTGCCTGGTAGTAAGAATGTTAGGGCTGATGCCCTCTCTTGACAATTTTCGCCTCTGTCCAAGGAGGAGTCTGTACCTACTCCAGTAATACCTCCTGACCATATTTTGGCTACCATACATACTAATTTGACTTCTCCCTTGGGGGAGGAGATCCTGGCTGCACAAACCAATGCACCTCCTGAGAAACCTAGTGGTAAGTGTTTTGTTCCTAAGAATCTTCGTAGGCGTCTGCCCGCGCCTTCCTACCAGGTTGGTGAGAGGGTTTGGCTGTCCTCCCGCAACTTGAACCTTCATGTGCCTTCCAATAAACTGGATCCCTGTTATGTTGGTCCTTTTCGAATACTCCGACGGGTCAATCCTGTGACCTACGCTCTTGACCTTCCTCCTGCAATGCGCATCTCCAATGTTGTTCATGTCTTCCTCTTGAAACCATTGGTTTGTAATCGGTTTACCATTGTGTTGCCTCGTCCCGGTCCTATCTTTGTTCACAACCATGAAGAATATTAGGTCAGAAGCATTATTGACTCTCGTATGTCCAGGGGCCGCGTACAGTATTTGGTTCACTGGAGGGGCTACGGTCCGGAGGAGCGTTCATGGGTTCCCTCCTCTGATGTTCATGCTCCCGCCCTCCTCCGTGCCTTCCATGGCAGTTTCCCCAATAAGCCTTTTGTCCTCCCGCGGGGGAGGGGTTGTTGAGGGGTGGGTACTGTCAGAGTTTTTTACCTGCTTTGTTTGCCATTTGCAGCTGGCAGTCATTTTACTCACCTCTCTTGCTGACTCTGGTGTAAAGTGTGTGATGCTGCTCATTTCCTGCATGGCCTTTTATGACCAGACTGGTGTACATCATCCATGTGAGACAGGTTGCAGTCTCAGAATTGTGATGTCATCACTTATTATTTAAAGGGCCTCTGTTCAGTATGCTTTGCCCTTGCGTTGTCTCAGACCTGTTTGTGAGTTCCAGTGTATTACCTGGCTTTCTGACGTCCCTCCTGGTTCCTGATCCCTGGCTTGTTCCTGACTCTGCTGTTCTACTTGTTCCTGATTCCGGCTCGTCTGACTACTCGCTTTGGCTCCGGATTCGGCTCGTCTGACTACTCGCTTGGCTCCTGACTTGTTATTTGACTTATGGACTTTTTATTATTTTTTGCTATTAATAAAGGTGTGATTATTTTTGCACTTCTCGTCTCAGTCTGATTCCTGGCACCCTGACAATCACATTTATTGTTTGTATTTATATTTGTATTTATATTGTGATTTATTTTTCTTCTTTGTTCATATAATAATTTATGCTTATCTAATTTTTTTCTTACTTTCATGATGGTGAGAGTCCACAAATCAACACATGTGGGATATATTTCCTGTCTACCAGAAGGAGACAAAACAACCCTACATTTCAGACCTTTGTTCCATTTGTTCCACCCCATCTCCCAGCACTTCCCTATAATTCTCAATTATACATAATTGCAAAGTAGAGAAAGAAAGCAAGAAGACATGATCTGCTGCCAGCTGAAGGTAACAATAAAAAGGCAGGGATTTTTAGCAAAGGCTTCCAAAGAGGAATATTATAAATTCCCATCACCATGGATCAGGATTTTTTTCCATAAGAGTTAAGTTAAAGAATCAGTCAAAAATGATTTTCCGTCAGCAAACTAAGGTCTGTGAGTCAGTTTCTGTGCAGCGTTTCATGAGACTATTGCCAAGAGCTCTTGAAAGAAAAAAAAAAAATCTCATCACATTCCTTCACATTCAAGGAACAACAGACTAAACGTTTTACCTTGAGCAAATCCCATATTCACTTCATACTTGTATACACAAGACAGTACAATACAATACACACAAATAAACATAAATCAGTGAGTACTCAGCTCCAGTGACATCCATGATTATCTATATATATATAATATGATGCAAGACTCAAACTTGCAGAGGAACTATTACAGTGCCAGACTCAGACTGGCAGAGGGACTATTAACCCTTTAAATACCATACAAGACTTAAACTTGCAAATTAACTATTACAGTGCCAGACTCAAACTGGCAGAGGGACTATTAACCCTTTAAATACAGTGCAGGACTCAAACTTGCCTGTGGTAAGTGCAAGACTCAAACTTGCCTGTGGTCAGTGCAAGACTCAAACTTGCCTGTGGTCAGTGCAAGACTCAAACTTGCCTGTGGTCAGTGCAAGACTCAAACTTGCTCTATAAATTGTGCTAGGACTCAAACCCAAACCTGTCCAGGGGAGTTTAACCCCTTATTATTTCCCTGTAACGCAGGCCAGACCTTGGGTCCAAATTCACAGAGGGAAGCAAGAGATTTAAACACTTCTTCTTACTTACCCAGTGTGAATTCCATCTTCTGACACCAGAACTGTTAGGTCTGAGATCGCTGGGGGGGTATCACTTCATACTCTTCATAATAATAATCAGTATGTTACACTTATCACTGGAATTGAGTATTTCACATTCAAGGCCTTGGAGAGCAAGAATCAGACATGCACACACAATGGAATCTAAGTCTGCTCTAATTTATTATTAGCAGGGCTGGATTATATATTACAAATCACATACATTAAACGACACAGAGGTTCTTCATACACGCCCCCTATTACAAGTTAGGTAATACAACTTAACAGACATAAAGTCCTTTGTATAAGACTGGAGACATTCATCCTTGAACAACGAGATAACATAGAAATGTAAAAATGCTCTTAGCTGCATGGTTATGTTAGTAACAAGATAAGGATTTTACTCCCCGAAGAACAAATGTCATAACAAAATACAGAAAAAAACTGACAGTTCAATATCAGTACAACAGTTCATAATTAGTTCATCATGGCTTCTGAGATACAAAATGGCAACACTATGGTTAAATATTCTAACACCACCTAAGAATACATTTAATGACATTAAAAAATGCAATTTAAAAATAAATATAAAGAAGCTGCTGTCTTACTTTCATAAGGCTCCTTGCCAGTTAATATAGCCCAGATCACAATTCCAAAGCTGTACACATCAGACTTCTCTGTGGGCTTGGTACTTAAAGACTTCAGATGCTCTGGGGCCATATAGCTCAAGGTCCCAGCATTGTTCTTAGCCTGGTGGCCGTTTATGCTCTGACTTTTCTGTTTGCGATAGGTCTCCTCTTTAGTCAACTTGCTCCAGGTTTTGAAGGTAGCTACACCTAGGTCAGCAATCTACAAAAACATACCTATTATTTTTTAAATGGTAAAATATATTTGCTATATAGATTGTGGGACCCTAAAGATTCATTCTTCAAATATAAACTGATTAATGCTAGATTACTACAGTTCTGAAATTACCAAAGAGTAGTTACAATAAAAAATAGAGCTTCTGTAGATTTAGTTATTTACCTTACTGTAGTTTACCAAATACAATGAATACAGGAAACCTATGACAAGGGTTGAAAAATGTTCACAAATAACAGTAAAATAAAGTTTGTTAAAATTGAACATGGTTTTACAATTTATTCACTTACACTGACTTGTGATTCTCTCCAAATCTTTTTTTAAAAAGACAAAATAGCAAAGGTATAAAGATAACCACAAAAGTTTATTGTTAAGAGGACATGAAGCCTTAGACAAGAAGAAAAAGTAAAGAAACATATAAATAGTTTATTTAAAAAATAAAGCCCATGTACTAGGTCAAGGCATTGTTTGGCTGTTTAGGGACCCAAGTTTTGGGAGAGACCTTGACGTGGTACCTGATCTTGTCCCATTTGGCCAGATACGTTAACTAACTCTTCCAGTTTTGCTTTTAATCTTAGCTGAGAGCTTACAGGTGAGTGCTAGACTTCCTCTGTGTGCTGTATTTGTTTTTTAATTTTCCCCATGGGCCTTGCCCCAGACTTGTCTGGGGTTAACTGACTGGGACTCTGGGGACAGTGCAGCTGCATGAGGGTACTATTGAGCACCTGGGGCTGTGCATGTTGCTGGGTCATAGGATGTGTACCCAGTCCAATATGAGAGTGAAGTCCCCTTCCGTGTTTTGTTATATGTCTAGGGTGATTACATAAGCCTGTGCACCCTTGACTTGTTCCTAGTTTGTTTTATTGAGAGCTTGCATTGAGAGCTTGCTGGTTTAGGGACCCAGGTTTTGTGAGAGACCTTGACGTGGTACCTGGGCTTGTCCCATTTGGCCAGATGCAGTAACTAACTAACTTTTGCTTTTAATCTTAGCTGAGAGCTTGCAAGTGAGTGACATACTTCCTCTGTGTGCTGTATTTGTTTTGTAATTTTCCCTGTGGACCTTGCACCCAGACTTGTCTGGGGTTAACTGCCTGGGACTCTGGGGACAGTGCAGCTGCCTGAGAGTGCTAATGAGCACCCAAGGCTGTGCATGTTGCAGGGTCATTGGATGTGTACCCAGTCCAGTCAGAGTGTGGTCCCCTTTCATGTTTTGTATGTACACACACACACATATATATATATATATATATATATATATATATATATATATATATATATATATATATACACACACACACACACATATATATATATATATATATATATATATATATATACATACACACACACAAGTTGAAGAACCGCACTCATTGGACTTTAAACCAACAATAATTTATTGTGACATGTGACAATAAATTATTGTTGGTTGAAAGTCCAGTGAGTGCGGTTCTTAAACTTGTATATTGACCTACTTTGTTCCTGACACCCTGGCATATTACATTTTTGGTGAGAGTGCAAATCCTCTATGAACTTATATATATATATGCTCATAGAGGATTTGTATATATAGCTGACTTTGTATTGTTTAAAAAGATAGATAATCCCTTTATTACCCATTCCCCAGAGTAAAATTTGGAATTTCAGCTGAGAAATGGAAATGGATGAGCTACAAGGGCATTCAAATAATTTCTCTTAATACTAGATCTATGCTGTATAATCTTATATCTGACTCTTTGGGAAGGGACATTTAATTAATGTAATGTAACATAAACTACATAGGAAGTATTACAAGTGTGGTGATCTTGAAGATTAAATTCATGACCCATTCTAGGATACAAAAATATTCCTCTTTAATAAGATGTGTGTTTTTGCTTCTGGTTAGTATAAAGGTGTAAGATTAATTTGTATCGCCTATGATATGATAAAGGTCTTAACAGCTTGAAACAGTCTTTGCAACTATGCTCTATTACTCCACGATATGAAATAAATAGAAGATTTTGGATATCAGCGTTGAATTTTCCTTGCATTTGGAGTTGAGCGACCCTTAAAGCCTGCGTGCTTCTTTATCAGAGGTGTGGGACTTTTTCTAGTTTTGTGAATCTTTGTCTATGGAGATTTCATAGCTATGTGCTGGATTGTATGCACCTGCTAGCAATGTGTGGCTGAAACACCTGACCTCCAGTAATTAGTAGTGGTGTCCATATAATTTAAGCCATAAAGTATATGTTAAGATAGCAGCAACAACAAATATACTGTACTTAAAAGGTGTTAAAGTTCCTCTAATATCTCTGTGTTTAGTTACACAAATAATCATAAAAGGGACAGTAAAGTAAAAATGAAACTTTCGCTAGTCAGATAGAATGTGCAACTTTACAATTTATTATTACATTTGTTTTGTTCTTTTTGTATCCTTTGTTGAAAAGCATAGGCACATAAGCTCAGCAGCAATGATGTGGCTGATTGGTAGCTACACACATTTCTCTCTTATGATTGGCTTACCAGATGTTTTCAGACAGCTCCCAGTAGTATATTGCTGATCCTTTAACAAAGGATTCCAAGAGAATGAAGAACATTTGATAATAAAAGTAATTTCGGAAATTGTTTCTAATTGAATGCTCTATCTGAATCTTGAAAGAAAATTTTGGGGGTTTGTGTCCCTTTAACTACAAAATTTAAAGGTAATTCCACCATCTGATAATCATAACAACAACCAAAGGGATTTTGTTAGTATTTGAGTTTCATTAAAATAAAGTAATTAAAGGGACAGTCTACTTCAGAATTTGTATTGTTTAAAAAGATAGATAATCCCTTTATTATCCCTTCCAGTTTTGCATAACCAACACGGTTATATTAATCTACTCTTTACCTATGTGATTACCTTGTATCTAAGCCTCTGCAGACTGTCCCCTTATTTAGTTCTTTTGACAGACTTGCATTTTTGGCCAATCAGTGACCTTCCATAAGTAATTCCACGGGCGTGAGCACAATGCTATGTTTGGCACACATGAACTAACACCCTCTAGCTGTGAAAAACTGACAAATGCATAGAGATAAGAGGCAGTCTTCAAGGGCTTAGAATTAGCATATGTGCCTACCTAGGTTTATCTTTCAACAAATAATACCAAAACAACAAAGCAAATTTGATGGTAAAAGCAAATTGGAAAGTTGTTTAAAATTACATGTCCTATCTGAATCATACAAACATGAAGTATGCTTACCAGATAGTTTCATTTCCTTCTGTTATAAGGAGAGTCCACAGGTTAATTCCTTACTGTTGGGAAATACTGAACCTGGCAACCAGGAGGAGGCAAAGACACCCCAGCCAAAAGCTTAAATACATCTCCCACGTCCCCCATCCCCAAGTCATTCTGCCGAGGGAACAAGGAAGAGGAATATCATGGTATAAAAAGGTGCCAGAAGAAAAAACAGAATTTATGCTTACCTGATAAATTACTTTCTCCAACGGTGTGTCCGGTCCACGGCGTCATCCTTACTTGTGGGATATTCTCTTCCCCAACAGGAAATGGCAAAGAGCCCAGCAAAGCTGGTCACATGATCCCTCCTAGGCTCCGCCTACCCCAGTCATTCGACCAACGTACAGGAGGAAATATGCATAGGAGAAACCATATGATACCGTGGTGACTGTAGTTAGAGAAAATAATTCATCAGACCTGATTAAAAAAACCAGGGCGGGCCGTGGACCGGACACACCGTTGGAGAAAGTAATTTATCAGGTAAGCATAAATTCTGTTTTCTCCAACATAGGTGTGTCCGGTCCACGGCGTCATCCTTACTTGTGGGAACCAATACCAAAGCTTTAGGACACGGATGAAGGGAGGGAGCAAATCAGGTCACCTAAATGGAAGGCACCACGGCTTGCAAAACCTTTCTCCCAAAAATAGCCTCTGAAGAAGCAAAAGTATCAAATTTGTAAAATTTGGCAAAAGTGTGCAGTGAAGACCAAGTCGCTGCCTTACATATCTGGTCAACAGAAGCCTCGTTCTTGAAGGCCCATGTGGAAGCCACAGCCCTAGTGGAATGAGCTGTGATTCTTTCAGGAAGCTGCCATCCGGCAGTCTCATAAGCCAATCGGATAATGCTTTTAAGCCAAAAAGAAAGAGAGGTAGAAGTTGCCTTTTGACCTCTCCTTTTACCAGAATAAACAACAAACAAAGAAGATGTTTGTCTGAAATCTTTAGTGGCCTCTAAATAGAATTTTAGAGCACGGACTACGTCCAAATTGTGTAACAAACGTTCCTTCTTTGAAACTGGATTCGGACACAAAGAAGGTACAACTATCTCCTGGTTAATATTCTTGTTGGAAACAACTTTCGGAAGAAAACCAGGCTTAGTACGCAAAACCACCTTATCTGCATGGAACACCAGATAGGGCGGAGAACACTGCAGAGCAGATAACTCAGAAACTCTTCTAGCAGAAGAAATTGCAACCAAAAACAAAACTTTCCAAGATAATAACTTAATATCTACGGAATGTAAGGGTTCAAACGGAACCCCTTGAAGAACTGAAAGAACTAGATTAAGACTCCAGGGAGGAGTCAAAGGTCTGTAAACAGGCTTGATTCTAACCAGAGCCTGAACAAACGCTTGAACGTCTGGCACAGCTGCCAGCCTTTTGTGAAGTAAAACAGATAACGCAGAGATCTGTCCCTTCAGAGAACTTGCAGATAATCCTTTCTCCAAACCTTCTTGTAGAAAGGATAGAATCTTAGGAATTTTTATCTTGTTCCATGGGAATCCTTTAGATTCACACCAACAGATATATTTTTTCCATATCTTATGGTAAATTTTTCTAGTTACAGGCTTTCTAGCCTGAATCAGAGTATCTATTACAGAATCTGAAAACCCACGCTTTGATAAAATCAAGCGTTCAATCTCCAAGCAGTCAGTTGGAGGGAAACCAGATTCGGATGTTCGAATGGACCTTGAACAAGAAGGTCCTGTCTCAAAGGTAGCTTCCATGGTGGAGCCGATGACATATTCACCAGGTCTGCATACCAAGTCCTGCGTGGCCACGCAGGAGCTATCAAGATCACCAAAGCCCTCTCCTGATTGATCCTGGCTACCAGCCTGGGAATGAGAGGAAACGGTGGGAATACATAAGCTAGGTTGAAGGTCCAAGGTGCTACTAGTGCATCTACTAGAGTCACCTTGGGATCCCTGGATCTGGACCCGTAACAAGGAACCTTGAAGTTCTGACGAGAGGCCATCAGATCCATGTCTGGAATGCCCCATAATCGAGTTATTTGGGCAAAGATTTCCGGATTGAGTTCCCACTCCCCCGGATGGAATGTCTGACGACTCAGAAAATCCGCTTCCCAATTTTCCATTCCTGGGATGTGGATTGCAGACAAGTGGCAGGAGTGATCCTCCGCCCATTGAATTATCTTGGTCACTTCCTCCATCGCCAGGGAACTCCTTGTTCCCCCCTGATGGTTGATATATGCAACTGTCGTCATGTTGTCTGATTGAAACCTTATGAATTTGGCCTTTGCTAGATGAGGCCAAGCTTTGAGAGCATTGAATATCGCTCTCAGTTCCAGAATGTTTATCGGGAGAAGAGATTCTTCCCGAGACCATAGACTCTGAGCTTTCAGGGGTTCCCAGACCGCGCCCCAGCCCACCAGACTGGCGTCGGTCATGACAATGATCCACTCTGGTCTGCGGAAGCTCATTCCCTGTGACAGGTTGTCCAGGATCAGCCACCAACGGAGTGAATCTCTGGTCCTTTGATCTACTTGAATCGTCGGAGACAAGTCTGTATAATCCCCATTCCACTGTCTGAGCATGTACAGTTGTAATGGTCTTAGATGAATTCGTGCAAAAGGAACTATGTCCATTGCTGCAACCATCAATCCTATTACTTCCATGCACTGCGCTATGGAAGGACGAAGAACAGAATGAAGTACTTGACAAGAGCTTAGAAGGTTTGATTTTCTGACCTCTGTCAGAAAAATCCTCATTTCTAAGGAGTCTATTATTGTTCCCAAGAAGGGAACTCTTGTTGACGGGGAAAGAGAACTTTTTTCTATGTTCACTTTCCATCCGTGAGATCTGAGAAAGGCTAGGACGATGTCCGTATGAGCCTTTGCTTTTGACAGAGACGACGCTTGAATCAGGATGTCGTCCAAGTACGGTACTACTGCAATGCCCCTTGGTCTTAGAACCGCTAGAAGGGACCCTAGTACCTTTGTGAAAATTCTCGGAGCAGTGGCTAATCCGAATGGAAGTGCCACAAACTGGTAATGCTTGTCCAGAAAAGCGAACCTTAGGAACTGATGATGTTCCTTGTGGATAGGAATATGTAGGTACGCATCCTTTAAATCCACCGTGGTCATAAATTGACCTTCCTGGATGGTAGGAAGGATCGTTCGAATGGTTTCCATTTTGAACGATGGAACCCTGAGAAATTTGTTTTGGATCTTGAGATCTAAAATTGGTCTGAATGTTCCCTCTTTTTTGGGAACTATGAACAGGTTGGAGTAAAACCCCATCCCTTGTTCTCCTATTGGAACTGGATGAATTACTCCCATCTTTAACAGGTCTTCTACACAATGTAAGAATGCCTGTCTTTTTATTTGGTTTGAAGATAATTGAGACCTGTGGAACCTTCCCCTTGGGGGTAGTTCCTTGAATTCCAGGAGATAACCTTGAGAAACTATTTCTAGTGCCCAAGGATCCTGAACATCTCTTGCCCAGGCCTGAGCAAAGAGAGAAAGTCTGCCCCCCACCAGATCCGGTCCCAGATCGGGGGCCATCCCTTCATGCTGTTTTGGTAGCAGTGGCAGGCTTCTTGGCCTGCTTACCCTTGTTCCAGCCTTGCATCGGTCTCCAGGCTGGTTTGGGTTGAGAAGTATTACCCTCTTGCTTAGAGGATGTAGAAGTAGAGGCTGGTCCGTTTCTGCGAAAGGGACGAAAATTAGGCTTATTTCTAGCCTTAAAAGACCTATCCTGAGGAAGGGCGTGGCCCTTTCCCCCGGTGATGTCTGAAATAATCTCTTTCAAATCAGGACCAAACAGTGTTTTACCCTTGAAAGGGATGTTAAGCAATTTTGTCTTGGAAGACACATCCGCTGACCAAGACTTTAGCCAAAGCGCTCTGCGCGCCACGATAGCAAACCCTGAATTTTTCGCCGCTAATCTAGCTAATTGCAAAGCGGCATCTAGAATAAAAGAGTTAGCCAATTTAAGTGCTTGAACTCTGTCCATAACCTCCTCATACGAAGATTCTTTATTGAGCGACTTTTCTAGTTCTTCGAACCAGAAACACGCTGCCGTAGTGACAGGAACAATGCATGAAATTGGTTGTAGAAGGTAACCTTGCTGAACAAACATCTTTTTAAGCAAACCCTCTAATTTTTTATCCATAGGATCTTTGAAAGCACAACTATCTTCTATGGGAATAGTAGTGCGTTTGTTTAGAGTAGAGACCGCCCCCTCGACCTTAGGGACTGTCTGCCATAAGTCCTTTCTGGGGTCGACTATAGGAAATAATTTCTTAAATATAGGGGGAGGAACAAAAGGTATGCCGGGCCTTTCCCATTCCTTATTTACTATGTCCGCCACCCGCTTGGGTATAGGAAAAGCATCGGGGGGCACCGGAACCTCTAGGAACTTGTCCATCTTACATAATTTCTCTGGAATGACCAAATTGTCACAATCATCCAGAGTAGATAATACCTCCTTAAGCAGTGCGCGGAGATGTTCTAATTTAAATTTAAATGTTACAACATCAGGTTCAGCTTGTTGAGAAATTTTTCCTGAATCTGAAATTTCTCCCTCAGACAAAACCTCCCTCCTGGCCCCTTCTGATTGGTGTGAGGGTATGTCAGAAACGTTATCATCAGCGTCCTCTTGCTCTTCAGTGTTTAAAACAGAGCAATCGCGCTTTCTCTGATAAGTAGGCATTTTAGATAAAATATTTGCAATAGAATTATCCATAACAGCCGTTAATTGTTGCATGGTAATAAGTATTGGCGCACTAGATGTACTAGGGGCCTCTTGTGTGGGCAAAACTGGTGTAGACACAGAAGGGGATGATGCAGTACCATGCTTACTCTCCTCATCTGAAGAATCATCTTGGGCAATATTATTATCTGTGGCATCATTGTCCCTACTTTGTTTGGACACTATGTCACAATTATCACATATATTTAAATGGGGAGACACATTGGCTTTCATACATATAGAACATCGCTTATCTGATGGTTCAGACATGTTAAACAGGCTTAAACTTGTCAACAAAGCACAAAAAACGTTTTAAAATAAAACCTTTACTGTCACTTTAAATTTTAAACAGAACACACTTTATTACTGAATATGCGAAAAAGCATGAAGCAATTGTTCAAAATTCACCAAAATTTCACCACAGTGACTTAAAGCCTTAAAAGTATTGCACACCAAATTTGAAAGCTTTAACCCTTAAAATAACGGAACCGGAGCCGTTTTTACATTTAACCCCTATACAGTCCCAGGTATCTGCTTTGCTGAGACCCAACCAAGCCCAGAGGGGAATACGATACCAAATGACGCCTTCTATAAGCTTTTTCAGTGGTTCTTAGCTCCTCACACATGCATCTGCATGCCTTGCTTTCCAAAAACAACTGCGCATTAGTGGCGCAAAAATGAGGCTCTGCCTATGACTAGAGAAGGCCCCCATCTGAAAAAACATAATTTATGCTTACCTGATAAATTCCTTTCTTCTGTTGTGTGATCAGTCCACGGGTCATCATTACTTCTGGGATATTATCTGCTCCCCTACAGGAAGTGCAAGAGGATTCACCCAGCAGAGTTGCTATATAGCTCCTCCCCTCTACGTCACCTCCAGTCATTCGACCAAAGACCAACGAGAAAGGAGAAGCCAAGGGTGTAGTGGTGACTGAATTATAATTTAAAAAATATGTACCTGCCTTAAAAAACAGGGCGGGCCGTGGACTGATCACACAACAGAAGAAAGGAATTTATCAGGTAAGCATAAATTATGTTTTCTTCTGTTATGTGTGATCAGTCCACGGGTCATCATTACTTCTGGGATACCAATACCAAAGCAAAAGTACACGGATGACGGGAGGGATAGGCAGGCTCATTAAACAGAAGGAACCACTGCCTGAAGAACCTTTCTCCCAAAAATAGCCTCCGAAGAAGCAAAAGTGTCAAATTTGTAAAATTTGGAAAAAGTATGAAGCGAAGACCAAGTTGCAGCCTTGCAAATCTGTTCAACAGAGGCCTCATTCTTAAAGGCCCAAGTGGAAGCCACAGCTCTAGTGGAGTGAGCTGTAATTCTTTCAGGAGGCTGCTGTCCAGCAGTCTCATAGGCTAAACGTATTATGCTACGAAGCCAAAAAGAGAGAGAGGTAGCAGAAGCTTTTTGACCTCTCCTCTGTCCAGAATAAACGACAAACAGGGAAGAAGTTTGGCGAAAATCTTTAGTTGCCTGCAAGTAGAACTTGAGGGCACGAACTACATCCAGATTGTGTAGAAGACGTTCCTTCTTTGAAGAAGGATTTGGACACAAGGAGGGAACAACAATCTCTTGATTGATATTCTTGTTAGAGACAACCTTAGGTAAGAACCCAGGTTTAGTACGCAGAACTACCTTGTCTGAGTGAAAGATCAGATAAGGAGAATCACAATGAAGGGCTGATAACTCAGAGACTCTTCGAGCCGAGGAAATAGCCATTAAAAATAGAACTTTCCAAGATAACAATCTTATATCAATGGAATGAAGGGGTTCAAACGGAACACCCTGTAAAACGTTAAGAACTAAGTTTAAACTCCATGGCGGAGCAACAGTTTTAAACACAGGCTTGATCCTAGCTAAAGCCTGACAAAAGGCCTGGATGTCTGAATTTTCTGACAGACGCCTGTGTAACAAGATGGACAGAGCTGAGATCTGTCCCTTTAATGAGCTAGCCGATAAACCCTTTTCTAAACCTTCTTGTAGAAAAGACAATATCCTAGGAATCCTAACCTTACTCCAGGAGTAATCTTTGGATTCACACCAGTATAGGTATTTACGCCATATTTTATGGTAAATCTTTCTGGTAACAGGCTTCCTAGCCTGTATCAGGGTATCAATAACCGACTCAGAAAACCCACGTTTTGATAAAATCAAGCGTTCAATTTCCAAGCAGTCAGCTTCAGAGAAGTTAGACTTTGATGTTTGAATGGACCCTGAATCAGAAGGTCCTGTCTTAGAGGTAGAGACCACGGCGGACAGGATGACATGTCCACTAGATCTGCATACCAAGTCCTGCGCGGCCATGCAGGCGCTATTAGAATCACTGATGCTCTCTCCTGTTTGATTTTGGCAATCAATCGAGGAAGCAGCGGGAAGGGTGGAAACACATAAGCCATCCTGAAGTTCCAAGGTGCTGTCAAAGCATCTATCAGAACCGCTCCCGGATCCCTGGATCTGGATCCGTAGCGAGGAAGTTTGGCGTTCTGGCGAGACGCCATGAGATCTATCTCTGGTTTGCCCCAACGTCGAAGTATTTGGGCAAAGACCTCCGGATGAAGTTCCCACTCCCCCGGATGAAGAGTCTGGCGACTCAAAAAATCCGCCTCCCAGTTCTCCACTCCCGGGATGTGGATTGCTGACAGGTGGCAAGAGTGATACTCTGCCCAACGAATTATCTTTGATACTTCTATCATTGCTAGGGAGCTTCTTGTCCCTCCCTGATGGTTGATGTAAGCTACAGTCGTGATGTTGTCCGACTGAAACCTGATGAACCCCCGAGTCTTTAACTGGGGCCAAGCTAGAAGGGCATTGAGAACTGCTCTCAATTCCAGAATGTTTATTGGCAGGAGACTTTCCTCCTGACTCCATTGTCCCTGAGCCTTCAGAGAATTCCAGACAGCGCCCCAACCTAGAAGGCTGGCGTCTGTTGTTACAATTGTCCAGTCCGGCCTGCTGAAAGGCATCCCCCTGGACAGATGTGGCCGAGAAAGCCACCATAGAAGAGAGTTTCTGGTCTCTTGATCCAGATTCAGAGTAGGGGACAAATCTGAGTAATCCCCATTCCACTGACTCAGCATGCACAATTGCAGCGGTCTGAGATGTAGGCGTGCAAAGGGAACTATGTCCATTGCTGCTACCATTAAGCCGATCACCTCCATGCATTGAGCTACTGACGGGAGTTGAATGGAATGAAGGACACGGCATGCATTTAGAAGCTTTGTTAATCTGTCCTCTGTCAGATAAATCTTCATTTCTACGGAATCTATAAGAGTCCCCAAAAATGGAACCCTTGTGAGAGGCAAGAGAGAACTCTTCTTTTCGTTCACTTTCCATCCATGCGACCTTAGAAATGCCAGAACTAACTCTGTATGAGACTTGGCAGTTTGAAAGCTTGAAGCTTGTATCAGAATGTCGTCTAGGTACGGAGCCACCGAAATTCCTCGCGGTCTCAGAACCGCCAGAAGGGCACCCAGAACCTTTGTGAAGATTCTTGGAGCCGTAGCCAATCCGAATGGAAGAGCTACAAACTGGTAATGCCTGTCTAAGAAGGCAAACCTTAGATACCGGTAATGATCTTTGTGAATCGGTATGTGAAGGTAAGCATCCTTTAAATCCACTGTGGTCATGTACTGACCCTTTTGGATCATGGGCAAGATTGTCCGAATAGTTTCCATTTTGAACGATGGAACTCTTAGGAATTTGTTTAGGATCTTTAAATCCAAGATTGGCCTGAAAGTTCCCTCTTTTTTGGGAACCACAAACAGGTTTGAGTAAAACCCTTGTCCTTGTTCCGACCGCGGAACCGGATGGATCACTCCCATTAATAATAGATCTTGTACACAGCGTAGAAACGCGTCTTTCTTTATTTGGTTTGTTGACAACCTTGACAGATGAAATCTCCCTCGTGGGGGAGATAATTTGAAGTCTAGAAGGTATCCCTGAGATATGATCTCTAGCGCCCAGGGATCCTGGACATCTCTTGCCCAAGCCTGGGCGAAGAGAGAGAGTCTGCCCCCCACTAGATCCGGTCCCGGATCGGGGGCCCTCGGTTCATGCTGTCTTAGGGGCAGCAGCAGGTTTTCTGGCCTGCTTGCCCTTATTCCAGGACTGGTTAGGTTTCCAGCCTTGTCTGTAACGAGCAACAGCTCCATCCTGTTTTGGTGCAGTGGAAGTTGATGCTGCACCTGCTTTGAAATTCCGAAAGGGACGAAAATTAGACTGTCTAGCCTTAGCTTTGGCCTTGTCTTGAGGTAGAGCGTGGCCCTTACCTCCTGTAATGTCAGCGATAATTTCTTTCAAACCGGGCCCAAATAAAGTTTGCCCCTTGAAAGGTATATTAAGTAATTTGGACTTAGAAGTTACATCAGCCGACCAGGATTTTAGCCACAGCGCCCTACGTGCCTGAATGGCGAATCCTGAATTCTTAGCCGTAAGTTTGGTTAAATGTACTACGGCCTCCGAAACGAATGAATTAGCTAGTTTAAGGACTCTAAGCCTGTCCGTAATGTCGTCCAGCGTAGCGGAACTAAGGTTCTCTTCCAGAGACTCAATCCAAAATGCTGCCGCAGCCGTAATCGGCGCGATGCATGCAAGGGGTTGCAATATCAAACCTTGTTGAACAAACATTTTCTTAAGGTAACCCTCTAATTTTTTATCCATAGGATCTGAAAAAGCACAGCTATCCTCCACCGGGATAGTGGTGCGCTTAGCTAAAGTAGAAACTGCTCCCTCCACCTTAGGGACCGTTTGCCATAAGTCCCGTGTGGTGGCGTCTATTGGAAACATCTTTCTAAATATTGGAGGGGGTGAGAACGGCACACCGGGTCTATCCCACTCCTTAGTAACAATTTCAGTTAATCTCTTAGGTATAGGAAAAACGTCAGTACTCGCCGGTACCGCAAAGTATTTATCCAACCTACACATTTTCTCTGGTATTGCAACAGTGTTACAATCGTTAAGAGCCGCTAAGACCTCCCCTAGTAATACACGGAGGTTTTCCAATTTAAATTTAAAATTTGAAATATCTGAATCCAATCTGCTTGGATCAGAACCGTCACCTACAGAATGAAGCTCTCCGTCCTCATGCTCTGCAAGCTGTGACGCAGTATCAGACATGGCCCTAGAATTATCAGCGCACTCTGTTCTCACCCCAGAGTGATCACGCTTGCCTCTTAGTTCTGGTAACTTAGCCAAAACTTCAGTCATAACAGTAGCCATATCTTGTAATGTTATCTGTAATGGCTGCCCAGATGTACTAGGCGCCATAATATCACGCACCTCCCGGGCGGGAGACGCAGGTACTGACACGTGAGGCGAGTTAGACGGCATAACTCTCCCCTCGCTGTTTGGTGAAATTTGTTCAATTTGTACAGATTGGCTTTTATTTAAAGTAGCATCAATACAGTTAGTACATAAATTTCTATTGGGCTCCACCTTGGCATTGGAACAAATGACACAGGTATCTTCCTCTGAATCAGACATGTTTAACACACTAGCAATAAACATGCAACTTGGTTACAATCTTATTTAACAAAAACGTACTGTGCCTCAAAGAAGCACTAAACGATTAAATGACAGTTGAAATAATGAACTGAAAAACAGTTATAGCATCACTCTTTAAAAACAACATAACTTGTTAGCAAAGGTTTGTTCCCATTAGTAAAGCAATACTAATTAAATTTTAAACATAAAAATCACAGAGCAACGTTTTAAAACACAGTCACTATATAAATCTCACAGCTCTGCTGAGAGAATCTACTTCCCTTCAAAGAAGTTTGAAGACCCCTGAGTTCTGTTAGAGATGAACCGGATCATGCAGAAAATATAAGTGTAACTGACTGGAAATTTTTGATGCGTAGCAAAGAGCGCCAAAAACGGCCCCTCCCCCTCACACACAGCAGTGAGAGAGAAACGAAACTGTCATAATCAAAAAGCAAACTGCCAAGTGGAAAAATAATGCCCAAATATTTATTCACTCAGTACCTCAGAAATGCAAACGATTCTACATTCCAGCAAAAACGTTTAACATGAATTAAATACCTATTAAAAGGTGTAATGTATTTTAACAGAGTAATTCCGGTGAAATACCATCCCCAGAACACTGAAGTGTAGAGTATACATACATGTCATTATAACGGTATAGCAGGATTTTCTCATCAATTCCATTCAGAAAATAAAAACTGCTACATACCTCAATGCAGATTCAACTGCCCGCTGTCCCCTGATCTGAAGTTTTTACCTCCCTCAGATGGCCGAGAAACAGCAATATGATCTTAACTACTCCGGTTAAAATCATAAGAAAAACTCTGGTAGATTCTTCTTCAAACTCTGCCAGAGAAGTAATAACACGCTCCGGTGCTATTGTAAAATAACAAACTTTTGATTGAAGTTATAAAAACTAAGTATAATCACCATAGTCCTCTCACACCTCCTATCTAGTCTTTGGGTGCAAGAGAATGACTGGAGGTGACGTAGAGGGGAGGAGCTATATAGCAACTCTGCTGGGTGAATCCTCTTGCACTTCCTGTAGGGGAGCAGATAATATCCCAGAAGTAATGATGACCCGTGGACTGATCACACATAACAGAAGAAAGGTGTCCATACAGTGCCTGCCGTTTTTTAACAACAATCCCCAAGATTATAATAACTATAAAGAGTTATAATCTGCCAAATATGCTTAGCCAAGTAATCGTTTTAGCCCAGAAAAATGTCTACCAGTTTTTTAAGCCCTTATAAAGCCCTTTATTCTTTTACTTAATCTAAGAAAATGGCTTACCGGTCCCCATAGGGAAAATGACAGCCTTCCAGCATTACAAAGTCTTGTTAGAAATGTGGCCAGTCATACCTCAGGCAGAAAAGTCTGCCAACTGCTTCCCCCAACTGAAGTTACTTCATCTCAACAGTCCTGTGTGGAAACAGCAATCGATTTTAGTAACGTTTGCTAAAATCATCTTCCTCTTACAAACAGAAATCTTCTTCTCTTTTCTGTTTCAGAGTAAATAGTACATACCAGCACTATTTTAAAATAACAAACACTTGATTGAAGAATAAAAACTACATTTAAACACCAAAAAAACTCTTAGCCATCTCCGTGGAGATGTTGCCTGTGCAACGGCAAAGAGAATGACTGGGGTAGGCGGAGCCTAGGAGGGATCATGTGACCAGCTTTGCTGGGCTCTTTGCCATTTCCTGTTGGGGAAATGGCAAAGAATATCCCACAAGTAAGGATGACGCCGTGGACCGGACACACCTATGTTGGAGAAATATAATTTAGGGGGCCGCCCATCGGAGAACACAGACGGGGACCGTGGACTCTCCTTATACAGAAGGAAATTAAATTATCTGGTAAGCATAATTTATGTTTTCCTTCTTAATATAAGGAGAGTCCACGGCTTCATTGACGTGTAGCGAAGGGAAGTGCTGCTACAGAAGGCGTCCGCCGGGTAAGGGGAAAGGTGGTGGAGCGGACCCACTCAAAGAAGGGGTGTGTGGAGCCAGCCCAACAAGCGGAGGACAGCTGCAAAAAAGGGTTTATTCCAATAAAAAATATATTATGGACAAGAGCAAGATAAGACACAACAAGCCAAAAAGAGGGAGACAGAAGTCTTACATGTTTCGCGCACACTTGCGCTTAATCATAGATGCTGGGTACAAGTAAGATCAGCTGTAGTATTTAAAGGGACAGCACACCAATGGAAAAGCTCAGTCTGAAAACTGACATAATACACGTGTCACACAGAGATTTAATGAAATTTTAAATGTGTTTCCGCAGTGAATACTACAGATCAGAATAAAAACATAGTTGATATACTTGTGAAGTAAAGGCAAAATCTGGCAGTTAGTTTAAATAAGAGTACCTATATGACATGACATAAAAATGTAACAATATATATATGTGTAAACATACATGTCTAATATTGGTAACTGATATTAAATAAGCAAATAAATGATTATTTAAATCTTATAAAGATGAATACAACAACAGGATTATACAATTCAATGTCAGATATGAAAAGAGACAGCAACAACTATGCATTTAAAGAAACAAGGTGCTGTTCAAATCATTAAAGAGCCATTCAAATCATTAAATGTCATAGTATGAAAAAATTCTTATTAATATAAGTTAATGAAAGCATAAATGGTGAGGTGAAAAAAAATGATAACACAGAGTTCTTATACTGAATAAACAAAAGGTTAAACTTCATAATTAAACAGTGATTCATAAGATATCAATGATGTGAGTGACATGTTAGGATATTATCGTTGTGAAACTCTGATATAGGGTTTTCATAAGATAAGAGAAAACTATCATAGAGAAATGTAACAGAAAATATATGTTAAAGTTTATACTAATATGAACATATATGTATAACTATCCATATATTAAAAATACTATTTATTCTAATCCACAAAGTATCTAATGTCCCATTCTAAATTCATACCCAAGGGTGACCTAGTTTTCAACTTATAGATCCAGAACAATTCTTTTCTATCAAGGACCTTACATATGTCACCTCCTCTATAAGGGGTTCTGGCTAGGTCTATAACCTTAATTTTCAACCTGGGTACATTTGTGAAGTGGAAGAGATACATTTTTTGGCTACTGCTGAATCTCTATTGAAATTTTTAATATCTCTAAGGTGCTCTCTCACCCGATCTCTGAGAGTTCTAGTTGACTGACCCACATATTGGGCTCCACAAAGTTGGCAACCTAGTAGATATACTATATAATTCATAAGACATGTGGCATAAAAATCAATCTCAAAGGAATCGCCAGTTACTTTGCTGCAGAACCTTCTGGTAAAATCCATAGTCTCACAAGTGAGACAGTTGCAAAGATGTGCCCTAAAATTGCCTACACCTCTAAGCCAGTTGTCACTTGACTGAGTATTAGATTTAACCAAACTAGGCAAAAGCTTAGAGGCTAATCTAGGTGGCTTCTTTGCAACAAATCTGCATTCTTTTATATATGGCTGTAAGATCTCGTCACCCTTCAATATATATAGATGTTTTCTGATAATTCCACATATTGAATTGTATTGGGGAGAGAACTGAGTTGAGAAAACAACACTTCGTATATCTATATAATTATTCTTACTTCTATTTATATTGATGTTCTCTTTGTTTGGTGGCATCCTATGGACTACTAAGCCACTAGTGTTAATGTTATCTACTTTTGGTGATTGACCCTTGGAGTGTGGTTTCCAATCTTTTATTTCTTCGAATATTTTTAGTAACTCTCTACCATTGTACCCTCTGGCTTTTAATCTGGTAATGAGATCATTACCACCTTGGATATAGTTATCCAGAGTACTGGCATTACGTCTGAGCCTAATAAATTGGCTTCTAGGATTTGATTTGACTAAATGTGGAGGATGGCATGAGGTGGCATGAAGAATGGTATTGCCAGCCGTTTCTTTTCTATATGTAGTGGACATAATCTTGTGGGTTATGATGTCACCATACAAGTGGAGATCTAAAAAATTTACATGATCATAATGTAACTCTCCTGTGAATTTTAGATTCACATCATTAGTGTTCAGGACTGTCAAAAAGTAATTGAAGGGAAAGTCCTCTTTTACAATAAAAATGAGATCATCTATATACCTCATGTACAGAAGGATGCCGGACCTGAAGGGTTCCTTTATATCATAAATATGTTGGAGCTCCCACCTACCCACAAATAAATTTGCATATGAGGGGGCAAATTTTGCCCCCATAGCTATTCCTTGACATTGCAAATAATACACAGAATCAAAAACAAAATAGTTGTGAGTAAGTAGGAACTCCACGATTTCAACAATGTATTGTTTGACCTCAACCTGATAGGATGTGTTTTTTTCTCTAGGAAAAACTCCAAGGCCCGGCATCCATGTACATGAGGTATGGAAGAGTACAAAGATGTGGCATCAACAGTAACCCACTTATATCCTGCCTGACAAACAAAATTGTTCAAAATATCTAGTAAGTGACCCGAGTCCCTGGTATAACTGTAAAGATTAGTTACCAAAGGTTGTAATATACTGTCAATCCATTCAGACATAGGCTCCAAAAGGGAGCCTATGCCTGAAATGATTGGGCGGCCAGGTGGAGATAGAAGACTCTTATGTGTTTTTGGAAGGTAGTGGAAGATGGGTATTATTGGATGTGTCGGTAGGAGACGTTTAGATTGGTCTGCTGTGAAAATCCCCAAAGAGACAGCCTCCTCAAGAAGTTTAGAAAGTTGATTAGAAAAAATAAGTGTGGGATTAGACCCAAGTATCGTATAAGTATTTTTATCAGAAAGCTGTCTGTTTGCCTCGATCATATAATCTGACTTATTGAGAACAACAACATTGCCCCCTTTATCAGAGTTTCCTTACTATTGGGAAACTTATACTCAAGCTCTAGAGGACCTTGAATGATAAGGGGGGACAAAAAGAGAGGCCGACCCTAATCTAAAGGGGAACCACAGCCTGGAAAACCTTTCTCCCGAAGGCTGCTTCAGCAGAAGCAAAAACATCAAACTTGTAAAATTTAGAAAAAGTATGTAAGGAGGACCAGGTAGCCGCCTTACAAATCTGATCCATAGAGGCCTCGTTCTTAAAGGCCCAAGAAGAAGCCACTGCTCTAGTAGAATGAGCCGTAATTCTCTTAGGAGGCTTATGTCCCGCTGTCTCATAAACTAAGCGGATAACACTCCTTAACCAAAAAAGACAAGGAAGTCGCAGAGACCTTCTGTCCCTTACGCTTCCCAGAATAGGCAACAAACAAGGAAGGAGTTTGTCTAAAATCCTTAGTAGCCCGAAGAAAGAACTTCAAGCCTCGAACCACGTCCAAATTATGAAGCAAATGTTCCTTCAAAGAAGGACACAAGGAAAAAAAACACAATCTCTTGGTTGATGTTGCCGTCTGACACGACCTTAGGGAGAAACCCTATCTTAGTACATAGGACAGCCTTATCAGAATGGAACACCAGATAAGGAAGCTCACATTGCAAGGCGGCAATCTCAGATACTCTGGGCACAGAAGCAATAGCCAGTAGAAAAAGAATGTTCCAGGATAACAACTTAATGTCAATTACATACATAGGCTCAAACGGAGCCCGCTGCAAAACTTTAATAACAAGATTCAGACTCCAAGGAGGAGCCTTAGATATGAACACGGTTCTTATCCTAATCAGAGTCTTAACAAAAGACTGTACATCTGGAAGCTCCAAGAGCCTCTTGTGCAGTACCACAGACAGGGCTGAAATCTGTCCCCTCAGGGAACTGGCAGAAAGACCCTTCTCCAGTCCATCCTGGAGAAATGATAGGATCCAGGTAACCTTAACTTTATGCCAGGGGAATCCACGCTCTTCACACCAGAATAAATAGGTTCTCCACAACTTATGATAGATGAGACGAGTAACCGGCTTACGAGCTTGAATGAGAGTATCAATAACTCTCTCAGAAAAACCTCTCTTGGCTAGGACTAAGTGTTCAATCTCCACGCAGTCAGCCTCAGAGAATCTAGATTTTGATGAACAAAAGGACCTTGTTCCAGCAGGTCCCTGCGGCAAGGTAACTTCCATGGAGAAGAAGATGACATCCCCACCAGATGTCCGAACCCCGTCCTTCGGGGCCAAGAAGGAGCAATCAGTATCACCGATTCCTGCTTAGAGAGAGACAATTCCCTGGATGAAAGGATTGTATGCTGAGAAAAGCCGCTTCCCAGTTGTCCACACCCGGAATGTGGATCAATGACAGCGAACAGCTGTGGGCTTCTGCCCACTCCAGAATCCGAGATACTTCCCTCATTGCTAGGGAGCTTCTCGTTCCACCACGATGGTTGATGTAAGCCAGCAAGGATATATTGTCTGATTGGAATCTGATAAACCGGGACAAACCCAGAAGAGGCCAAGCCTTCAGAGCATTGAAGATTGCTCAAAGTTCTAGAATGTTGATCGGGAGGGAGCATTCCTCCTGAGACCACAGGCCCTGTGCCCTCCTGGCACCCCAAACAGCTCCCCATCCTGATAGACTTGCGTCCGTAGTCGCAATCTCCCAGGATGATCTTAGAAAGGATGTCCCTCGGGACAGATGATATGGACAGAGCCACCAAGAGAGCGATTCTCTCGACCAATTGTCCAGGGAAATCTGTTGAGACAGATCCAAATGATTGCTGTTCCACTGATTCAGCATGCACAGTTGTAACGGAACCTGGCAAAGGGAATTATGTCCATGCTGGACACCATGTGACCAATTACCTCAATACACTGAGCCACAGATGGCCTTAAGGAGGTCCGGCGGGCAAGATAAGCCGAAGCTAGCTTGTAACATCTCTGGTCTGTTAGAAATATCCTCATGGATATGGAGTCTATTATAGTACCCAGGAATTCTACCCTGGGGCTTGGAATAAGAGAACCATTTTTTTAAGTTTATCTTCCATCCATGAGATCTAAGAAGAGAGAGAAGAGATACCAAATGGTTCCCCTGCCAGACGAAAAGATGGTGCTTGTACCAGAATATCGTCCAAGTAGGGAGCTACTGCTATACCCCGGGTTCTGGCAACTGCCAGAAGAACCCCTAGAACCTTTGTAAAAATTCTTGGAGCAGTAGCTAGACCAAACGGAAGTGCAATAAACTGGAAGTGCTGGTCCAGGAACGCAAACCTTAGGAACTGGAAGTGATCCTTGTGGATTGGAACGTGAAGGTAAGCATCCTTCAGATCTATAGTGGTCATGAACTGTCCTTCCTGAACTAGAAGAAGGATGGACCATATTGTCTCCATCTTAAACGAGGGGACATTTAGAAACTTGTTTAAGCATTTCAGGTCCCTTGCACCCTTGCCCCCAGTAACCGTGGAGATAATGGAGTCCCAGTCTGGACCAAATAAAATCTTTCCCTTAAAAGGAAGGGAAAGGAGTCTAGACTTAGAAGTTATATCCGCAGACCAGGATTTCAGCCAGAGTGCCCGACGGGTCTGCACTGAAAAAACAGAATTTATGTTTACCTGATAAATTACTTTCTCCAACGGTGTGTCCGGTCCACGGCGTCATCCTTACTTGTGGGATATTCTCCTCCCCAACAGGAAATGGCAAAGAGCCCAGCAAAGCTGGTCACATGATCCCTCCTAGGCTCCGCCTTCCCCAGTCATTCGACCGACGTAAAGGAGGAATATTTGCATAGGAGAAACCATATGATACCGTGGTGACTGTAGTTAAAGAAAATAAATTATCAGACCTGATTAAAAAACCAGGGCGGGCCGTGGACCGGACACACCGTTGGAGAAAGTAATTTATCAGGTAAACATAAATTCTGTTTTCTCCAACATAGGTGTGTCCGGTCCACGGCGTCATCCTTACTTGTGGGAACCAATACCAAAGCTTTAGGACACGGATGAAGGGAGGGAGCAAATCAGGTCACCTAGATGGAAGGCACCACGGCTTGCAAAACCTTTCTCCCAAAAATAGCCTCAGAAGAAGCAAAAGTATCAAACTTGTAAAATTTAGTAAAAGTGTGCAGTGAAGACCAAGTCGCTGCCTTACATATCTGATCAACAGAAGCCTCGTTCTTGAAGGCCCATGTGGAAGCCACAGCCCTAGTGGAGTGAGCTGTGATTCTGTCAGGAGGCTGCCGTCCGGCAGTCTCGTAAGCCAATCTGATGATGCTTTTAATCCAAAAAGAGAGAGAGGTAGAAGTTGCTTTTTGACCTCTCCTTTTACCAGAATAAACAACAAACAAGGAAGATGTTTGTCTAAAATCCTTTGTAGCATCTAAGTAGAATTTTAGAGCACGAACAACATCCAAATTGTGCAACAAACGTTCCTTCTTTGAAACTGGATTCGGACACAAAGAAGGTACGACTATCTCCTGGTTAATGTTTTTGTTAGAAACAACTTTCGGAAGAAAACCAGGTTTAGTACGTAAAACCACCTTATCTGCATGGAACACCAGATAAGGAGGAGAACACTGCAGAGCAGATAATTCTGAAACTCTTCTAGCAGAAGAAATTGCAACCAAAAACAAAACTTTCCAAGATAATAACTTAATATCAACGGAATGTAAGGGTTCAAACGGAACCCCCTGAAGAACTGAAAGAACTAAATTGAGACTCCAAGGAGGAGTCAAAGGTTTGTAAACAGGCTTGATTCTAACCAGAGCCTGAACAAAGGCTTGAACATCTGGCACAGCTGCTAGCTTTTTGTGAAGTAGCACAGACAAGGCAGAAATCTGTCCCTTCAAGGAACTTGCAGATAATCCTTTCTCCAAACCTTCTTGAAGAAAGGATAGAATCTTAGGAATTTTTACCTTGTCCCAAGGGAATCCTTTAGATTCACACCAACAGATATATTTTTTCCATATTTTGTGGTAAATTTTTCTAGTTACAGGCTTTCTGGCCTGAACAAGAGTATCAATGACAGAATCTGAGAATCCTCGCTTTGATAAGATCAAGCGTTCAATCTCCAAGCAGTCAGTTGGAGTGAGATCAGATTCGGATGTTTGAACGGACCTTGAACAAGAAGGTCTCGTCTCAAAGGTAGCTTCCATGGTGGAGCCGATGACATATTCACCAGGTCTGCATACCAAGTCCTGCGTGGCCACGCAGGAGCTATCAAGATCACCGATGCCCTCTCCTGATTGATCCTGGCTACCAGCCTGGGGATGAGAGGAAACGGCGGGAATACATAAGCTAGTTTGAATGTCCAAGGTGCTACTAGTGCATCTACTAGAGTCGCCTTGGGATCCCTGGATCTGGACCCGTAGCACGGAACCTTGAAGTTCTGACGAGAGGCCATCAGATCCATGTCTGGAATGCCCCACAGTTGAGTAATTTGGGCAAAGATTTCCGGATGGAGTTCCCACTCCCCCTGATGAAATGTCTGACGACTCAGAAAATCCGCTTCCCAATTTTCCACTCCTGGGATGTGGATTGCAGACAGGTGGCAGGAGTGAGTCTCCGCCCATTGAATGATTTTGGTCACTTCTTCCATCGCCAGGGAACTCCTTGTTCCCCCCTGATGGTTGATGTATGCAACAGTTGTCATGTTGTCTGATTGAAACCGTATGAACTTGGCCTTTGCTAGCTGAGGCCAAGCCTTGAGAGCATTGAATATCGCTCTCAGTTCCAGAATATTTATCGGTAGAAGAGATTCTTCCCGAGACCAAAGACCCTGAGCTTTCAGGGGTCCCCAGACCGCGCCCCAGCCCACCAGACTGGCGTCGGTCGTGACAATGACCCACTCTGGTCTGCGGAAGCTCATCCCCTGTGACAGGTTGTCCAGGGACAGCCACCAACGGAGTGAATCTCTGGTCCTCTGATTTACTTGTATCGTCGGAGACAAGTCTGTATAGTCCCCATTCCACTGACTGAGCATGCACAGTTGTAATGGTCTTAGATGAATGCGCGCAAAAGGAACTATGTCCATTGCCGCTACCATCAAACCTATTACTTCCATGCACTGCGCTATGGAAGGAAGAGGAACAGAATGAAGCATTTGACAAGAGTTCAGAAGTTTTGTCTTTCTGGCCTCTGTCAGAAAAATCCTCATTTCTAAGGAGTCTATTATTGTTCCCAAGAAGGGAACCCTTGTTGACGGAGATAGAGAACTCTTTTCTACGTTCACTTTCCATCCGTGAGATCTGAGAAAGGCCAGGACAATGTCCGTGTGAGCCTTTGCTTGAGGAAGGGACGACGCTTGAATCAGAATGTCGTCCAAGTAAGGTACTACTGCAATGCCCTTTGGTCTTAGCACCGCTAGAAGGGACCCTAGTACCTTTGTGAAAATCCTTGGAGCAGTGGCTAATCCGAACGGAAGTGCCACAAACTGGAAATGCTTGTCCAGGAATGCGAACCTTAGGAACCGATGATGTTCCTTGTGGATAGGAATATGTAGATACGCATCCTTTAAATCCACCGTTGTCATGAATTGACCTTCCTGGATGGAAGGAAGAATTGTTCGAATGGTTTCCATTTTGAACGATGGAACCTTGAGAAACTTGTTTAGGATCTTGAGATCTAAGATTGGTCTGAACGTTCCCTCTTTTTTGGGAACTACGAACAGATTGGAGTAGAACCCCATCCCTTGTTCTGCTAATGGAACAGGATGAATCACTCCCATTTTTAACAGGTCTTCTACACAATGCAAGAATGCCTGTTTTTTTATGTGGTCTGAAGACAATTGAGACCTGTGGAACCTCCCCCTTGGGGGAAGCCCCTTGAATTCCAGAAGATAACCTTGGGAGACTATCTCTAGCGCCCAAGGATCCAGAACATCTCTTGCCCAAGCCTGAGCGAAGAGAGAGAGTCTGCCCCCCACCAGATCCGGTCCCGGATCGGGGGCCAACATCTCATGCTGTCTTGGTAGCAGTGGCAGGTTTCTTGGCCTGCTTTCCTTTGTTCCAGCCTTGCATTGGTCTCCAGGCTGGTTTGGCTTGAGAAGTATTACCCTCCTGCTTAGAGGACGTAGCACCTGGGGCTGGTCCGTTTCTGCGAAAGGGACGAAAATTAGGTTTATTTTTGGCCTTGAAAGACCTATCCTGAGGAAGGGCGTGGCCCTTGCCCCCAGTGATATCAGAGATAATCTCTTTCAAGTCAGGGCCAAACAGCGTTTTCCCCTTGAAAGGAATGTTAAGCAATTTGTTCTTGGAAGACGCATCCGCTGACCAAGATTTTAACCAAAGCGCTCTGCGCGCCACAATAGCAAACCCAGAATTTTTCGCCGCTAACCTAGCCAATTGCAAAGTGGCGTCTAGGGTGAAAGAATTAGCCAATTTGAGAGCACGAATTCTGTCCATAATCTCCTCATAAGAAGAAGAATTATTAGTGATCGCCTTTTCTAGCTCATCGAACCAGAAACACGCGGCTGTAGTGACAGGGACAATGCATGAAATTGGTTGTAGAAGGTAACCTTGCTGAACAAACATCTTTTTAAGCAAACCTTCTAATTTTTTATCCATAGGATCTTTGAAAGCACAACTATCTTCTATGGGTATAGTGGTGCGTTTGTTTAGAGTAGAAACCGCCCCCTCGACCTTGGGGACTGTCTGCCATAAGTCCTTTCTGGGGTCGACCATAGGAAACAATTTTTTAAATATGGGGGGAGGGACGAAAGGTATACCGGGCCTTTCCCATTCTTTATTTACAATGTCCGCCACCCGCTTGGGTATAGGAAAAGCTTCGGGGGGCCCCGGGACCTCTAGGAACTTGTCCATTTTACATAGTTTCTCTGGGATGACCAAATTCTCACAATCATCCAGAGTGGATAACACCTCCTTAAGCAGAGCGCGGAGATGTTCCAACTTAAATTTAAATGTAACCACATCAGGTTCAGCTTGTTGAGAAATTTTCCCTGAATCTGAAATTTCTCACTCAGACAAAACCTCCCTGGCCCCCTCAGACTGGTGTAGGGGCCCTTCAGAAACAATATCATCAGCGTCCTCATGCTCTTCAGTATTTTCTAAAACAGAGCAGTCGCGCTTTCGCTGATAAGTGGGCATTTTGGCTAAAATGTTTTTGATAGAATTATCCATTACAGCCGTTAATTGTTGCATAGTAAGGAGTATTGGCGCGCTAGATGTACTAGGGGCCTCCTGTGTGGGCAAGACTGGTGTAGACGAAGGGGGGGATGATGCAGTACCATGCTTACTCCCCTCACTTGAGGAATCATCTTGGGCATCATTTTCTCTAAATTTTGTGTCACATAAATCACATCTATTTAAATGAGAAGGAACCTTGGCTTCCCCACATTCAGAACACAGTCTATCTGGTAGTTCAGACATGTTAAACAGGCATAAACTTGATAACAAAGTACAAAAAACGTTTTAAAATAAAACCGTTACTGTCACTTTAAATTTTAAACTGAACACACTTTATTACTGCAATTGCGAAAAAGTATGAAGGAATTGTTCAAAATTCACCAAAATTTCACCACAGTGTCTTAAAGCCTTAAAAGTATTGCACACCAAATTTGGAAGCTTTAACCCTTAAAATAACGGAACCGGAGCCGTTTTTATATTTAACCCCTTTACAGTCCCTGGTATCTGCTTTGCTGAGACCCAACCAAGCCCAAAGGGGAATACGATACCAAATGACGCCTTCAGAAAGTCTTTTCTATGTATCAGAGCTCCTCACACATGCAGCTGCATGTCATGCTTCTCAAAAACAAGTGCGCAATACAGGCGCGAAAATGAGACTCTGCCTATGATTAGGGAAAGCCCCTAGAGAATAAGGTGTCCAATACAGTGCCTGCCGGTTATTTTACAAAATTCCCAAGATTAAAATAATTCCTCAAGGCTATGGAGTATAAATATGTTTATATATAAATCGATTTAGCCCAGAAAATGTCTACAGTCTTAAAAAGCCCTTGTGAAGCCCTTTTTTACTGTCTGTATTAAAAATGGCTTACCGGATCCCATAGGGAAAATGACAGCTTCCAGCATTACATCGTCTTGTTAGAATGTGTCATACCTCAAGCAGCAAAAGTCTGCTCACTGTTCCCCCAACTGAAGTTAATTCCTCTCAACAGTCCTGTGTGGAACAGCCATCGATTTTAGTAACGGTTGCTAAAATCATTTTCCTCTTACAAACAGAAATCTTCATCTCTTTTCTGTTTCAGAGTAAATAGTACATACCAGCACTATTTTAAAATAACAAACTCTTGATTGAATAATAAAAACTACAGTTAAACACTAAAAAACTCTAAGCCATCTCCGTGGAGATGTTGCCTGTACAACGGCAAAGAGAATGACTGGGGAAGGCGGAGCCTAGGAGGGATCATGTGACCAGCTTTGCTGGGCTCTTTGCCATTTCCTGTTGGGGAGGAGAATATCCCACAAGTAAGGATGACGCCGTGGACCGGACACACCTATGTTGGAGAAAACTGAAATCTTACCATGTAGGTGAATGATCTGCATGTTTGCATCACAGATAAAAGAATTAGCAATTCTCAAGGCCTTAATTCTTTATTAGATAACGTTGAGGGGACCCTCTATCTTGATCAATTCCGATAAATAGTCGCACCAGTAGGCCACAGCTCCAGCAACCAAAGCAACAGCCGCTGCCGGTTGAAACAAGTATCCCGAATGCTGAAAAATTTTTCTGAGAAAAGTTTCCATCTTCTTATCTATCAGCTCTCTGAACGACGAGCTATCCTCAAGTGGGATAGTAGTATGCTTGGCCAGTGTGGAGATGGCACCATCCACCTTAGGGACGGAACCCCACAACTTCAGTTGAGAATCCGGGACCAGGAATAATTTTTTAAAGGAAGACAAACGGGAAAAGGAAGATCCAATTCTATCCCACTCATTCTTAATAATGTTCGCCATTTTTACAGGTACAGAAAAGTTAACGGCACTACCCTGTCCTCGTAAACTCAGTCTAATTTAGGAATCAAAAGTTCATCAGGCAGCTTGACCTTTGGAACCTCTAATGTAGACAGAACCTCCTTTAGAAGAAAATGTAAGTGTTCAATCTTAAATCTAAAAGCTGCTTCCTCCGCAGCAGGAGGCCTAGAGGTGGCAGACCCCGATCCAGAAAGTTCACCCTCTGAAAACACATAGTGTGTCTGATGGTAAAAGGCTCCCTCCAGATAGAGGATCAGGCATGCTACGGGAAGCTGCATATGATGAGGGAGATGACTGATGGGTATGCACCTCACGGGATGGGGAGTCCTCAGAGGTGCACGGCTCAGTGGTACTAAAGGGGTTAAACTTCTTAGATCTAATAAATTTGTTGATGCATGCGGAACATACTTGAGAGGACGGGCATACCATGGCCTCCTCACAATATAAACAGGTATTACAATTTTGAATAGAGGGAGTACCCTCAAGAATATCAGAATCCTCCATAGCTTACTCTAATGACAGTAGGACACAGAATAAAACAATGTTTTTATTTCTCACAAAAACGGCACCTTTATACTCCCAATGGCTGGGGCACTCACCACCTCCTAGACACAGACAAAACAGAGAAAAAACGTCTTCTCCGACAGCTAGCTCGGTCAGGAAAGAGGAAATTAAAGTTTGAACACTCCTGGTCACGTGGTGCGCAAGGCAGGACCGCCCCTGCTATAAGAAAAAAGTGGCAAGCTAAAAGCTGCGCAGCATTCAAAGTGAAAGTAAAAACCTGTGTGTTCCAACCACATAAGTCTATCAGCCCAATGAAATCTCACACATAAAGCAGCATAAAATCAAAGAATCACATTTGATTAATCCCCACTGTTCAATAACCTCCCTGAGGAGATATTATTAACCCATGATTCTATTAAGATAAAAATCACACTGTGACCCTATCTTCTAGCGTTTTCAACATATGTAAAAATTAATACAATCTTAACAGAATTCATGCTGTGGAACAGAAACACAGCCTCTCAAGTGTGACAGTCTTGTAGCATCACTCCTGACATGGACTTGAGTGAAGAAAACGAGCAGGCAATGAAACTCGTCAACACTGATTGCTTAAGGAGCTGTTAGCAGGCAGTCTGGATGGGTTTGCAGAAAGACTCTCCCTGGATCTCCAGACTAACTTTCGTCAATGCTCTCACTGAGAGGCTGACAAGACTACTTAAAACTCCAGTCCCATATCAAAGGGCAGATACCCCTCTTGAGGAACTACTCTGAAATCTTCTGACACTTCTCTGCCATCCTCCTGTGACAAAAGGCAAAGAATGACTGGGGGATGGGGGAAGTGGCAGAGGTATTTAAGCCTTTGGCTGGGGTGTGTTTGCCTCCTCTGGTGGCCAGGTTTAGTATTTTCCCAACAGTAAGGAATAAAGCTGTGTTGTTGAAAACTGTAAACACACTGCAAATATTCTATTAAATTTATATTCTATTCCAGTTTTATTCCAAATAATAGGAACATTTTAATCAAATTCTTTATTTATTATTAGAACGGTCTCAGAAAGAACATTGAATAAATATTTACCTTAATGTGAAAATCATTATCTACCAAAACATTTTCTGGCTTCAGGTCCTTGTGAACTATATTTTGGTCATGTAAATAAGTCATTCCTTCTATAATTTCAAGAATAAAACGTCCTTTAACAGAAAGTGGAACAGTAACCTACAAATACAAAATAAAAATAAAATAAGTTCCATTAAACTTACAATTCTGTAATGGAGGTAAATCACACAAAATTATTAGTGGAAAGGAATATTGGAGTTTTCATTTATTAATATATTTTTTCCCATATAAAAAAGTTCATATTTACCCTTTTCATTCATGTGTCAGCAAATAGGTATGAAAACTTCACTTTTGATTTTTGAAAACCCTGACCCTATTGAAAAAAAAAAGTTCTATTAACTACTTTAAAGGGATAGTCTACTCCAAAATATTTGTTTAAAAAGATAGATAGATAAAAGATAGATAATCCATTTTATTACCCATTCCCCAGTTTTTCATAACCAACACAGTTATATTAAAGGAATAGTTTAGTCAAAAATAAACTTTCATGATTAATATAGATCATGCAATTTTAAGCAAATTTCTAATGTACTCCTATTATCAATTTTTCTTCATTCTCTTGGTATCTTTATTTTAAAAAAGCTGGAATGTAAGCATAGGAGCCAGACCATTTTTGGTTCAGAACCTGGGTAGCACTTTCTGATAGGTGTCTAAATGTAGCCACCAATCAGCAAGTGGTACCCAGGTGCTGAACCAAAAATGGGCATGTTCCTAATCTTATAATATTCAAATAAAGATACCAAGAGAACGAAGAAAAATTAATAGGAGTAAATTAGAAAGTTGCTTAAAATTGCATGCTCTATCTGAAACATAAAAGTTTAATTTTGACTAGACTATCCCTTTAATATACTTTTTACCGCTGTGAATACCTTGTATCTAAGCCTCTACAAACAGTCCCTTTATCTTAGGGCTATTTACCGACTAGTATTTTAGCCAATTGGTGCTGGGTTCCCACAGGAGAGAGCACAATGTTATTTATATGGCACACATGAATTAGCAGTCTCTTGTGAAAAGCAAATAAAAAAGCATGTGATAAAAGAGGCTGACTGTAGTGGCTTAGGGGCATATTTATCAATGTGCGAGCGGACATGATACAAAGTAGCGTATCATGTCCGCCGCACATCGATAAATGCAGACAGCATACGCTGTCGGCATTTATCATTGCACCAATGCCGCCCCCTGCAGATTCGCGGCCACGGGTGTCAATCAACCCGATCGGGTTGATTTCTGCCCGCGGCCTCAGAGCAGGTGGACAAGTTATGGAGCAGCTCCAGCGGAGCTTGATAAATATGCCCCTTAGAATCAAGCAGACATTTGTAGGTTTAAACATTATATTAATATAACAATGTTGGTTGTGCAAAGCTGGAGTAGTAATGATGCTATATATCTTTTTAAACAATAACTATTTAGGAGTAGACTGTCCCTTTAACTTTATTTAATTTTAAGGTGCGGCCCAAATGCTCATCTGCTGCCCTGAAGACAACCCCCATAACAAATAGCAGGTAAAAAATATTGGATTAACTGGATTTTTTTTTTTTTTTTCTTGATGAACAATTCATCTGAATCTCATTTGTCTATGCACATGTCCATTAATTATATCAATCAATCATACATGTATGGTCATTCAATTATGACAGTAAAAAAGCCCATGAGGCCTTCAGGCTCGCGGGAAACAGGAATTAAGAAGAAGCGTTCTTAAGACCGCTGCTCCTTAACTCGTCTGCCACCTCTGAGGCGGCGTACAGCAATCTGCCCGATCGGATATGATTGGAATGATTAACACCCCCTGTTAGCGGCCGATTGGCCGCGAATGTGCAGGGGGCGGCATTGCACAAACATTTCACTAGAAATGCTTGTGCAATGATAAATGCTGACAGCGTATGCTGTTGGCATTTATCGACGTGCAGCGGACAATCCGCCTCCATATGTAATCCTGATTAATCCATCATGATTGAATTATTTATTTATTTATTTTTTAAAGAGGAAGAAAACAACTAGAACATGGTAAGTAAGTATTAAGCGGAAAATAAAATATTGCTGATGGCTGGAAGAGGCTCAAAAGTAAGTATAAATATTATTTATCTAGACCAGGGTTCTTCAAACTTTTTTTCCCCAAGACCCAGTTGATACCACATACCTTTTGCAACCCTATTTTCTGCTAGGTCTGAAAATTTCTTAAGTAATAAACAAGATATTAGCAAAGTGACTAAAATGTGTGTGTACTTTATTCCTGATTGTAGTCAGAGTGTTGTAAAAGTTAACAACACACACACACCACTCACACTCTCATACAACACACACCACTCACACTCTCATACAACACACACACCATCCTACAACACACACACCACTCACACTCTCATACAACACACACACACCACTCAAACACCATCCTACAACACACACACCACTCACACTCTCATACAACAGACACAATCATATAACACACACGCACATACTCTCCTACAACACACACAAAAGTTGTGACCCAGTAAACATGGTGTTGCGACCCAGTGATGGATCCCAATCAGTTTTTTTTTTGTAGTATTGGGACAATTTGGTTTTAGGAAGGGGGTTATATGGTTTATCTGTGGGTGGCTTTGTGAAATGGACGTTTACAGTGTGTGTGTGTGGGGAGGGAGGGGTCCACTACTCTTGGACAGGATATACAGTTAATTTTATGTGTGGAATACAAATTGTTTAGAACTGGCCCACATCTAGATGAGCAGTTCACTGATTCAGAGAGCAAGTTATGCTTAAACCTGAGACCAAAACTATGTAAAAGGTTTTTTTTGTATTTTTTAATTAGCTTAAGTGTACCTTCACATTACTAGATAGATATAAACATGAATCCTTTAATTGGATCAAAAATAAAAATGATTCATACACAAGTACTTTTTCACACTGCGGTCTGGCTCTATTCCGTTGCTTACAATCACACCCAAAAGCAAGCAGATGGCAAAGAGCTAGAATGCATGTTTGTTTGTACCTCAATTGCTTTTTGAATGGCATTCGAACCAAATATGTCTGCCAAAAGTGTGAAATATTGCAAGCATTTATATTTTTCTGCAACATTTCACGCATCGGCCAATGAGAAGTGATTTTGATTAAAGGGACACTGAACCCAAATTTTTTCTTTTGTGATTCAGATAGAGCATGCATTTTTAAGCAACTAATTTACTCCTATTATTAATTTTTCTTCGTTCTTTTGCTATCTTTATTTGAAAAAGAAGGCATCTAAGCTTTTTTTGGGGTTCAGAAATCTGGACTGCACTTTTTTATTGGTGGATGAATTTATCCACCAATCAGCAAGAACAACCCAGGTTGTTCACCAAAAATGGGCCGGCATCTAAACATACATTCTTGCATTTCAAATAAAGATACCAAGAGAATTAAAACATTTGATAATAGGAGTAAAGTTGCTTAAAATTTCATGCTCTATCTGAATCACGAAAGAAAAAATTTGGGTTCAGTGTCCCTTTAAGGCTATTTTGAGATATGCAAGTTCTGAAAGAGGTGTTGAGATTATTATTTACTTACAACTGATAAGATTTATAAAATTATAAAAAAAACAAAATGTATGCTTACCTGGTACATGTGGGATCCTATAGCTGTGAAGTCCAAAAGACCACCATAAAATGATAGAAAAAAAACAGTTGTAGCAGGTAGAGGTAATACACAGGTACTACAACCTGCATAACGTTCCTATCAAAAGCAGCCTCAAAAGAGGCAAACATGTAAAAATGGTAGAATTTGGTAAAAATATGTAAAGATGGCTAAGTATCAGCCTTGCAAATCTGTTGAATAAAAACTTAAATTCTAAAAGCCCAAGAGGTGGCAACTGCTCTGGTAGAAAGAGCAGTAATACGTTCTGGGGGAGACTTATCCGCTACTTGCTATGCTTTGTGAATCAAAGCTTTAAGCCAAGCTGCCAAGGTAATTGCAGTAGCTTTCTGTCCCATGCGGGGACCTGAGTAATGGATGAACACGAAAGAAGAATTTCTGTATTCTTTAGTGGCTTAAAAATAAAGTTTCAAGGTCCTTACTATTTCCAAGTTATGAATAATCTCTAATAAGCATTTTTTGGCTAAGAAAAGAAAGATGGGACAATAGTGACCTGATTGATGTTTTCAAAAGAAACAGCCTTATGAAGGAACAAGTAGTTTTCTCTTAAAACTACTTTATCCTGATGAAAAAAATCCGTTAAGGAGAATTACAAGAGAGAGCAGAAAGTTCAGACGCCTTTCTGGCTAAGGAAATGGGCAAGAAAATATGAAGAACCCTCAAAACCAAGTTAAGGTTCCATGGAGGGGAAGCAGACCTGATAACTGGTCTTATCCTGACCAAAGCTTGACCAAAATTGTGAATGTCAGGAAGTCTCAAAATCTTCTTGTGCTACAAGACTGAAAGAGCAGAAATTTGGTCTTTAAGCCCTTATCCAGACTATCCTGCAAAATTAAAGAATTTTAAAAAAATTCTTAAAAGAGTTTCAATGGTTATTCTTTGATTCACACCAGGAAAGGAAAATGTCCAGACTTTGTGATAAATGTGTCTTGTAACAGGCTTTCACTTTATATGGGAAACCTAGCTGAGACAAAATAAGGCGTTCAATCGCCATGGCATCATATTGAAATATTTGAGGTCTTGATAGAAAAACAAAATTTATACTTACCTGATAAATTCTTTTCTTTCCTGGCATGGAGAGTCCACGTTTCCATTCAAGTACTGCTGGGAATTCAGCTCCTGGCCACCAGTAGGAGGTAAAGACACCCCAGCAAAGCTTAAATATCAGTCCCCCTTCCCAAAATTCCCCAGTCATTTGGCCGAGGGAAAAAGAAAGAGAAATACAAGGGTTATAGAGGTGCCTGAAGAATATAGAAAAATAATGCCCCTTACAAACTATAAAAGGACGGGTTGTGGACTCTCCATGCCAGGAAAGAAAATAATTTATCAGGTAAGCATACATTTTGTTTTCTTTCCAATGGCATGGAGAGTCCACGATTCCATTAAATTGCTGTTGGGAAACTAATACCCAAGCCAGAGAGGACACAGAATGGACAGGGAGGGAGAAATAAAGGAAGGCAGACCAAAACTGAAGGCACCACCACTTTAGCACCTTTCTCCCAAAAGAAAAACCTCTGAGGTAAAAAAAAAAATCAAGGATATAAAAAAGATAAATGGCAAGCAAGAAAAACAAAAAGTTGATTCTACCAATCTGTACCCAGGGAGCTTTTTCCCTAAAGGAACAGGACTACGAAACATCTGAAGAAGGAGGCTGCTATTCAATTGTCCAAAAGCAAAAGAAAGACAGCACTCGGACAAAAAGAAAGAGAGCCACAGAAAGTCTAAACTACTTAGAAAAACTGGAAACGAACTCTAGATACGAACCTTATCCAAGGAGAGAAACAACCATTCCTTCTGAAAGGAAGGATGAACAGAAGAAAAGAACTACAATCCACTGACAAACAGTACGATCCAAACCACCTTAGGAAGGAGGTCTAATTAGGACTGAGAATGACTCCTTGCTGAACAAACAAAGATAAAGAAGGTCACATGAAAAAGCTGACAAATCTAAAAGTCAACGAGAAAGGAAAAGCTAACCAAAACAAAACATTCTATGACAACAGAATGTTAGGTTCAAAAACAAAGAACCAAATTAAGGTTCCAAAGGATTATGAGATTGAAACACAGGCCTGATACTTAACCAGGACCTGAACAAAGACTGAACCTTACCATCTGCGTAGGATGCTAGCCAGCACCATAAGCACACCCCCGATGGGAATAATGTAAGCGTCACGTGGGTTCAAACCCACAATCAGGATCAGTGGACCCAACCACTACGCCACATCTTGCACACTAAAAAGGAAAAGATCTGTCTGTATAAAGAACTATCGGACAAATCCCCCCCTTCCTAACCCTCTAGGGAAAAGTCCTTGCTCCAAGGAAAACCTATTGACTTAAATAGAAAGACAAGAGCGGCAGACCTAGATATACTCTGGCGCAACCTAGAAAAATTTGCCTAGGGCTAAAAAGACAAAATCCCATAAAGAGGACTAATCAGCAATCTCCACACAGCCCACCTTGGAGAACTAGAAATTGATGAAGGAAAAAGACCTCGAGAATAAGGTCCATTCCCAAACCGGAGCTGCAGACCAAGTCTTGGACTGCCAAACCAGAGAACATAGAATCACCCATGTCCGCTCCTGCTTGATGCGAGCAATGACCCTGGCATAGAGAAGAGAATCCATGAGGACAATCTTCAGCACCCCCTCCTGAGGGATAAATCAGAGCCCACTTCAGGAAGAAGGGCTCTAACAAATCTAGATAAGCCAGAAAGCTTGCCATTATCCACAGAAAAACTCTGAATACATTGTTTCCAATGCTGCAATGGATTCTGGGAAAGATCGCAAACTATGTTCATAATGACTCACCTTTTTGCTTCAGCCCGCTTTTAGGCAGACATCCTTGACGAAGTGCCGTAACGGCACAAAACATGCTGATTATTTTCGCCATCCCAGGTGAGGACTTATATGCATTATTATTATTATTATTATTATTATACTTTATTTATGAAGCGCCAACATATTCTGCAGTGCTGTCCATACAATTCACTTAAATAAAACAATACAAGACTTGTAAGAGACAGGACAAAATTTACAAACACATACAGGAGGGATTGAGGGCCCTATTCCCGTGGGAATTTACAATCTAGAAGGGTAGGAGGTTGAGAAACAGGAGGTGAGTACTGCAAGATTGGGAAAGATGTTAATTCAGAGTTAGATGAGGGAAATGTTAGGTAAGTGAAATTGATTTATTATTGAGTGGGGTGGTAGGCTTCCCTGAACAGAAAAGTCTTCAGGGAACATTTAAAGGAAGACAGATTAGGGCAAAGCCTGACAGCACGGGGGAGAGTGTTCCAGAGGGTAAGTGCTGCACGACAAAAAATGCTACGTGTTCACTACGACACATATAATACACGAGTTAACAATAATCCACACTGTCAGCATTCCAAGAAAGATCTTTTTTTCTAAACATTGCATTATATATTAAATCAGCCCTGAAACTTTCTACACTATACTGACAAAAGTCTTAACTGCTGTATATCAGACTTTTTCTAACATAGAGAAGAGAAATCCATGTGGACAATCTTCAGCACCCCCACCTGAGGGATAAATCTGAGCCCACTTTAGGAAAAAGGGCTTCAACAAATCTAGATAAGCTAGAAAGCTTGCCTTTTTCCACAGAAAAACTCTGAATACATTGATTCCAATGCAGCAATGGATCCTGGGAAAGATAGCAAACAATATTCACAATGACTCACCTTTTTCCTTCAGCCGCTTTTAGGCAGACATCCCTTTACGCCATAGCATTGCTGTATACACAGCTTAAGCTTAGCTTGGGTTAGTACAGTCGTACAGAACCATCTCAGTTCAATTCCATAAATACCGTGGAAAGAAAACCAGAGTTTTTAAAGGAACCCTGAAAGATCCCAGCCTAAGTGGCTGGAATCAAAACCACCATCCCATGATGGTCTCAAGAGTCATGTATGGTTGACTAGTACAATTAACTAATACAGAATCGATAAACTTCCTTCCATGGACAAAGCATATATAAGACAAAGCATGACAAATTTTAAAACCGATATTCAACGTTACGAGGCTCTAGTGGGAAGGGAAGAAATTAAGCAGCTGCGTATCCTTCTCCCAAGCACGCAAACTCACTGATCGCGCCATAAACACTTAGGAGATCCGTTCCCTCCAACCGTTCTAGTAAAAAAGTCTAAAGAGACATATTTTCTTGCTGGTACTAATGGAGGCATATTATAGTCCCATCAGACCCCTGTAATTCAAAAACACATAATGGCGACAAAACGGACCGCTATAAGAATGGCTCTGAGGCGATACAGTACAAGGGTAAAGCTATATTTCTAATATTATTGTTAATAGCTTAGAGACTAACACTTTCGCCCTGGCTGTAAAAACAGGAATCACTCTGATGACATGCTGTCTGCCGTGACTGAGGCCATGAGACAGCATAAGATTCTGGGGTGCTAAAAAGCCGCGATTACCTCAGAGAGAGAAGGGAACTGCCCGCTCCGGTTCCACAATTAAAAGGTGTCAGCCCCTTAAGAACTGGAATGTCGATGTTAGTGTATCATACCCATGTAAGGCAGCACCCTTTCAAAAGAAAGCCCCTTACTAAAAGGGGGAAACTAATTAGTAGGGATTCCCAGCAGAGGCTCTAGGCACTATAAAACGGCTGACAAAGTAAAGGGACTGATTCCTTCAAAGATAAGATTGGAGAAATAAAAGATCCCTCCTCAGAATCCCCACAGAGTAAATTGGAGATCTGATGCCAGAGAGATTCTGAAAATTAGAGAGAAATCCTAATAATCTTCCTGATCCATATTATATGATATCCCTTAAGAGGGATATAACTAAAATTCCCAGATCCCCTCTGAGGGAATAAGATGCCACCCGGTCATCTCTCTTCTGAATAGTCCCTTGATGAGCCCTCTAATAAATAAAAGGCAAGGACTTACCCTCCAGGGTCTTCTGCTGTGGAGCAGACACAGCACCTCCAGGTTTAGCCAGCTTTATCCGACAGGGACCTGGGTAGAACGGAAAGCAGTGTAAGCGTAAAACTGGTTGCCTGGTGGGGGTGTTAGAACAAATTGCTGGAGGGATAACAGGGCATACCCCGAGACCTCTAGCTGCTAACAGCTACCAATAATTTTACTCAAGAGGATTACATGGACACAGCATTAACTCCAGTCCTGCTTGAAAGGGAAACTACCTATTAAAGGACTTAATTTTCTTCAGAGCACCCGTCTTCACCTCTTCCAGGTTACAAAGGCAAAGAATGACTGGAGGATTATGGGAAGGGATATTTAAGCTTTGCTTGGGTGTCTTTGCCTCCTCCTGGTGGCCAGGGGCTGAATTCCCAACAGTAATTGAATGGAATTGTGCACTCACCATGCCATTGGAAAGAAAAGGGGCTTTGAAAGAGAAGGTCCTTCCTGAAAAAAACACCAAGGACTGCAGGACATTTTTACCAGATCTGTATTCCAAGTCCTGCATGGCCATCTGGAGCATTCAAAAAACCACTGAGATCCTTTTTGAGGCCTATTTTATCCTGGCTATTATCCTGAATAGCAACACAAAAGGAGGAAATATGTAAATCAGACTATGTAAATCCCTATTCCTGTGAATAGGGATATGCAAACAGACACGTTTCAGGTCTATGGTAGACATAAATTGACCCTCCTTCTTTAAAGGTGATATAGTGCGAATAGTCTCCATTTTGAAAGTCAAAACTTTCAGAATTGAGATCCAAGATAGGCCTCTAAGTCTCTATATATATAATAGATTTTTTGTAAAATAACATAATTTATGTAAGAACTTACCTATTTTCGTTCATAGTGTTAAGAGTCTATGAGCTAGTGACGTATGGGATATACATTCCTACCAGGAGTGGGCAAAGTTTCCCAAACCTCAAAATGCCTATAAATACACCTCCCACCACACTCATACCTTAGTTTAACATATAGCCAAGTAGTGAGGTGTAAAAAGGAGTAAAAAAAAGCATACAAAAAGAGGAACTGGAAAAAATAATGTGCTTTTATACAAAAAAATTATAACCACCAAAAAAAAGGGTGGGTCTCATGGACTCTTGCCACTATGAAAGAAATGAATTTATCAGCTAAGTTCTTACATAAATTATGTTTTCTTTCATGTAAGTCGCAAGAGTCCATGAGCTAGTGACGTATGGGATATAAAACCCAAAATGTGGAAAACCACAGTCACTAGAGAGGGAGGGATAAAATAAAAACAGCTATTTCCGCTGAAAAATTAAACCCAAATAATAATTACGTTTTTTTTAAAAATTACAAAAAACCTCAAATCATGGGCAGAATAATCAAACTGAAACAGCTGCCTGAAGAACTTTTCTACCAAAGACTGCTTCAGAAGAAGCAAATACATCAAAATGGTAAAATTTAGTAAATGTATGCAAAGAAGACCAAGTTGCTGTTTTGCAAATCTGATCAACTGAAGCTTCATTCTTAAAAAACCAAGAAGTGGCAACTGATCTAGTAGAATGAGCTGTAATTCTCTGAGACGGAGGTTGCCCCGCCTCCAAATAAGCTTTGTGAAGCAAAAGTTTCAACCAAGATGTCAAAGAAATGGCAGAGGCTTTCTTACCTTTCCTGGAACCAGAGAAAATAACAAATAGACTAGAAGTCTTTCTAAAATCCTTAGTAGCCTCAACATAGTATAGAGATCTCTCAAGAGAATTCTTAGGATTAGGACACAAGGAAGGAACAACAATTTCCCTACTAATGTTGTTAGAATTCACAACTTAAGGCACAAATTTAACTGAAGTCCGCAAAACAGCTTTATCTTGATGGAAAATCAGTTAAGGAGACTCACAAGAGAGAGCCGACAACTCAGAAACTCTTCTAGCAGAAGAGATAGTCAAAAGAAATAACACTTTCAAAGAAAGTAGTTTAATATCCAAAGAATGAATACGCTCAAAAGGAGGAACCTCCTTAAAACCAAATTGAGACTCCAAGGAGGAGAAATAGACTTAATAACAGGTTTGATACGAACCAAAGCCTGAACAAAACAGTGAATAGCAGGAAGTTTAGCAATCTTTCTATGAAATAAGACAGAAAGAGCAGAGATTTGTCCCTTCAAAGTATTTGCAGACAAACCCTTATCCAAACCATCCTGAAGAAACCGTAAAATCCTAGGAATTCTAAAACAATGCCAAGAAAATTTATGAGAGGAGCACCATGAAATATAGGTTTTCCAAACCCGATAGTAAATCTTCCTTGAAACATACTTACGAGCCTTGGAGATCACCCTTGGAAGAAGAACTAGAGGCGGAAAAATGTAAGCAGGTTCGTAAAACCAAGGAACTGCTGGAGCATCTACCATCTCCGCCTGAGGATCCTTGGACCTGGAAAGGTAACTGGGAAGTTTCTTGTTCAAACGGGAGGTCATCAGATCTATTTCTGGAAGACCCCACATCTGCACAATCTTATGAAACACATCTGGATGGAGAGACTACTCCCCCGGATGCAAAGTCTGACTACTGAGATAATCTGCTTCCCAATTGTCTACACCTGGGATATGAATCGCAGAAATTTGACAAAAGTTGGACTCCGACCCAAAAAAGTATCCGAGATACCTCATTCATTGCTAAAGAGCTGCGAGTCCCTCCCTGATGATTGACATATGCCACTGTTGTGACATTGTCTGTCTGAAAACGAATGAAAGGTTCTCTCTTTAATAGAGGCCAAGCCTGAAGGGCTCTGAAGATAGCACGGAGTTCTAAAATATTGATTGGTAACCTCGCCTCTTGAGGTTTCCAAACCCCTTGTGCTGTCAGAGACCCCCAGACATCTCCCCAACCTGTAATACTTGTATCCGTTGAGATCACAGTCCAGGAAGGACGAACAAAAAAGGCCCCTTGAACAATACGGTGATGGTTTAACCACCAAGACAGAGAGAGTTGAATGTTGGGATTTAAGTATATCAGTTGTGATATCCGAGTATAATCCCTGCACCATTGATTCAGCATGCAAAGCTGCAGAGGTCTCATATGAAAACGAGCAAAGGGGATCGCGCCCGATGCTGCAGTCATAAGACCTAAAACTTCCATGCACATAGCCACTGAAGGGAATGATCGAGACTGAAGGTTTAGACAAGCTAAAACCAATTTCATTTGCCTCTTGTCTGTTAAAGACAGAGTCATGGGGGCATATGTATCAAGCTCTGTATGGAGCTTGATGCCCTGTGTGAAACAGCAGTTATGAAGCAGCGGTCACAAAGAAACATCGGGTTGATTGACACCCCCCTGCTGGTGGCCTATTGGCCGCGAGTCTGCAGGGGGCGGCGTTGCACCAGCAGCTCTTGTGAGCTGCTGGTGCAATGCTGAATACGGCGAGCGTATTGCTCGCCGTATTCAGCGAGGTCAGGCGCAGTGTCGGATCAGGTCCACCAGACCTTAATAACTAGAGGCCATGAACACTGAATCTATCTGGAAACCTAAAAAGGTGACCCTTGTCTGAGGAATCAAGAAACTCTTTTGTAAATTGATCCTCCAACCATGCCGTTGAAGAAACCACACTAGTTGTTTCGTGTGAGATTCTGCTAAATGAAAATACTGAGCTAGTACCAAGATATCGTCCAAATAAGGAAACACTGCAATACTTTGCTCTCTGATTACAGATAGAATGGCACAGAGAACCTTAGACAGGTGCATCTGAAGCAGTGCAAGCATGGTGCCAAGGATCTGTAAAAAAGCACACACTGTAGACCAGGGGATTTGCCGGCATGCCCGTATTTCACTTGGGAGACTGGTGGCATCTCCGCACTGGGAGATTTTCACTGCTTGGCTTATAACTCCTATCCACTCCTCTGCCCTGTTTGTAGGTGCTCTGTGGAGGATAATGGGTCTCAGATTGGTTAGAGAACCCCTTTCAACATGTAGATCAGCACTTCACCATAAATCCTTGCTGGGAGCAAAAGATTTACTAAGGAATAATGGGAAAGTGGGAGGGATTAAAGTTATGTGTTATGTGGGGTGTTTTGCCTCCTCCTATAGGACTGGACTTTAATCCCACATGTGATGGCTTGTGGACACATTCTTATGAAAGAAAATATAGCGAATATAAATATAAAATAGACTAACAACTAGTTGGCGATATGTGCAAATAATAGTGCAATCATTTTCAGGGCTATTGGATGATACAGCATTAAAATGTTGCATAAAACTGTTTAGGTATTGGTCCCTCATTGACTGTTTAATTTTGAGGCTTTTATTAGGAATATACAACAGTGCATACTAAGAGAATCATAACACCAATGTCTATTACCTGTTGTAAAACATTACATAAATTTCCTTTCGTCATGTATTCCATCACCAGAGAATAATTGCCATTTTCTAATATAAGACCAAGCAACTTCACCACCCTGTCGTGGTTAAGCCTATGCATGATTTTTCCCTCTTCAAGAAGAGCTTCATTGTACCTTAAAAAAATAAGAGAAAAAAATAAATAAAATATATGACAAATACCATAATTATGCTAAAAAATAGAACATTAAAAAAGAACAGAAGAAACACAGGCCTTAATTACAAATTGGGAGACACGTTTTCAGCTGTTGGCTGTTATTGTTTGGCCCAAAAAAAAGCTTCTTTTAGATTTTGCGTGATCACAATAAAGCGATTTTGGCTGATTCTAGCAAGTGGGGTTGTCACTGCTATTTCCAAACAGTGTTTCACATTGCACCAATGTGAAATCCACTGAAAGCACACTGAAAGGGCCACTGGAGACATTCTAGAGTTTTGTTAACATACATGGAATTGATTCATTAAACCTCCATTCAACCCTATTGGAGAGGCTGTATACTGTCAACAAGTTACACATTTACATATATAAAAGACATATTGATATGTAAATATGAAGACTATGTGATATAATGTACAGCTATTTGCATCTGAAGGAAAACTCACTTTAGGACACCATCTATAAATGGCGCAAATTTATATTTTATATTTGGATTATTTTTCACTTGCTCTGGTATGATTGCCACTAACAGTATAGGCATTATGAAAAATGTATTTTTAAAGGAGATTGCATAATCATGGCACTCACAGTTAACTATTGAAATTCATCAGCACCACTGCTAACTCATGTAAATGCATCTTTTAGGTTGTTTAGATGGCCAAATTGTGATTTTTTTTCTATCAATATATGAGCATTCGAACTTGTAACCTGTAACGAGCATTTGTGACCGTGAATTCAACAGTATATGCACTGTTGTGAACAGGTTTGAACTTAGCGTGCATGGAGACTTTCCCCTTAAAAAAAACATTTACAATTGCGCAATCTTTTTTAAGGGTCTCTTATTATAAGTTATTATAAGTGATTTGCATAGAAACTTGTATTGTTTACAGTTCACACCAAAATGGAGCCGTGCCTTTAACAAAAACTTGAAATAAATAGTTTAAAACAGTCCTTGTGAAAGTTGTCAAACGCCCATATATCAACAGAAACACAGTGCACAATCTGCCCATTCAAATAATATAAACAATGCATTTAGATGGGTTAGTAGTGGTGCAGATGGAAACGGATTGCTATAGTTAACTCTAAAAGCTGCGATTATGCAATCTTCTTTAAACACTACATTTTTCTAATGCTTATACTGTTTGTAACAATCCTGCCAGTGTGAAATACAATCATATATAAAATATGAAATATACATTTGTGGATTTAGTTGTCCTGAAGTGCCTAAGCCCATCCTGCCAAGATACATATAACAAAGGCATTTATCTGGATACTGAGTGTTGAGGATGTCTTGTGATTACAATAGGTGAATGTCACACATATACAGGCCTGCCCTTTGGGCAGGGCGAGAGGGGCAACCGCCCAGGGCCCCGCTCTTTGGGAGCCCCGCAATGTCAGCAGTGAGGTTATGAGATAATGCAATGTATATGTTGTATTTAGTTTATGAGAAGTGTTTATGGTATAAGGAGATCTAATATTCTGTATTATTCTTTATATAGGTATCACTGAATGTCGACACAGGGGTGGGCCATAAAATGGGAAGGGTATACAGGAGAGGAGAATAAGGGCACTGGGCTGAGGGGCCCCACAAATGTATCTTGCCCAGAACCCTGCAAATGCTAAGTTTGGCCCTGCACATATAAATAAGTTTTGTCTCCCAAGAGAGTGAACAAAGGGGTTACATGAATAGAGCTCAGCTGTAACCTTGAAGGGACATTAAATACTTTGAAATGGTAATATAAAATGATAAATAGTATATATATATATATATATATATATATATATATATATATATATATATATATATATATATATATAAAACTCAACAATATAATTCCATTATTTATTTTTTCTCCTTTTCTTGTAATTCCATTCTGAAATTGTGAGCATTTCTGTTAGAAATGGAAGAGCAGAACACTGTTATATTTCACACAGCTATTGGCTGCACACTCTAGTGACCCATTTATAACTGTCCCTAATTGGACAAAGCAGAGAAAGTAACTTAAGTTACAACATGGCAGCTCCCATTGTTTTATACTTATTTTGTCAATATTTGAATAACTAATGAAACTTTAAAAAATATATTTACATGTTATTCCCAGACCAATCTTTTCTTTGAATGCATCATACTTTCTAGCATTTATTTAGTGCTTAATGTCCCTTTAAGAGGTATAAATTGGCTATTGTATGTATCAGTTTCGGAAGACCTCCCAGTTTAGATTTTGAAAACACGCACTTAACACATGAAAAGTCCTGTCGCGGCCAAGGGTTTTAGCTATTTTCAGAGAGCCAATACAGGGAGTGCAGAATTATTAGGCAAATGAGTATTTTGACCACATCATCCTCTTTATGCATGTTGTCTTACTCCAAGCTGTATAGGCTCGAAAGCCTACTACCAATTAAGCATATTAGGTGATGTGCATCTCTGTAATGAGAAGGGGTGTGGTCTAATGACATCAACACCCTATATCAGGTGTGCGTAATTATTAGGCAACTTCCTTTCCTTTGGCAAAATGGGTCAAAAGAAGGACTTGACAGGCTCAGAAAAGTCAAAAATAGTTAGATATCTTGCAGAGGGATGCAGCACTCTTAAAATTGCAAAGCTTCTGAAGCGTGATCATCGAACAATCAAGCGTTTCATTCAAAATAGTCAACAGGGTTGCAAGAAGCGTGTGGAAAAACCAAGGCGCAAAATAACTGCCCATGAACTGAGAAAAGTCAAGCGTGCAGCTGCCAAGATGCCACTTGCCACCAGTTCGGCCATATTTCAGAGCTGCAACATCACTGGAGTGCCCAAAAGCACAAGGTGTGCAATACTCAGAGACATGGCCAAGGTAAGAAAGGCTGAAAGACGACCACCACTGAACAAGACACACAAGCTGAAACGTCAAGACTGGGCCAAGAAATATCTCAAGACTGATTTTTCTAAGGTTTTATGGACTGATGAAATGAGAGTGAGTCTTGATGGGCCAGATGGATGGGCCCGTGGCTGGATTGGTAAAGGGCAGAGAGCTCCAGTCCGACTCAGACGCCAGCAAGGTGGAGGTGGAGTACTGGTTTGGGCTGGTATCATCAAAGATGAGCTTGTGGGGCCTTTTCAGGTTGAGGATGGAGTCAAGCTCAACTCCCAGTCCTACTGCCAGTTTCTGGAAGACACCTTCTTCAAGCAGTGGTACAGGAAGAAGTCTGCATCCTTCAAGAAAAACATGATTATCATGCAGGACAATGCTCCATCACACGCGTCCAAGTACTCCACAGCGTGGCTGGCAAGAAAGGGTATAAAAGAAGAAAATCTAATGACATGGCCTCCTTGTTCACCTGATCTGAACCCCATTGAGAACCTGTGGTCCATCATCAAATGTGAGATTTACAAGGAGGGAAAACAGTACACCTCTCTGAACAGTGTCTGGGAGGCTGTGGTTGCTGCTGCACGCAATGTTGATGGTGAACAGATCAAAACACTGACAGAATCCATGGATGGCAGGCTTTTGAGTGTCCTTGCAAAGAAAGGTGGCTATATTGGTCACTGATTTGTTTTGTTTTTGAATGTCAGAAATGTATATTTGTGAATGTTGAGATGTTATATTGGTTTCACTGGTAAAAATAAATAATTGAAATGGGTATATATTTGTTTTTTGTTAAGTTGCCTAATTATTATGCACAGTAATAGTCACCTGCACACACAGATATCCCCCTAAAATAGCTAAAACTAAAAACAAACTAAAAACTACTTCCAAAAATATTCAGCTTTGATATTAATTAGTTTTTTGGGTTCATTGAGAACATGGTTGTTGTTCAATAATAAAATTAATCCTCAAAAATACAACTTGCCTAATAATTCTGCACTCCCTGTAGATTGTGTTCGACCCACCAATTAGTAAACTAACTATATTGCATGTATATATAAATAATTTTATTTTTACAACAACCTAATTAAAAGTAAGTATAGAAAACATTTCCACACTGTTCAGGATAAACTTCCAAATTACCTTTTTGACAGGCTACATCTTTAAAGCAAAACCTGCTAGCCTTACAATGTAGAGACATGCAAACATACAACAAAAAGGGGCAACTGAGCAACACGTATACTAGAGGCGGACCCTTTAAGAGAAAACCATCTAAAACAGGAATCTGCCACCATAGTACTCCATTGAGGATCTATGCTCTGTGATAACAGAGTACCTGTAAAAGAAAAAAAGTTAATACCACAATTCCTCAATGGTTGTCCCAGTGGGATATTACACAATATCTACAAGCTAAAAACAGAACATGCACAAAATCCTCAAGCGATCTCACAAATCTTTTTATGCAGGCAATACTAAATACCTATGTTGTTATATTAACTCATTTTCCAGTCTCCACAACAGTCACTTTAAAGGGACAGTAAAGTCATAATTAGTCATTATGATTCAGACAGAGCATACCATTTTAAACAACTTTCCTTTTTACGTCTATTATTTAATTTGCTTCCTTCTCTTCTTATCCTTTGCTGGAAAAAATTGTCCATTTTATCAGCATTTAAAATGCCCTAGAAATGTGTGGGTTTTTCTGGTTTCGGATGTCCAATTGCATCTTCTATTGAGTCTTTGGAACATGCGCCCATGTGCACATTGTATAGCTATCTGTGGCCATTCTATTCAAAATAAATAACTCTTTGAACCATATAAACTCAATTAACTCTGAAGATGCTAGCTCCCAAACTTAATTCACTAATCTCCCTTTTCTTGTTGACCAGGCCTTATATAAATTCACCTGGACTTAAAAAAGTCTGTTATTTCTTTAAAACCCCAAGCTCCAAGGAACCCCATGTCCAAGAAGCTACTTAACCTGCTCTCCCACCCCGTGGGGAGGTTAACCCACTCACTTATGGCCATAGTCCAATTGCAGACGTGAGGGAACTAGCACCCGCCAAAGACTGGACTAACTGACAGGCAGACCAGACCACCACCCCTCACGCCAAGGATACCAAAACCTCTTGGAGCCCCAAGGGAAACAACCTTAAACCGAAAACATTAAGGTGCACACCATCCTGCAAATAAAAATTCACCATTACCCACATCCTCCGAATCACTGTGATGCACAACCACCCCTTTCACTCTACCCATAAGGCTGCAACCAGCTTGTTCACCTTCTTCCTCCTGTTAAGTCTATAATGGAGCCATGCCGCCCTCCAAACAATCTCGTAACCATGGCTGACCATACGACAGTTAAACCCTGGAAAAGCTCACGTAACCTCTCCAAATCCTCCTTAATCTTACTCACCAGGATTCTCTGAGGCAAGAAACCTAAATCATTACCTCGGCCTGGACCACTAGTAGCCCCGGAGATAGGAACAGTTCAGCGTAATCCTTCACCAGCGGCAACACGCAATCCAATCTGAGGCCCCGTACTCCAAACCATCCAATAGCATCTTTGCTTTTAAAAAACCCCGGCTGGAGGCCCACCTTCCCAACCGCAGCAGCACGTCTGGACCAATAAATGAAAGAGTGGCCCACCACCCACATGTGTACCAGACCTACAACGATATGAAGAGAACAATCATAAACAAATTAAACACTCAAATTTTGGACGCCCCTAACAAAGAAGACTAGAAGAACTTCCACCTACCCACACCTTTAATAACCTCTTGTTGACCAGGCCTTATATAAATTCACCTGGACTTAAAAAAGTCTGTTATTTCTTTAAAACCCCAAGCTCCAAGGAACCCCATGTCCAAGAAGCTACTTAACCTGCTCTCCCACCCCGTGGGGAGGTTAACCCACTCACTTATGGCCATAGTCCAATTGCAGACGTGAGGGAACTAGCACCCGCCAAAGACTGGACTAACTGACAGGCAGACCAGACCGCCACCCCTCACGCCAAGGATACCAAAACCTCTTGGAGCCCCAAGGGAAACAACCTTAAACCGAAAACATTAAGGTGCACACCATCCTGCAAATAAAAATTCACCATTACCCACATCCTCCGAATCACTGTGATGCACAACCACCCCTTTCACTCTACCCATAAGGCTGCAACCAGCTTGTTCACCTTCTTCCTCCTGTTAAGTCTATAATGGAGCCATGCCGCCCTCCAAACAATCTCGTAACCATGGCTGACCATACGACAGTTAAACCCTGGAAAAGCTCACGTAACCTCTCCAAATCCTCCTTAATCTTACTCACCAGGATTCTCTGAGGCAAGAAACCTAAATCATTACCTCGGCCTGGACCACTAGTAGCCCCGGAGATAGGAACAGTTCAGCGTAATCCTTCACCAGCGGCAACACGCAATCCAATCTGAGGCCCCATACTCCAAACCATCCAATAGCATCTTTGCTTTTAAAAAACCCCGGCTGGAGGCCCACCTTCCCAACCGCAGCAGCACGTCTGGACCAATAAATGAAAGAGTGGCCCACCACCCACATGTGTACCAGACCTACAACGATATGAAGAGAACAATCATAAACAAATTAAACACTCAAATTTTGGACGCCCCTAACAAAGAAGACTAGAAGAACTTCCACCTACCCACACCTTTAATAACCTCTGCCATCAAACCCAATTTCAGTGGCTGCCCCAATCCTAAAGGAGTGCGAACCAAAATCTCACAGGGATCAAACCCAACTCACTAATGCCTTCGCAAAAAACTGCCCCAAATTGAAATAGTGACAGCGCCCCACCATCTTTATGTATAAATAGTGAACCTTCAACCAAAGGCCTAAGCCCAGGTAGGGAACAATGTCAGACCACCCCTTTTCCTAGTTGGTCAGTTTAGATTTTTTTAGGTAAATGGACACTTGCGAGCCCATGGCAACCACATCCCCATAACCCAGCCCACCATGGGGCCATTTATTATGGCTGATCAACTCAGATATCCGAAATGCCCCAAAATTGCTAAAGCAAAAGTGGCCTTGCACAGGACAACTTTGAACCCAAACATACACACCGCCGGCAAAAACCTCAAGCAACCTAACCATAAAGGAAAAGGAAAACCGGGCGCCGTCCATCCCTAGAACACCCGGCCCCTTTCTTAACACCCTTGATAATTTGACATACACAAAATAACTTTATCAAATCAGCGACATTCAACAACTTAAAACGAAAAAACCATGGATGATAATTTTTTTGTCCACCAAGGACAGGGACAACCCGCAGGTACTCCATCCTCCACAACCCTTGAAGCAAAAAACCCCAACACATGCCTTGACACCCTCTTTGATGCCTCTAACTGAAAGCAATACTTTCCATTCCACCCAAACTTCCGCATAGGCACACCACGTTCTCTGCGCTAAGGAAGACCTCACAAAGTGTGCTAGTCCTCCGTACAAAGCCACCCACACCAGGAAATGCTCTCCCCACTCTGTTCGCCCATGGCGAGAACTCCCAGGAGCGATGCCCATGAAAACAAGAAAGGGCATCGGCCAGCAAGTTATTAACCCCAGAAATGTGTTTAGCTCCCACCAACGCATGGAAACACAGGCATTGCAACCCAAATGCCCTCAACAATTTAATGACCGTGGGATTGGGGGGGAGGCAGATAATGTGTTAACTGCTGACACCACCCCCCTGTTGTCAGTGCGGACAACACTGATCCATTCTCAAACGATTCTGCCCACACAAACATGGCCACCAGCACTGGAATAACTCAAGAAAAATTTAAAATTATGCTTACCTGATAATTTTCTTTTCTTCAGATTGAAAGAGTCCAAGGCTGCATTCATTACTTTTGGGAACCAGGAGGAGGCAAAGACACCCCAGCCAAAGGCTTAAATACTTCTCCCACTTCCCTCATCCCCCAGTCATTCTGCCGAGGAACAAGGAACAGTAGAAGAAATACCAGGGTGAAAAGGTGCCAGAAGAATAAAAAATAAGAGGCACTGCACAGAAAAATACGGGTGGGGAGCTGTGAACTCTTTCCATCTGAAGAAAAGAAAATTATCAGGTAAGCATAATTTAAGTTTTTCTTCATAAATGGAAAGAGTCCACAGCTGCATTCATTACTTTTGGGAAAACAATACCCAAGCTATAGAGGACACTGAATGCAAAAATGGTAGGTTACAATAGACGGCCCATTCTGAGGGCACCAGGCCTGAAAAAATCACAACCCAACCAAACCCTGCTTCGTCGGAGCCGGGCAAAAAACCTAGAAGGAAAAGGCCCCAAGGACACTGACCCGCAGATAGTCCGAAAGCCTAAATAGAGACCGCAAAGCAGACTCACTGAGCCAACACTCCTCCAGGAGAACTGTCGCACAGCAGTCGGTCCCCACACAACCCTTACTAGTACAGTACCAAAATCCCCAAAAGGGAGAGGACAAGGGTGAACCAAAGGGATACCCCAAAAGGTACAGCAAGATGCAATAAAGGAAAAGCCCCCTTCAAAAGAAGGCCAGGTCCACAGAGACCCGAATGGAACCTGAGAACAAGGGGAGACGACGCCCAACCCACAAGGAGCAACCGGGCATCATCAAGGAGAAGAAACATCTCCCAACATCGTGCAACAGCACCGAAAAAGACAGCTGAAGACAAAGTCCTCAAAACGTCAGAGACTGAGCAAACAGAAAATAACAAGCAGCAAACTCAGAAAATAAACATCTGAGTCCAGTAACACACTGCCATCCGTGGGAAGACACAGATAAAACACTATCCATAAGGAAGAAGCGGCCCAAGACAGAAATTGCCCAAACTCCAAGACAGAGTACACTCTCCAGGCAATCCAGGCCGCCAAGCATACTCACAGATCTCAAAGGGGGAGAGGCACAGAACCTTTGAAAAAGAAGGTCCACTATCACCCCCAAGACCTGAAGATGAACAACAGATCTCAGATCCTACACCTAGCCGGACTAGTCCCAGTAATGGCAGATCGGAAAGCAAGGGAACCGAAACCAACCCCAAGACCGGCCCCCAAAAGGGCAGAAGAATGGACACAGCCACTTCAACCTAAAGACAAATCAGCAAGCGTTAGACCACCCAACTAAGTCTCAATGCAGAGCCAGCAGCTCCCCAAATGGAAAGGAACAACTCAAAGAGCAGACCAATCCCCGAACCAGATAAACATCTGTTCCAACCTCCCGAACACAGGAGAGGCCCCTAAAAAGGGACCCACAAGGAGGATAACGAGCTCCCTGAAGAGGAGAGCATCGATAAACACCTGCCCATAGGACAGGAGGTCGTAGAATGAACCGAGAGGACACAAGGCCACACCATCGTGCTAGCACACATAACAGGCACAAAAGTGACAGCTGAGCAACAGCAAATCTTCCATTTGTTAGGCAGGAAAGCCCACCTTCAGGTCATGTTAGTTGGCTGTCCCAAGGGAACCATATCGTCCGGCACAAGACAAGGCCCAAGGAGCCTCGGCTCTCAATAAATCTGGCCAAGTTGTAAAACAGAACAGCCAGAACAACTGCAAAGCCCAAGTACCCCGGAAACTGGAACCCCCAAGCCAGTCCTAGGATCATAAGGTACGGTAACATCCCACGGTGGGTATCCACAAAAAAGAAAACGCTGAGTAAAACCCTCGACAACCAGAAGATCAGGACAAGGAGCCCGGGCCCCATAGATATTTAGATTAAACAATCTTCCAGGCACATAAGTCCCTCGTCTGATATAAAAAAAATAGACCTCCCAGGGAAAAATCCAGATAACCTGGATAACAAGAGCAAGAAGCCCTTGCAAGTCCCAACCCAAAGGGAAGAGACCACCCCTTGCAGGAGCCCAACACTCCAAAGAGCCAGGGCCATAAAAGGACACTAGAGCTAACAGACATCCAAGCATCATTAACATGATTGCGCTTGAAAGTGCGGCTAATCCCCCTAAGGGACACAAGGCGCTGCTCATTTTATCAACCTCTAAAAGGAAGAAAGGCTGAGTAGACCTCGCCAGGGATGGAACTAGCAACCCTCGGTTTGCTACAGTACAGAGTAGCCACAGAGCATTAGTATGCTGAGCTAGCTATCCAGCTAGCCACTAGCTCCAGACACAAGGGGAATAGTGAGGACAGGTCACCCAAACAGAGCAACATCAAGCCTCCACATCACCTCAGATTCGAAGTCAGAGGACAGTAAAACATGGATTTGGATGCCACCTGGATGGCAATACCTGAACCATATGAGTGACATATGATAACAAGACTTAAAGGAGATTACTTCATCCCCCCATGTCTAACGAGGTGAGCCATTCGAAGGAGGAGACTGATGAGTCCCATAACTGAGAAGGATAGGGTCCCCAAACAGCTCAAAAACATGTCACAGGGAACTGCACATACCCTCCTGTGGCTGAGAGACCAGGGGCAATTGGGTACAAACACAATCACAAATAAACATCTGGACTTTGTAGACGCGCAAGCGCTAAAAGTATGTAAAAGCGAAAAACGTGCCACAAACTCCGGGGGAACAATCCACCCTCAAAAAAACATAACTTGGATTACCCGCATGTGTAGTAGTAGGGAGCGGTAGGGAACTCGCCTCCCGGAGGACAGGGCCCTCCGAGGCAGATGGCTCAGCAGTCCCTTGAATCCCCGAGCCCGAGGAACAAGGTGCTCTAGAAACGGCCTAAAGAACATAACTGACTGACCTGAGTCAATGGGGCCAATTCGCATTCGTCACAGGATGAAGAATCTGAATCAGAAAGTTGAACAATCTCAACATCAGTATCCTCCATAACTGGATAAAGGATACCACAAAATGGACTAAATATAAAACAATTTAAACGGCACCTGACACCCACAATGGCTGGAGCACTCACCACCTCTTATGTACCAGACACCAGCGGACTAGAATTCTCCGTCGCCACACAGTCAGGAATGCAGAAATTGGAGACCAGAACGTAAACGCACCCGGTCACAAGGTGAACCGTACAGTCCAAAAAAAGCGTGCCCGATCGTAACGTCGCGTCACTTCGAAAGGCTGTTATGTTCCAAAAATGCCACGGGCCTAGTTAACACTACACATAAGCAGATTGAATAACATAACAAACATGATTAAAAAAAACCCTGTTCAATAATCCCCCTCAGGAGATATTAACCCTTGATTCCAAGATACTAAAGGAGTCCCACTGAGACCCTGTATTTTCATGTGAGTTCGTAGGAACAAATGAGTTACAGTACAATTATGAAGAAGTAAATGGAACGATCTTACCGGAATCTACGCCGTGGAACAGGAACATGGCCCTTCAAGTGTGATGGATAGTAGCCTCGCCTCCGCCATGAACTTGAGAGAAGAAAGCAGGCAGCGAAGCAAAGTTCGGCAACACTGATTGCTTGTGGAGCTGTTAAAATGAGTCTGGATGGTTTTGCAGAAAGACTCTTCCTGCATCTCCGGACTCTAACTTTCATCCAAGCCCTCACTAAGAGACTGACATGATTACTTAAAACTCCAGTCCCTTGTCGAAGAGTACTACCCTCCATAAGAGACGAAAACAAACTTCTGACACTTCTCTGCCAACCTCCTGGGACGAAAGGCAAAGAATGACTGGGGAATGAGTATTTAAGCCTTTGGCTGGGGTGTCTTTGCCTTCTCCTGGTGGCCAGGTTCTTAATTCACAAAAGTAATTAATGCAGCTGAGGACTTTTTCCATTTATGAAGAAAACTAAGTTTTTACCAATCCTACCTCCTTCCATTCAGCTGGCCATTCTGCCGCGCACCATCCTTCCCAAAAACCGCAACAACACCTATACTTCCAGCCGCACCAGTGGCCAGTCCCAAGTCCTCACAAGAAATCTGGGTGCCTGAATCATTGCTGACTCCCAAATTAGGTCACCGTTTAGCACCTTGGAAAGACTAATAAAATGATGAGGCTGCTTCACGCCGGCCGCAGCCAATGCCAAACGTCTGCAAAAAAAATTCCACCAAGGGTAATGTGGCAGGCAAAATTGAGTTTCCCCAGCAAAATTGCAAAATCTCGAGCATGACCTTTGCCGACTCCCGGAAGGACCTTATCTCCTTCTGTAAGTCCACCTTTGATCCCAGTATTCTGCACTCCATTCTAACAGACTCAAAAGTAATCAGAAGAAAATAAGCACTGACGACAGGCCTTCTGACTTATCAAATGCTAGGTACCCCACAATCCTCAGCCATTCTATAAAATTATCCCTGATGTGTAAACAGGCAAGGGTATTGGCAGGCCAGACAAACGGAAAGCCGTACAGTATAAAAGTATGAGATTTTCTCTTTTAGGGCTTATTTGCTTATACGAACCAGCTGATTCTGTGTATTAAAGTCACAACCTAACAAAATGAGTTGAGCTTGTAGGTATAATCAGATCTCATTACTTTATCACATTGTGTAAATATACATGCTTCTTTATCTTATATCGGTCCCTAAACCAATCACCAATACTTGGAGAGAGCAATGGAAAATTAACATTTTATTACCTTATCCCTTCAATACCCCACTGGGAGTGTAATTTCCTCTACTAGCTATGTTAACACAGCTTGGCCTTGATGCCAAAAACTTTAAGGATGGGTGGGGATACCACAGGCTAAATAGCCCATTACATATGCCGCTATAAGGATAATGGAAATACTTGTAAACAATTTATTGACAGTTATGACAGACTCAGACAAAAACTTTTTGCTGCCTATGAAGTTATTTTCTGAAAATGGCTGCCCCACACTTGCCTTATATAGCCTTCTCCTGGGACCCACCCCACTTTACCAAATATGGGCCTAACTCCTCCCAGGGGTCAAAGGCCCACTCCCCCTACATTCCTTCCTGTCCTGTGGCTGGTCTTCTAAGCCTTAAACACAGCACTCACACAGCTCACTGTATGGAAATTGTAGTGTACTATGGGCTGTAGACGTGTAAGAAGCTTCTCTTGCAAAGGATACAGCTGAATTGTGCATTTGCATTCAAAGGGCAGCTTAGTTGCTGATTGGTGCATGGTACGTCCACTTAATTGTGCCCATTCCTTGAATGACATGGTTGATGACAGGTACTTAACACTGTGCCTGTGCTGTAACAGTAAAGTTAAAACTGAACTTTTTAACAACTTTCAAATTTATGTCTACTATCTAATTTGCTTCATTCTCTTTCTTGAAAATCATACCTCAGTAGGCTCAGGAGGGGTAATGCACTACTGGGAGCTAGCTGCTGATTGGTGGCTGCACAAATATGCCTCTAGTTATTGTCTTGCTCAATGTGTTCAGCTAGTTCCATGTAGTGCATTGTTGCTCCTTCAACAAAGGATACCAATAGAATGAAGCACATTTCATAATAGAAGTATGAAGTAAGCTGTTTAAAATTGTATGCTCTATATGAATCATAAAATAAACATTTTGGGTTTTATGTGCCTTTAAAGGAACAGTAACTATATATTAAAAAAACAGTCCCATGACCGCCACTGAGATATATCGGCCACTCTGCAGGAAGTCACGCGTTAGTTACAGGACTAGTAGCAACAGCGGTAGCACCGTCTTAGTAAACAGCTGCAGATTTGAAATAATAGCAGTAGATAAGCGTTTCTACTTTAATGCCCCTAGATAAACGAGCTTCTAGGTTTATTCGTTATGCGCTAACCAACATTTCACATAGCGCACACTGTGTAATTAATATGCATATTTTACACATTGTGATAGGCATGTGTTTACTAGAGGGCTGTCTACAGAGCTCTTACTGCGGCAAACAAAATTGTGAATATTTTTGGAAATAAGCTTTATTTTTTAAAGTAAGTTGGGACACATAGTGCCAGATTAGGAGTGGAGCGCAAACATTTGCGCACGAGCGATAAGGGGTTTATTGCGGGTGTTTGCGCTTGTCGGGCTTACCGCTGGTTTTAAAAGTTGAACTTAAACGTGATCACTTGAGCGCAATCGCGATTTACACAAAATAACATTAAATAATAAAAACAGAATTTATGTTTACCTGATAAATTACTTTCTCCAACGGTGTGTCCGGTCCACGGCGTCATCCTTACTTGTGGGATATTCTCTTCCCCAACAGGAAATGGCAAAGAGCCCAGCAAAGCTGGTCACATGATCCCTCCTAGGCTCCGCCTACCCCAGTCATTCGACCGACGTTAAGGAGGAATATTTGCATAGGAGAAACCATATGTTACCGTGGTGACTGTAGTTAAAGAAAATAAATTATCAGACCTGATTAAAAAAACCAGGGCGGGCCGTGGACCGGACACACCGTTGGAGAAAGTAATTTATCAGGTAAACATAAATTCTGTTTTCTCCAACATAGGTGTGTCCGGTCCACGGCGTCATCCTTACTTGTGGGAACCAATACCAAAGCTTTAGGACACGGATGAAGGGAGGGAGCAAATCAGGTCACCTAAATGGAAGGCACCACGGCTTGCAAAACCTTTCTCCCAAAAATAGCCTCAGAAGAAGCAAAAGTATCAAATTTGTAAAATTTAGAAAAAGTGTGCAGTGAAGACCAAGTCGCTGCCTTACATATCTGATCAACAGAAGCCTCGTTCTTGAAGGCCCATGAGGAAGCCACAGCCCTAGTGGAGTGAGCTGTGATTCTTTCAGGAGGCTGCCGTCCGGCAGTCTCATAAGCCAATCGGATAATGCTTTTAATCCAGAAGGAGAGAGAGGTAGAAGTTGCTTTTTGACCTCTCCGTTTACCAGAATAAACAACAAACAAAGACAAAGTTTGTCTGAAATCCTTAGTAGCTGCTAAGTAAAATTTGAGAGCACGAACTACATCCAAGTTGTGCAACAAACGTTCCTTCTTTGAAACTGGATTAGGACACAAAGAAGGCACAACTATCTCCTGGTTAATGTTTTTGTTAGAAACAACTTTTGGAAGAAAACCAGGTTTAGTACGCAAAACCACCTTATCTGCATGGAACACCAGATAAGGAGAAGAACACTGCAGAGCAGATAATTCTGAAACTCTTCTAGCAGAAGAAATTGCAACCAAAAACAAAACTTTCCAAGATAATAACTTAATATCAACGGAATGTAAGGGTTCAAACGGAACCCCCTGAAGAACTGAAAGAACTAGGTTGAGACTCCAAGGAGGAGTCAAAATTTTGTAAACAGGCTTGATTCTAACCAGAGCCTGAACAAAGGCTAGAACATCTGGCACAGCTGCCAGCTTTTTGTGAAGTAACACAGACAAGGCAGAAATCTGTCCCATCAAGGAACTTGCAGATAATCCTTTTTCCAATCCTTCTCGAAGGAAGGATAGACTCTTAGGAATCTTAACCTTGTCCCAAGGGAATCCTGCAGATTCACACCAACAGATATACCAAATTATGTGGTAATTTTTCTGGTTACAGGCTTTCAGGCCTGAACAAGAGTATTAATAACAGAATCTGAGAACCCTCGCTTTGATAAGATCAAGCGTTCAATCTCCAAGCAGTCAGCTGGAGTGGGTCGAACGGACCTAGAACAAGAAGGTCTCTCAAAGGTAGCTTCCATGGTGGAGCCGATGACATATTCACCAGATCTGCATACCAAGTCCTGCGTGGCCACGCAGGAGCTATCAAAATCACCGACGCCCTCTCCTGATTGATCCTGGCTACCAGCCTGGGGATGAGAGGAAACGGCGGGAACACATAAGCTAGTTTGAAGGTCCAAGGTGCTACTAGTGCATCCACTAGAGCCGCCTTGGGATCCCTGGATCTGTACCCGTAGTAAGGAACTCTGAAGTTCTGACGAGAGGCCATCAGATCCATGTCTGGAATGCCCCACGGTTGAGTGACTTGGGCAAAGATTTCCGGATGGAGTTCCCACTCCCCCGGATGCAATGTCTGACGACTCAGAAAATCCGCTTCCCAATTTTCCACTCCTGGGATGTGGATAGCAGACAGGTGGCAGGAGTGAGACTCCGCCCATAGAATGATTTTGGTCACTTCTTCCATCGCTAGGGAACTCCTTGTTCCCCCCTGATGGTTGATGTATGAACTTGGCCCTCGCTAGCTGAGGCCAAGCTTTGAGAGCATTGAATATCGCTCTCAGTTCCAGAATATTTATCGGTAGAAGAGATTCTACCCGAGACCAAAGACCCTGAGCTTTCAGGGATCCCCAGACCGCGCCCCAGCCCATCAGACTGGCGTCGGTCGTGACAATGACCCACTCTGGTCTGCGGAAGGTCATCCCTTGTGACAGGTTGTCCAGGGACAGCCACCAACGGAATGAGTCTCTGGTCCTCTGATTTACTTGTATCTTCGGAGACAAGTCTGAATAGTCCCCATTCCACTGACTGAGCATGAACAGTTGTAATGGTCTTAGATGAATGCGCACAAAAGGAACTATGTCCATTGCCGCTACCATCAAACCTATCACTTCCATGCACTGCGCTATGGAAGGAAGAGGAACGGAATGAAGTATCCGACAAGAGTCTAGAAGTTTTGTTTTTCTGGCTTCTGTCAGAAAAATCCTCATTTCAAAGGAGTCTATTATAGTTCCCAAGAAGGGAACCCTCGTTGACGGAGATAGAGAACTCTTTTCCACGTTCACTTTCCATCCGTGAGATCTGAGAAAGGCCAGGACAATGTCCGTGTGAGCCTTTACTTGAGGAAGGGACGACGCTCGAATCAGAATGTCGTCCAAGTAAGGTACTACAGCAATGCCCCTTGGTCTTAGCACCGCCAGAAGGGACCCTAGTACCTATGAGAAAATCCTAGGAGCAGTGGCTAATCCGAAAGAAAACGCCACGAACTGGAAATGCTTGTCCAGGAATGCAAACCTTAGGAACCGATGATGTTCCTTGTGGATAGGAATATGTAGATACGCATCCTTGAAATCCACCTTGGTCATGAATTGACCTTCCTGGATGGAAGGAAGAAGTGTTCGAATGGTTTCCATCTTGAACGATGGAACCTTGAGAAACTTGTTCAAGATCTTGAGATCTAAGATTGGTCTGAACGTTCCCTCTTTTTTGGGAACTATGAACAGATTGGAGTAGAACCCCATCCCTTGTTCTCCTAATGGAACAGGATGAATCACTCCCATTTTTAGCAGGTCTTCTACCCAATGTAAGAATGCCTGTCTTCTTATGTGGTCTGAAGACAACTGAGACCTGTGGAACCTCCCCCTTGGAGGAAGCCCCTTGAACTCCAGAGAATAACCTTGGGAGACTATTTCTAGCGCCCAAGGATCCAGAACATCTCTTGCCCAAGCCTGAGCGAAGAGAGAGAGTCTGCCCCCCACCAGATCCGGTCCCGGATCGGGGGCCCGCATTTCATGCTGTCTTGGTAGCAGTGGCAGGTTTCCTGGCCTGCTTTCCTTTGTTCCAGCCTTGCATAGGTCTCCAGGCTGGATTGGCTTGAGAAGTATTACCTTCCTGCTTAGAGGACGTAGCCCTTGGGGCTGATCCGTTTCTGCGAAAGGGACGAAACTTAGGTTTATTTTTGGTCTTGAAAAGACCTATCCTGAGGAAGGGCGTGGCCCTTGCCCCCAGTGATATCAGAGATAATCTCTTTCAAGTCAGGGCCAAAGAGTGTTTTCCCCTTGAAAGGAATGTCAAGCAATTTGTTCTTGGAAGACGCATCCGCTGCCCAAGATTTTAACCAAAGCGCTCTGCGTCACAATAGCAAACCCAGAATTTTTTCGCCGCTAACCTAGCCAATTGCAAGGTGGCGTCTAGGGTGAAAGAATTAGCCAATTTAAGAGCACGAATTCTGTCCATAATCTCCTCATAAGAAGAAGAATTACTAATAATCGCCTTTCCTAGCTCATCAAACTAGAAACACGCGGCTGCAGTGACAGGGACAATGCATGCAATTGGTTGTAGAAGGGAACCTTGTTGAACAAACATCTTTAGCAGACCTTCTAATTTTTTATCCATAGGATCTTGGAAAGCACAACTATCTTCTATGGGTATAGTGGCGCGCTTGTGTAGAGTAGAAACCGCCCCCTCGACCTTGGGGACTGTCTGCCATCAGTCCTTTCTGGGGTCGACTATAGGAAAACAATTTTATAAATATGGGGGGAGGTACTAAAGGTATACCGGGCCTGTCCCATTCTTTACTAACAATGTACGCCACCCGCTTGGATATAGGAAAAGCTTCGGGGGGCCCCGGGGCCTCTAAGAACTTTTCCATTTTACATAGTGGTTCTGGAATGACCAGATAATCACAATCATCCAAATTGGATAACACCTCCTTAAGCAGAGCGCGGAGATGTTCCAACTTAAATTTAAAAGTAATCACATCAGGTTCAGCTTGTTGAGAAATGTTTCCTGAATCTGAAATTTCTCCCTCAGACAAAACCTCCCTGGCCCCCTCAGACTGGTGTAGGGGCCCTTCAGAAACCATATCATCAGCGTTCTCATGCTCTACAGAATTTTCTAAAACAGAGCAGTCGCGCTTTCGCTGATAAGTGGGCATATTGGCTAAAATGTTTTTGATAGAATTATCCATTACAGCCGTTAAATGTTGCATAGTAAGGAGTATTGGCGCACTAGATGTACTAGGGGCCTCCTGTATGGGCAAGACTGGTGTAGACGAAGGAGGGGATGATGCAGTACCATGCTTACTCCCCTCACTTGAGGAATCATCTTGGGCATCATTTTTACTAAAATTTTTTATGACATAAAATACATATAGTTAAATGAGAAGGAACCTTGGTTTCCCCACAGTCAGAACACAATCTATCTGGTAGTTCAGACATGTTAAACAGGCATAAACTTGATAACAAAGCACAAAAAACGTTTTAAAATAAAACCGTTACTGTCACTTTAAATTTTAAACTAAACACACTTTATTACTGCAATTGCGAAAAAGTATGAAGGAATTGTTCAAAATTCACCAAAATTTCACCACAGTGTCTTAAAGCCTTAAAAGTATTGCACACCAAATTTGGAAGCTTTAACCCTTAAAATAACGGAACCGGAGCCGTTTTTATATTTAACCCCTTTACAGTCCCTGGAATCTGCTTTGCTGAGACCCAACCAAGCCCAAAGGGGAATACGATACCAAATGATGCCTTCAGAAAGACTTTTCTATGTATCAGAGCTCCACACACATGCAGCTGCATGCCATGCTGTCCTCAAAAACAAGTGCGCCATACCGGCGCGAAAATGAGGCTCTGACTATGATTAGGGAAAGCCCCTAAAGAATAAGGTGTCTAAAACAGTGCCTGCCGATATAATCATATCAAAATACCCAGAATAAATGATTCCTCAAGGCTAAATATGTGTTAATAATGAATCGATTTAGCCCAGAAAAAGTCTACAGTCTTAATAAGCCCTTGTGAAGCCCTTATTTACTATCTTAATAAACATGGCTTACCGGATCCCATAGGGAAAATGACAGCTTCCAGCATTACATCGTCTTGTTAGAATGTGTCATACCTCAAGCAGTAAGAGACTGCACACTGTTCCCCCAACTGAAGTTAATTGCTCTCAACAGTCCTGTGTGGAACAGCCATGGATTTTAGTTACGGTGCTAAAATCATTTTCCTCATACAAACAGAAATCTTCATCTCTTTTCTGTTTCTGAGTAAATAGTACATACCAGCACTATTTTAAAATAACAAACTCTTGATTGAATAATAAAAACTACAGTTAAACACTAAAAAACTCTAAGCCATCTCCGTGGAGATGTTGCCTGTACAACGGCAAAGAGAATGACTGGGGTAGGCGGAGCCTAGGAGGGATCATGTGACCAGCTTTGCTGGGCTCTTTGCCATTTCCTGTTGGGGAAGAGAATATCCCACAAGTAAGGATGACGCCGTGGACCGGACACACCTATGTTGGAGAAATTATTATTATTATAAAGACATGGGGCTAATAATTCACACAGATAAGAGGCAGGCCTGCAGTATAGCACAATCAGATCACATGCACACAGGTAAGTGACAGGCCTGCAGTATAATACTCACAATCAGATCACAGGCACACAGATAAGTGACATGCCTGCAGTATAGCACAATCAGATCACAGGCACACAGGTAAGTGACAGTCCTGCAGTGTAACACAATCCGATCACAGGCACACAAGTAAGTGACAGTCCTGCAGTACAACACAATCAGATTATAGGCACACAGATAAGTGACAGCCCTGCAGTATAGCACAATCAGATCACAGGCACAAAGGTAAGTGAGTCCTGCAGTGTAACACAATCCGATCACAGGCACACAGATAAGTGACAGTCCTGCAGTATAACACAATCAGATTATAGGCACACAAGTAAGTGACAGTCTTGCAGTATAACACAATCAGATCACAGGCACACAGGTAAGTGACAGTCCTGCAGTGTAACACAATCTGATCACAGGCACACAGATAAGTGACAGTCATGCAGTACAACACAATCAGATTACAGGCACACAGGTAAGAGACAGGACTGCCATAAAATAATATTAGAAATCATGAGCAAGATAACATATGTGGCGATGGGCGCAAAACACAGCATCGACAATTTGTAGTCCAATCGAGTGATCACATATACAGTGCAGCAGACAAGTTACGGGGCCATCCCCCCACATCTCAATAACTAATAAAAGTATTAACCCCCAATCCGCCCACCCCCCACATAGCAAAATACCTAATAAACATATTAACCCCTAAACCACCATCCCCCCACAATGCAAAGTATCTAATTAACCTATTAACACCTCAACCGCCATCCCCCACCCCTAAATTGCCAACCCCCCACAACGCAAATTATCTAACCTATTAACACCTCAACCGCCATCCCCCACAACGCAAAGTATTTAATTACACTATTAACCCCTACATTGCCAACCCCCACAACACAAAGTATCTAATTTCACTATTAACCCCTAAACTGCCAACCCCCCACAACGCAAAGTATTAACCTAATAACTAAGCCCCCTAACCTAACACTCCCTAACTTAACCACAATTAAAATAAAAAGATAACTACATTAAAAATTACAACAAAAAAATTACAAAAAAAACCCTAAATTACTAAAAAGAAACCTAACATTACCCAAAATTAAAGAACCTTAACATTCCATAAAAAAGCTAAGATTACAAAAAATAAAAAAAGCTATTCTTATTTTAAATACCCCCGTTAAAACAAAAAAGCCACCCCAAAATAACCCCCCTAATCTTACAATAAACTACCATTAGCCCTTAAAAGGGCCTTTTGTAGGGTTAGTACCCCCTAACATTACAACCACCCACCCCTACAAAATAAAAATAAAAAACCCTAATCTACCCATTCCACTGAAAAGGACATTTGTATGGGCATTGCTCTTAAAAGGGCATTCAGCTCTTTTACAGCCCACAAAAATAAATTAAAAAAAGCCCTAATTAAAAAAATAGAATAGGGGTTAATAGTACTGTAGTTGCGATGTGGGCGGATGGTGGATTAGGGGTTAATAACTTTTAATAGTAGTTACGATGTGTAGGGGTTGCGAATTAGGGGTTCATAACTTTTCATAGTAGTTGCGTTGTTGGAGGATGGCGGATTAGGGGTTAATAACTTAATAGTATTTGCGGTGGGGGGGCGGATTAGGGGTTAATAACTTTTAATAGTAGTTGCGATGTGGAGTAATGGCGGATTAGGGGTTTTGAATGGCGTTTTGACGTGTTGGATTAATTTTTGTTAGCCGATTTAGATATTTACGTGTGATTTCAATTTTTTTTAAACTTACGAGCCGCAATATGATATACTGGCGTAAGTCACTGGCGGCGACGCCAGAAATCTCTATTTGCGTACATTTCTGAACCTCGCCAGTTTGTTCAATTTACGGCAGTATATCATCTGCTGGTGCGGTTTTTGTGATTCACAAGATGTGCAAGGTGAACTTACTCCACATATGTGTTCTCACCCCATAACTCTATCTCCAAGAATTTATCAAACCTTTACATAGATGGCTATTTAAGGGCAAGATAGCATTTGACTTATCTACCATCATATACTAAAATGAAGCTTGTTAACATAATGCTATTGCTCTACTGAATATTATAATCAAACATTCTGTCATGAACCTATCTAAACCACAATCAATTACAAGAAACCTACACATATGAACCACACCTTACACCTTACGTGTGTAATTAGATTTGGCGGCAGTATGAAAAAAGCCAAGCAAGTAATCCGTAGACAGTTAGAAACTTAAGTATACAACATAAACATATTTGTATACACAACAATGGTTACATCTGTCTGCAAATATAAAGTATTTTACAGCATCATGGTATCACAAAAATACACAGGAAATACATTTTAAGTGGTTAGAACTGACAATGCTTTGAGATACATTATCCTTTTCTCAATAATGCAGAAGCTAACCTCATTTGCTCATGATGTTGCAACAACAGATTTTTTTAATGAATCATCACTAGGGATATGTGTATAGTTTAAAAAATGTTTTATTTTGCAAAGTAATTCATTGAATGAATAGTTTGGTATATCCAACAACAAAAAATAGTCACACTGTCAAAAACATTTACTGATTTGGTTTAATTCAACAGAAAAAGGAAGAAAATGTATAATCAAAAATATTCTAGACTACTGATAATTGACAAGATTTATATATCAGCGTGTCTTTCCATGTTTATATTTATGCAATCATAAAATGCAGTCTAATCCAAAATGCACAAGAATGAAATTACAAAGTCTTTACAGAGCTACAGGGGTGGACTGAGCAGCCGTGCAAATAGGACCTGGACCAAGGGCCCAGAATTTAGGGGGTCCCACAAAGGGCATCTTCATTGCCCCTGATGTGCTGCTTAAGCTGGGGCTGACAGTTGCCATATCAGTAACTAAGTGGTTAGTGTTGGTTTAGTGGGGGCCCTGGCACCAGAGTGAGGACCTTGTGCCTAGATATGGGATTGTTGTTTGGGGGGCCCTAGAGTGTGGGGTCTGGCACTGAAGGTTGGGGGCCCTGTCTCTGGCCCTTGATGTTAGGATTTCTGACCCTGAAGATTGGGGGGGGGGACTGGTGGTGGCAGGGCAGGAAAACTACCATGTTCATTTGCATACATTTTGGTTTGTTACAAACTGCTGTTTGTAACTGGCCCTTTAAATGGAAAATTGCCCTGCTTCCCTGGATTTTGGAGAAGCCTATTTGCCAGCCTCCTTCCACATGACTATGGCCCCTGGAAGATTGTGCCCCTGAAAACCTATTAACTTTTATTGGGTGTGTATGGCCCTTTAAGAACCGTCTGGGGACATATTGTGACTTTGGTGAACAATGCCCCTTTAAGACTATGTCCCCAGACCTGTGAAATGACTTGTCCCTGGCTTTCTCCCACTTGGTTCAGTTTCATTGTGTGCCATTAAGTGCTATGTGACAGACCCTTCGGTCAGAACTACAGAGATAACTTTGTTCATCTTCAAGAAGCATTCTAAATACAAGTTTGCTGGGATCAGCTCTAATTAAGTTTAGTGATAAACTTTCCCATTGTCTAATCAGACTTCTAGTAGTGATAAGGTGGACTGCATTGTTTTATTGTGTGTAAAATGTTATCTGCTGAAGTAATGTTGTGGCCTGTCAAAGGGAGTGTCTCTCTATCTAATATCAAATGTGTGATGGGGGATTTTATGCCTCCCCCTGAGAGTGTCCTGTTTGCATGTAACCTGAATAAAAGCAGGCTGTGTGCTCCAGCACATGAGACCTATTTCTGACCCTCTAACTTGCAGCTTTGACTCATGTTTGTAGGGTACAGCTATCATCACTACAGGGATTGCTATGTTTTTCATACTCCCTTAGCTACAGGGATTGCTACAGAAGGAAGAGGTTCACCTACTGGAGCCTGGTCGTAGGTCCAGGGCGCAGAGCAGACGGCGAGATACCAGCCCAGCAGCGGTGGTTCGTGGAGTCTGCGTTACTTATGGTGGCTACGCAGCAGTTAGAGTGTCCACGGTGCTGCTGCTCCTTTGGTGAGCGCTAGGAGCATCCTTTTCTACGGTCCAACTTCCAGCCAGCCTGGAGGCAACCGTAACATTTGGCGGCAGCGGTGGGATCGCGTCCTAGCGCAAGGAGCAGCACCACAACAGCACTGGTATCATAGGAGAGTAATTGAGGGCAACGCTAGCCACTGCGCAGCGTCCCTACCTACAGCAGCATGGAGCTGACAAGACACTGGTCAGAACCCTGTGAAGAGCACCTCAACCTGATCCGTCGCTATGAGGGCGCTGATTTCGTTCCAGAGGTAAAGAGGCGGCTAGTCCAATATGGTCCAGACCCTGCACAGGAGGTAGTCAGTCGCCTCATCCGGGAATTGGCTACTGAGAACGAAGCGGCACGAGCCTTTGAGCGCCAACTGTGGAGTTTGAGGGTATGGACACCTGGTCTCTCTCCCCAGCCGCAGCATGTTCCACAGGGAGAGGAGAGCAGCGACCTCCCTCCCCAGCGGCAGTATACTGTGCAGAGGGAAGAGACAACCGGTCTCCTTCCCCAACCCCAACCAGAGATACCAGAGGCAGCAGGCCTCATAGACTGGTCCTGGGAGGACCCCCAGCAGGCAGGTGGAGATGGGACCGCAGTCTCTCTACCGGCCCTACAGGGATGCAGGGCAGGCGGCCCAGATCCCCAGCGACAGACCCAGCTACAGGGAGGGGAGAGCATCGACCTCCCTCCCCAGCCGGAGTGTGCCTTCCAGGGAGAGGAGACAACCGGTCTCTCTCCCCAGCCGCAGAATGTTCCACAGGAAGCGGAGAGCATCGACCTCCCTTCCCAACGGCCGCCGGAGTATCAGGAGGAGGAGGTAAGCCAATATCCCCCTCCCCAGCTAACTCCTAACTTGGGCCCAGGGTTAACAGTGGAGATGTTGGCCCCCACTGACCCCCATGTTCCCTTTGCCACCGGGCAGGACTATGCCCCAATTCCCCCAGCAGAAGAGCTGGCATCAGGACAGAGCGCTGCTGGCCTCTGCCCTACAGACCTTGTCCTTGTTACAGAACTGGCCTGCAAACCCCTCACCCCAGCAGAAGCGCTGGCACCAGGGCAGAGTGCCGCTGGCCTCTGCCCCCCAAGTACCATCAGCTATTTGCCCAGCTGCGCCAGGAAGGCCGAGGATGCTGCACTTTCATCCTGCAACCTGGAACTTACAGGCCAGTACTACGTATTGTGGGGGGGCTACTTTGCTGCTAGCGATTATTTGTGGGTGGGTTGCGAGACTAACTTGGGCACTGACCGGCAGAAGGTCAGGTGCCTGGTTAGTCTCCCTCCAAAAGGGGAGATATGTTACAAACTGCTGTTTGTAACTGGCCCTTTAAATGGAAAATCGCCCTGCTTCCCTGGATTTTGGAGAAGCCTATTTGCCAGCCACCTTCCACATGACTATGGCCCCTGGAAGATTGTGCCCCTGAAAACCTATTAACTTTTATTGGGTGTGTATGGCCCTTTAAGAACCGTCTGGGGACATATTGTGACTTTGGTGAACAATGCCCCTTTAAGACTATGTCCCCAGACCTGTGAAATGACTTGTCCCTGGCTTTCTCCCACTTGGTTCAGTTTCATTGTGTGCCATTAAGTGCTATGTGACAGACCCTTCGGTCAGAACTACAGAGATAACTTTGTTCAGCTTCAAGAAGCATTCTAAATACAAGTTTACTGGGATCAGCTCTAATTAAGTTTAGTGATAAACTTTCCCATTGTCTAATCAGACTTCTAGTAGTGATAAGGTGGACTGCATTGTTTTAATGTGTGTAAAATGTTATCTGCTGAAGTAATGTTGTGGCCTGTCAAAGGGAGTGTCTCTCTATCTAATATCAAATGTGTGATGGGGGATTTTATGCCTCCCCCTGAGAGTGTCCTGTTTGCATGTAACCTGAATAAAAGCAGGCTGTGTGCTCCAGCACATGAGACCTATTTCTGACCCTCTAACTTGCAGCTTTGACTCATGTTTGTAGGGTACAGCTATCATCACTACAGGGATTGCTATGTTTTTCATACTCCCTTAGCTACAGGGATTGCTACAGAAGGAAGAGGTTCACCTACTGGAGCCTGGTCGTAGGTCCAGGGCGCAGAGCAGACGGCGAGATACCAGCCCAGCAGCGGTGGTTCGTGGAGTCTGCGTTACTTATGGTGGCTACGCAGCAGTTAGAGTGTCCACGGTGCTGCTGCTCCTTTGGTGAGCGCTAGGAGCATCCTTTTCTACGGTCCAACTTCCAGCCAGCCTGGAGGCAACCGTAACATGGTTCTTCCCTATTTTTGACCGTGGGCCCTGATTGGTCTCAGTTCATACCTACAGAGCTAAACAAAAATGTGCTCCACACAGGGGTCAGAGACCGTTTTCTGTAAAGGCCAGAGAGTAAATATTTTAATGCTTTGGGAGCCAAGAGGCAAATCAAGGATATTATGTAGGTATTTCGAGAACAGGAGTGAAAATACATTTCCACAATTCTTTATTGATGAAATTCAAAATATATAACAACCGAATGAACCTTTTATAAACATACTTTAGTTGCAACTAGGGTTGCCACCTCAGCCATGTTTTCATGCACACTTATGAGTTATACATGCCGCAGGGTGTGCAGGGAGGAACATGAATAGTGCTTTCCAGGGTCACTATTCATGTGCTGTCCAGGTGCGCAGTCAGGCCCAGCGCTTGCATAAGGCCAACTAGGCAACTGCCTTAGGACGCCCCAGCAGGGGGGAGCAAAATTAGAGCAGCAACATTTTTATTTATTTTTTACATTTTATCAGTGGGGACTGTGGCAGAACGTCCAGGGTCCCAAAGGTTGCATAATCCTTTGCGACCACCGGGCCCTGGAGATCCGCCACTTGGGGGGGGGGGCAGCAACACTGTTCCCTCTAAGGTGCCTCAAATTAACTCAGTACTAATAACTGGTATAAGCTCCTCCTCCACCCTAACACGCTCTGTCACCAACCACTCATCTCTCTTCCATCCCCTCTGGCTTTCAACATTACACAGAGCAGTGTACAGACCGGTTATTGAGACTTTGAGACCCGTGATTTCCTTCCAGTGTCAGGATAGGCTCCTCCTCCATAATATCATAGCGTGTGTTACCTCGCTCCTCAATCCTTCTTCTGCACTGGCTCTGTGAGATCCAGGTTGTTAGGGGAACTGCATACATAATACTCATGTGCTATGTGTCAGTGAGTACCTGCTGCTGTGTTGTGGGATTGCAAGGTGTCCCATATCCCTGGAAAAACCTGTAACAGGGGATCAGAATATCCTAATATGCAGTATATACCCTTTATATACATATATAAATAAATATATATATATATATATATATATATATATATATATATATATATATATATATATATATATATATATATATATTAGGACTGGGCGATATGGGGGGGGGGGAATCGCAAATCGCTATTTTCACGTCAGCACCCCCTGTAACCCCCATAAACCCCCCTCTGTAACCTAAATAAGCCCCAACAGCCCCCACTGTAACCCCACACCCCCTGTAACCCCCATAAGCCCCCTCTGTAACCTACATACCACATAAGTCCCAGCGTACCCCCCTCCCTGTAACCCGCATCAGCCACAGCGCGCGCACCACCCTCCCTGTAACTCGCATCAGCCACAGAGCCACCACCTCCCACTGTCACCACCAATAGCACCCCCTGTGTAACCTACATAAGTCCCATCAGCTCCCACTGTAACCCCCAATAGCACACCCTGTGTAACCTACATAAGTCCCATCAGCTCCGACTGTAACCCCCCAATAAGCACCCACTTTAACATCATAAGAACCACACCGCCTGTAACCATAAATCAGCCCCCAACCCACATAAGTCCCAGCGCACCCCCCTCCCTGTAACCCGCATCAGCCACAGCGCTCTCCGGTAAGTCTGCTCAATGTCGCAAGGCGGGCACAGCAATTCAGCGGCCTTCCTGTACGTCATAGGTGACATCAAAGGGGGCGGTGCTAAAAACCGCATAATCTCGCGGTTTTAAAACCGCGGTGATTAATCGCAGTTTAAAACCGCATCCGTGAATAATCGTGCAGCCCTAATTTATATATATATATATATATATATATATATAGTGCCCCATATCCCTGCAATTACAGTACCAGTAACAGGGGATCAGGATATCCTAGTATACAGTATATACCCTTTACACACACATATATATACACACATACATACACACACATACATACAGTACACATACACACACAGTATCTCACAAAAGTGAGTACACCCCTCACATTTTTGTAAATATTTTATTATATCTTTTCATGTGACAACACTGAAGAAATTACACTTTGCTACAATGTAAAGCAGTGAGTGTACATCACAGAGCTGGTGGATGTTAGAGACCTTACGTTCTCCCACCTTCCGTTTGAGTATGCCCCACAGATGCTCAATAGGGTTTAGGTCTGCTGACATGCGTGGCCAGTCCATCACATTTACCCTCAGCTTCTTTAGCAAGGCAGTGGTCGTCTTGGAGGTGTGTTTGGGGTCGTTATCATATTGGAATACTGCCCTGCGGCCCAGTCTCCAAATGGAGGGGATCATGCTCTGCTTCAGTATGTCACATTCATGGTTCCCTCAATGAACTGTAGCTCCCCAGTGCCGGCAGCACACATGCAGCCCCAGACCATGACACTCCCTCCACCATGCTTGACTGTAGGCAAGACACACTTGTCTTTGTACTTCTCATCTGAACCAAATAAGTTTATCTTGGTCTCATCGAACCACAGGACATGGTTCCAGTAATCCATGTCCTTAGTCTGCTTGTCTTCAGCAAACTGCATGCTTTCTTGTGCATCATCTTTAGAAGAGACTTCCTTCGGGGGACGACAGCCATCCAGACCAATTTGATGCAGTGTGCGGCATATGGTCTGAGCACTGACAGGCTGATCCCCCACACCTTCAACCTCTGCAGCAATGCTGGCAGCACTCATACGTCTATTTCCCAAAGACAACCTCTGGATATGACGCTGAGCACGTGCACTCAACTGCTTTGGTCGACCATGGCGAGGCATGTTCTGAGTGGAACCTATCCTGTGAAACCGCTGTATGGTCTTGCCCACTGTGCTGCAGCTTAGTTTCAGGGTCTTTGCAATCTTCTTAAAGCCTAGGCAATATTTATGTAGAGCAACAATTCTTTTTTTCAGATCCTTAGAGTTCTTTGCCATGAAGTGCCATGTTGAACTTCCAGTGACCAGTATGAGAGAGTGTGAGAGCGATAACACCAAATTTAACACACCTGCTCTCCATTCACACCTGAGACCTTGTAACACTAACGAGTCACATGACAAAGGGGAGGGAAAATGGCTAATTGGGCCCAATTTGGACATTTCCACTTAGGTGTGTACTCACTTTTGTTGCTAACGGTTTAGACATTAATGGCTCTGTGTTAAGTTATTTTGAGGGGACAGCAAATTCACACTGTTATACAGGCTGTACACTCACTACTTAACATTGTAGCAAAGTGTAATTTCTCTAAGATATAATCAAATATTTACAAACATTTGAGGGGTGTACTCACTTTTGTGAGATACTGTATATATATCCTGTAATAGGGGATCAGGATATCCTAATACTGTATACAGAATATATATATATATTTATACACACACATATATACACACACATTATCTCACAAAAAAAAAAAAGAGTACACCCCTCACATTTTTGTAAATATTTTATTATATCTTTTCATGTGACAACACTGAAGAAATGACACTTTGCTACCATGTAAAAGTAGTGAGTGTACAGCCTGTATAACAGTGTAAATTTGCTGTCCCCTCAAAATAACTCAACATACAGCCATTAATGTCTAAATCGTTGGCAACAAAAGTGAGTACACCCCTAAGTGGAAATGTCCAAATTGGGCCCAAAGTGTCAATATTTTTTGTGGCCACCATTATTTTCCAGCACTGCCTTAACCCTCTTGGGCATGGAGTTCACCACAGGTTGCCACTGGATTCCTCTTCCACTCCTCCATGACAGCATCACTGAGCTGGTGGATGTTAGAGACCTTGCCCTCCCCCACCTTCTGTTTGAGGATGCCCCACAGATGCTCAATAGGGTTTAGTTCAGGAGACATGCTTGGCCAGTCCATCACCTTTACCCTCAGCTTCTTTAGGAAGCCAGTGGTCGTCTTGGTGGTGTGTTTGGAGTTGTTATCATGTTGGAATACTGCCCTGCGGCCCAGTCTCTGAAGGGAGGGGATCATGCTCTGCTTCAGTATTTCACAGTACATGTTGGCATTCATGGTTCCCTCAATGAACTGTAGCTCCCCAGTGCCGACAGCGCTCATGCAGGCCCAAACCATGACACTCCCACCACCATGCTTGACTGTAGGCAAGACACACTTGTCTTTGTACTCCTCACCTGGTTGCCGCCACACACGCTTGACACCATCTGAACCAAATAAGTTTATCTTGGTCTCATCGAACCACAGGACATGGTTCCAGTAATCCATGTCCTTAGTCTGCTTATCTTCAGCAAACTGTTTGTGGGCTTTCTTGTGCATCATCTTTAGCAGAGGCTTCCTTCTGGGACGACAGCCATGCAGACCAATTTGATGCAGTGTGTAGCGTATGGTCTGAGCATTGACAGGCTGACCCTCCACCCCTTCAACCTCTGGAGCAATGCTAGCAGAATTCACACGTTTATTTCCCAATGACAACATCTGGATGTGAAAACTTCTTTGGTCGACCATGGCGAGTTCTGTTCTGAGTGGAACCTATCCTGTTAAACCGCTGTATGGTCTTGCCCACCGTGTTGCAGCTCAGTTTCAGGGTCTTGGCAATCTTCTTATAGTCTAGATCATCTATATGTAGAGTAACAATTCTTTTTTTCAGATCCTCAGAGAGTTCTTTGCCATGAGGTGCCATGCTGAACTTCCAGTGACCAGTATGAGAGAGTGTGAGAGCGATAACACCAAATTTAACACACCTGCTTCCCATTCACACCTGAGAACTTGTAACACTAACAAGTCACATGACACCAGGGAGGGAAATGTGGACATTTCCACTTAGGGGTGTACTCACTTTTGTTGCCAACGGTTTAGACATTAATGGATGTGTGTTGAGTTATTTTGAGGGGACAGCAAATTTACACTGTTATACAGGCTGTACACTCACTACTTTACAGCAAAGTGTAATTTCTTGTGTTGTCACATGAAAATATATAATCAAATATTTACAAAAATGTGATGGAGTGTACACACTTACGTGAGTTACTGTATATACATACATACAGCATATATATATATATATATATATATATATACACTTGTGGCTGCCCCTATATTTTTGACTCCTAGGTTTTGAAGAAATGTTTCAAACCCTGAAATTGTTTATTTGTGTATATGAAATAATACATAGAGAACAATGGAAAATTAAAATGTCAGTACCTCTCTGTCGCAGCCCCCCACTAGGAGCATTTTTTTTTATCTAAACCTCCTACTTTAAATAGTTTTTTTTGTATCCAGTACTTAAATACATACAGCAAAGATAGCTATTTCAAATGAGAAAATTGAGGTAAAAGAGCTGTTTATACAAAATGTTATATACTCGAGCAGTAAAAATTGATATTTGGGAAACATTAAAGAGATATGAAACCCACAAATTTTCTTTTGTGTTTCAGACATAGCATACAAGTTATTATCAAATTTGCTTTGTTCCCATGATATTTTTGTTGTTGAAGAGATGCTTAAGTATAGGTAGGTGTCTGGAGCACTCAATGGCAGAAAATAGCGCTGCCATCAAGTGGTCTCCCAAATGGATAGTATTACTGCTATTCAACAAAAGATAATAAAAGAATGAAGAAAATTTGATAAAAGAAGTCAATTAGAAAGTTGTTTAAAACTTATATGTTCTGTAGCAATCATGAAATAAAAAAACTTTCAAATGGGAGAAAACAATACGATACACTGTCCTTTTAACTGCTGTGAGGATCCTGATGGTCCCTGAAAGTTAAACTGTAGTGGGGGGTCATGATCAGTTAGAGACTTGGAAGGCTGGAGTAGCAGATACTTTTTGTGTGGTGGCTTTCTTTGCATTAAGTTATATGCAACTAAAAGCCGTTGTATGGCAGTATCATCTGTAGAATACTATAGCGGATGAAAAGACAATTGAGTCCAATAATATATCTTACTGGTGTGTAAAATAAATTGTGACTCTATCCCGCATATGATATATAAAACTTACATTTCATGTTTCAGTCCGGTATATACTGTTTTCAGCACAACTAAACCATGGTTTCGATGAAAGCATAATGACACTGTGCCGAATCCTCCGCAATCAAGCTGCTCTTTGTCTATTAGATCTTCAGAGTGCATACGGATGTCGTCCAGAGACATGTTCTCACTCACAACAGTGTTGCCTTGCAAAAGAGAAATAGAATCCTGAAATGAAAGTGGTTTAATTAATTAAGCCCCATAGTTATTATATACTTCTTACGATAATTCTAAGGTGGATTTTTGACAAATCTTGTTGTTTCTACCTATGCCGGGCTGATAACTAAATTGTATCTCATAGAGAGAGAAGCTCTCAACCAGGAATAAACGGTGGCTCAGCAGCTTGTTCTTTTGCAGGCCACCACCTGGGAGCAGCAGCCTATTTTAGCCCAATTGTGTCTTTCACAGAGGAGACCTTTCCTGAAGTATATCAGTCTGATCCTGCCCATAAAGAATGATCCAGCCCTGAAACACTAGGGAATCCTCCTCTGAACACGGAAAAAGGCAGAACCCCAGAAGATCATTTCCGCCTTCTGTGGATATGGCTGCACCTTACTGACCAGGCCTACAGAAGGCCAAAATGATCTTCTGGGGATGCAATCTGCCAGTGTTTTTTTTTTTCCTTTATTGAGATTTATAGATTAAGCACAAAAAATAAAAAGCATATATAGAACATTCCAAATATGAGCCAATCATTTTAACATCAGCTAATATTTTGAGTCGATCTTTATTCCAGTTCACTTTTATTTATCATGTTCCTGACCAGAGATATGACCTCATTTGATTCAGAATTATGTACAAGTCTCCTGCTACACTTTTTCTCGTCTTATTCTAGTTCTAAATAATGACTCTTCTGGAGCTATATCAAGGCTAAATCACAAAAATAGATTATACATAAAATTTTCATATATGTAAATTAAACAAAAAAATTAGAATGGCATAACTCGAAAGTATACATAAACTTTGACCACAATTTATCTTTGTCTATAATCTATTTCTCTCTTTAAAGTCGAGCTATAATTAACTAGGACATATCTTCCTAATTCCTAAAAAAAAGACCTCACACATTGCTGTAATTTATACAATACTGTAATTTTTAATTTGGCGTGGTAATAGTATCAAAACCTGAACAGAACAGATCAGATCGAAGAAGTAGACAACAAAAGAAAAAAAGAAAAAAGCGAAAAATAAAAAAAAAAGGGAAAGATTTTATCTTTTTAACTTCCTCTCTCTCCACCCTCCCCCTCTCCTCCCTCTCCCCCTCGCAGATATTAGTATATTAAAGATATTAAGTCCTCTGGAGTAGATGATCCACATATTTACAAGTGAGAAAAGGGGTTAAGAACTGCACTTGCGTAGTTTTATCATATGTCTTTATGAAGTTATACCCTTTATTATATTTATTATAGTATTTCTTAATGCGCTGTTCAGATTCGACAGAGCAGTCAAATTGTTCCATTACCGCTTGTTTCATCATTAAATTTATTAAGTTATGTATTGACGTTTTTTTTTTATTTTTCCAGTTTTTAAAGATCAAGTAGCGTCCAACTAAGATTGTACAATTAATTAAACTTACGTTCCATTGTCTGCGACTATCAAAGTCGACCAAGAAAAAAATATGTTTCTTTTCCAGCTTAAATTAAATCTGTAATATTTTACTTAGCCAATAGCTTGTCCTCGCCCAGAATTGATGTATTTTGGGACAAGCCCAAAGCATATGAATTATATCAGCATTAATATTTGCACATCGGTAACAAACATGACTCATATTGGGTAACCATTTATTTAACGTGGCAGGTGTTACATATATCCCATTCAATAATTTAAAGTGACTTTCTCACCAACTTGATGCTAATGTGGCTTTTTCCACTTTCTGAATACTTCTAGTGATATCTTTTTTATCTAAATCTGGTATCTCTGATAACCATTTTAAGGCTAACCTTTGTAAATTCTCCTCTCCTGACTGCTCTAGAATCAGTTTAAGCCAATATTTTATTGAATGGATACCAGCAGAATATAGAAGTATACCAGATTGCAGGGCCTATGAATACCCAAAAACTCCCCTCGCCCACCGGGCAAGTAAATGACAAAACTTACCAGCCCGCAAGAAACTTTAGTCGCCCGTGCGTATCTGCATGTAGTGTGTATATAGCTTATGTAAAAAGGCAATATAAATAGTGTTATTGTAATCCCACAAAGCATTGCAGACAGAGGTCCCAATTTGAATGCCCTGCAAGCTGCTTAATATTTGGGACTTGATAAAAAGGCTTTATCTTTAGAAAATATTTTTCTATCACTAGGTAGAAAAAAACAGGGATATTATCTTTGTAATACTGTATGTACATCTTGACTTTTTTCCCCCTAAGGAAAAAAAGATATAATTGCGCTTTTTTTTTTTTTACTTCAGCATATGTGAGCGGTATTGGATTTAGCTGGACAATGAACAGTGACATAACAAGCATTTTAAAAATACCTTTTCCACCTTTCTGCCCAGCTGCCTTTCAACTACTAGCACTGCCAGTGCCGCGCTAGCAGATTTAACTGGGTGCATGGAGATGGCATGTTCTCTACGAATTGGTTAAAGTCAGTTTTTGGAGCATCAATAGCATACAGAAATATTATGCACTGCTCTATATTGTTATGGTAAGCAGCTTGCTCGTGTACATTGTGCTGAAGTACTGCAGAGGACCCTGGAGTACGTCAGCATAATGTACGTGAGCAAGCTACCTACCATAACTATATAGTTACTTTAAGCCATACTACATTCATACACAGAGAAGAAACACTCACCGCTCTAGCAGGATGTCTTCCCGCGCAGACAACTTTAGGGGTGGGAAGTATCAACTGACAAGGAAGATACCAAGAGCCATGGAGATAAGGGGAGTTCTTTGAATGCATTTAACAGAAAGAACCTCCCCTTTCTATCCTCCTTTCCCGTGTGTGCGCATATGTGAAAGGCAATTTGACATTTTTTATTATTGCTTCTTTTATCCTAATTAAAATGTCAGGTCGCCGCTCGGGCTGGTAACTTAAAAATTTTACTTGCCCTCAAGAAATTTAGGTCGCCATTGGCGACCGGACCGGTCTATTCATATTACCTGCAGATTGTATACCAGCATGTATCTATATACAGTTTGGTCTCTTAATTATTGAATTATACCAATGTCTGGTTTGTAATTACACGTAGAAATCCAAATTAGTTAAATCAAATTGTTGTTTTACCTCTTCAAATTAAAGAATATTAGAACCTTCTGGGTCTTTTAATTGATAGATGTATTTTAAGCGTTTATTAGCCCAGATTTTGAAAGTTATATTATTGACTCCTTCAACAAAGAAGGTGTTCCCGACAATTGGTAGCCATTTTGAAACCGAATGATCTATTTTTAACAATCTACATATGGTATGCCAAGCTTTAATAATGATATATATAGTCATATGTTTTTTGACTTTAGCTGGTAGATCCCTTGGGTGACAATGTAAGAGTGCTTGTAGAAAATATGGAGACACTATATATTTCTCAGCAACTATAGATGCAATATAATTACCCTGGGTAAAGCAATCTAATGCCACTTTTCCAAGGCAGATGTTATAATATATCTCTAAGGAGGGGAAAGAGAGCCCTCCCATATACTCCGCCTGTATTAATTTATTCAGAGCAATTTTCCTACGCCCTTTTCCCCAAATAAAACATCTAAACATTTTATGGACCTCCTCAATATCTTTTTTTGCCATCAAAACCGGTATGTTATGCATACGATATAGAAATTTGGGTATTACTATCATTTTAATTAAATTGATTTTGGCAGTAAGGGATAGCGGAAGTCTTGACCAGCTGTCTAAATCATATTTTACTTTACTAATAATAGGAATATAATAATTGATTTTGTACCAGAGTTTCGGGTCACTACATATATTTATCCCTAAATACTTAAATTGGGTATGTATTTCTTTAAATGGAGTTTGTATATCCCGTTTGAAATCTTGAAAGATCCAAAATAATTCAGACTTTAACGCATTAATCTGATAACCGGAAATAGAGCTAAATATTTGCACTATATCGAATACCCTTGAAATTTCTAATTTGGCATATTTAATAAGTAATAGCAGATCATCTGCATATAATAGTAATTTAAATTTCTGTTTCCCTATGCATATTCCTTCCAATATCTTTCTAAGTTTAATTGCTAGAGGCTCTATTGCTAAATTGAAGAGAAGAGGCGAGATTGGGCAACCTTGACGTGTCCCTTTTGTTAGTTCAAAGCTTTTTGTACTCATACCATTTAATAACAGGGCCGATGAAGCCTTACTATATATAGATTTAATACATTCTGGAAATTGATTCCTAATCCCGAAGCTTTCTAATGTGAAAAAGAGATGATCCCAGATTATAGAATTGAATGCTTTTTGTGCATCAATTGATAATATAGCAGAGTTTTGTAATAGCGATTTCTCTCTCTCATCTTTAGTTATATTCCAGCATGCATCTAAAATCAGAAAAACTTTTCGTAGATTAGCTGATGGATTACGATTGGGCATAAATCCTGTTTGATCAATGCTTATTAAAGAATCAATAACTTTTTTAAGTCTCTTAGCTAAGATACCTGTTAATATTTTATAATCGGCATTAAGTAGTGATATGGGTCTATAGGTTTTTCCCTTTCTTATGGATCAATGTTACTAATGATTCAGCAAAGTATCTTGATGGAACTTTCCCTTTGGTAAAGTAGCTATGAAAAAGAGCCGTCAAAATAGGAGCAATCTGTTCTTTCAGTATTTTATAAAATTCTCCCGGTAGTAGATCAGGACCTGCTGCTTTATATTATCTATGGCTTGCAGTACCTCCGTAAGAGAAATTGGAATATTTAGGTATTGTAAGCTTTCTGCACTTAGATGAGGAAAAGAAGTACCCTGCCAGAATAAAGATTTATTTGTCGTATTTATCCCCGTGGATGAGTATAGATTTTTAAAAAATTTGAAAAAATCTTCCCTTATTCTTGTAGGTTCTATTATATTTTTATCACACTCTTTTTGATAAGATTTTGTCTCTCCTTTATCCTGACACAATTCGCTAAGAGTTTACCAATTTTGTCCCCAAACCTATGGAATCTTGCTCTGTATCTGAGTTCTTTTATTATATTTTTCTGCTCTGCTAATACTTCCCATCCTGCTCTTGCTTTCATATATCTATCCCAGTTTTCTCTGTTGGGTACACTTATATATGCGTTATATCTATTTTTTAAATACCTTGAGCATTCAACTTCTTTCCTATTGGCCTCTTTCCTCCAGTTCAAGAAATACATTCTGATATCTGCCCTTAACACCGCTTTAGCAGCGTCCCAAAAGATTTCCTCTTTGTTTATATATGACTTATTATCTTTCTTATATATATGCCATTTGTGAGTGAGCCAATTCTTGAATTTAAGATTAGACAAGAGGAATCTAGGGAAGTTGTAACTTCTTGTTATGTCATTTGTCCCTTCCCCCAATACACTTTAAGTGAGATTATAGCATGGTCTGATATAGTAAAATCTCCTATCTCCGCTTCCGAACTTAACCCAAGGACTGCATCTGAGATTAAGAAAAAGTCTAGTCTAGAAAATGAGTTATATTTCTTGGATTCACAAGTTAATGCTCTTGTATTAGGATTATATAGTCGCCAAATATCAGTAACTTTTAAATCACTACAAAGTTTCTTAAGTGGCTTATTAATTATCTTATTCCCTCTATCCGCATTAACAGTTCGTAATCTATCTAGATTATTGAATACCATATTGTAATCACCTGCCAGGAAGAGAGGAGACAAAAGATTAATTTCAGTCCTTCCCATGGATTTAGATATTTGCATGGCAGTATATTTCCTTTCCCCAGGAACCTCCTTTTATTCAGGCCTTGTGCAGACTTGATATCCTTGCATCAACTTAATAATGCTACCTGATAATACCGTCTCTTCAAGAAAAAGGGAATTAGGTTATAGGTGTGATTTCCCTTTGGCTGGCTCCAAATGAGATCAAATGACTTTTAGCTTTGTATCCTGAAAACTGTGGATTTCAGTTTATCTTTTTTTCATAAAGCAATCCCATCCGTTTCGTGCAAGAAACATGTTGTGCATGTCTATTTGACATATTCACAACGGCCCTAATGAAGTTCAATAACACATCCTGCTTTCTTCTTTCTAAAACTCCTTTTTCCCCACTGTTTGACTGAAAGTACTTGTAAAGCCACTATAATGCTTCTTGATATGTCAGCTCAAAAAACTCTGCTCTGATCGGCCAACCTTACAGTTATTTATAAGAGCACTGACTTGAGCTTTAAGTATGCCTGTATTTTCCTGCCCTCTCAGTGAGACGTTTAATCCAGCATACACATTGCGTTCTCAAAAAGGTACCGTCCTACCTGGGTCAGGATACTTCCCTCCGACTTCCTATGCTCCAGTAACTCTGGTTACTCAGTACTGCCGCTCCTACCCCAGAGACTGACCCTCTTACTGCCGACTCCTCCGCAAGAAGAACGGGGCTATCTCAACATGGACTGCGGTATAACCTGGAGCAGTCTCTTCTCCTGATCGTAGGACCTGTACCTCTGGCCTTGTAGTGCCCGTATATTCAGGTCAGCGTGTGACGGACTGCTGAAGGATTCAACCTGCGGCTCTTTTCTTGAGAGACTCCGGCACGATCTTAGCGTGTCCCCTTAGAGTGTGTGTCTTTTCCAGGCCAGTAAGAAGCTAGGCCTAGGAATTGTTCAGGCGGTGGTGTGTTTGCGCTGGCAAGCGCTCCTCGTCACGTGCTCCTCAACGTGACATCAACCACCAGAAGTCTCACAATGTGCCAGTGCTGATCTTTTCACACATGTGCAACAACTCTCCTTCAGATACCTGCAGTGTAACCTAGGTTCCAAAATTGCAGCACCCATTACTAGAAGGAGATGCATGAAATGTATTTAGTGTTTAGTGTCCCTTTAAATAAACTGGACATGATGACTTTGTAATACTATTTAATTTAAATTGTATTGAAGGGATATGAAAGTCGAAATGAACTATCATGGTTCACATAGAGCATGTAAATTTTAAAAAGACTTTTTATTTTACAACTGTTATCAAATGCACTTCATTGTTTTGCATCTATTGTTGATAAGCATACTTAAGGGGCAGTAAACATTTTTTTTTATATTTATTTCTCTTTATTTCAAATTTGATTTGTCAAACAAAACAGGAATGCAAGTTACAACACGCCCAATAGTGGCATCTCACATATAGAAACATAATATATAGCAAAAATGTCCAATAACCACCATTCAGTAGCCAGGATCTGTTCAGGAAGTAAAAGTCCAACTGTGAAGAGGGATGAAGTAGATCGTTTCCCACAAGCATTGGTGGTGGTATTACATACTGGGAGATGCAGAAGCAATTGAACACTGAAGTAACAGCATAATTTAGCATTCAAAAATTCAAACATAAACAAAAACATATCAGGGAAATGTATGCAATAGGGGTTTCAAGCTAGGGGCAATTCTATCTTCTACCTCCCAGCTATCATACCCTCTTGTCATCTAGTCTAGTGAGGGATATATTACGTGTTTGCAAAAGTATATTGTTCCCAAAGGAATTTCATGTCATGGAAGAAATCTAACTGGCCTGTCTTGAAATAATGGAATCTTTCCAAGATTAATGTGTTCTTTACTTGTTCGATCCATTGATTCAGGTTTGGGACTTGGGTTTTTTTCCAGAGTAAGGGAATGAGACGTTTGGCAGCATTTATTAAAATTTGGTAGAGATGTTTTCTGATTTTACAAGGGGATGGGAAGGTGGCATTAAAAAGAATCACCTCTGGGGAAAGCTCTGTTTGGATGCCAGTTATGGTGCAAGCTGTTTCGTGAATCTGAACCCAGAAAGATTTTATCGCAGCGCAGTCCCACCAAATATGACACATAGTGCCTACTTGTCCGCAGCCTCTCCAGCATCTATCACTGGCTTTTGTAAACATATATTTCAGTTTGCTCGGGGTTAAGTACCATCTAGTGGTGACCTTTAAATTAGTCTCCATGGGCTGACTTGGCCGTGGCTTTAAACCAGGATGACCATTGTTTAACTGAGAAGCGTTTGTTAAGTTCCTTCTCCCAGCTAAGCGTGTAGGTCGGTTTTGTGGAATAAAAGGACTTAAGAAGGCATCGATACATTAGGGAAATTGTTTTTTTAGGGGGGGTTGGTGATGAGCAAAGGGATTCAAAAACTGTGAGAGGTCTAAAGAAGTCTTTCTGTGACTTATGGGATACAAGGAAATGTCTTACCTGATTGTAATACAACCAGGAGTGTAATTGAGTAAAGTCTCTCTCCAGCAATATTTCTCTAGAGGACAGCTGGCCTTTAGTCACTAAGAGATGTATAGGCATGTGGCTTCTCAGAGAAGTTGGGTTTGGACTGATGGTAGGGATTCTAGGAGCGTCTACTGATAATTCTCTATTCGGGTGTAATATTAAAAGTGGAGAGTAGTGAGAGGAGATGAGGTGAAATTTATTTCTTATCAGCGTCCAGTCTGACCAAGTCTCCTTGAGAATTGGATATGCGGCTATAGTGTTTGTACAGGGTTTTTGGGGGGCCCAGCAGATGCCACCCAAACATGGGACACCTAAGATTTGTTGTTCCAGCTGGACACAGCTCTTGTAGGAATTATCTCCTTGCCTACACCAATCAATTATTCTGCTCAGTGAAGTCGCAAGTTTATACAGGTAGATGTTAGGGACTCCCAGTCCCCCATATTCCCTATGGGTATACATGGTGCTTTTTGCTATTCTTGGGGGTCTTCGATGCCATATATATGTATCTATTATTGCCTGCAGTTTCCGGATGTAAGTGTTGGTGCCAGGGATGGGCAGGGCCTGAAGGACATAAAGGGCCTTTGGTAAAAGGGTCATTTTCGTTGCGGCAATTCTGCCCAACCAGGAAATATTCTTTGGAAGCCAGTAGGAGGTCAATTGGGAGAACTCTTCCAAGAGTTTGCCATAATTTAATTTACGTAAGTCATCTAACTTGGGTGTAAGAAAAATCCCTAGATATTTTAAAGCATGGTTTTGAATTTTGAAGGGGAAGTGGTGTTTAATTAATGAAAGCTCTTCTTCCAGCATATTTAAAGGAAGGAGTTCTGATTTATTCAGGTTAATTGAGAAATTTGAGACCCTATCGAATGTTTCCAATTCATCTTGGACCGCTGCCAGGGATTGTCGTGGAGAAGACAAGGTCATAAGGATATCATCGGCAAACATTGCCAATTTGTAGGTCTCTCCTTGTAATGTAATGCCGAGTACATTCGGGTTGTTGTGGATACGCTCCGCCAGGGGCTCCAGGGACAACACGAACAGCAAAGGGGAAAGAGGGCAGCCTTGACGGGTTCCATTGCAAATTTCAAAATAATCAGATAGAGTCCCATTAACTCTGACTTGGGCTGAGGGGTATGTATATAGGGCAAAAATTTTGTTGATAAAAATAGTGGGGAAGCCGAACTTTTGCAGGGTGGACTGAAGAAAGGTCCAGTCCAGCCTATCAAAAGCTTTCTCAGCGTCAGTTGATAGAAATGCAGAAGGGATATTAACTTTTGTGTATTCCAAGAGGTGTACTACCTTGCACGTGTTGTCCCTGGCCTCCCGAGACGGCACAAACCCCACTTGATCATGGTGGATCAAATTTGGTAAGAAATTGTTTATCCTATTCGCTAGTATTTTAGCATACAATTTTAGGTCGACATTGAGCAAGGAGATGGGTCTGAAGTTTGCCGGGGAGGTGGGGGGTTTGCCTGGTTTAGGGAGGACGGTAATGTGAGCCTGTAGCATAGTGTCCGGGAACGTATTGTCGTTGGGGATGTTGTTAAACAGGGTAAGGAGATGTGGGGTCAGTTGGGCTTTAAAGGTTTTGTAGTATCTATTAGAGAAACCATCTGGGCCAGGGGCTTTCTCCGGCTTCAGGTCTGTTATAGCATCCAGGATCTCTTTACTGGAGATTGGTGCGACCAGTGAGTCCCTCTCTGTAGTGCTTAGTTCGGGGAGTGGGATGTCTTTGAGATATTCATCGCATAGGATCTTGTGCGATTCCAAGGGTTTATTCGGAAATAGATTGTAAAGCTTATGATAAAAGGACTTAAAAGTGTCGGCTATGGTCTTAGTATCCTCAATTACCCAGCCGTGCTGTGAAGTAAGAGAGTGGATGTATGATTGAAGTGATTGTTTCTTTAATGCCCTGGCCAAGAGTTTCCCGGATTTATTCCCTTCCCCATAGTATTTTTGTTTTATATGTAATTGTTGTTTTTGGGACTCTATTTGCAAGAATTGATTAAGATTATTTCGCTTATCCATTAGGGTGGTAAGTAGGGTTTGGTCTGTTGGGTGTAGTTTTAAAAGATAGTCAGCTTCGGAGACTTCCTGTGCTAGCCTGGTGTAGGATTCTAAGGATTGCTTTTTCTTAGTTGCCTTAATCTTGATAAAATCGCCCCTAATGAAAGCCTTATGGGCTTCCCAGACCATAGCTGTGTTAGAGTCAGGAAGGTTATTGATAGAAAAGTAGAGATCTAACTGTTTGTTAATTTTTTCCACTGTCTGTGGGTCAGAAAGTAAAGAATTATCTAATTTCCAGGAGAAAGGCTTTATCGGGATAGATGGCCATACTAGTTTACACTCTACCAGTGAATGGTCGGACCAGGATGTATGTTTTATTTTAATGTCTTTGACTAGGGAAAGGGCAATGTGGTCTACCAGGACGTAGTCGATTCTGGAGTAGCTTTTTTGTGGGTGGGAGAAGAAGGTGTAATCCCTCATTTGTGGCTAAGCATACCTCCATGCGTAGTGTAGAGTTAGAGATTTAATGTTCTGCCAAATTGAATGTAAAAATTTCCGGTTGGGTTTAGTGTTGGGATTGGAGCAGTCTAGTTTGGGGTCTAAGGGGGTGTTTAGATCTCCAGTAACTACTAGCGGGCCCTTCTGAAGATCGGATATTTTAGTGGAGATGTGGGAGAAAAATTTATCTTGACCAACGTTAGGAGCATAGAGGTTTACAATGGTGATCGGCTTACCGAACATCAGACCTGTGATCCCTAAATACCTGCCCTCTTTATCTTTATCTACTTGGAGGAGTTTAAATGGGATAGATCTATGTATCAGAATGCTTACTCCGTTCACCTTTTTAGTGGGACAAGTACTATGGTAATGTTGGGGGAAATGGGGGGAAAAATATTTGGGAATTGTATTTGCTTTGAAATGAGTTTCCTGCAATAGCAATATGTGCCCACCCCTCTTACATAAATCCCGAATGGCCATAGCTCTCTTATTTGGGCTATTAAAACCCCTTGCATTCTGTGTGATAATTTGGATAGGTTGTGATGCTAAAGACGATCTAGCCATGCAATCCTATAGAATAAGCTAATAAGCACGTTAACTTCCACATGACATGTAAATAATACTAGAAAACACTGAATTTCCCTGGACATACAATAAGAAAAAAATCAATAACAAACTGTAACAGTATAGTATAGAAGTATAAAAAAATTACACAACAGGTGTAGAACAAGTGGCAGAGGATGGAAATCTTCTAAATTAGGAGATAATCCCCTTATGGGCTTAAACATGTTAATTAAAGGTATATAACACCAATAGTATGACATAAAATGAACAGCAATGCATGCTTTTGTATGTTATAGTAGGGTCTGGGATAGAACTGCGCTTTACCGAACACAGCGCACTCCAAAGAATATTAAACAAAAGACCCTTTCTCTTTGGGATACGGCACAGTATGAGAGAGCACCGAAAAAACATTATTAACACATTATTTATAGTCAAGACTCAGCATGCCCCCATATTACACCAACATGCAATGACACTCCTGCCATCTGAAGACATATCAGACATGTAAAGTAAGTCCACATATATAAAGCAGTTGAAATGCAATTATAACTCAGAGAGTTCTACAGTAAAGCCCCCTTGAGGGCTGAAGCAACTTTCCTAGTAGTTACCATCCTGGGGCTATCAGCCCATCGAGTCAGCTGTCGAAGGACCAGGTCTGGTTCTGCTGGGTTTTCTGGAGGAGGCCTCCTGCCATTCCTCCCTTTGTGGAAGCGGAGGAGGGAGCAGATCTGTTGTTGCCACGGGAAGGTTGAAATCCTCCCGCAGGGATGTTAGATTAATTTCCAGGGATTTGCAGATCTGTTCCAAGTCGTCCTGTGAGTTGTACAGTAGCCTCTTGCCTTTCCATGAAATTTGCAGATGAAATGGGTGGCCCCATCGATATGGAACGTTGAGTTGCCGCAGCTTTGTTGTTAAGGGCCTGAGTTCTCTCCTTTTTAATAAAGTCCTGTGCGTCAGGTCTTCAAAAACCTGAATTGATACTGATCTGAACCTCAAAGGATGTTTCTGTCTTGCCCTCTTCATAATTTCCTCCTTGATGGAGTATGTGGTAATTTTGACGATAACGTCTCTAGGGGGCTGGTCCCCCAAAGGCTTTCCTCGCAGAGCTCTATGGAAGCGATCTAGAGCTATTGTGGAGTCGTCTCCTGTATCCAGTAGATAGGAGAAAAGGCCCTGGATGAAGTCTTCAAGATCTGCGGGGGCAACGGTTTCAGGAATACCCCGGATTCTTACATTGCCCCTGCGACTCCTGTTCTCCAGGTCATCTATCTTGTTTTCCATTTGAGCCATGCTGGTGTCTTGCTGTGCTATCTTAGCCCTTAGGAAAGCGATGTTTGAAGTAGTTAGATCAGAATGACTCTCTAGTTTCTCCACCCTCTGGCCGACTTCAGATATTTCCTTTTTAATGTCTGCAATCTCCTCTCTGATACACTGTCTTACTTGGCCAACCAGGGAGGAAAAGTCTTTTTTGGATGGAAGTGAGTCAAGTAGTGCTTTAGGGATTGTGATAGCAGATTCCGGATTTTCCAGCTCAGAATCCGAGGAGGATGAGGGAGACCTGGGGTGAGACGCTGTAATTTTGGGAGTGGCAGGGGTAGTGGTTTCCAAAGATTTAAAAAAATTATTCACAGAGGGTGTTTGGCCCTGTTTCTTAGCGGCTTTTTCAAGCTTGCTTCCCTTCTTAGGTGACATGATCGCTGCTTGAATGTGCAACAGAATAGGGCGTGGGGCTGAAAGAAATTTATTCTCTCTCTTGGATGTTGAGCAGAGCAAAAATGTTCATGAAAGAGTGAGGCAATCTATATATGGAGGGAAGAAGGGTGGTAACTATAAATCTCCCTCAGTTGTACTATAGTGTTAATATCCAGTCTCCTATACCACCATCCCTATTATCAGATAAGATCAGGCCTCAAACTCAAACATGGCCACTATACGCAGAGCTGATTGGTAAACTCACCCAAGGTATTAGGCAGGAGGGTGGTTATGTAGCCATGGCGTAGGGGAAATGCGGTTGAAAAATTTGTTTAATATAGTCTGTTCTAAGCCAGGGCCGGACTGGGACCAAAAATAGGCCCGGGCATTTTAAGGCAAAGCAGCCCACTCCCCCCCCCCCCCCCATTCTCTATTTAGCCGTATATCAAATATTACAAGTATAATATATAGGTTGGTATGGGGAAAAAAAAGTAAACACAAGACAATAAACTAACCAATTAGTGCACATAACTCTTACTAGAATTCAAGCACAGAGACCTGGCGCTGCAGTAGTGTGTGTTGAATCTGTTGAACATGTGATATGAAGGTTTCTAACTACCTATGAATGTAAACTCTCTCTTACAAGTTCAACTATAACATTTGTCACTTATATAGCCCAATAGCCCATATCTAACTATGAATGACATGCAAATGCAATATATAGACTGCAGTGCTTAATATAACACACTGGTTATGCAGCGGTTATGCAGCCTTCTTCCTAGTTGCACACAGCAAGGCTGCTGTATCCTTAAGAGGCTGTCCAGCTTCCCATCCACCTAGACATCCATCCCCCGGGCTATGAGCTCACCGTCACAAGCTGTGAATGGGGTGGAGGTGGACTACCGCCATATACCCATATTTGTACTCTCGCCACACATCTGTATTATTGTATTAAACAAACACCCTGGACGACTTACTTGGTCTTGGCGCAGGCGGCACAGGGCATACATCAGCAATTCCTCACCAGACACTTTTTTGGGACTGTGACTTACCAGCCCAGCCTTGCTGCTGCCTTCCTCGCTCAGCTCGCTGCTTCCCTCGCACTCTTCCCGCGCGCGCCACTGGACTAACTGGGAGGAAGTGATGAAGGTCAGCGGGGAGGGAGAGTTCATGCCGGTCATGTGAGGCCCCTGTTAGTTCCCACCCCCGGCCGGATCACTGATTCAAATTTCAAACACATAGCAGCACCTGTCTTTCCTAATTCCTATACAGCTGAGCGACCGACTGTGAGTAACTGAGTAAGTTAAGGATGCTGCTCAGTCTCCCGGCCACCACTGTATCTATGTCCTGCTGCTCACGGCCGCGCTGTATAAGGAAATGCAGGTGCTGCAGAGTGCAGTGTAATGTAAGAAACAGAAAGGCACAGTCCGCCCCTGAGCTCAGTCACTTCACTTAGTTACAGACTCAACCAGCGGCCCACAGGCTCAGCGGCCCACCGGGATTTTGCCCGGTATGCCCTATGGCCAGTCCGGGCCTGTTCTAAGCATTCACCTACAGCTCGGCTTGGGCAGTGTCCCAGGATTGACCAGCAGATTAATGTGTATTATCTGCTGCCATTGTAGAGTGCGTGGGATGACGATGTGGTTCGTCTATGGCAGCTGTGAGTGTCATACCTTAGCGGGTGGTGATCGGCTGTCTACCGATATCTGTCTCCTTCTCAGGGGTAGAATTGGCCCCGCTTCGATCCGCAATATTCCGGCACCTATGCGTTTCATGCATTGGGTAGGTAAAGATCTGTCGATGGGTATTCTGCAGGTCGGGACCCACGTGGCCCGCTCCGCAGCTTTGAACACTCACACGTTAATGCCGTGCTTATGATAGTCACCAGGAACTGGAGAAATTGTCTTTGGTTGTTGTCTGCAAGGTTGCAGGCATTTTTTGCAAAGTTTCCTGCGTTGGTTAGGTGCTTAATAATTTTTTAGCCCTGAAGGGAGCACGGAGCTCACAAGAGTGCAGCCATCTTCGCAGAGCGCTGGCTCCGCCCCCAACAATTTTTTTTAATCATCATTGTGAAAAAGTTACTAATAAAATAAGCTTTTTTCCTTTATAAAAAATAAAGCTCTCTCTATTTTATGGAATCAAAATGTCCTCCGTTCAGTAGCGAACAAACCCAACAGAGGGCCCTGGTGTAAGATATTTTTTGGGCCCCCCAAAGGTAACTTAGTAAAAAGCAAAAGTATTAAAATACATTCTGCTCTGTATAATGATTTTGAGGATAGATAGACGGACCTGCTATTTGCACTAATAAAAGGCTTCCCTGCATTAGGATTGTACACATTCTGCATACACCTAGGTATAAACTGGCTGTTATGGGCCCCCTCCAACCCTTAAGCCCTGGTGCCACTGCACCTGCTGCACCAATGGTAGATCCCCCCGCATCCGTTTATAAAGAAAAACCCATGCTGGCTGGCACAGAGGTTTTTTTCATTTATAAACGGACATTTTTATTCAAGGAGAACAGAGAAAGACTTTTTTTAGAGGTTTATTGTATTAGTTAAAGGGACAGTTAAATCAAAACTAAAGGTACAGGAAAAACGAAACGTTCACGATTGCATGCAATTTTAAACAATTTTTCAGTCTACTTTTATCATCTAATTTGCTTTGCTCTCTAGGTATTCTTTGTTGAAAAACATACCTAGGTAGGCTCAGGAGCAGCAATGTACTGCTGATTGGTGGCTGCACATATAAGCCTCTTGTTATTGGCTCACCAGATGAGCTCAACAAACTCCCAGTAGAGTAATGCTGCTCCTTCAGCAAAAAATACCAAGCGAATAGAACAAATTTGATAATAAAAGTAAATTGCAAAGTTGTTTACAATTGCATGTTCTATCTGAATCATGAAAGAAAAGGGGTTTCTTATCCCTTTAATTGTGAGCAATTCTTATTTAAAATGTTTTACGTATACTGTCCCTTTAAGTGGCCTCAGAAGCAGCAATGCACTATTGGGAGCCAGCTAGCATTTGGTGGCTACATACATATGCCTCTTGTCATTGACTCACCAGATGTTTTAAGCTAGGTCCCAGTAGTTTAATTCTGCTCTTTTAGATCCCTTTAAAAGGCCATTATAGTGAAAAAATGCATGCTCTCATTCTTTAAGCGCATGTAATTTTATCACAAATGACCCTGCAATGCTAAGTGGCAACCCCCACAACGGGGTTAAACACATAGTTAAAATACCACACTGTAGACACAGAGAACTAATGGTCTACTGCTGAACCAATCAGCAGCACTAGTTGCACAGCGCATAGATTGGCTCAACAGAAGTTTCTGCTCGAGACCATCAGCTGTCTGATCCTAAGTGGTACTTTAACTATGTCTTTACACCACCTGGTATTCAAACCTGTCCCCAGGCCTCCCTCACAGGCCAAATTTTGAGGATATCTGAACAGGAGCACAGGTGAAATAATCAGCTGATGAGTAACTGTAAACATGGTTATTTTAGCTGTTCTCATCCAAGGTAATCCTGAAAATCTGCCCCGTTGTGAAGGCTTGAGAAAAGGTTTTAAAACCAGTGCTTTAAACCAATTGGAGGGTTGATAGAGATAAAATGACATGCTCTAACAAATGAGAGCATGTTTTTTGTTTTATTTTTTTCACTATAATAACCCTTTAAAGTGGTAAAGTTTAATGATTTAAAGCCTGTAATATAAAAATAATCTTAAAAACAGGAGCACTTTAATTCACTAAACTTTACAAAGACGCTTCTTGCCATTTCACTACGGTAAACATACAGTTGTTCCTCCTCCCACATCTCCTTCTGTATTAAACATATCGATGACAAATCCGGCTTCCTCCAATCACTGCGTGCCACACAAGCTGGGCACCAAAGGGGGCACGCAACAATTGAAAGAAGCCGGATTTGTCATCAATATGCTCAATACAGAAGGAGATGCGGGCGGAGGAACAACTGTATGTTTACCCTACCGAAATTATAATTATTTTTTTTTTAAAAGTGTCTTTGTAAAGTTTAATGAATTAAAGTGCCCCTGTTTTTAAGATTATTTTTAGATACTGGGCTTTAATTCTTTAAACTTTACAATCACTTTAAATAAGGATAAAACTACCAAATAAAATCACTCTATGTTAGAACATTTTATTATTGCACAATTACTTGTGTGTACAATAAAATATATTATGAACAGAATGCTTACATACTAATGTAAACTTTTGCAGCTCACTTTCAAAAACACAGGAAACTGACTACTTTATAATCTAACACTAAGAATTAAAAATTGAAGGGTCCAGTTTCAGCAAACCCATGACCTGCTGAGTGTAACATACAATAACAGTAGTTAGCAGCTCGTATTAGAGAGAATTTATCATGAAGCATATTAATACTGTATATCTGAAACCAATGCAAATTGATGTGTTTGTTTATTAATACTGTTTTATTTATGGAATGTCTTACAAACACATCAGAGTGGATTCATGTTTTCACCATTACTCATCCACAGACAACGTTCAACAAGTTTCAGTTTCACTTTATTAGTTTCTCTCCTGGTAATGTATGAACAACAATATCTTTTATTAATATCACAAACCTCAAATATGATGAGAAAAGTACAAAACCAACACTTCAGTGCCTAATAGGAAGAAAGTTCACTTCCGTCTGTTGTTCTAAGGTATTGCCTTATGAATTTCAGGACTGACTTAGATTCACCAAAAGTTTCCAATGACATCTATCAAGAAAAATCTTTAAGATTTGAAGGGATTTATCACTATAATAAGTTTACCTTAAAAAAAGAATACTTTCAGATTTGGTTTGTATAATTACTTTTATGGCTTTTTATTGAATCTAAATTTATATAAATCGCATTTGCTCATTATTCTGGCGATAAATATTTAAATCTTACGAGATCAGTTCCCTAAGACAACACAAAAGATCCCAGTGAATCTGGTCAGAGTTTGTAACATAGTTGCATATGTATTACATAATTGTAGCATACCTGTGTATGGGGGTCTCTCCGGAAAGCAAGGGGTTTACTCCTACATTGCGCTACATAGGAACCTTATTTGCCAAGAGAGAGACCGGAGCAGTCTGGAAGTACAGATACTCCTAGTTCCTGCTAAAGGAGGTATAAAGTACACGCACCGCCCTTCAGTTATCAAATGTTTGTGGGTCATATGCAAATTCATTTTTATAATTTAACTGAATAAATAACAGCAATGACTCAAAATACACGTATTTGCAGTATGTGGCGTAATAACGAGGTTCTCTGTCTCTGTAATAGCGAGTCATACATTGTAACTATATGCAGTGCACGCCCTCTGCTCTCAGGCTTCCCCGCTGTCGCTTATTTACTTTCTACATAGCAGCTACTCAGTGGGCCCAGTCATCAATAAGTCCACCTTAAGCAGCTGTTGAAATGCATTGAGGGCATGGGCGGGATTGGAGTTTGTCACATTAATACGGAACTGAAAGTGGATGGAAAAACGTATGTTGCATCTGAATAGCAGGAAGTGTAAAGAAAAATGTGCTACTTGGGCAGAGATACAGGTCTTTTACATGAAATACTACTGTATTTGTATTTCAGATCGTTTGTCATATCCGATATTAAGCACATAAAAGTTTTATAACAACACATCACGACGGCATGAAACACATTTTTTATTCTTTCATCAGATAAAAAGATACATTTTTGTAAAAAAGTTTCTAACTGAAGTTGTTCTCACGGTACTTATCTAGTAGGTAGGTTTGCATATGAGAGTCAAAATAAGAGCAGACCTACATATTCTGCAGCAAACTGTAGCTTCTGGCTGGCTTATCCCCACTATTAACATTTGGAGAATATGTGCTAAATCACCATCGGCTAGATTTAGAGTTCTGCGTTAGCCGTCAAAAACAGCGTTAAGGGGTCCTAACGCTGGTTTTGGAGTCGTGTAGGTCAGTGATTTTTAACCTTTTTTTTGCCGTGGCACACTTTTTTACATTAAAAAATCCTGTGGCACACCACCATCCCAAAATTTAAAAAAAAATCACACATTGTAGCCTAATACAGCATATATATATACACATACACACAAACACACACATACTGTATGTATTGTGTTGTTATGCCATGCCTCCTACAAACTACCCCTGCACTGGGAGTAAAAAACAAGCAAAGTTTAAAAAATATGTCACACTGTTGTCAGTCTGCCGTGGCACACCTGAGGATCTCTCACGGCACACTAGTGTGCCACGGCACACTGGTTGAAAAACACTGGTGTAGGTAAGGGTCTAACGCTCACTTTCCAGCCACGACTTTTCCATACCGCAGATCCCCTTACGTCAATTGTGTATCCTATCTTTTCAATGAGATCTTCCTAACGCTGGTATTTAGAGTCTTGGCTGAAGTGAGCGGTAGACCCTCTACCGACAAGACTCCAGCCGCAGAAAAAAGTTGGTAGCTAAAGGGACACTGAACCCAATTTTTTTCTTTTGTGATTCAGATAGAGCATGTAGTTTTAAACAATTTTCCAATTTACTTCTATTATCTAATTTGCTAAATTCTTTAGATATCCTTTGTTGAAGAAATAGCAATGCACATGTGTGAGTCAATCACACAAGGCCTCTAGGTGCAGCAACCAATCAGCAGCTACTGAGCATATCTAGATATGCTTTTAAGCAAGTGATATCAAGAGAATGAAGCAAATTAGATAATATAAGCAAATTAGAAAGTTTTTTAAAATGACATGCTCTTTCTAAATCACGAAAGAAAAAAATTGGCTTTCATGTCCCTTTAAGAGCTTTCTGGGCTAATGCCGGTTTATAAAGCTCTTAACTACTGTGCTCTAAAGTACACTAACACCCATAAACTACCTATGTACCCCTAAACCGATATCCCCCCACATCGCCGCCACTATAGTAAATATTTTTAACCCCTAATCTGCCGACCTACATTATCCCTATGAACCCCTAATCTGCTGCCCCTAACATCGCCGACCCCTATATTATATTTATTAACCCCTAATCTGCCCCCCCCCCACGTCGCCGCTACCTTACCTACACTTATTAACCCCAAATCTGCCGACCGGACCTCGCCGCTACTCTAATAAAGTTATTAACCACTAAACCGCAGCACTCCCGCCTCGCAAACCCTATAATAAATAGTATTAACCCCTAATCTGCCCTCCCTAACATCGCCGCCACCTAATTTCAAGTATTAACCCCTAATCTGCCGACTGGACCTCGCCGCTACTATAATAAATGTATTAACCCCTAAAGCTAAGTCTAACCCTAACCCGAACACCCCCCTAGATTAAATATAATTTTAATCTAACAAAATAAATTAAATATTATTAACTAAAGTATTCATATTTAAATCTAAATACTTACCTGTAAAATAAACCCTAATATAGCTACAATATAACAAATAATTATATTGTAGCTATTTTAGGATTTATATTTATTTTACAGGCAACTTTGTATTTATTTTAACTAGGTACAATAGCTATTAAATAGTTATTTACTATTTAATAGCTACCTAGTTAAAATAATTACAAAATTACCTGTAAAATAAATCCTAACCTAAGTTACAATTAAACCTAACACTACACTATCAATAAATAAATTAAATCAATTAACTACAAGTACCTACAATTACCTACAATTAAATAAACTAAACTAAATTACAAAAAAAAACCCCACTAAATTACAAAAGATAAAAAAAGATTACAAGAATTTTAAGCTAATTACACCTACTATAAGCCCCCTAATAAAATAACAAAGCCCCCCAAAATAATAAAGGTCCCTACCCTATTCTAAATTAAAAAGTAACCAGCTCTTTTACCAGCCCTTAAAAGGGCTTTTTGCGGGGCATGCCCCAAAGTAAACAGCTCTTTTGCCTGTAAAAAACCCCACAATACCACCCCCCAACATTACAACCCACCACCCACATACCCCTACTCTAACCCAAACCCCCCTTAAATAAACCTAACACTACCCCCCTGAAGATCTCCCTACCTTGAGTCGTCTTCACCCAACCGGGCCGAAGTCTTCATTCAATGGGGCAGAAGAGGACATCCAGAGCGGCAGAAGTCTTCATCCTATCCGGGCAGAAGAGGACATCCGGAACGGCAGACATCTTCATCCAAGCGGCATCTTCTATCTTCATCCATCCGACGAGGAGCGGCTTCATCTTCAAGACCTCCGGCGCGGAACATCCTCTTCCTTCCGACGACTACCGATGAATGAAGGTTCCTTTAAGTGACGTCATCCAAGATGGCGTCCCTCGAATTCCAATTGGCTGATAGGATTCTATCAGCCAATCGGAATTAAGGTAGGAAAAATCTGATTGGCTGATTGAATCAGCCAATCAGATTCAAGTTCAATCGGATTGGCTGATCCAATCAGCCAATCAGATTGAGCTTGCATTCTATTGGCTGTTCCGATCAGCCAATAGAATGCGAGCTCAATCTGATTGGCTGATTGGATCAGCCAATCCGATTGAACTTTAATCTGATTGGCTGATTCAATCAGCCAATCAGATTTTTTCCTACCTTAATTCCGATTGGCTGATAGAATCCTATCAGCCAATCGGAATTCGAGGGACGCCATCTTGGATGACGTCACTTAAAGGAACCTTCATTCGTCGGTAGTCGTCGGAAGGAAGAGGATGTTCCGCGCCGGAGGTCTTGAAGATGGAGCCGCTCCTCGTCTGATTGATGAAGATAGAAGATGCCACTTGGATGAAGATGTCTGCCGGTCCGGATGTCCTCTTCTGCCCGGATAGAATGAAGACTTCTGCCGCTCCGGATGTCATCTTTTGGTCCATCGGTGCCCGGCTGGGTGAACACGACTCAAGGTAGGGAGATCTTCAGGGGGGTAGTGTTAGGTTTATTTAAGGGGGGTTTGGGTTAGAGTAGGGGTATGTGGGTGGTGGGTTGTAATGTTGGGGGGTGGTATTGTGTTTTTTTTTACAGGCAAAAGAGCTGTTTACTTTGGGGCATGCCCCGCAAAAAGCCCTTTTAAGGGCTGGTAAAAGAGCTGGTTACTTTTTAATTTAGAATAGGGTAGGGACCTTTATTATTTTGGGGGGCTTTGTTATTTTATTAGAGGGCTTAGAATAGGTGTAATTATCTTAAAATTCTTGTAATCTTTTTTTATTTTTTGTAATTTAGTGTTTGTTTGTTTTTGTAATTTAGTTTAGTTTATTTAATTGTAGGTAATTGTAGGTACTTGTAGTTAATTGATTTAATTTATTTATTGATAGTGTAGTGTTAGGTTTAATTGTAACTTAGGTTAGGATTTATCTTACAGGTAATTTTGTAATTATTTTAACTAGGTAGCTATTAAATAGTAAATAACTATTTAATAGCTATTGTACCTAGTTAAAATAAATACAAAGTTGCCTGTAAAATAAATATAAATCCTAAAATAGCTACATTATAATTATTCGTTATATTGTAGCTATATTAGGGTTTATTTTACAGGTAAGTATTTAGATTTAAATAGGAATACTTTAGTTAATAATATTTAATTTATTTCGTTAGATTAAAATTATATTTAATTTAGGGGGTGTTAGGGTTAGGCTTAGCTTTAGGGGTTAATACATTTATTATAGTAGCGGCGAGGTCCGGTCGGCAGATTAGGGGTTAATACTTGAAGTTAGGTGGCGGCGATGTTAGGGAGGGCAGATTAGGGGTTAATACTATTTATTATAGGGTTTGCGAGGCGGGAGTGTGGCGGTTTAGGGGTTCATAACTTTATTAGAATAGCGGCGAGGTCCGGTCGGCAGATTTGGGGTTAATAAGTGTAGGTAAGGTAGCGGCGACGCTGGGGGGGGGTTAATAAATATAATATAGGGGTCGGCGATGTTAGGGGCAGCAGATTAGGGGTACATAGGTATAATGTAGGTTGCGACGGTGTACGGAGCGGCAGATTAGGGGTTAATAATATAATGCAGTTGTCAGCGATAGCGGGGGCGTCAGATTAGGGGTTAATAAGTGTAAGGTTAGGGGTGTTTAGACTCGGGGTTCATGTTAGGGTCTTAGGTGCAGGCTTAGAAAGTGTTTCCCCATAGGAAACAATGGGGCTGCGTTAGGAGCTGAACGCTGCTTTTTTGCAGGTGTTAGGTTTTTTTTCAGCCCAAACTGCCCCATTGTTTCCTATGGGGGAATCGTGCACAAGCACGTTTTAGCTGCTTACCGCTACCGTAAGCAGCACTGGTATTGAGGGTTGAAGTGGCGGTACATTAGGCACAATGCACCCTTTTTGGAGCCTAACGCAGCCCCTCAGACAACTCTAAATACAAGCGTTGTCTTAAGGGTGCGTTGGGAAAAAAGCGGCGTTAGCTACATGGGTCTTTACCGACAAAACTCTAAATCTAGCCGCATGTAAACAAATGAGGAACCGTGTAAAAGCCGGAACGGAACAGGCCTTTTATAAAGGAAATTGATTGAAAATACCATGGGATGTGTTAGAGACTCTTGAGAACAGTTTTAGGAACAATAATCTTTGTGATGTAATATTTAATTAACCCTTTAACTACAAAAATAGTGTCTGGAACCAAACATAACAGCCCGGAACAGCACCTTCCCAGAAAACCAGATACACCAAGTTCACAAGTCACAGGTGACTAAATGTAATAAGTGTAATCAGCAACGAACCATCCACAGAACGACATTAAAATATCTGTTCCGGCCTTTAATACGCTTTTTTTGTAAAAATTGACGGAACGGCACCTTCCCAGCAACATATACAGATCAAATTCACCAGCCACACATAATTAGATGTAATAAGTGTAATCAACCACAAACCATCCACAGAAACCACGTTCCAATACCCGTTCCGGCTGGTAATACGCTTTTTCATGAAAAGTGATGGAACGGCACCTTCCCAGCAAACCAGATACATCAAATTCACCAGTCACGCCTGCCTAAATGCAATGAGTGTAATCAGCCACAAACCATCCACAGAAACCAAATCATGATATCTGTTCCGGCCTGTAATACGCTTTTTCATGAAAAGTGACGGAACGGCACCTTCCTAGCAACATATATAGATCAAATTCCCCAGCCACACATAACTAGATTGAATAAGTGTAATCAACCACAAACCATCCACAGAAACCACGTTCCAATACACATTCCGGTCGGTCATATGCTTTAGCATGAAAAGTGACGGAACGGCACCTTCCCAGTAAACCAGATACATCAAATTCACCAGTCACACATGACTAAATGTAATGAGTGTAATCAGCCACAAACCATCCACAGAAACCACATTCCAATGCCTGAGAAAAGTGACGGAACACACCTTCCTAGCAATATATACAGACCAAATTCACCAGACACACATAACTAGATGTGATAAATGTAATCAACCACAAACCATCCACAGAAACCATGTTCCATTACCTGTTGCAGCCTGTAATACACTTTTTCATGAAAAGTGATGGAACAGCACTTTCCGAGCAAACCAGATATATGAAATTTACCAGTCACACATGACTAAATGTAATGAGTGTAATCAGCCACAAACCATCCACAGAAACCACATTATTATATCTGTTCCGGCCTTTATTACGCCTTTTCATGAAAAGTGACGGAACGGCACCTTCCCAGCAACATATACAGACCAAATTCACCAGCCACACATAACTAGATCTGATAAGTGTAATCAACTACAAACCATCCACAGAAACCACGTTCCAATACACATTCCGGACGGTCATATGCTTTAGCATGAAAAGTGATGGAACGGCACCTTCCCAGTAAACCAGATACATCAAATTCACCAGTCACACATGACTAAATGTACTGAGTGTAATCAGCCACAACCATCCACAGAAACCACATTATAATATCTGTTCTGGCCTTTAATACGCTTTTTTGTGAAAATTGACGGAACGGCACCTTCCCAGCAACATATACAGATCAAATTCACCAGCCACACATAACTAGATGTAATAAGTGTAATCAACCACAAACCATCCACAGAAACCACGTTCCAATACCCGTTCTGGCCGGTAATACGCTTTTTCATGAAAAGTGATGAAACAGCACCTTCCCAGCAAACCAGATACATCAAATTCACCAGTCACACATGACTAAATGCAATGAGTGTTATCAGCCAAAAAAACATCCACAGAAACCACATAATGATATCTGTTCCAGCCTGTAATACACTTTTTCATGAAAAGTGACGGAATGGCACCTTATCAGCAACATATACAGACAAAATTCACCAGTCATACATAACTAGATGTGATAAGTGTAATCAATCACAAACCATCCACAGAAACCACGTTCCAAAACCGATTCCGGTCTGTAATACAATTCTTCAATAAAAGTGACGGAACAGCACCTTACCAGCAAACCAGATACATCAAATTCACCAGTCAAGCATGACTAAATGTAAAAAGTGTAATCAGCCAAAAACCAGCAACATATACAGACCAAATTTACCAGCCGCACATAAATAGATGTGATAAGTGTAATAAACCACAAACCATCCACAGAAACAATGTTCCAATACCCGTTCCGGCAAAACGCTTTTTCATGAAAGTGACGGAACGGCACCTTCCCAGCAAAACAGATACATCAAATTCACCAGTCACACATGTCTAAATATAAAACGTGTAATCAGCCACAAACCATCCACAGAAACCACATTATGATATCTGTTATGGCCTGTAATATGCTTTTCCATGAAAAGTGACAGCCCAGCACTTTTCAACAAAATTCACCAGCCCCACATAACTAGATGTGATAAGGGTAATCAATCACAAACTATCCACAGAAACCACCTTAATATGCTTTTTCATGAAAAGTGATGGAACAGCACCTTACCAGCAAACCAAATACACCAAATTCACCAGTCACACATGACTAAATGTAATAAATGTAATCGGCCACAAACCATCCACAGAAACCACATTATGATATCTGCTCCGGCCTGTAATACGCTTTTTCATGAAAAGTGACGGAACGGCACCTTCCTAGCAACATATATAGATCAAATTCCCCAGCCACATATAACTAGATGTAATAAGTGTTATCAACCCCAAACCATCCACAGAAACCACGTTCCAATACCCGTTCCGGACGGTAATACGCTTTTTCATGAAAAGTGATGGAACGGCACCTTCCCAGCAACATATACAGATCAAATTCACCAGCCACACATAACTAGATGTAATAAGTGTAATCAACCACAGACCTTCCACAGAAACCCCGTTCCAATACCCAGTCCGGCCGGTAATATGCTTTTTCATGAAAAGTGATGAAACAGCACCTTCCCAGCAAACCAGATACATCAAATTCACCAGTCACGCGTGACTAAATGCAATGAGTGTAATCAGCCAAAAAACATCCACAGAAACCACATAATGATATCTGTTCCAGCCTGTAATACACTTTTTCATGAAAAGTGACGGAATGGCACCTTATCAGCAACATATACAGACAAAATTCACCAGTCATACATAACTAGATGTAATAAGTGTAATCAATCACAAGCCATCCACAGAAACCACGTTCCAAAACCCGTTCCGGTCTGTAATACAATTTTTCATGAAAAGTGATGGAACGGCACCTTCACCAGTCAAGCATGACTAAATTTAAAAAGTGTAATGAGCCACAAACCAGCAACATATACAGACCAAATTTACCAGCCACACATAAATAGATGTGATAAGTGTAATAAACCACAAACCATCCACAGAAACAATGTTCCAATACCCGCTTTTTCATGAAAAGTGACAGAATGGCACCTACCCAGCAAACCAAATTCACCAGTCACACATGTCTAAATATAAAACGTGTAATCAGCCACAAACCATCCACAGAAACCACATTATGATATCTGTTGCGGCCTGTAATATGCTTTTCCATGAAAAGTGACAGCACATCACCTTTCAAGCAACATAGACAAACAAAATTCACCAGCCCCACATAACTAGATGTGATAAGGGTAATCAATCACAAACTATCCACAGCAACCACGTTCCAATACCCGTTCTGGCCGGTAATATGCTTTTTCTTTCTTTTTTTTTCAAATATCTTTATTAAGCATAGCCAAGCATAACACAAAGAAATCATAAATCAAAATAATTGATGTCACGCAGGACAGTCATATATTTAGAACATATAAATCAGGTAAAAAACACCTTATATAGGTTCCTGTCTTGCAAGCCTTTATTAATTTGCCTGATAAGTGCTGTAAAATCTTGGCTAATTTTCATCCTATATACATAAAAATAATATCAACACAACATGGGAGGAAAAAAAAAAGGGGGGGGAGGGAAAAGAAAGCTGGAAAAGTCCCCACAGAGACCCTGACCCTTACAGAAGGGTCTTAGCCTGGATTATTCAATTTCCCTACTGTTTCTTATCCAGGTGTATGAAAATACCTGATGTAAAACCATTTCAGCAAAGCTCATAGAAGCTACAAATGGAGACAGAATCTGCCCTTGTAGACAGCAAGGATATGTCTTAATAATAGGAGCCCATCCTACCAATAACTTTTTAATTCTTTTCTCAGACACCTGATGGAGATGGAAATATTCATAAATAATCTGAGCTTGAATATCCCTAAAGACTTGTGTCAAACTAGGTGAGCTCTTCGTTATCCATTTTTTGAAGATATTGTATCTCACTATTAATATAATAGTATTTAAAATCCGTATTCATGCACAATCCCTGGGGTAAGGGAATAGTAAAACTATATCTTCCAGAGAAAAAGAGATAGTACTTTCATAGACTCTATTAAACCAAAATTGGACCTTCTGCCATAATTGACGTATTTTAGGACAGGACCATAACATATGCGGAAGATCCGCCCTGATATAAGAACAATGTTTACACATAAAGACTTAATTTGGATAAAATTTAAACAGTTTAGCTGGCGATATATAGTAGTTATTTATTAATTTGAGATGAGATTCTTTCCAGTTGACCGCAACAGGGTATCTGGCCACTACAGAGAGACTATTAGATATCTTCTCTCGATCCATTGTCGGAATATACGGTAGCCAGAAATTAATCAATTTATCCTCCTCTAATATACCTTGTTTGGGGAGCATAATATCATTAATTAAAGAAATCGATGCATCCCCAGCTATATATTTTTGGATAAAGATCTTTACCTCGGACCAATCGGACCTACTAGACATCAGCCATTTTTGAGAACCGATAAAGTGTCGTATTTGAAAATACGCAAAACCGATTTGTCCTTGGCAGAGAAAACTATTCAAGAATGATTTCCCATGGAAGTACCTGAAATTCATTATTTAGTAATTGATGGACATATTGGAGACCTTTAAGCTGCCATTCTTGAAAGCATTTTTGGTCTATTCCGGGTGAAAATAGAGGATTCCCCCTGATAGGCAGAAATTTGGAGAAGGAAAAATCAATTCTAAGTAATTTACAAAACTTATGCCATACCAAAATTTTATTCCTGAATGATTGAAGGGTAGATACTTTCAAAGGCAAGATATGCAGGGGACAATGTAAAAGGGCCTTCAGCGACCCAGGGGTAATCATAAATGATTCAACATCAAAAGAATTGACCAAGTTAGTCTGGGCAATCCAATCAATAGCAAGTTTAATCAACGAGGCCCAATTATATAATCTGATGTTGGGAAAAGCTAACCCAGCATCAGTATATTTTTAAGACAGTCTATTGAGAGATATACGGGGTATTTTGGATTTCCAAATAAATTTGGAAAACCATGATGCCAAATTCTTCAAATCTTTATTTAATATAATAAGCGGCAGGTTTTGGAGAGGATATAGAACTCTAGGGAAAAATATGTTTTGATCAAATTGATAGAGGCTGTAATGGATAAGGGGAAGGCAGCCCATAACTCAAGATCCTCTTGGATCTTCTGAAAAAGCGATCCAAAATTTGCCTGATACCAATGTTTCGGGTTTTTATGGATTTCTAGACCAAGATATTTGATAGCATTGACTATGCGAAACATAGTATTAGGTTGTTCTGTGAATCGTTTCCCTAGCCACATAAGTTTGCTCTTCTCCATATTGATTTTATAACTTGCAAAAGAGCTAAATTAATATAGCACGTATGTTACCTTAGGGATTGTATCTGCAGTTTTATTCAAAATAATAAAATGTCATCTGCATAAAGCAATATTTTTAGACTTTAACTACCAAGTGGAATCCCTGGAAGAACCTCCCTCAACTTAGTTGCCAGTGGTTCAAGGACGATGTTAAACAAAAGTGGGGAGAGGGGGCAACCCTGTCTTGTTCCTCTCTGAAGAGTTATCTTAGAAGTCACCGTGCCATTAATGAGGAGAAATGAGACCGGATTCTGATAGATTTTTTGAATAAAATGGAAAAAATTATCTGCAAAACCAAATTCAGTCAATGTTGAAAAAAGATGTGTCCAGGAAATGCTGTCAAAAGCTTTGACCGCATCTAAAGTAAGAACAGCTATATCTTTAAGGTCACTCCTTTCTTGGTCACAATTCCAGATATAATCAACTAATGTAATTAATTTTCGTATATTTTTGGAGGTGTAAGGTGTTGGTTTCAGAGGGGGAGTGTCAGTCAGGCATTGGGCCCATCGTACCACCTGAAAATGAGGATTATTTGATAAGGACGTCCAGAGAACAGTAATTCAGACCACGCAGCAGTGATCTAAACCTGTTCTGTTTATTGAAAGACACACAACATGTCTTATAGACAGCAAGTACAGCATACAGGGTTAACTTGATGACACGTTATGACCACGTCATATCATACCATATTTCATGAACAAAAGAAGCTTATTAAAATATATGAGAGAAAGAGGAGTATTTCTTATAACAGCAGCGAAAGTACATCTGTGCGTCTATTTCAGCTTACAGCAAGGTCATTTGGGCCTCTTACAGCAAGGTCATTTGGGCCTCTTACCTAGATAACGGACTTCCGGGCGTCTTGCCAGGAACTTCTACAAGGTTAACTAGCTTTGCAGAGAATAATAACAAAAATATATTTCTCACTAGAGAATAAACTACTTATAATAAAGATTATTCAGACAAGATGGATGCCAAAGACAAAATGGCGCCCAAGAACAAGATGGCGCTACTTATGCTAACAATAATTCCTAACATACCACTCTTTTATTCTAACAGAATAACATAAAAATAGACAGGCGCAGAAAATTAGTAAAGCCTTTAACAACAGTATAAGCTTAATACTACGGTAACAGGACTCTATGTGAGAATACTATAGAGCAAAATATTCACATGTCGTGGTATAATTTTATAGGATAATAGGGCACAATTTGTCACTGCACATAGGTGCGGCCTCTACAATACTCTCCGTTTACCTTCCAGCATCCCCAAAACTACCGGTCTATCTGCACAAAGACCCAACCAGCCCCCCATCTACCCCCAAACAAAGCTGCATCTTTTATTTCTCCACCTGCATAGCTAGCACCCCCATAATATGTCCAACAGTTCTTTGTTCTGTACACTCTCCACAATGAAGCATGACATGGGAACAGCACAAATGTCTCTAGGTGGCCTCTGATCACTTTAAGAACAGTCTTTGTCCTCTTAGAGCGCTCCACCTTCCTCAGACACTTTGCTTTAATACAGTTCATTTGCAGTAGGGGTGCTTATCCAGTGTTCTTCCGCAGGGAGATGCTGGAAATCTGATGGTTTGTTCATGGGGTAGACAAGGTAGCCAGTGGATCCCCATAGCAAGCAGACACTCGAGTCTCAGAAGGAGTCTGAGAAGGAAACAAAAACAGCACAAGATGAGTACACACCCCAATACAATCACAATTATGTCCAAATAAAACTTCTTTCATCTTTTTTTGTAAGCATCACAATTCCTTTAGCTTAACTCATCCTATGTCATTTAAAAAAAAAAAAATGTTGATATATAATATAAACTAAATTCATTAATACTTTTACAGAGAATAATTTACAGCTTCTCTATACAATTTAAATGATACTTCATGAATACTAATCAAGAGGCTGAATGGCTATGCTAAAACTTATGGTAAGGCCTGCCCTGTAGCAAAAATGAAAAAATAAAACAGTCAATAAAAATATTTTCTTAAAAAAATGAACCTCTTTACACTGTCACTTTGAACTACTAAAAATAAAAGAACCTAGTGTTGCTTTATTCTGCACAGCTACTATCTATAATGTTTATAATTCTCCAACTATGATCCTAATAGTCAACAATCTCATCTGATATAAACACTACTAGTTTACTAATTATTTTATGCAACCTAAATTCTCTCACATTCCTGTATGAGGAAAGAATACAATCATAACATTATTTAAAACTACAAAATCTCTTAAAGGTAAACACATCTTTATGGTAAGATAACATCTGGAATTACCAAATTCAAATTGCAGATACCATACCAATTAATAAAAGGAAAAAATACATTTGCTTTCTTAAACTATAATTATGCTACCCCCTAAACAAATATTTCTTTGTATGATTAATATAAATTTCTATCTGAGACGTGTCCTCACTATGTTCCATAGGGTGAAGGGTCTAAAATATTCTGATATATTGCAGCATTTTCTTTAAACTATAAAGGTGCAAACATATTTTTTATACTCAGTGGGACATTCAATAGGTTACAATACTGCAAGGTTTAGAGTGACGCTTATCTAAAGGGTTACTTTGTTTAAGTACATAAACTACAATGTGCACTAATACCAAAAAGGCATGCTTTTCTGTAGACAAAACTATATGACTTCTTATAACTAATATGATCAACAGAAAATAACGCCAATACAAGAGCATACAAAACAAGAAATATAAGTAAAAAAGTTAAAACAATACTCCCCAAATTTAATTGGTTGACTCTGTAACAGCATAACAGGTCCTCAATATCAACCGGCAAGGCACAGTCCAGAGAAGGATAGTCTTTATGTTCTGATGACACACATCAGAGGAAACAGTCATGGATTACCCAGAGTCCAGTTCTGGGGCTGGTACCAGCATGCAAAGCAAAGAATGGATCCAAAGATAGTTCAGCACCTTTTACTGCAGTATGGTGGTTAAAACAAGCTTGACAAAAGGTCTTTTATCTTCATTTTTGTCTCTCTTTAAAAGGTTTACTTGCATTCAATCTTCAATCTTTTGAAAAGTGCACTTATGGAATTTTATCTGTACAGATTTTACCTAAATATGGAAAACTCAAAAATAATTCAGTTAGCGTCTTTAATCTCTGGATACAGCTGCATGATCTCAGCCTGTAAATACAAATATTGGGTTAAGAACAAAATAGAAAAATAAAAACATTTTAGGTTCACTTTCTTACTAAAAATAATAAGCACCCAAATCACATAAAGATACTCATCAATAGCAATATAACACAATATAACAATAAACTAAAAGACAAATCATGCACTCCACTCATGCATGCAGAATACTATTCTCAATAGCAAGCAAAATCAAATACACCTTACTACTCAATATGCCATTCATACAGCACGCTTCCACACGCAGTCACAAAAGAGAAAAACATAACAATCTCTTAGAAAACAGTTAAAACCACTTGTCCATTCCACAAAACAAAACATTACCAGCCGACACAAACTTTAAACAACCACAATTAACCTGAAATTCAACACATATACTGACATTCACTGAAACACAGCACTTGCAAAACACTACAAATAATTAAAATCCTAAAAGAACCATCTATACCCTGTTTGCAAATTCTACTATGCACAATACTATAAGATCATAGTAATGATGCAATCACTGCAGATGCTGAATAAACTCCAGTTGCATATTTACAAATAAAATCCTGAACCATAAATTTACAAAGGAACACACAAACACCTAAGTATCCTATTTTGGGAAAGATTAGATAACAATGGTACAGCCACTGTTCTATTCAGCTCCTGCTCGCATGCACCATGCAAATCCACTGTTAAATAAATCAGGTGTGGCACAAATAATTTGTGAAAAGCTCTAGAATCCAGTCTATACTTTTACATAACCAAAATTTTAATAACAACACAATTTTTTGATTTAACTTTGTTTATAATTTGATATTCACCATTCTGCAGCTCTCTAGCCAAATATAACAATTGTATATAACAAAAAATAAGCTTTCTACTAAAGAATAATAATACAATTTTCCCTTTAAATTGTTCCCAATGATCCATTGGCCTTACTTATAATAAAAATGTATACTGATGTTCATTAAATAGCCTAAGCAAGCATAACCAGCATAAAAACACACTCACAGTGGGGTGCAGGCTAGTTAAAGGGACATTTTACCCAAATTAAAAATGATCTTTAATTGAAACTGCTGACACAGTTAAATATACTAGTGTTAGGCTTACAGTAAACCTCATTGTCTTCTTTGTAAATATTTCCTTAAAATCTCAGATTTTATATCAGTTTGCCTGTATCCCTTTAAATATTTTCTCTCCTCTTTTTTTTTCTTCTCCACTAGTCTCACAGATCGCAACACCAAGATTGTAGACAACTTATCAGTTCAGCTTGCATTACAGAGAGAATTAAGTTACACTGCGTAAATATCTGCTATCTAAACTGCAGATTTAAAAAGAATAATACAAGGAAAGGTCTCAAAAATATATTTTGCCAACTGCTAATACAGTGCTATTGCTACTCATGAACTCCTTTCACATGAGTGAACTGGTCATAAGATAAGGAACACAATAAAATATACTTATTATCCGAAATTCAACCCATTGCAATTTACTTCATATATGCACAAACTTGCAAATGCAACTTCTCCTACATTTAAACTATTCAGCTTGTATAACAAGCCATTGACAATACATTAATATCAAAACTATGTTACAGTGTACTGTCCCTTTAAGGACTAACCATTTATCACGTAAATTACATACGTATACCCTAACCATGATTTAGACTGCTTGTATTATTTACCACACAAATTCTACTGCTTTACTGTATCATGACCTGCATATTAATTTACTCGCAACAGAAAGGACCCAAATACTTTTAGATAAATTTAATGATATACAGCCTATAACCATATTTTATCTTTTCCACTAACGCTGTGCACAGATCTTGCAAATACAATGTTAATCTTTTTCATTTACTCGAACATGACCAAAGGTCCTCAATCATCCGCACATTCACAAATCCCTTAATTAGTTCCCTTGCAAAAACAATATATTTATATGCCGCAACAGGTGGACAGTTTTTTTTTTATTTGCATACAACAATTATCACTTAAAACTAAAACTGCTATTAATAACACACATACTTAAAACATGCTGTTGACTTTAAAATACAGTTATAAAAATAACACTACAAAATACCTCCTTACAACGTCTGATTTCTTAGCTAAGAAACAGAAAGAAAAATGCAGCAAGGTCATTTGTACAGCGATACACACACACAAGCTCATCTCATCCCGCATACCAGAAATTCACTCCCTTTTTCCTTCCTTTCCCAAAGACATATATAAATACAATAAGATTAACTTTCCACCAAATTTAAAATGTATTTGAAAGTGTCCGAATTTGCAGAGAATGGCCATTTCCCCACATATTGAGAAAAACACATTTCAAACAGGATAAAAACATCCTCCGTTCTTTTTTTAATTTTTTTATTTTTTGATCTAAGCAACTCTTTTACACGTAATAACACACATGACACATCACATATGACGCATAAAAATATACAAAATTCCTTTTCATTACTGCAAACAAAGAGAGAAAGAGTTTTTACAAACGGAGCTGCTGTAACAGTTTTTTTGTTCTCTGACTATGTGATCTGTGTGTGCGCATCTGTTTGCACATGCAAATAAGAGCAGCAATGCTAAAATGCAAAGTCACAACAGCACAGCACAGCAATTAAAAGCATGCAAGCAAAGCATCAAATATCAAATATCAGATCCAGGTTGGTAACAAAACTCTATTATAGGAATGGATATGGACAACTTCAACACACGTGAGACTCAAACTCACTGTCACAAAGCGATGCCACCTTGCACGGGGATATAAGACCCTCATGTCAAGTGCATGCCAACTTTTATCTTGCGCGCTTCACAGGACTGCAATACCTGTCTTAAACTAGCACAGGACTATTAACCTGTCTAGAGGGATTTATCACAAGTGCCGAAATGACTCAAACCTTCGCACAAACCCTGCTTCTTTCTTTACTGCAGGAATCCCTTTTAACCCTTTATCATATATTACCAACACCTATTACAAAAAATAAAACCAACTAAATTTAGGTTCAGATTCACAGAGGGAAAGTAGAGTAAAAAACACTCATCCACTTACCCCGTGTAAATCCCACGAGCTGACACCAGAAACAGTAAGGTGTTGATTTCAGAGGGGGAGTGTCAGTCAGGCATTGGGCCCATCGTACCACCTGAAAATGAGGATTATTTGATAAGGACGTCCAGAGAACAGTAATTCAGACCACGCAGCAATGATCTAAACCTGTTCTGTTTATTGAAAGACACACAACATGTCTTATAGACAGCAAGTACAGCATACAGGGTTAACTTGATGACACGTTATGACCACGTCATATCATACCATATTTCATGAACAAAAGAAGATTATTAAAATATATGAGAGAAAGAGGAGTATTTCTTATAACAGCAGCGAAAGTACATCTGTGCGTCTATTTCAGCTTACAGCAAGGTCATTTGGGCCTCTTACCTAGATAACAGACTTCCGGGCGTCTTGCCAGGAACATCTACAAGGTTAACTAGCTTTGCAGAGAATAATAACAAAAATATATTTCTCACTAGAGAATAAACTACTTATAATAAAGATTATTCAGACAAGATGGATGCCAAAGACAAAATGGCGCCCAAGAACAAGATGGCGCTACTTACGCTAACAATAATTCCTAACAGGAGGAGCTCCGCGTTGTCATGAAACCCACCTGATCAGGATGGATAAGTCTATCTAAGCAAAAAACTAGTCTATGGGCTATAATAGAGGCTAAGATTTTATAGTCAGCATTGAGAACTGAAATAGGCCTATAAGAGGCTGGATCCTCCGGATTCTTACCTTTTTTTAAAATCAAAGAAATATTAGCCGCTGTAAACATTGTCGAAATTAAATTAACCGATACATAATAATTATTGTACAGTCTTTCTAGTACTGGAATTACTTCTTCGGCCAGACTTTTATAAAATTCAGATGGTAACCCATCCAGACCCGCTGCTTTGTTAAGTTTAGACAGCTCTATGGCTTTACCAATTTCCTCTACTGTAATAGGAGCATTAAGAACATCTAGCTCCTCTTTCTGGATCTTAGGTAGAATAATCTGTGACCAAAACTTCGCCTGGTTACCTCGATTGAACTCACATTCAGCATATAATTGCTGATAATATTTAAAAAAAAATTCCACAAATCTCATCCGTCTCAGTATAACGATTACCCCTAGATTGTATTACCAGTATAAAATTCTTCTCTTTCCTAACTTTAACCAATCTGGCAAGATTTTTGGCAGAACTACAGTGGAAGCTCCTGAAATATAAATTTATTTTCGTCTCCTCTTCTTGATGTTTTTGCAATAAGAAAGCATCTCTTCCTATGGTTCATATATTTATTCCAATTAAGGATTGAAAGGTCACTACGATATTTTTTAAAGGCATTTTGGACCTGATTCGTCAATTGTAAGTCCTGGGCCCGTTTTTTCTTATTTCGGACATCAAGATAAGCCTTAATATCCCCCCGGAGAACTGCTTTAGCCACCTCCCAGAAAATTTATATTTTATGAAGATATGCAGTTTTAACATACATTAATCCTTCCATTTTTGTCTTATCCAAAACATAAATCTAGGATTATTATGTAAAAATCGAGGATAAAAAAATCCAGGTACTTTTGGTTTAAAAATATACTGAAGAAAAAAAGCTAAAGAAATAATCGAATGGTCCGAGATCAAGATCTCCCCAATTCCTACCTCCATTTTACAGATTTAAAGTGACTCAGAGATTAAAAATAGATCTATCCGTGAGAATGTTCTGTGGGCTTTAGATTCGCACGTAAAACTTTGCGTATCAGGGTTTAACCTACGCCAGATATCATTGACCTGGAGTTTATGACAGAGCCTAGTGAAGTATTTTGAACTTCTCTTATTCTCTGGAATATTTTTGCAGGAAAATCTATCCAATTCCGGGCATAGCGTCATATTAAAATCACCCCCGATTATCAAATTCTCTTTTATATAAGGAAACAATTTGATCTTAATATTCTCCTAGAATTCCAAGTTAAATTTATTTGGCCCATAAATATTACAAAGAATAAATTTGGTGTTATTTATAAGGATATGTAATATCATAAATCTAGCATCTGCATCCATCTCCACCTGTAAGATCTTATAATCTAGCGATTTATTTATCAGTATAGCTACACCGCATTTCCTGCTTCTGGTTGGGGATGCGATTACCTTGCCCACCCATTTGATCTTGAGTTTACTGGCTTTCTGTTCTTTAAGATGGGTCTCCTGAAGAAAAGAGATATCGGATTTAGCTTTGGCGAGTAATTTTAAAATCATTTTGCGTTTCGAGGGCGAGGAGATCCCCTCCTACATTCCAAGATGTTATTTTAAACTCCATAAGCTAAAACGTACCTAATCGACCCACGGATCCTGGAAGGAAGGAAAAAAAAAAAAAAAAAAAAGGGGGTGGGGGGAGGTTGAAGTCACAGCAGGGACAATGGGAAAAAAAAGAAAAAAGGGGAAGGAGGGATACACCCCTATCTCATAACGTAAGCAAGAAAAATTCTTTGCCACATATTGCAACTTAAGAAACAACCGAGATAACTTTAATAATAAGCAATTTAAAACCCACTGGGGGACCAAATATATCACTTTGTACTGCATTTTGTCTGAATGCTTTCTCGAGCATAAAAAAAACAACAAATATCTCATTTATCCTTAAGAAATTCTTTCACCTCTCCCACCTTTGAGAAGACCAATCGAGACCCACTGTGCTCAACTATTATTTTGGCTGGATAGACCATCTGAGCGTTTATTCCTTTATTTATAATTTGGGTACAGTAGGGTGCCATTGTCCTCCTTCTCAGTGCGGTTTCAGCTGAGAAATCCTGAAAAAGCAAGATTTTACTATTACCAAGTATAAGTGAATCCGTTTGCTTTTTAAACAATTTCATTATTTCAATTTTGTCCTGGAAATTGAGTACTTTACAAATGCACATTCTATTCCTACCCGGGCCTTCAGAGAGAAATTTCTTAGGGCCAATTCTGTGTGCTCTTTCAATAGAGATTGGTAACACTGACTGTGGGAAACCCAGCCTCTGCGGTAATAATACGGAGGTAAACTTTAATAGATCATCAAATTCCGCAGATTCAGGGAGACCAACAATTCTGATGTTATTGCGTCTTGAACGGTCCTCAAGATCGTCAAGACGCAATTGTAAATTATTAATTTTGGAATCTTGTTTGGCAATAATATTTCCTTGGGTACTAACTTGATCTTCTAATTCAGAGATTCTGTTCTCCGCCTCTTGCATTCTATTTGAAAACTGCCTAACATCTGCCGACAGAACAGAAATTCCTGAGGAGATTGTGTCCAACTCCTTTTTGATCATATCAAATTGGGGAGAGAATAATTCAGATAATTGTACAATCAGGAACTGGGTGTCAACTACATTAGCCATCGTATCACCGGTGATATCTAGGCTAGGATCGGGCAGTTTAGCTTTTTTATCTTTAGCTTTAGTAGGCATTCTAGGTGATGAGGATTTACCCTGTGTAATAAATTTATCCATAAAAATGGAGTGAAAAGTGAATAACCAAACAACTCACGTATAAAAAAACCCACCTTATTTTTTATTTAGGGGAGTATGAGTATGAATATATATGGACCCATATGGAAACAAGAATATATATAGATAAATGCACATATATATCCATATACACACTCCAGCACTCCCAGATACTCTAGCAAAAATAAGTGCTAATCTCAACTACTTCCTTCCCTTCTTAATGTGCAAATAAATAAAGTGGAAACAATAGTGGAACCTCTTCCCAATCGAGAGGGAAAATCGAGTGATCTACCTGTAGGTTGATCACAAGTAATTTAGGCCTATGTAAAGAATACTAGTATATGCCCAATATTATATAAAAATGGTCTCTGAAGTGTACACCCCCCCCCCCCCCCGGTAGCTGCAACCATATATATCTTTTAGTCTATAGCGTTTATTCCTTTGATATGAGACAAATCCCTTTATTATAACCCCTTTATGCTTGCACCTAAATGAATGGTCCCCTAACAATCTGGGAGACAGATAAATAATATACACAGTTTTATCTAGACTTCAGCAGCAACACACCAATATAGAAAAAAGCAGAATGTAGATCTTTTCACCTCTAAAAATTAGCAGATCTATCTAGGGGTTAATCCAACAGGTAATTTAGGCCTATATATACGAAAATCAGATATATATTATGCTACTCAGCCAGAAAATCTCTAAACATAGCAGCAATACATTCCATTTGATTTGATTGAAAGCTCAAACAGCAAAAATAATTATTGTAGCTCTTATTGTAACAATTAAAGTTATTAGCAATTGACATAGAGTTCTGAAATTATGTATCCAGATAGGGCACAAAATATCATCCAGAAAGAGAATCAGGATCACTTATTTTGTGCAGGAAAGCACACTTTCAAGCCAACTTGTTTAGACTTAAAATGTCCTTATAATACTTTTATATATATAGGGAAAATCTGTCATACACCTGGATTGCAAAAGAGCAATGGGACCAATAACAGCACACCAGATAACAACCACCGTGCCCTACTTAAGGGACAACCGGGGATTATGCCTAATATTGAGACAGACGTAACTGAAAATGTACTTGCTTTTATCGGACTCCTGTCCGTCCACCACTGCGGATAAGCAATTTCCTCCACCCCGCAGGTCATGCTTCTTAATTCCTGCAAGTGTGAAACAACTTTTAACGCTCTATGAGCGATTTGCAGGGGATCACCTTGGGGAAAGTTAAAAGAAAACAGTGATGGACTTGCTAGCCTAAAGTGGCTTCTAAAGGGCTCCAAACTCCAGCGGGACCTGCCCTACTGAGAGCCACACACTATTGTAATCCCTTCAGAGATCCCGGGGTAAGCGGCTACGAGTGGGGAGATAATGGATCGGCGTCCTCTCACTACGCCGCCGTGCAGGTAATCTGCACCGCTCCTCCCCCAAAGGAAGTCCTCTCGCTCCAACACTGGTAATATGCTTTTTCAGGAAAAGTGATGGAACAGCAGCTTCCCAGTAAACCAGATACATCAAATTCACCAGTCACACATGACTAAATGTAATAAGTGTAATCGGCCACAAACCATCCACAGAAACCACATTATGATATCTGCTCCGGGCCTTTTTTTTTTTTTTTAAACTTTTATTTATAGTAAAGAAAATATATTACAATAATCAAATATAAAATAGTGCATCACAACGAATAAATTATTCCATATAAAATTTAAACAATAACAATCAGTGTCAAGGTAAGGGTCAAAAATCCCCCTTACATTAGTAAATGACATAATAAAGATAATACAGAAATTAGAAAACCAGCCAAGATTTATCATATATATGTCAATTCTAGAAAACATACTACACTTGTGACGTATTTGTGGTCGTTCTTCACCTTTACTTATTTTAACAGTTAATATCTCTCCCAGACATACAAACAACACAAAAAAAAATAAAAAAAAAATAAATAAAAAAAAATAAAAAAAAAATTACTAAAATATCCAACTCTCTCATCTCCCCGCCCCACCCGATCACCTCACCCAGCATCTGTCATCCACTCTCCAGGGAAGTGGCCAACTAGAATGTTTACCATAACATACTCCGTGTCTCTGAAAGGTTTAATCAGTTTTTTCTGAAGTACAAGGGGAAGAGATCTCACAAATGTTTCCCATTTTTTGAAGAATGTAGGCAGATATTTATCTTGTGGATAGGGAATGTTGAATTGCTCAGTTGTAAAATGATTGATCATAGCACTTTTAAATTGTGTCATTGTGGGCGCGGAAGAAGCTTTCCACAGTTTAAAAATAAGATTACGAGCCGTTAGGATTATAGTGTTTATCAAATTGTAATTCTTGGTTATTCCCTGAAATTTCACCAGAAAGAAAACATCCATTGGAGATAATTTATGATCCAATTTCAGAGTTACCGTCATCCAATAGGATATTTTCTTCCAATATTGGTGGATTTTAGGGCAACTCCACAGACAGTGAAATAGATCTGCACTTAATGAAGAACATCTAGAACAAAGAACTCTTGATTTATACCATTTGGAGAGAGCAGCAGGAGTAAGATATCTTTTAAGGCCAATTTTTATCTGTGACTCTCTCCAAGAGGTCGGTACCCAACTTTGTTGAATTATTTGGAAACTCCCAGTAATAGTCTGTTCGTTTATATCTGGGAAGTATGTGTCCCACATTGCCACCATATCATTCACCTGCGTTTTTGACGCTTTCTGATTTATGAGAAGATATAGTGGGGAAATTATATAGATTCCTGCCGCATACAGGGAGATCTTGGCCTGTAACTCGCCCCGGGACCAATTATTCCCGTATTTTGAGCACAGCTCTTGAAGATAGTGTCTAACTTGGAGATAAGCGTAGAATTCGCGTGAATGTAGGTCAAATTGTGTTGCAATATCTTCAAACAGTAGCGGATGTCCATCTGCGTCCTGTAGTTGGCTCATATTTTGAAGACCCTTTAACGCCCAAACTTTGAATATCTGATTGGTAAGGCCGGACCCAAACTCGGGATTACCACATATAGTTAAATATTGCGATATGTAGGGGGAGCAATCGTTTTCCGCACAGAGCCTCTGCCAGGCCACAATGACGTTCTTAAAGGTGGTCATATAAAATATATTAGAGGGCAGAGAAGTGAGAGGGCAGTGTAAGAGTGCCTTCAAGCTAAACGGGGCCACAATTTGATTTTCCCAGATAACCGAGGAAATTTGGTCTTTCCCGGTCAACCAGTCTAAAGCAAATCTGGCTATAATGACCAGATTATATGTTTGAATATTAGGGAGAGCAAGGCCTGCTGAAAGCTTAGAATTCATAAGTCTATGGGGCACAATGCGTGGTCTCTTTCCATTCCATAAAAATTGGGAACATGCCCTATTATATATGTTAATATCTTTTTTATGTAAAAAGCACGGGATATTCTGCATAATATAAAGAAGTTTTGGAAAGAGGACTGATTTAATTAAAGTCACGCGAGCCGTTAATGATATGGGCAACGAGGTCCACTCCTCTAGTTTCCTTCTACAATAGTCCAGGCTTGGCCTATAATTTATCTTGTACCACTCTTCTGGATTTCTAGATAGACAAAGACCAAGATAAGTAATCGGGGAGACCTCAAGGAAGGGATGATTACAATAATAAGGGGGATTTCTATATAGCCACATTAATTCTGATTTTGAGATGTTTATCTTAAATCCAGTTCTTGTCTTAATCGAATGGCAAGGGGTTCTACACTCAGATTGAATAAGAAAGGGGAAAGAGGACATCCTTGTCTAGTCCCTCTAAATAGCTCAAAGCGTTGGGTAGATGCATTATTTATGATGACCGCCGAGGAAGGAATACTATAGATTAGCCGAATATAATTAATAAAATATTCAGGGAATCCGAACCGATCTAGCGCGGAGAACAAGTGGTCCCAGTCAACGCGATCGAATGCTTTCTCCGCGTCGATCGTTAAAATAGCCTTATCTTCCGTTTCAAGTGCCCTAAAGGACTTATATCTAATCCAAAAAGATTCGATCAGGATTAATAATTTCCTTGTATTTCTTACGGGATTCCGGCCCGACATAAAACCAGATTGATTCTCATGGATTAAATCACCCATGTATGGTTTCAATCGAGAGGCTATTATAGCTGCGAGCAGCTTATAGTCGGTGTTGAGGACTGAGATCGGTCTGTAGGAGCTAGGCAATTCCGGGTCTTTACCCTTTTTTAGGATTAATGAGATATTCGCAGTTGTAAAAGAGGGGGAACAATTGGTGTTCTTTGAAAAGTAAAAATTAAATAGTTTATTCAATATTGGAGTCACCTGTGTCTGTAAAATCCTATAGTACTCAATGGGGAGGGCATCAGGTCCCGCCGCTTTATTAGTTTTCGCATTCTTAATTGCCAATGTGATTTCCTCCTCAGTGATAGAAGCGTTGATCACATCTCTGGCCTCAGAGGATAACCTTGGGATCTTAATCTTTTCCCAAAATACCAATTTCTTATCGGGGTTAATAGAATCTCTTTTGTATAGATCTTGAAAAAAGTCAAAGAATACTTTTTCAATGTCAGTATGTTTGGTATATCTCGTATCTCCCTGTTTAATAGCAGATATTGGATGTCTGGGAGAAGATTTAGTTATTCTGGCCAGGAATTTCGCCGATCTACCTGTAAAGCCTCCGTATATTGCTCTCATTCTCATTTCTTCCTGAACACTACTTTGTTTAATATGCGTGTCACGGAGAGTTTTTGCGGTCACATATGCATCCCAACAAACTTTAGTGTGATTTATAATATAAGCTCTATATGCATTCTTAACCCGATTAGCAAGTTGTCTAGTTGCTAGGCTCCAATTTTTTTTCAAGTGTAGGGAGTAGGATTTAATTTCCCCTCGTAAAACGGCCTTAGAAGCCTCCCAGAACACTTCGATCTTATCTATATAACTGTAATTATTATTATAGTATTCATCCCATTTTAAACGTAATTGGTTCTGAAACTTGATATTGTTGCTCAGATGCTTAGGAAAATATATATGATTCTTACCTCGATATCCACAGTTCATATCACACCTCAACCCGATCACAGCGTGATCGGAAATGACAATATCCTCAATTCTGGACACCCAGTTACAGTTAAGCAGGGATTCAGAAATTAAAAAATAATCGATCCTGGAAAAGGACTGCTGGACTTGAGATACACAAGTATAGTCTCGAGCATCCGGGTTCTGAACCCGCCATATGTCAACCAGTCCCAGATGGGCGCATAATTTCTGAAAGGTCCGGGATTTCCGATCCCTATTTTTTAAGGACTTTTTATTTGAACTATCTAGCAGGGGATCTGCCATCAAATTTAGATCTCCCCCGATAATTAAATTTGACCCAATATAGTTATGTAGTTTAACTGAGAGTACAGACCAAAATTTGCGATCAATTTGATTGGGACCGTATATATTACACAATATGTATTTCATATGTTTAATTTCCAATTCCACGATTAAGAATCTGCCCTCAGGATCGGCTACGGTGTTGATTATCTGATATTCCAACTTCCGATTCACTAAAATGGCCACCCCCCTCTTCCTAGATGTAAAAGGGGCCGCCAGAACTTCACCCACCCATTTAGATTTCAATTTAGGGATTTCAAGAGCGTTGAGATGTAATTCCTGTAAGAAAACTATATCAGGGTTAAATTTACCCAGATATTTTATTATAGCTTTCCTTTTAATTGGGGAGTTAATACCACCAATATTCCAAGACAGTAGGTTGAATTTACTAACCAGAGAATCTATTTGTCTTTAAGTCCATAAATATATACCCAAATAAACTCATTATATATACAATCTCGGCAGTCGGGGAGGCGAGCCCAAAAGAGAGGGCGACAAACCCTTAGGTGTGGAGAGAGGAAAGGGGACCGGAGAGACGGCGAGAGAGAAGGGAAAAAAAAAAAAAAAAGGCAAACAAACACACACCCCATTTATACCATTTCTGTCTCAAATTCCAATACTCTTCAGAAAATATAAAAAAAACATATTGACTCTTATTTCTCAGAACTGGCACCTCTATAATACCTAAACAGCAATACACAGACTTTAGAATCATGGAACCCCTGTCTAATAGTAAATAATGCATACTAGGGTACCCCAGATTCTCTACAGAAAGCTTCAGCCTCCATAACATTATTCAGTGTGTGTGTAGTGCCTTCCTTCAGTACCACTAATTTTGCAGGATACAGGAGCTTGATATTGTAATTTTCCCTCTGGAGTCTACCATAAAAGAAAGACATATCCCTTCTCTTCGCCATGGTTTCAGAAGAAAAGTCCTGAAACATCAACAGCTTATGTTGGCCTAAAGAGAAAGGATTACATTTCCTGTAATGTCGGAGATACAGCATTTTATCCTGAAAGTTCACAAATTTAAAGATCACAGGTCTAGGTCTCTGGGTCTCACTATGCTCACGACGCTGACCTATCCTATGAACTCTTTCAATCTGGAAGGGAGTAGCAGGAGCTGGAATCTGCAAGGCCTGAGGTAATGTAGAAGAGACAAAGGTCATTAGATCTTGAAACTCAGGAGTTTCGGGAAGCCCAATCACTTTTAAGTTATTACGCCTTGAGCGGTCCTCCAGGTCCTCGATCTTAGCTTGCAGAGACGTGATAGTTTTACCATAAGTATCTATAGATGGATCTAATACATTAAACCTGTCTTCCAGGTCCAAGATTCTATTCTCGATTTCATCTATTCTAGATGAGAATTGCCTAACTTCTATGGTGAGATTAGATATCTCATTTCTGATCTCCTTTTTGATTAGGTCAAATTGGGGCGTCAAAATTTTAGCTACTTCGGCTGCAAATTCTGCCATGTTATTAGAAGGGGGGTTAAAAAGCCCCTTATCTTGAGGGGAGACTATGCTAGAATCCATATTCCTGCTACTCCCTTTTTTTTCTTTCGACTTAGGAGGCATATTGGAAGGAGAGCCCCTTTGATGCAAATACCTGTCCATGGACCAGGCGTATTCCTTGATAGACTGCAATATGTCAAGGGAAAAAAAAAAAGAGGGAAAGACCCCCACCACAGCCCCGCAATAAGTGCAAGGCCTTGCTAATTACTTTAATAGTCTCTAACCATGTGTTTCTATTAGATGTGGGAATATAAAATTTATATAAATATTAATCGTCTAACAACACAGGAAGGTATTTCCTGTGATATCTGTGTGTCAGCAATTCATGTTTGTGTTGCTCTAGCAAGACTATCTCAAAGTGTTATCTATCGTGCAAATGGATCTATAGTTAGTGTTATTTTAACTATTATCTAGTCTAAAAAAGAAAAAGATTATGTGGTAGTGTTTCCTTGATACTTTTACCTCTATTATATATAATAGTTCCGCATCAAAGCAAACTCCACAGAAGAAACGAACCTAGGACAAATATCTCTTAAAGTTCTTATGCTTCTGTTATATTATTTTAACTCAAAAGGGAATATAACAGAATGTGCTCCAAAGTGATGAAGTGCTTATACTTCTATTCCAAGTGACTGTTTTAATTTAAATGTATTCCCTAATTCTTGACTTTATCTAAAGTGTAACCCTTTCTCAGCAATATTCCCTAGTTCTAAACCATATCTAAAGTATAATCCTGCATGTAATTAAGAACTTTGTAACAAAGAGCATTTCGGGAAATATGTTAGCATAATTCTTGATTTTTATAAATTCACTAATAGACGCCATACATGTCCTAACAGAACTCCATGGCCTATATTCACATTGACCCAGGGAAAACTTCAGAAGGGTTCATAGAGAGAATTTCATGTAAAACATATAGTAATATGTGACTAAATTCAGTTAAGATAAAACTTAGCAGCGTTAAATACAACCCAGCAACTCGAAAAAACAATCACAAGAAAAATTGTTGTTTTAAACTTAGCAAAACAGGCAAAATAAGATGGCAGTGTATAACAAATTAGATATAGCATATAAATATCATCATTAGTGAGCTCTTCAAGTGCATAATACAAAGTAGGAACTTATATGAAAGCAACCTGCTGGGGTATAGCACATGGGGATTATCAGTGATGGATTCCTTAGATATACAGGTATACCCCGCTTTACGTCGATTCGCTTTACGTCGTTTCGCTAATACGTCGCCGCCGCAAACCTGGAAGTAGTTTCTCAGCGCGGCACAGCTTAGGACTTAGACAAGGAGTAAGGAGAAAAATTGCATGCGGTTTTACAGAGTACGTTGGAAAGACTTTAGGGTTGCTAAAACTGTGCAGTACAGTATTGTACTGTACCAGATACTGTAATTTGGTAAGTCCAGTACAGTATACCGGTCTTCATAAGCATTACAGTATTTTTTGTACAATTAAAGGTACAGTACTGTACAGGATTATTTGTTAAATCCATACAGTAATTGTACCGTACACACAAGTCTAGTTCTTCATAAGCAGTATTTTTTGGCCAATGTTGTACTGTACAGTACCTGTATACAGTATATGTATCCCTTTCTACTGTCTGCATAACTGAATACAGTAGTGTACTGTCTTTTGTTGTCATTAAACTAAACTTAGCACTATTGCATACCTATATATGTTATTTCAAACATGTTTTTAAGCTTGTAAACACACTGGCAAGTGAAAAACAAGTAAAAAAATGCATTGACTCACTTTAAGTCGGTTTTCACTTTACAGCGGGGCTCCGGTCCCTAACCCGCTGTATGAGCGGGGTATACCTGTATATTGTTCCCAACAGTCTCAACATGCAAGAGTACAGGACCCTTCTAACATAAACCAGCATAGAGAAAAACTTATGTACAGGCAGACTGCTAGGAGGCCAGAATGTAACAATAAATGGAAGCTAAGATTCTAGCACAAACGGCCGCTTTAATAAACTGATCAGAACAGATGGCAGTAAAACTTCTTCACCGCAACCGCGGCAGCCTGCTCTGTCAGTAAAAAAACAGCTGCTTGTATATTAATTCCAAGAAAGTCTTGTGCTCCTCACACAGCAATAGATAACCCACCAAGGCAAGCCACACAGTTATAGTGGTTTTAAATATTCTTCTGCACCCAGCGGAGAGCAAACAGTCATATATAGATACAATACCTCGCCACAGGAGTCGTAAGCCTCGGCAGCGACTCTGCTCACTTAACTTTCCCAAGCTATGGACTAACTGTTGAGGCGGAAATCTGCCGCTTTGTTTTTTTAAAATTTTTATTTATAGATTGCAAAGAGGGTCAGGTTACAGACATAAGTCGATCAGGTAATACAATGAAAGGCGAACATATTTCGTGATTAGTATTATATACAGCTACTTATAAATAATAAAGAGTACAAGATGCTTTTACAGAGTTCTACAACCTAATCCAATAATACTTCTTGGAGTAGAGATTGAGAGACCTGTGCCTCAAAACATTTTCTTCTTTTTGTACAAACAATAACCCAAAGCAGGTATATTGTATAGAAAAAGGAATAATACAGAGAAAGAGCTAAGAAGAGCAAGGACTGGGAAAAGGAAAAAAGAAGAGAAAGGAGAAGAAGAGAAAAAAAAAAAAAAAAAAAAAAGGATTTTTTTTTTTTTAGAAGGAAAATTAGTTTGGATTCCCCCTCCCCCCCCTCTCCAGGAGGCCGGGACCATCAAAAGTTAAGTGATTACATCACTACTGATTTCCCCTCTCAATACGGCATTCTGAATCCATTCAGAGTGTTTGAAGGGAGCGATGAGACTTCTTTGAACTTCCAGCGTATTGGAGAGAATATATTCTCCCCATTTCCTGAAAAATTTGGCAATTTCTTTTTCAGAAGATATCTGCGTCTCGTATTGTTCATAAATTAATTTGGAGTCTAACATGTTCAGAAAGGAGGTGAGCATAGGGCTTCTATTAGATTTCCAGGAGGAAAAAATAATATTTCTAGCGGTTAAGATTGTAAAATTAACAAATTTTATGTTTCCCGCCCTTTCATCGTAATGCCTTAAAAAGATGATTTCCTCCATCTTCAGAGAAATTTTAATCTTTAGAATTTTTGAGAGCCAAAATGAGACTTTTGCCCAAAACTGTTTAACTTTGGGGCATGCCCAGATGCAGTGGATCAGGTTGGCGTTCAGGTAGTGACAGCGTGTACATTCATATCTTTGCGTAATATTCCACTTCCCTAACTTCTCTGGGGTGATATATGTCCTATTGATTAATCTAAGATGAGATTCACGCCAAGATAACAGAGGCGTCGCTGACCAAGCTCTATCAATACTTTCTTGAATTGTCTTAAGCTCCAATTGCGGGATGTCTAATGACCATCTCTCATGAAGCCGTTCCATGGCATAGACACCTTCTTTACTCAATAATAGATTATACCAATGAGATATAGAAGCTCTGCCAAGCTGACGGCGTGACAAAGCTTTAGTTAGAATTTCCCAATTTATGTAAAAATCTGCAAGTGCTATATTATTGAGAAAATGCCTAATTTGAAAATAACCGAACATATCGCGGTTAGGGAGGTTATATTTTTCTTTTAAGGAGCCGAATGAATGAATAACTTGTCTATCTTCATCGATACATTGTGCAAAATAGACTAAGCCCCCTACCTTCCATCTCTTGAAAATTTCGGTGTCAGAACCTGCGGGGAAGAGTGGGTTATTCTGAATTGGTAGATATCTAGAACACTGGAAATTGACACCTACCGCCATGCATAATTTTTGCCAGGCTATAATAGGATTTCTAAGAGTGTACATCACTTTAAGTAAAGGAGGCCAATCTTTTTGCCTCATATGTATTAGGGCTTTTAAGCTATACGGTTTAAGAAGGCCGGCTTCTACATCCAGAGGCGTTAGCTGACCCATATCTAATAACCAATCTGGTACTATCTTCATCAAGCAGGCCAAATTATAATTATATATTGAGGGTAGGGCAAAGCCTGCGTTTTCTTTGGGTTGAGATAGTCTTTTTAAAGACATTTTATGCTTTGTTTTTCCCCATAAAAATCTCCTAAAAGCCGAATTTAACATGTTTATATCTCCTTTACGTAGGAACAGTGGGATATTCTGCATTATATACAGAAGTTTGGGGAGTGCGATCATTTTTATGAGATTTATTTTGGCGGCTAGTGTTAATGTAAATGATGTCCATCTGGAGATATCCTCTAGGATTTTTTTAATGACGCCATCGATATTAGCTCGATACCACTCTTCCGGGCAGTTTGTGACATTAATTCCTAGATATTTAATCATTTTAACCTCCTTAAAGGGCAAAGCCCCCAGAGAGTCTCTGGTCTTATTTAGCCACAAAACCTCTGATTTATTATCATTTATTGTATAACCTGAGAATGAACCATATCGCATCAATAAACTCAGTAATATAGGAATATTCTCCTTAGTATTGGAGAGGAATACAAGCAAATCATCTGCGTAAAGGGAGATTTGAATGTCTGTCTCCCCAAGTCTAATCCCCCTGATGGTATTGCGTAATACTATAGCCAGTGGTTCAATGCAAAGATTGAAAAGTAGTGGAGAGAGCGGACACCCTTGTCGAGTGCCTCGCGCCAGTTGAAACCATTCTGTAGTCTTGCCATTCACAATTAGGGCAGATTTTGGATTCTGATATAGTGCTTGTATAAAAGACAGGAAGGCACCTCTCATACCAAACTGTTCCACTGTGGTAAATAAGTGATCCCAACCAATGGAATCAAAAGCCTTTTCGGCATCGAGAGCAATGATAACCTTGTCTTCCCTATCAGCCTCATATGATTTCTTCCTAATGTTATAATATTCTGTTGTTAATAATAGTTTCCTTAGATTTGAAAATAGGGATCTGCCCTTTAAGAAACCAGTTTGGTCTGGGTGAATGAGTTTATCCAGAATTTTTTGTAATCTAGCTGCCAAGATACTTGTTAATAGTTTATAATCGGCATTGAGCAGGGATATAGGGCGATATGAATCTAGTTTTTCTGCATCCTTGCCCTTCTTTAAAATTAACACTATTAGGGAGGCACTGAAATTACCCGAGATAGGATGTCCTTGCAGGTAATATGCATTATAAAGATCACATAAAGGTTCCGTTATTTGCTGTGTGAGTATTTTGTAAAATTCTGCCGGAAAAGTGTCCGGGCCTGAGGCCTTATTTAACTTGCTACTTTTAATTGCCTGAGTGACTTCATCTTTATTAATTGGTTCGCACAGTGATTTGCTTGCTTCCTCATCCAATGTCGGGAGCCTACATGTATCCCAAAAAGCTTTTTTATTATCCACATTGATTTCCTTAGATAAAAAGATTTGGGTATAATATTCTAAAAAGTTTTTGCTTATGTCCTTAGACTGTGTTAAGCGACTGCCATTAACTGATATTGCAGATATGGAATTAGAACCCCGATTTTGTTTAACTAAGTTAGCTAAATTTTTACCAATCTTTCCTCCAAACTTATATAACCTTGCATTAGACCTAACCACCGTGTAGGCAGCTTTTTGTTGGAGGAATATGTCTCTTTCTTTTTTTGCTTTAGCATAGTTCTGCCAATTAGATGGTGAAGCTGTATGTAAATATGTGTTATATGCATTTGATAACTGATTTGTTAATTGTCCCTCTCGGAGCTGGGGTTTTTTCCATAACTTATGTAAATATGCCTTTATTTCACCGCGTAGTACTGCCTTTGAGGCTTCCCAGTATGTCTCAGGGCTTTTAACTGAATTCTTATTCAAGCATTCATACTTTTTCCAGGCCTCTATTAACCAATTCTGAAATTTGAGATTAGAGTATAAATATTTTGGGAAAAGGTATGTGGGGCTATTTCTACTCGCAGAACCTATCGATAAAGATAGAGAAATTGGGGCATGGTCTGATATAATGATTGAACTTATGTCTGCCTCAGCAATCCCAACAAGCCTTTCATTTATTAGTATATAATCTATCCGTGATAATGATTTATATGTGTTAGATTTGCATGTATACGCTTTTGACTCTGGATTCTGAATCCTCCACACATCCTTCAGATTTAACGTGTTTCTAAATTTTCGAAAACGAGTGATATTACATTTCTCCCGACCTAGATCTCTCACTTTGATCGGCCATCTGTCTAATGGAAGTTGAGAGACTAGGTTGAAATCTCCTGCCACTATCAGATTACTTTCTATATATGGTGTCAATTTAGTTTTTATTTTTTCCCAAAAATCTGGGCTTTGATTGTTAGGTCCATAAATATTGCACAATATATACACTTGATCCTTTATCTTTATCTGCATAATAATGAACCGTCCCTCTGCATCTATTTCTAACTGGGCAATCTTATAGTTTAGGTTTTTATGTAGCAAAATAGCCACCCCACATTTTCTGGTAGTTCCGACTGAAGCAATAACTTCGCCCACCCAATCTGTTTTCAGTTTATTTACTTCCTTTTGGGTTACATACGTTTCCTGTAAAAATGCTATATTGCATTTAAATTTTTTGAGATTTTTTATAACCATTTCTCCAACATAGGTGTGTCCGGTCCACGGCGTCATCCTTACTTGTGGGATATTCTCCTCCCCAACAGGAAATGGCAAAGAGCCCAGCAAAGCTGGTCACATGATCCCTCCTAGGCTCCGCCTACCCCAGTCATTCTCTTTGCCGTTGTACAGGCAACATCTCCACGGAGATGGCTTAGAGTTTTTTAGTGTTTAACTGTAGTTTTTATTATTCAATCAAGAGTTTGTTATTTTGAAATAGTGCTGGTATGTACTATTTACTCTGAAACAGAAAAGAGATGAAGATTTCTGTTTGTATGAGGAAAATGATTTTAGCAACCGTAACTAAAATCCATGGCTGTTCCACACAGGACTGTTGAGAGCAATTAACTTCAGTTGGGGGAACAGTATGCAGTCTCTTGCTGCTTGAGGTATGACACATTCTAACAAGACGATGTAATGCTGGAAGCTGTCATTTTCCCTATGGGATCCGGTAAGCCATGTTTATTACGATCGTAAATAAGGGCTTCACAAGGGCTTATTAAGACTGTAGACTTTTCTGGGCTAAATCGATTCATTATTAACACATATTTAGCCTTGAGGAATCATTTTATCTGGGTATTTTGATTTAAGAATATCGGCAGGCACTGTATTAGACACCTTATTCCTTAGGGGCTTTCCCAAAGCATAAGCAGAGCCTCATTTTCGCGCCGGTGTGGCGCACTTGTTTTTGAGAGGCATGGCATGCAGTCGCATGTGTGAGGAGCTCTGATACTTAGAAAAGACTTTCTGAAGGCGTCATTTGGTATCGTATTCCCCTTTGGGCTTGGTTGGGTCTCAGCAAAGCAGATACCAGGGACTGTAAAGGGGTTAAAGTTTAAAACGGCTCCGGTTCCGTTATTTTAAGGGTTAAAGCTTCCAAATTTGGTGTGCAATACTTTTAAGGCTTTAAGACACTGTGGTGAAAATTTGGTGAATTTTGCACAATTCCTTCATGTTTTTTCGCAATTGCAGTAATAAAGTGTGTTCAGTTTAAAATTTAAAGTGACAGTAACGGTTTTATTTTAAAACGTTTTTTGTACTTTGTTATCAAGTTTATGCCTGTTTAACATGTCTGAACTACCAGATAGACTGTGTTCTGAATGTGGGGAAGCCAGAATTCCTATTCATTTAAATAAATGTGATTTATGTGATAATGACAATGATGCCCAAGATGATTCCTCAAGTGAGGGGAGTAAGCATGGTACTGCATCATTCCCTCCTTCGTCTACACGAGTCTTGCCCACTCAGGAGGCCCCTAGTACATCTAGCGCGCCAATACTCCTTACTATGCAACAATTAACGGCTGTAATGGATAATTCTGTCAAAAACATTTTAGCCCAAATGAACACTTGTCAGCGTAAGCGCGGCTGCTCTGTTTTAGATACTGAAGAGCATGGCAACGCTGATACTAATATCTCTGAAGGGCCCCTAACCCAGTCTGATGGGGCCAGGGAGGTTTTGTCTGAGGGAGAAATTACTGATTCAGGGAACATTTCTCAACAGGCTGAACCTGATGTGATTGCATTTAAATTTAAGTTGGAACATCTCCGCATTCTGCTTAAGGAGGTATTATCCACTCTGGATGATTGTGACAAGTTGGTCATCCCAGAGAAACTATGTAAAATGGACAAGTTCCTAGAGGTGCCGGGGCTCCCAGAAGCTTTTCCTATACCCAAGCGGGTGGCGGACATTGTTAATAAAGAATGGGAAAGGCCCGGTATTCCTTTCGTCCCTCCCCCCATATTTAAAAAATTGTTTCCTTTGGTCGACCCCAGAAAGGACTTATGGCAGACAGTCCCCAAGGTCGAGGGAGCGGTTTCCACTTTAAACAAACGCACCACTATACCCATAGAGGATAGTTGTGCTTTCAAAGATCCTATGGATAAAAAATTAGAAGGTTTGCTTAAAAAGATGTTTGTTCAGCAGGGTTACCTTCTACAACCAATTGCATGCATTGTCCCTGTCGCTACAGCCGCATGTTTCTGGTTCGATGAGCTGATAAAGGCGGTCGATAGTGATTCTCCTCCTTATGAGGAGATTATGGACAGAATCAATGCTCTCAAATTGGCTAATTCTTTCACCCTAGACGCCACTTTGCAATTGGCTAGGTTAGCGGCTAAGAATTCTGGGTTTGCTATTGTGGCGCGCAGAGCGCTTTGGTTGAAATCTTGGTCGGCTGATGCGTCTTCCAAGAACAAGCTACTTAACATTCCTTTCAAGGGGAAAACGCTGTTTGGCCCTGACTTGAAAGAGATTATCTCTGATATCACTGGGGGTAAGGGCCACGCCCTTCCTCAGGATCGGCCTTTCAAGGCAAAAAATAAACCTAATTTTCGTCCCTTTCGTAGAAACGGACCAGCCCGAGGTGCTACGTCCTCTAAGCAAGAGGGTAATACTTCTCAAGCCAAGCCAGCTTGGAGACCAATGCAAGGCTGGAACAAGGGAAAGCAGGCCAAGAAACCTGCCACTGCTACCAAGACAGCATGAAATGTTGGCCCCCGATCCGGGACCGGATCTGGTGGGGGGCAGACTCTCTCTCTTCGCTCAGGCTTGGGCAAGAGATGTTCTGGATCCTTGGGCGCTAGAAATAGTCTCCCAAGGTTATCTTCTGGAATTCAAGGGACTTCCCCCAAGGGGGAGGTTCCACAGGTCTCAGTTGTCTTCAGACCACATAAAAAGACAGGCATTCTTACATTGTGTAGAAGACCTGTTAAAAAGGGGAGTGATTCATCCTGTTCCATTAAGAGAACAAGGGATGGGGTTCTACTCCAATCTGTTCATAGTTCCCAAAAAAGAGGGAACGTTCAGACCAATCTTAGATCTCAAGATCTTAAACAAGTTTCTCAAGGTTCCATCGTTCAAGATGGAAACCATTCGAACTATTCTTCCTTCCATCCAGGAAGGTCAATTCATGACCACGGTGGATTTAAAGGATGCGTATCTACATATTCCTATCCACAAGGAACATCATCGGTTCCTAAGGTTCGCATTCCTGGACAAGCATTACCAGTTCGTGGCGCTTCCTTTCGGATTAGCCACTGCTCCAAGGATTTTCACAAAGGTACTAGGGTCCCTTCTAGCTGTGCTAAGACCAAGGGGCATTGCTGTAGTACCTTACTTGGACAACATTCTGATTCAAGCGTCGTCCCTTCCTCAAGCAAAGGCTTACACGGACATCGTCCTGGCCTTTCTCAGATCTCACGGATGGAAAGTGAACGTGGAAAAGAGTTCTCTATCTCCGTCAACAAGGGTTCCCTTCTTGGGAACAATAATAGACTCCTTAGAAATGAGGATATTTCTGACAGAGGCCAGAAAAACAAAGCTTCTAGACTCTTGTCGGATACTTCATTCCGTTCCTCTTCCTTCCATAGCTCAGTGCATGGAAGTGATCGGGTTGATGGTAGCGGCTATGGACATAGTTCCTTTTGCGCGCATTCATCTAAGACCATTACAGCTGTGCATGCTCAGTCAGTGGAATGGGGATTATACAGACTTGTCTCCGAAGATACAATTAAATCAGAGGACCAGAGACTCACTCCGTTGGTGGCTGTCCCTGGACAACCTGTCACAAGGGATGACATTCCGCAGACCGGAGTGGGTCATTGTCACGACCGACGCCAGTCTGATGGGCTGGGGCGCGGTCTGGGGATCCCTGAAAGCTCAGGGTCTTTGGTCTCGGGAAGAATCTCTTCTACCGATAAATATTCTGGAACTGAGAGCGATATTCAATGCTCTCAAGGCTTGGCCTCAGCTAGCGAGGGCCAAGTTCATACGGTTTCAATCAGACAACATGACAACTGTTGCGTACATCAACCATCAGGGGGGAACAAGGAGTTCCCTAGCGATGGAAGAAGTGACCAAAATCATTCTATGGGCGGAGTCTCACTCCTGCCACCTGTCCGCTATCCACATCCCAGGAGTGGAAAATTGGGAAGCGGATTTTCTGAGTCGTCAGACATTGCATCCGGGGGAGTGGGAACTCCATCCGGAAATCTTTGCCCAAGTCACTCAGCTGTGGGGCATTCCAGACATGGATCTGATGGCCTCTCGTCAGAACTTCAAAGTTCCTTGCTACGGGTCCAGATCCAGGGATCCCAAGGCGGCTCTAGTGGATGCACTAGTAGCACCTTGGACCTTCAAACTAGCTTATGTGTTCCCGCCGTTCCCTCTCATCCCCAGGCTGGTAGCCAGGATCAATCAGGAGAGGGCGTCGGTGATCTTGATAGCTCCTGCGTGGCCACGCAGGACTTGGTATGCAGATCTGGTGAATATGTCATCGGCTCCACCTTGGAAGCTACCTTTGAGACGAGACCTTCTTGTTCAGGGTCCGTTCGAACATCCGAACCTGGTTTTACTCCAGCTGACTGCTTGGAGATTGAACGCTTGATCTTATCGAAGCGAGGGTTCTCAGATTCTGTTATCGATACTCTTGTTCAGGCCAGAAAGCCTGTAACTAGAAAGATTTACCACAAAATTTGGAAAAAATATATCTGTTGGTGTGAATCTAAAGGATTCCCTTGGGACAAGGTTAAGATTCCTAAGATTCTATCCTTCCTTCAAGAAGGATTGGAAAAAGGATTATCTGCAAGTTCCCTGAAGGGACAGATTTCTGCCTTGTCTGTGTTACTTCACAAAAAGCTGGCAGCTGTGCCAGATGTTCAAGCCTTTGTTCAGGCTCTGGTTAGAATTAAGCCTGTTTACAAACCTTTGACTCCTCCTTGGAGTCTCAATTTAGTTCTTTCAGTTCTTCAGGGGGTTCCGTTTGAACCCTTACATTCCGTTGATATTAAGTTATTATCTTGGAAAGTTTTGTTTTTAGTTGCAATTTCTTCTGCTAGAAGAGTTTCAGAATTATCTGCTCTGCAGTGTTCTCCTCCTTATCTGGTGTTCCATGCAGATAAGGTGGTTTTACGTACTAAACCTGGTTTTCTTCCAAAAGTTGTTTCTAACAAAAACATTAACCAGGAGATTATCGTTCCTTCTCTGTGTCCGAAACCAGTTTCAAAGAAGGAACGTTTGTTGCACAATTTGGATGTTGTTCGCGCTCTAAAATTCTATTTAGATGCTACAAAGGATTTTAGACAAACATCTTCCTTGTTTGTTGTTTATTCTGGTAAAAGGAGAGGTCAAAAAGCAACTTCTACCTCTCTCTCTTTTTGGATTAAAAGCATCTTCAGATTGGCTTACGAGACTGCCGGACGGCAGCCTCCCGAAAGAATCACAGCTCATTCCACTAGGGCTGTGGCTTCCACATGGGCCTTCAAGAACGAGGCTTCTGTTGATCAGATATGTAGGGCAGCGACTTGGTCTTCACTGCACACTTTTACCAAATTTTACAAGTTTGATACTTTTGCTTCTTCTGAGGCTATTTTTGGGAGAAAGGTTTTGCAAGCCGTGGTGCCTTCCATTTAGGTGACCTGATTTGCTCCCTCCCTTCATCCGTGTCCTAAAGCTTTGGTATTGGTTCCCACAAGTAAGGATGACGCCGTGGACCGGACACACCTATGTTGGAGAAAACAGAATTTATGTTTACCTGATAAATTACTTTCTCCAACGGTGTGTCCGGTCCACGGCCCGCCCTGGTTTTTTTTTTTTTTTTAATCAGGTCTGATAATTTATTTTCTTTAACTACAGTCACCACGGTATCATATGGTTTCTCCTATGCAAATATTCCTCCTTAACGTCGGTCGAATGACTGGGGTAGGCGGAGCCTAGGAGGGATCATGTGACCAGCTTTGCTGGGCTCTTTGCCATTTCCTGTTGGGGAGGAGAATATCCCACAAGTAAGGATGACGCCGTGGACCGGACACACCGTTGGAGAAAGTAATTTATCAGGTAAACATAAATTCTGTTTTTTCTTTTGATTGGGTTTGTTATGCCTCTGATATTCCAGGATACCAGATTAATGTTTACCATCTCTGTCATTCTAATGATTTAAAAACTTTAAGTCTCTTTTAGCTTTATGCTCCATAATATAATAAATGTCCCGTAAACCTCTTGCGACTTCACTATTGGAGGAGGGGGGGGGGCAGGGGAAAAGCATGAGAGGGAGGCAAAAGGAAGAAAGAGATAGGAGTGGAGGTAGAAGGGGGAAAGGAGAAAAAAGAGAAAGAAAAAAAAAAAAAAAAAAAAAAAAGGGAGAGAGAAAAATGGGGGGGAGATAAAGGAGCAAAAAGAAAAGAAAAATGGGGGGGGGGGGGGGCTAGGGAGCAAAAAGAACCCCCCCCAACACTTAAACTTAAAAACATCATCAATTATATGCATCATCACTGTTATAAGAATTGGTACTTTCATCTTCTTAAAGAGCCAACACAAATTCTTAAGCATTCTCCTCTAAAAACATGTTAACTTCTTGATATGTATTTAACATAAGCCAGGTGTTATTTTTACGGACCTTTATCCGGGCTGGATATAATAAAAATGCATCAAAACCTTTTTTAATAATGCGTGTGCATAGAGGGGCCATGACCTTCCGCCTATTTGTTGTTTCAACCGAATAGTCCTGAAACATTAATAGTTTAGCACCTTCTAAAAACACTTCCTTCTTTTTGCGATAGGCATTCAACAGATCTACTTTATCTTGGAAATTTAACAGTTTCATTATCACTTGTCTTGGTACCTGCGCACCATCAGCTTTAGTTCTTAACTGCCCTATTCTGTGCACTCTCTCGATCACTATCTGTCGTGTGGGGTCTGGTAAATCTAGCAGGAGGGGTAATTTCTCTACGATAAATTTTTTTAAGTCACTGTATTCTGATGTTTCTGGAACCCCAACCAGTCTCAGGTTATTCCTTCTGGCTCTATCCTCAAGGTCATCGACCTTGTCCTGCAGTTTTTCTAGTGATGTTTTGTGCTGACTTGTGTCTTGTTCAACTATATTCAACCTGTCCTCAATATCTGAGATGCGCAGTTCAGCAGCTTCTATTCTGCTATTGAATTCATGTATTTCATTTGTAAGTGTAAGTACATCTTGGCGCAGTTGGTCAAATTGTGGGGACAATGCCACGCATATAGCTTTTATCAATGCCTGTGAATCTGTGTCCATTTTAGCACTGCTGCCCTCTTCCAATATACTATCCTGCAAAACACTGGCTTTGCTTTTTTTGTCTTTTTTAGGAGCCATTACTGGCGATTTAGCTTTCACTGTGTGTACAAATTTCTCCATATGTGTACCATTAAAGTGTGACTACTTTGACTACGAAAAATGAAAAAACGTGACTATATTCTAAACTGTACTATGAGAAGAGGTGGGTATATGGTGCGCAAATCTGCCCCTTGCAATACACACTAATCTGCTCCCATAAAGCAGATAATAAAGGAACTGGTGCAAAGAAAAAAGAGAGAAATGTGTGTATGCGCTAAACAGCTATGGGGATAGAAAATAAAATACAGATAATATATTATAAAAACACTTGATGTGGCATACAAATATTGTATAGGTGTATTATCTTAGCACCTGGGATAAATAAATAAATATCAAAGCAACTGAAATGAATAAAATATCAAAGCGATAAGGTAAAATTTATTTATCACATATAAAATAACACAAAAATAATATGACCGGTCATATATAGTATCAAAACACTACGCTAAAATTATGCTAAAAGTGGCTAAAAGAAGCTGAATATAGGTTGAGACCTCTAGGTCTGAAAAGATATTGGGATGGTTGCCCTATATAAAAGTGTAAATCCACCTGTGAAATACTGGCTCGTGTGAGATTATGTCACAGTAAAAGTTCAGTTTGGAGTAAGGTAGGTATGAAAAGTTCTGCCTAGAGTTGAAATAAATGTTAAGGCTCCGTAATAGGAATAAATTGGTGTAAAAACACTGTATGGAGATATTTGTAGTTCCGTTAGATGTTTCAAATCAAACAGGGGTTATTAGCAGTTTCTATAATGATCAATAAACCGTGTCTCCTTTGCGGAGTATAAGAATACCCTTTGACTACCACGCTGTTGGGCCGCTACACCTCTTTAGTGCCTACCTGCTCCTTCTCGAGCTGAATCCTCCGTTAAGGTCCGTGTGGCAAACAATATTTGGGAGAGACCTCCAGAGTTCTACGAACTTGAATTAGGGAACACCTCAATCTTATAAAAAAAGGTGATCAAGACACCAGGCTTTATGAACACTTCAGGACAGTACACCATAACAACACCAAAGATCTTAAATATTGGGGCATTTGCAAGATTGCAAAACCATGGAGAGGAGGGAATTTTGATCAACTACTCCTTAGAAAAGAAGCAGAACTTATTTTTGAATTAAAAACACTATTCCCACAAGGACTAAATTCGGAGCTAGATTTAAATCCATTTATTCTAGACTGTTAATCTTGTAACTCCCCACCTATCCAACATTCTATATTGTATACACATGTACATAAGCCAAACAATACCCTTAATAGAACTACACTTCGTACATAAAAACATCAAAAACCCTCCCAGATATATTCTACTATTTAATTTATGACTTTTTATGATCCCTCATTGATTACCTTAGTTTTACTGTCACAGTTCTCTTAACATATATGGCATTTTAGTAAACTTAAATGAGATTCACGAGTATTACATATTATTAACTAATAGGTCACGCATGATCCGGAATTTAAAGATATTCATGGGACCTTTGATATCATTGGACCTACTATCAAGTACTGACATCTAGGGTTAATAACGGTTTAACAACAATAACGTTGTATAATTTTTAACTCTCACAAGCTTTACGTTAATACTGATAGAAAAAAAGAAATAATACAAGTTCTAATAAATATGGATGTAAGCTCTTATTACATTAGTCCCAATTTCATATGCTTTATATAACATATGCATAAATGACGAGCCTATATTATGCATGCATTGATAATATAAAATTTTTTTAAATTTTGTACATTTTTTAAGATTTTTTTAGGATTTTATTATAAATTGTACACATACAAATTACCATTAGGTTTACATTACATTAATCCCATCTAAACATTTAGCTGTTTTATTAATTATATATACATATAGATTGTACATATACTAATTGAGTAAAAAGAATGAATTCTTCGAAATACTTTTTTACTATAAGAAGTTGTCTATATACAATGGTTTTTCCAGATAAAATGTATCAAATGTTAGAAGGAAATAGCTCTATATAATACAAAATGATAACTTAGGTAATCCACCTTAAGTAAATCCACCTTTAAGTAAATCCACCTTAAGTAAGGTATGCCCTTAAGGAATCATCAATTCAACAATTAAACCATGACCAATCACAGATGAACTATACGTTTATAAAGGATCTCAGAACCATCTTAAACCATCTTGATAAAGCCATGTTATGTGGTGAAACGCGTTGATGGACCTAGATGATTAATCACAAAGTGATAATACATTACTTTCTGCAAGGATTGCAAAGGATTCGTTGGGACTACTTTACTCAGTTCTAATATTACTCTGCGCAGAGTTTCTCTTCCTGACCGGACCTACATTCGACACGCATCCAGCGTTCCTGACGTCACCAGCTGTTGTGAGCCGCGCTGGACACCTGTGCCGGACCTTAACGGAGGATTCAGCTCGAGAAGGAGCAGGTAGGCACTAAAGAGGTGTAGCGGCCCAACAGCGTGGTAGTCAGAGGGTATTCTTATACTCCGCAAAGGAGACACGGTTTATTGATCATTATAGAAACTGCTAATAACCCCTGTTTGATTTGAAACATCTAACGGAACTACAAATATCTCCATACGGTGTTTTTACACCAATTTATTCCTATTACGGAGCCTTAACATTTATTTCAACTCTAGGCAGAACTTTTCATACCTACCTTACTCCAAACGGAACTTTCACTGTGACATAATCTCACACGAGCCAGTATTTCACAGGTGGATTTACACTTTTATATAGGGCAACCATCCCAATATCTTTTCAGACCTAGAGGTCTCAACCTATATTCAGCTTCTTTTAGCCACTTTTAGCATAATTTTAGCGTAGTGTTTTGATACTATATATGACCGGTCATATTATTTTTGTGTTATTTTATATGTGATAAATAAATTTTTCCTTATCGCTTTGATATTTTATTCATTTCAGTTGCTTTGATATTTATTTATTTATCCCAGGTGCTAAGATAATACACCTATACAATATTTGTATGCCACATCAAGTGTTTTTATAATATATTATCTGTATTTTATTTTCTATCCCCATAGCTGTTTAGCGCATACACACATTTCTCTCTTTTTTCTTTGCACCAGTTCCTATATTCTAAACTGTGCAACATACCATAATATACCCCTGAGATTTTTGTGTCCTAGGATAAGCTATATTCCCCTAAGATCTAAATGACCTAAGATAAATATATAAGAATAGCCAAAATGATTTTTGACTTTGTGCAATTCAAAAAACCATACAAAATATATTACAATAGGAAAGGAAAAAGAAAGATAAGACGAGAAAAGAAGAAAAAGAAAGAAAAAAAAGAAAAAAAAATGCAAAAGTTATATATGGGTGAGATTCACTCTATCTTATATGCAGTTAGTGCAATTAGTGCATGTGCCAGAAACAAGAAATCTGAACCAATTTTGTGTATATTAGATGAGGAGCCCTTATCCTCAATCACCACAACAGCTTGCCATACAAACAATGAACTGTTATATTATCAACTAGCTAGACAGATCTGCCTTATATTTAATATAACCATATATATATATCAGCATTCAAGTACTTATGAACAAAAGTCCATTCACTATAAACAACAGTGAGGTAAAAGGTCTGTGAGGGACTTCAGGATTTTCAGATACAACCACACAAGGTCCACCAGACTCAGATTTTATAATATAACGTTGTGCCAGGAATATACAGGCCAAAACACAGTTCCCTTGATTTTACTTTGTCCTTCAACAAACGACCAGAGATTTTTAATGCTAGGAGCCAGATAATGAGTTTTCTTCACCCTCCCAACAGACCAGGACACTTCTCTTAGCTTCAACTACCGCAGATCTATGCAGATCTATGCCAGGTGGATTACCATTTTACCCAGGGCTGCTTCACTGGGGATAGGGTGAGGGACTGCGACCTAAGATATATCACCAAAGGGGAGGTATTGCGTGCAGCATACTCTTTTCCATATATCCCCCTTTAAGTTTGCTTCTCTTCACCCCCCCCCTATACCTCCAGACTGACGACTGGCCCTGCTTCTCCACAGTGTGTAACCAATATGAGAAGGATAATTGACACAAAGCCGGCAAAGACAGGTAGCTTCACTGGCAGCTTCTAAGAGGGACTTACTCTGTGAATTGATGGCATATCTAGCAGCTTATTAGCCTCCGTCGGACTATAGCGCTTTACTTCTTTGCTACTTATGCCCCATTGGACTGTCTTCACCCTCCCAGGTCAGCCAGACTTAATATACCTATAGCTATGAATACATATACCGGGGAACTATGCCAGACTGCTTAATCCAAAAAAACAGAAAGTTCACTTATACTCCTTAAGTGCGTTGCATATAGTAACTGATCTGTCTGTGGCCAATAGACATTATTAGGCCTATGTTAAGTTTTACCGGTCCAAGCTATGATGTTAGCTAGCTTGTGCGGCCTCCCTTCCGAATTACTCCGGCTGTACCTCAGACTGGTTGCCCCTGTCAAGAGATCTTGAGGCCGTGGATGAGAGTAGGTGTGCGTGCTTCAGCCAGTCCCAGGCTGCTTGCTTCTTGCCTCCGAGTTTGCTATATATGCTGGCCGTGAGAGCCCGAGGCGTAGTGGCAATCGGCAGTTCTAAAATTGCTGCTAAGGGCTTTTACCACTCTCCTCTCCGCATGTAGCTGGCGTGCTCAGTCGTACACTGCCGCCTCTGCTCTTCCATGCGCACCTACGTCACAGCGTGATCAGACGCCGTTACCGGAAACCTCATCTGCCGCTTTGTTGAACAGGAAAGAAACCACTCCACGGCGTGGCAGTCCGCCAGCCGCCGGAGCCGATGTGTACTGCGATCAGATTAGTCGTCCCAGGAGCATTTCATCCAATCGCGTATAAGCTTGAAGTGGGAAGCTTTAGCTATGTGGTGACCAGGTCCGGCGTGCACAGTAATACCTGCGGCTTCTCCCGCTGAAAAAGGTGGATACACTTATGTTATTCGCCCATCCAGAGGGCCCTGATTCCTTCCAGAGTACTCAGCGGTGTTTCCCTCTCATCCAGGGAGAGGGACACTACCGCTTGTGATGCTGGCCCATCCAGGTGGGCTAGAGAGCCGCGCCTCTTTCAGCGTGCACAGCGTTGCCTTCAACTCCTCCAGGGAACAGAGGGACTGCCGCTTATTTGTGTAATACACCCAGCCAGGTAAGCGATGAGTCGAAACTCTGTTCAATAAGCTCCGCAATACAGCTGACTCGTCCGAGGAACAGCGATGGTACCGCTTCTGCTGATCACCCCTCTAATATAGGTAAGTCCAGGTACCTCTAGTCAGTCATGGTTAGGTATCAGGTAAATAGCCGTGACAATCTGGCGGCCCTCAATACGCTGGACCTTGGCAAATAACTAAGTCCCAGGAAACTTTAAGCGCTTATCCAAGGGCTACTTGTTACAACACCTGTGAGCTCGTGCAGAAATGGTGTGCACCAGCCAACGTGCACCCTTAGGCTGAAGTCCAGACTTCCCATGCAGGATCGAGATCCTAGTACCCAAGCCTATGAACGGCCAAGGGAAGAAAAGCATATGTTGGTGGTGGATTAGGCCTCACATTGAGGCGCGGAGCTTCCAAGACACCTGCAGCTACCTGCAGCTACCTGCATGCCCCTCCTCCAACAGGAAGTCCTTCTGCTCCGGGCCTTTAATACGCTTTATTATGAAAAGTGATGGAACAGCCCCTTCCCAGCAACATATACAGACCAAATTCACCAGCCACACATAGCTAGGTATAAGTCTAATCAACCACACTGGTGTATCGGGTTTGCTGGGAAGGTCACTTTGAATGAAAAAGCGTATTACTGGCCGGAATGGGTATTGTAACATGGTTTCTGTGTATGGTTCATGGTTGATAACACTTATTACATTTAGTCATGTGTGACTGGTGAATTTGGTGTATCTTGGTTTCTGGGAAGTTGAGGTTCCATCACTTTGCATGAAAAAGCATATTACAGGCTGGAACGGGTATTGGCACATGATTTCGGTGGATCATTTGTGGTTGATTACACTTATCACATCTAGTAAGGTGCTGTTCCGCCACTTTTAATAAAAAAAAACATTACAGGCCGTAACAGATATCATAATGTGGTTTCTGTGGATGGTTTGTGATTGATTACACTAATCACATTTAGTCATGCGTGACTGGTGAATTTGATGTATCTGGTTTGCTGGGAAGGTGCCGTTCCATCACTTTTCATGAAAAAGCGTACTACAGGCTGGAACAGATATCATAATGTGGTTTCTGTGGATGGTTTGTGGCTGATTACACTCATTACGTTTAGTCATGCATGACTGGTGAATTTGATGTATCTGGTTTGCTGGGAAGGTGCCTTTCCATCACTTTTCATGAAAAATCATATTACCGTCCGGAACAGGTATTGGAACATGGTTTCTGTGGATGGTTTGTGGTTGATTACACCTATTACATCTAGTTATGTGTGGCTGGAGAATTTGATCTGTATATGTTGCTAGGAAGGTGCCGTTCCGTCACTTTTTACGAAAAAAGCATATTAAAGGCTGGAACAGATCTTATAATGTGGTTTCTGTGGATGGTTTGTGGCTGATTACACTTTTTACATCTATTTATGTATGGCTGGTGAATTTAATCTGTATATGTTGCTGGGAAGGTGCTGTTCCGTCACTTTTCATAAAAAAGCGTATTACAGGCCGGAACAGATATCATACTGTGGTTTCTGTGGATGGTTTGTGGCTGATTACCCTCATTACATTTAGTCATGCTTGACTGGTGAATTTGATGTATCTGGTTTGCTGGAAGGTGCCGTTCCATCACTTTTCATGAAAAAGCGTATTACAGACCGGAACGGGTATTGGAACTTGGTTTCTGTGGATGGTTTGTGGTTGATTACACTTATCACATCTATTTATGTGTGGCTGGTAAATTTTGTCTGTATATGTTGCTGGGAAGGTGCTGTTCCGTCACTTTTCATAAAAAAGCGCGTTACAGCAGTGACGTGCACTCATAAGAGGCAGGTGAGGCAGTGCCTCCCCTGGCCAATCTATGTATTACACCCTTTTTGTACAAATTAAAAAAAAAATCCTTTTTTTTTTTTTCAATATATATTTTTTTAATAAACAGGTGACCCCCCCCTACCCCCCCACCCCTCCACCAAATTTATTTAATTTGTTATGTGCATTGTGCAAAAAAAACTTTATAATACATGTATTAAATACATACATTCATATTGCGCAATAATAAACTGGAGGCTAGCTATCCTTATATTGCGCAATATGAAATGTATTGGGAACTATGGGCCGCTGAGAGACTGCTGCTGCCATCAAGAGGATAATCATTGCTAATGCAGCAGTGCTCTCAATGCGGCCCATGCTCCCACACCGGAGGCTCGCCTCGGGAGCAAGTTGGCCGTCTCAGCCAATCCGATCTCAGTATTGCCCGCAAGTGTCTGTTAAGCGATGCTACCCCCCTCGGTTTCTCCGAGGTACTGTGCCTTAGCCAGCCACACCGGCACATCTGCACAAACTTTACAAGTAAAACTATTAGGATAAGGGGGACCCCAAGGAAAAGAGGAGGTCAACAACCATGAAAGGGCAAGTAACATATTAAAATCAAAATGGCCACCAATGAAAGTGCAGGAGCGCAAAGCACTTTTAACATACAATGGCAAAAACTGGAAAAACTATTTCAGCGCCTCATTGACTCAGTACCGTCTGATCATTTGCTGAGATTATGTCTTGATACAAACACGGCAGTGACAAACTCTGATGAAGCTCCAGAAATCAATCCTCCCCCCATTACCTATCACCACAAGGTAATTCTATATTTTTATTTAGCTCTACCTTTTTTTACTCAGTATTTTTTAACATTAAACTTCATAATGTATGAGGTGTATTGCCATAAAATATACTAAATGTGGGGTGTGTTATTGAAACTATTCCACTGTGGAATAGTTTCAATAACACACCCCACATTTAGTATATTTTATGGCAATACACCTCATACATTATGAAGTTTAATGTTAAAAAATACTGAGTAAAAAAAGGTAGAGCTAAATAAAAATATAGATGCAAAAGAATTGTTAAAGGGACGTGGAGGTTATATTTTTGCTGAATGTGAATCAGAAATTAATCTCTGAGTTGCAAAAGATCTTCATGCAAAATAAATGTTTTAAACATATTTTGAACTGTTGTTTTACAATTCAGTTACAAACTTCTTAAACAGCCTTTTGAGTATTGTTTATCTTACTTCAATGTGGCCAATACACAACATATATAAAAAGAGCTCCTACATATCACAAAACCACTGTGCATTATTTAGGAGGACAATGGTCCTTTTCAAATGACAGAAAAAGCAGTTGAAATAATGAATATTAACGAAAGTGCATTGTAAAGATTTTCCTTTAGTTTGCATAATTGAACATTTTAAGGGGAAACATGTTTTGAGTTTAATGTCCATTTGAATTTCACAATTGAACTAATCACAGATTGAATATACTAAGCTAAAAAAAGCCATTTAGAGACAGTCTATAAAATATATGAGCAAATAATTAACAACTTCAAGTTGATTTAACAGTTTTATGTTGTTTGAAGTAGCAGTCTGTTTTTTCTCATTCACTGGCCAAAATTCAAGTTTTCCAATATATTTATCAAATTGGATGAGAATCCATTTCCCACTCATCCACTACCCAATTTTTGATCCAATTAAGCTTCAACTTATCATAGTTGAAGGGACAGGCTACACCTTAGTCATCTTAAAGTCTTACCTTAGAGTAAGCTGCTAAATAACCTCATGCGCCCTTTTTTATACCATGCAGCAGGAACAGTAAAAAAAAAGTAACTTGAAAATGAATATTGTTTCTGGCCACTTTGAAATGGCTGCCAAGCTCTGTTAAATCCAACTAATGAGCCTTTTGTGATTGGACGCCATATGCAGCCCAGTGGTCGGAGCTTAGCAGCCATTTCAAAGTGGCCAGAAACAATATTAATCTTAAAATAACTTTTTTACCGTTCCTGCTGCATGATATAGTAAAGGTGCAGGAGGCTATTTGCAGCTTAATCTAAGGTAAGACTTTAAGACAACTAAGGTGTAGACTGATCCTCACCTGGGTTTTGACTTCAAATGCTTATAATGGGTGTTAATGGATCTGGAATTCTTGAACTATATTTTTGACCCTTTTGAGGGTTTTTCTTATTGAAACTTTATGTCCCATTCAAAAGAGTATTTTTTTTTTTTGAGGATACACAAAAATATACATTTGATGCTAATAGAATCAGTATTCAAGAGACATATATGTGTATATTAGTAGAATGTCCTCTTTTTAATCCCTTTTAAATGTGGGATGGATCACTCTTGGACCCTTAGTGGTTGAACCTTAGGTAAGGGTAGGGATTATACAACAAGACAAGTACACAAAAACAAACACTTTTAGTTAAACTAACTAGAGGCCTTAGCCTAACCTTCCGGTTGCCATCATGGGGAAACCTGTGTATTATAATTAGAGGGTAAAAAGACTACCCCTTAGGTTTTTTAAGGCCTGATGAATGTAAACCTCAATGGTATGTTAATATAAACTTAATTGCGCTTTCCATGTAAAGATTATATTCATATAAACTATATATAATAAAATATCAATTTGCTACCTTCATGGTTACCTATAATGTTGAAGTTGCTCTGCAATAAGCGAGGCTTTCTTCTTTTTTATTTTTTTTATTTTTGTTTTTATCTCCCACGCGACTTCAGTCTATAAGCTAAATGCTCAGGTAAAGTGGTAGTAAACTAAACTATAATGGCACTTAATTCATTGTTCTTGTGGTTGTCTCCTTGGGGGCTCCCCACAAACCCCCTCATGAAACCCAAATAAAGATGAAATGCTTTTGCTGTGAATCCTCATATAACATTATTTTTTATTATAGGCAGTGTGTCAAGAAAGCTGCTTAGTTCAGGCAGTATGGCAAATGATTAGTACAAAAGGCTATATACCAGTGCTATAATTAAATATATAATGTGAAAAGAGGTAAGATAAACCTAGGTGTTCTATTTAGCAAGTTATTTCTGCTGAGTTAAAGTTGACCACATAAACTTATTACAAAATAACTAGTTTTCCATCAATCTTTGCTAGCTTCACTGGAGTATAGACAGTAGTAATGTACTCAGGGAAAGTGATAGTGGTTAGGCCATAATTACGCTTTATTCCTTGTGGTTAAATCTCTTTGGAGGCCCCCCATAAACCCCCTCACGAAACCCAAATACAGAGGTAATGGTAGCGTTATTGCATAAGTCCCCGTACATTACTATTATAGACAGTGCATTAAGAAAGCTACCTAGTTCAAACAATGTGGCAGTTGAATAGTATAAAAGGCTATACATTGGAATGTATATTTAAATATATAACATGAGGAGAGGTATATTAAACCTAGGTATTCTAGGTACCAAGTTATATGTGCTGGGATATAATTTACAGTGTGAACCTATTGCAAAATACCCAGCCGTCAACAAACTTTACCAGCTCAAATACAGGTAGCATTAATGTCCTTTGAGGGATGTCTCTCTAGCCACCGGGTTCTATTTTTGAAGTCGAGTAAGTCTTAGTGGTTATATTGTGTCCCCGTTTTAAAGATTTACCAGGGCATTTCAGGGTTAGCGGTGTTGCTGTATCGGATCCTATTAGTGACCTTCTCTGAGTATCTACAGATGATGTATTGCCACCCGGGCTTTCAAAAGTTGCAGGCCGGTGCTCAATCTGGATCACATTCTTCCGATTCATGCCTACAGGCGGGAGGCTCATCTGTGATTTTTGTGTGTCTTCTCGGTGGCCCCCCCCACCAAGGGGGGGGGGGGCACCGAGAAGATTCTGATAAAGTTGCGCCTAGAGTAGAGTTGTGCTCTGTGGTAAAGCTGCTCTCCGAGTACTGAATTACCTTGTGGTGATAGGTAATGGGGGGAGGATTGATTTCTGGAGCTTCATCAGAGTTTGTCACTGCCGTGTTTGTATCAAGACATAATCTCAGCAAATGATCAGACGGTACTGAGTCAATGAGGCGCTGAAATAGTTTTTCCAGTTTTTGCCATTGTATGTTAAAAGTGCTTTGCGCTCCTGCACTTTCATTGGTGGCCATTTTGATTTTAATATGTTACTTGCCCTTTCATGGTTGTTGACCTCCTCTTTTCCTTGGGGTCCCCCTTATCCTAATAGTTTTACTTGTAAAGTTTGTGCAGATGTGCCGGTGTGGCTGGCTAAGGCACAGTACCTCGGAGAAACCGAGGGGGGTAGCATCGCTTAACAGTAGCCTCCGCTCTGGGCCCATTATATTCAGTTTATAATGTAAGTCAATGGGAAGTGAGGGAGATAGGTTCCAGGCCCCTCTCAAAATTGTCATAAGTAATACCTAATACATTATTTTTAAAGCTTTGAAATGAAGACTTTAAATGCTAGACAGCATTATAAACCTAATAAAATAATCACACAACACTAAATATATAATTAAACTAAGTTAAATGAACAAAAACATTTGCTAAACAGCATTATAAACCTAATAAAATAATCACACAACACAGACTTCACTTGCATTTTCCTGCAAACAGTTCTTTCTATGCATTCCAATCTGGAGTGAGTTATAGACAGGAAGATCTTGTTCCTTTGAAATCTGCTCGATAGCTCAGGTCTAGTTAAACTGATTAATTTCAGCTTGCTTGGCTTTGCTGCAACACAAGCGGACAGCCCCACCTAATGGCTATTTTAATAAATGCACTGCTTCTCAATGCTTTTCAATAGCAGTCACATGACTGGAAAAAAAGGTTGTTATTCTGAAATGGTGTAAATTGAACCGTTGTAAAACGAGGGCCACCTGTAAAGCTTTCTTTAAACGTAATGATGATTAATTCCACTTGGCAGTTTTGTTTTGATATATATATAATATTTTTTGCACACAAAATGTGAGACAATATGTAAACGATATAATAGGACAAGAAGTACCTGTAATTGAAGGTGCCCCTAGGCAGCTCTCAGCTTTGTGACAAACTTTACTAAAGTTTTTCCGGTGAGTAATGCCAGCAATGACAAGCATATCATGTGATAATTTCTATAGGGTCACTGTGTCAGTTTGGGGGTGAAAAGGTTAATCAAGGGGAGAGGAATATTTCATAATTTCAGAATAATAAATCACATTTTATTTGTATTGCACAGCAGATTTCAGGCAGTCAAATGGTTAAACATGCAGCTTTATTCTGCGTTGTGTTCCTGTATAACTATTGTACTTTCCAAGGCTTAGCAAGCTGTGTGATGTATGTGTGATGTAATGCACAATCACATCTGACAATGCAAATGAGTATAATTATATGCTGTGTTGTGTTCTGTTGAATTATACTTGACAACGTTTGAAGGTCTGATTATTCTGATATATTGGGGAACAAAATCCACATTCCACATTAGGGCTTTATTGATAATTTGACATTCTGTGTAAGTTAAAGTTACTACTATTGATATAATTCTCAAAACCTTTTACTCTTACTATTTTTGTAGTAACTGTTTTTGTCAGTGCTTAGTGCTATAATGTGTGTTTTTCACACCAATTTATAGCACTGACAAAAACAGTTACTAAAAAAATAGTAATAGTAAAACGTTCTGAATCTGAACGTGGGACCAGGTGGCTTCCTTGCTTGCTATTATGGACTGTGTCACTGGACTGTCACCTTCACTTGGTTGATTTTTTTGAGTGGCCTCAGGGAATAGGGAAAGTGGACTCAGGACGGAGTCAAAACAGTAACTAAAATTATTAAGAGAGAGACTGAGTAACGTTCAATCACCCACGTGGGGTGGGACCGGGTGGCTTTATGGCTACAGGCCAGGGAGGCTTACTAGTCAGCTCAGGCTTGGCTTGTTGCGAGGTTGGCTGCGTATTAGTAAACTAAAATGAAAATATTAAGGCTGCTTGAAATTTTAAAAACATAAACACTTGACTGTTCACTTGATTTTTTGTGTGTGGCCTCAGGACAGGAGTGAGACAGTGAGTGAATGGTTGTTATTATTATTAAATCTATATTCACAATGCCCAACCCATGATTCTTCTATGAGATATCAGACATGGATCTACATTTTTGTGTGTGACTGTTGCAATGTAATTTGAAGCATGTGTGAGAAATATCAGGGAATATAAATAGGATTAGACATTAGGCACCAATTGACTGTGTCAATTCAATTAAAAATTATTTTTGCATGAAAGTAATTCAATAAAAGAAAAAAACATACTTTGGTGCCTACTGCCTAATCCTATTTATATTCCCTGATATTTCTCACACATGCTTCAAATTACATTGCAACAGTCACACACAAAAAAGTAGATCCATGTCTGATATCTCATAGAAGAATCATGGGTTGGGCATTGTGAATAATATAGATTTAATAATATAACAATAAATATATACTCTGTCTCTGGATGAGCATTTTTGTGTTAGCATCATGAAACAGGTAATTGATTTAGGATTTAGAATTGCCACTGTGGTTAAGGTTAATAGAGCCCAGGGACAGCAATAATATACCAAATTTGTTGACCAAAAATTTACAATCCTGTGATACTGGACAGTGACACAAGTCAGGGCACACTTTTGCAGTGCACAGGTGTCAAACCTTAACAAACAATAAAAACGTCCACATCAAAGGTAGAGCAGAACAGAATAGCCCTCTGTCATTGTTTTTGTTACACTGATTTTGATTTAAAGGGACAGTCTACCATAGAATTGTTATTGTTTCAAAAGATAGATAATCCCTTTATTACCCATTCCCCAGTTTTGCATAACCAATACAGTTATATTAATATACTTTTTACCTCCCCCTGATCACATGACTGTGACTGTTTATTATCTATTGTCTTAAATTTAGCATTGTTTTGTGCTAAATCTTAAATAACCCCCTGTGCCTGAACACAGTTTTATCTATATGGCCTACGTTTACTTTCTGTCTTTGTGTTGAAAACAGATTTAAAAAGCATGTGATAAAAGGCAGCCCTCAAAGGCTTAGAAATTAGCATATGAGCCTACCTATGTTTAGTTTAAACTAAGAATACCAATAAAAAAAAAGCAAATTTGATGATAAAAGTAAATTGGAAATTTGATGAAAATTAAAAGTCCTATCTGAATAATAAAAGTTTAGTTTATACTAGACTGTCCCTTTAACATATTACACTGAATAAAAATAAGTACTTAAATATTATATATAGTACATTACTTTGTAATGTGTTATTGACTGTGGATTGTCAAGTATTAGTCTTTGGTCAGATGTAAAGAGAATTTTGTGACTATTTTCTCCTCACTATTTTTCATTCAAATGTATTAATCTAGATGGAGAATACAAAATCTCAGTAAAGTTATCAGGGTTGTAATCCACCATTAAGTAATTTAAATTTTGACCATTCTACCTACATATTTCATACCACTGATATTTATTTTATATAAGGTCTTAAAGGGACGCTGTACCCATTAGTTTCTTTCTTGATTCAGATAGAGCATGCAATTTTAGATAACTTTCTAATTGTCTCCTATTATCACTTTTTCTTCATTCTCTTTCTATCTTTATTTGAAAAGCAAGAATGTAAGTTTAGTAGCCGGCACATTTTTGGTTCAATACCTGGGTTGTACTTGCTGATTTGTGGCTAAATGCACCCACCAATAAGCAAGCGCTATCCAGGGTGCTGAACCAAACAATGGCTGTCTCCTTAGATGCCTTATTTTTCAAAAAAATATAGCAAGAGAGAAGAAAATTTGATAATTTTTTATTAGTATTGTACATTACATTGCCAGGTTGCCTATATTCTGCTGCTTGAGAATATCAAAGAATAAAAAATTACTTTAAAACTAATAGAATGTTTAATTCAAATTAGATTTTATATCTATTGCAACTATTATGTAACATTAATCTACACCTGCCTGAGCAAAGCAAGAGGCAATATTAGCACTATATTATGCTGAACGTCAGGGAGACAAAATCAATAACCCAGAATAATATTGTACTTATTATTATGTATAATGTTCAGAAAATGATTGGAATAATACAATGTAGTTATCCACTGGTTAATTGGTATATCTTATGCATAGGGACAGTAACATCAGCTTCAGCAATAATAGAGTGTACTGAGGTGAGGTCGTGAGCTGAGTGTCTCTCTGGAGTCCGCACTGTGCCACTCTGTGTGTTATAGGCGGTTGAGTTGTTTATGGCCACATCCGGATCTTAGACTATGCATTTTTTTTTATCTGATGGCCTCATGTTTTGTTTGGGTATTTAGCAGTGAGCACATAATATTATATTATACTGATTAACAAGTAACTGAGGTGAGGCGAGCTGAGTGTCTCTGCACTGTGCCACATTTAGATTGCAGTCTACATTTTATTCTGGCGCATCTAATTTATAAGTAGCACACTGGCACATAATATTATATTATACTGAGGTCGTGAGCTGAGTGCCCAAGACTATGTTAAAGGACAGGTGAGGATGTATGAGTGCTCAGTGCACTCCTTATAAATATTATTTTAGCAATCCCCAAATCAATTTATTGATGTTGTAGGTGGCTGCTTTGATGCTGTGTTTAAACAGAGCTGTCTACAGGCTCAATGTTGTCATAAAGTTATTAATAGAAATCCAAACTTTGGAAGCTGGATCAAATTAGTGCCTAATGAGTAACTGTGTCTGATTGTGTGTGTCTTTTTATTGCAGTAAGTGAAGGCTAAAGAGCTGGATAAAATGAATATTATGTGAATCATTAGTAGAAATTCAACACATGATTTCCTCCGACTCCTGCATATTAATTTATTTTTGTACTCCCTGGTGTTAATAAGCTTTTGATTTTTTTATAACTGTGAACATTCTCATTAGAGTACAAGCTATTTTTTCTTTTTATGCTACATTATCAATGAACGCAAAAAAATACACAGTTTGAATAAACTACAACCATGCTCTAATTCTCAAGTATTTTATAGACATTGTTTATCAAACTTAACTTTCTTTAAAAACACTTATCATAAAATACCATGGCTGGTGTTACAATTATAATCTTTTTATTAATGAACTAACCTGCAGTGCACCCCACTGGGAGTTTAATTTCTTCTGCTGGCTGTGCTTGCTTTGGCTATTCAATAACTGAGACTCCAGTATAAAATATGTCAGTATAGTTTGGTAAGCCACAAGCGAAATCAGCTATTTCAAAGGGCAAAATAGTGAGCTACTTTTAAACAGTTTAATACACTATAGTCGAAAAATGGATTCTTAGGAACAATGTAAATTGGAGAAAATTTTGGGATGAAATGTCCCTTTAAACTTAATACCAGACAAATCTCTTCAAACATTTTATTTATTTTGTGGATTTGCTATTAAACCCTGCAGAGAGGTTAAACACATAATCAAAACTGCTCACCTGATGTGTTCAGCTAGCTCCTAGTAGTGCATTTCTGTTCGATTAGTCTGAATCATGAGCATACATGATGACTGTGTTTTGTGTCTTTTTAAGACTAAACTAATATGTTATTCTTTAGCAACAAAACAGAAATGTCTTGTAATAACAAGTTGTTTACTGTACCTTTAATGGCAGATATCTTCTTTGGTATTAATAAAGTTTTGAGGGTTGAAAGCTAGGTTTGTGTGCTTTTCTTTACCCCATAATGAGGTTATTTTAAAAAAAATTTAATTAGTAATTCTGACAGAGATATGTGTAAAGGAAAAAAAAATTTTGGGGGTGGTTTTGACGTTAGTGAAAATGTATCTACTGAAACCTGTAAGTTCCCACTAACCAATGTCATCTGCTATCGTATGTGACAGTCTACATATGTTTATCCATTTTAGTGTTTTTTTAATGTAGTTTATTCAAATTCCTTTTGACCTTGCCCTCGTTTTGATGTTCCAGTTGTTGCGCATGCGTAGATAGTTATTCAGAATCTGACTGCAGTTTAAAAGATATCAGCTCCCATATCGCAATAAGGACAGGGCTACACTACACAGAGCATATCTAGATGTTCATTATGCAAGAAAGCAAGTAAGTTGTTTGTTGTTTTTTACACAATATGTTTATTTTTAGATTTACTTTGATTAACTCTAGTTCTCTCCTTCTGATTTCTCTCATTTTTTTCTTTGTTTCCAGGTGTTCAGTATTCTAATTTTTGGAAAATGGAAAACACTATATCCAACCTTAGAAATTTCTCAAGATTGGACTTTCCCGCAAAAAAAGAAGTAATAAATAAAGGAAGACCAATGCCTGAGCTGAAGGACTTACTTCAAAAAGACAAAACGATGACACGTACATTCCAAATTGAATGGTATCAAAGGAAAGAATGGCTGTGTGGCTGTGCTACAAAGAATCGCCTATACTGCTTTCCGTGTATTTTATTCTCCACTACAGATAATGTTTGGACAAATGCTGGATTTGGAGATTTAAAAAATCTATCAAGGGGCACTAACAAACATGAGAAATCGACCAGTCACATTCAAAACCAATTTGCTTGGAAAACCTTTGGATTAGCGAGAAGGATAGATACTGCTTTAAATGAACAGCGGAGATTAGATATCATCAACCACAATGCAAAAGTGACTGAAAACCGTGAGATTTTAAAAAACCTTATTCAAGCAACCTTCTATCTAGGCAAACAGGAAATAGCATTCCGTGGTAACGAGGAGGGTGCAAAGTCCTCTAATCGTGGCAACTATGTGGAGCTATTGCATATGTTTGCATGGAAAGATGCAACTTTTGCAAGACATTTGCAAACATCCACTGTGTTTTCTGGATGTTCAAATAGAATCCAGAATGACTTAATCGAAGCAGTAGCTGATATAGTGAGAGATGATATAAGAAAGGAGATTAATGCAGCCCCCTTTGTTGCTGTGGAAGTAGACGAGACAACCGATGTTACAAACATAACACAAATCTCTGTAATTTTGCGTTATGTGGCTAAAAGTGAGCTGAACAGTGAGATAATTGTGAAGGAGGCGTTCTTAGGATTTGATGAAGTGGTTGACAGACGAGCACCAGCTATTGCAGACTATGTATTGGGAGTGTTGGAGAAATATAATTGTCTTGAAAAGCTGGTAGCTCAGACTTACGACGGAGCCTCTGTGATGGCATCAGCTATTAATGGGGTGCAAGCAAAGATTAAAGAAAAAGTACCTGAAGCAACTTTTATTCATTGTTATGCACACAAGTTAAACCTGGTGCTCTCTAATTCAGCAAAATCTATAGAAGAGTGTAAAGTATTTTTTTCTACACTTGAGGGAATGGCCACGTTTTTCAGTAAATCGACAAAGCGCACCCACCTACTGGACGATATGGTGAAGAGACGTTTACCGAGAGCAGCACCCACCAGATGGAGTTCAAATTCCAGACTAGTGCAGACGGTCAACATGTATCAAAGTGATATACGTGCTATGTTCCTGTTTCTCAGAGAAAATCCAGATGGTTGGGATCATGAGACCTTGATGATGTCTGAAGGATATTACTTATTTCTGAATAAAGCATCAACCTGCTTCTTGCTTATGACATATGAGGCCATTTTCATACAAACTGACGCACTCTTTCGATTGCTGCAGAGTAAAGTGATGGATGTTGGATTCTGCTGTCGGAGAATTGCTGATACCATGAAATTTCTTGAAAATCACAGACAAGAGTTTGACAATTTGTATGGTACATTTGAGGAGGATTGCATCAGAATGGGGCTGACAGACAATGTAAGGAGTAAACAGCCAATAAAAGATGTGAGGAGAAGGTTGTTTTACAACATTATGGACAATGTAAACGTTCAAATGAAAGCTCGGTTTGACCATTTTGCTGAGCTAGAATTCCTTTGTTTGGTCGATTGCACTAAATTGCTTGAGATGTCCAAACATATTGATGACCAAAAACTGCAGAGCCTAGCAAGATATGGCAAATACTTTGACTTAGTTCGATTAAAATCTGATCTAATTGGATGTTATAGTTCAGAAATGGTGAGAAATGATTGCAAATCACCTACAGATCTACTAAACTTTTTGGCCAACAACGATCTCATGAAGACTGTTCCAGAGGCAGTGAAATTACTGAAGCTGGTTCTCACAATACCAGCTACAACGGCCTCTGTTGAGAGGTCCTTCTCTGCTTTAAAGCGCATAAAAACTCATATCAGGAATCGGACCAGTCAAGGACGACTTTCCTCTTTGGCTGTTTAAGCTATTGAGAGAGAAAGACTGGTACAGTTGCATGAAAAGAACTGTGAAGATTTTCTTAATAAAGTGATTGAAAACTTTGTTAAAAAAGATAGAAGGATTGACCTTGTCTACAAATGAGGGAAATGAACAAGACCAGTCACAGTAAAAAAGTTTTGATTGTTAATATGTTAATATTTGTTAGATGTTTTATAATATAAGTTATTAAAGACCTATTTTAAACATAACAAAATGTTTTTTTCTTTTCTTTAAAGTTAATTTGCAATACCATATTCTGGTATTGCAATATATGATCAAACTTTAAAAAAATGCTTTATTCTCAAGGTCAACAGATTGCAGTTGAACTGGTGCTTTAGTGCAACGTTTCTTAACCGTGACCCTCAAGTAGCCTCAACAGACCAGGTTTTCATTATAGATGAACCAGTGCACAATTGAAGTGCTCAGCTTAGCAGCAGTAATACCATGGATGGATTGTTTTCTAACCTGCTATCAACCATCAGCTGATTATTTCACCAATGCAGCACTGGTTCGGCTATAATGAAAGCCTGGTCTTTTGGGGTACTTGAGGACTTCAGTTGAGAAACAATGCTTTAGTTGAAATGCCTAATTTTACATTTTAATTTCAAAGGGACTTGCAGAAAAATTTCATTATCATCATAGAAAGTGGAGAAATTGCTGTCTCTGAGAAGGTAAGACCATGCACTCTTATTTTTTCATTTGTATAAATAGTGACCTTGTTGTCCTTCACTACGGTCTTTACTTTGTAAAATGTCCACCACAGCCTTTGTCTGTGCCTATACCTGTTCACCAGCTGCCACTGGTTCACAACATTTTTATATTTACTGAATAATGAAGGAATCTATAAGCATAATTTGCAGCATTGAAGTAAAAAAGTATGTTTGAAACATATTTTAATGGGCCTGGATTTCTAGATCTCATAATCAGAGCAAGCATTTTGTTATCTGGCAAGAGTTTCTGTTACAATCCTTTAGACTAAAAACAGATGTTTACTAAGTTGACCAGTTTTCAAAGACACCATTGAAAGGGAGATGAAACCCATATGTTTTCTTTCATGATTTAGAAAGAGCATGCAATTTTAAATAACTTTCAAATTTACATCTAATATCTGATTTTTTTTCATTCTTTTGATATCCTTTGATGAAAAGCATATCTAAATATGCTTAGAAGCTACTGAGCTTATTTAGATATGAATTTCAACAAAGGATATCTGGTTTTCTTCATTCTTTTGATATCCTTTGTTGTAATTCATATCTAAATATGCTCAGTAGCTACTAAGCATATATAGATATGCTTTTCAACAAAGGATATCAAAAGAATGAAGAAAATAAGATATCCTTTGTTGAAAATCATATCTAAATATGCTCAGTAGCTACTGAGCATATTTAGATATGCTTTTCAACAAAGGATATCAAAAGAATGAAGAAAATCAGATATCCTTTGTTGAAATTCATATCTAAATATGCTCAATAGCTTCTAAGAATATTTAGATATGCTTTTCAACAAAGGATATCAAAAGAATGAAGAAAATCAGATATCCTTTGTTGAAAATCATATCTAAATATGCTCAGTAGATACTGAATGGTGGCTGCATATAGATATTGGCTCGCCCATGTGCAATTGCTATTTCTTCAACAAAGGATATCTAAAGAATGAAGGCGTATCCGATTCCTAGACACTGCCTCACCAGCCTCTGAAGTCACCGCACATCACTGCGTTACAGGCCGGAACAGATATCATAATGTGGTTTCTGTGGTGGCTGATTACACACATTACATTTAGTCATGCTTGACTGGTGAATTTGATGTATCTGGTTTGCTGGAAGGTGCCGTTCCGTCACTTTTCATGAAAAAGCGTATTACAGACCAGAACGGGTATTGGAACGTGGTTTCTGAGGATGGTTTGTGATTGATTACACTTATCACATTTAGGTATGTATAACTGGTGAATTTTGTCTGTATATGTTGCTGGGAAGGTGCCGTTCCGTCACTTTTTATGAAAAAGTGTATTACAGACCGGAACAGATATCATAATTTGGTTTCTGTGGATGGTTTGTGGCTGATTACACTCATTACATTTAGTCATGCTTGACTGGTGAATTTGATGTATCTGGTTTACTGGGAAGGTGCCATTCCGTCACTTTTCATGACAAAGCATATTACCGGCCGCAATGTGTATTGGAACGGGGTTTCTGTGGATGGTTTGTGGTTGATTACACTTATCACATCTAGTTATGTGTGGCTGGTAAATTTCGTCTGTATATGTTGCTGGGAAGGTGCCGTTCCGTCACTTTTTACGAAAAAAGCATATTAAAGGCTGGAACAGATCTCATAATGTGGCTTCTGTGGATGGTTTGTGGCTGGTTACACTTTTTACATCTATTTATGTATGGCTGGTAAATTTAACTGTATATGTTGCTGGGAAGGTGCTGTTCCGTCACTTTTCATAAAAAAGCGTATTACAGGCCGGAACAGATATCATAATGTGGTTTCTGTGGATGGTTTGTGGCTGATTACACTCATTACATTTAGTCATGCTTGACTGGTGAATTTGATGTATCTGGTTTGCTGGAAGGTGCCGTTCCGTCACTTTTCATGAAAAAGCGTATTACAGACCGGAACGGGTATTGGAACTTTTCATGACAAAGCATATTACCGGCCGCAATGTGTATTGGAACGTGGTTTCTGTGGGTGGTTTGTGGTTGATTACACTTATCACATCTAGTTATGTGTGGCTGGTAAATTTCGTCTGTATATTTTGCTGGGAAGGTTCCGTCACTTTTCATGAAAAGGCGTAATAAAGGCCGGAACAGATATAATAATGTGGTTTCTGTGGATGGTTTGTGGCTGATTACATTCATTACATTTAGTCATGTGTGACTGGTAAATTTGATATATCTGGTTTGCTGGGAAAGTGCTGTTCCATCGCTTTTCATGAAAAAGTGTATTACAGGCTGCAACAGGTAATGGAACATGGTTTCTGTGGATGGTTTGTGGTTGATTACATTTATCACATCTAGTTATGTGTGTCTGGTGAATTTGGTCTGTATATATTGCTAGGAAGGTGTGTTCCGTCACTTTTCATGAAAAAGTGTATCTCAGGCATTGGAACGTGGTTTCTGTGGATGGTTTGTGGCTGATTGCACTTATTACATTTAGTCATGTGTGACTTGTGAATTTGGTGTATCTGGTTTTCTGGGAAGGTGCTGTTCCGGACTGTTATGTTTATTTCCAGACACTATTTTGGTATTTAAAGGGTTAATTAAATATTACATCACAAGGATTATTGTTCATAAAACTGTTCTCAAGAGTCTCTAACACATCCCATTGTATTTTCAATCAATTTCCTTTATAAAAGGCCTGTTCTGTTCCGTTATAGCTTTTACACCGTTCCAAAAAAAAATGAAGTCTAAATCCTTTTCAGT